>NC_071394.1:59876789-60482250 GCF_022682495.2 Desmodus rotundus | reverse complement strand
ACTCCATTTCTACTTCCAGTCCAGTTGTATGCTCTTGTTCTTTCTCACATTTGAAGTATTATACGGTGTTTGAATTCACACCCTCTTTCAACTTGGCACCCTGTGATTACTACCCCTCTACCAGTATCTGCCCAGGAAGCACTCTTTTCTAATTTATCGCAAACTCACTTAGGGTTTTAAGGCAGAAGGTTTAGCCAATAGAATTCTTCCAACACACCCCCTAAAGTAAGGAGACTTCATTTCAAGGACTCTTTTCAATGGCTATAAAGGTAGCTACTGTTGTTCTGTGGAGATCAAAGCCTTTCTAAATTAGCCACCCAACCTTCTAGATTCCATCAGTCATTTGTCCTCCCACCTGAAAAGAAAAACCCCAGAGGGTTCCAGCCCAGCTTTGATTTCCCACTTCACACAAATCCTGGCCACGCATTTTCCATCATGTCACAAAGCAATTGCTCTGATGGAAATAAAGTCACGAGTTCCAGTTCAGGGTTCTGGAGGATTCTAATGGCTAGAATTGGCTCCAATACAGCTAAAGTTAATGAATATATAAAGGCTGAGCGGAAAAACTTCCTCTCAACCCCTGCCTTCTAGGGAGTTACCTGTTGGTGGCTCCAGTGGACCGGTGCAAGGCTTGAGACTGTCCTGATTAAGATATTTTCATAGGCTCCTAAATCTAGTGTCCTAAAGCTTCCAACTTTTATGGATTCAAAGAATTGCGATCATAAATTCTAGAGCTGTATGATCTTATGAAAATCACTTAACCTCTCTGGGATTCAAATTCCTAACTGGTAAAATAAGAATGAAGTTCCTCCAATGTTCTAACGTCGTCATTTAAGTGCATGCTTTAAGCCACTGATTCCAAAGTAACGATCACTTTCGGCCTGCTGCAGGTTAGTTACACAGCACCAACTCAAACTGGCTGAGTTAAAGTCGTTTAATAACGTGAATTAGATCAGGTCTTTCATCAATCATCTTTATCTCCTAGTAGTTTTCTTTATGCCTTTTTATGTTAAGCCTTGCAATTTTTACAAGCAGACCAAAGACCAAAGTGTAAACCGTAAGGATTTCAAAATCCTCCCCAGATCCAAACTATTTGGCTTTCTGGATTTCTGGATTAAATGATGAGCTATAAATTCTGTAAGAGAGCATCAGAAGTCCTCGGAAAGACTTTTCCCTTCTATGATCCTAGGCTGACCAGGCTGATTAAAATTTCCTTTGTGAACACAGGGTTTCTCCAAGCCGGACCTAAGAGCTACTGGTCCCCCATTAATTGCTATTCACATTCACACATCCGCACACATAAAGCCACTTTAAACACAACGCTGTGGGGTCCTCACAGGATGACAGAGCCACCAGCTGTCGGGGCACTGTACTGAATTGGGGATACAAACCCCATTTTCCTATGTAAATTGGCCTGGATGTTGCTCCGGCTCCCAACAAAAGGGGAGAGTCCTGTTGAAATGGGGCCATCTGGCCATCCCCCGGCCCTAGTGACTCCTCTGGGATGGGGATGGGGATAATGAGAAGCGGGAGTAATCTTGGGGGGCCAGGAAGGTAGCTCAGTACTCGCAGTTGTCACCCCAACCCTGGGGGTCCTACCCACAGATGTGAGGGTCAAGCAGATTCCCGGTGGTCTTAAGGCCCCGCCCGGGGGCCCGTGAAGGTCTCACAGCGCACTCCCGAGATGGGGGAGGGCAGGCTTTGTTCCTGGGCCCCGAGGGGGCGAAGCGCTGGCGCCTCACGCAGAGTCACTGCACAGTCCCCAGGGCCACAGGGCAGCTCCCGCCAGGCGGCGAGCAGCCGCGGGCGGCTCCATAGCAACCACGTGGGAGCTCCGCGAGCCGGGTGGAGAAGGGGTGGAAGAAGGCAGGGTCCCGGGGAGAGGGGTGGGGAAGCGGAGGGAGGAGGGGCGGGGTGGAGGAAAGGAGGGGCGCGGGGGAATGGGAAGGTGGGGAACTGAAGGAGGAAGAGAGCTGGGAGGAGCACAGGGGAGAAGGGTAGGGGGTGGGGCGGAGGGGATCTGGAGAAACCCGGGAGGAAAAGAGTAAGGGAGCAGAAGACAGGAGGGGGAGCGGGGAAAAGGGGCTCCAGCGAGGGAAGAAGGAAGGGACGAGAGCGAGGGTGGGGGGCAGGGAGCCAGAGTGCTGGAGAGGAGGGAAGTTGGGGAAGGAGAGGGAGGCAGGGCGGAGGGAGCACAGGCCAGTGAAGAGGGCGCGGCCCCCACCGCCCCACCCCGCCCCCGAGGGCACCAGGCCCGGGCAGGGTTGTGGGCGGAATTCCTGCTCCCAGCGGAGGGAGGCAGCGCAGGAACCCAGGGGGACACTGCGGCCAGCGGGTGACCGCGCGCTGGGAGGAGCCACGAGAGGGCGGGGCGCGGGGCCCCTGGAGGTGGTAGTGGGAAGGGAGGGGGGCTGGGATACCGCGCCCACCTTCCAGCCCCAGACTTGCCTTCCGACCCCCAGCAGAGTCCTGCATCCATTGGGAGGTGCTGTCCCTTCCCCAGGCCTGCAGGCAAAGCCCGGGGGAGGACGCGATCCAGCTCAACACCAGTTCAGACTGTCCCACCGGTGGTTACTTTCTGTTGCAAGAATGTTAAAAAGGTTATATGGATTTTGTTTTGAGTTCACATTCCGCCTCCCCCGCAAAGGAAGGACCTCGTGGAGAGAACGTATTACCAATATTAAGCTCGGAAACTGAAACAGTATTTTCTGATATCCAGCTGAAAATGTCTGGGAAAAGCCAAAAATCACAAACTCTTCGTGGTTCTTCACTATCTGCTGGGCACTGACTTGCACACGGCATCTCACAAAGTGGGTGAAATGGGTGCGATCCTCGCACTGGAAGACCTGACCACAAACTTGGGCTAGACTACACTCGGAAATGTGTGAGAAAAAACATTGTTAAGACTTAGAATTTCAAAAGAAAGCCAGTAGATTTAATTTCTGTATATTTTATTATAAAGGTATTATAAAAAGGAAAAGGAAAGAAAAATAAACTTGGACGTTCTCAGCTAACATGGCCTATGGGAAAATGAAAAGAAACCTAATTGAAAAAACAGAGCTCACCATAAATAGGTTTAGCTTTCAGGCAGGGAACTTGATTAACTCCTCCGCCCCAACACACACACACACACACAGAGAGAAAATGGACCAATCAAATGTAAGATTGTCCATTTTTCATAAAGTAAAGGTCACAAATTCCTCTAAGCCTTTAAGAATAGTATTTGTGTGTGTAGAGCCAGGGCTTTTATTTTATTTTATTTAGTTTTTTGTTCTGAAAATCCTAATCTCTAATTCTTTTCAGGTATTACTCAAAGGAATATTTTTTTTGGTTTCTTCTGCCCACATACTCCCAAATTAGGTACCAATCTAAAAGAAACAGGAAAGCTTGTAGGTTTGTAATTGTAGGATATCCCATCTGGTTTCAACTCTATCTTTGACCAAGAAGAAAAAAATAAAAAGAAAATATGAAAAGTGTAGGCAAACATCCAACTACGTCTATAAAACTGTACATGTTCACTTACTTGGACATGAGATGAATGACTTCCAGTCTTTGCTTCCCAACTAGTTGATGTGGAACCTTTTTTGAGGGTTCACTGAGTTCCAGGCATTATTCTCTGCAATTTATAGATATTAGCATTTTATTTAAACTTCTTAAACTTAGAAGGCAAATACCAATACAGTATTATCCCATTTTGTAGAAGAAGAAACGGGCTTAGAGAGGGCTACGACCTGCCCACATCTGCGCAATGGCAGCCAGCAGTCAGGGTTGGGTTGAAAACCCCAAACCAGCCATCACTGAGCAGGGTCCTTTGCTCCCTGACCTCACACCCCACAAGGTGGGACTACCATTGCATCTTATCTAGAATAATTGTGAATATAACCATGGATCAAATCTATTTATGGGTTAACCGAATCTCTCAATATCATCCAGTTTTGCAGCATTGGGTAGACATGTGGACTTATAAGTCATTATTTTTCAAGTTTTCCTCTAATAAATTTTTGTATGGTATTGTAAACTTTAGAAATACAGAAAGCAACCCGCCATACCCAAAGCTACTAAGCACAAGTTGTTTGTATAGGTTCACATGAATATTTAGAATTCTGGCAATATTTTAAAATATGTCTTCTGAATTCAGTGATAAGCCATGTTGTTTTTTAGCTTGTGTATACTTTTATTTCTTTAAGTAATGAGTATGTTCTTCATTCAAAAGACAACAATCCATACAGTGGGGAGTGCCCAGGGCCTCACAGCAATGAAGCACTACTCCAGAGGGGTTTGGACCGAGAGTGAGTTTTATGGAGTCTTAGAAGAAGCAAGGAGAAAGCAGGGCAGGACTTACTGGGGTAGGGGGTGTGGAGGGGTAGTTGGAGAAGGATTTCCTTCAAAGGCTAGCAAGGTTCATTTTCTAGTGTAAGGTAAGCTGGCTAAGCTGAGCTGGAGGATTGAGGTTGGTGCCGATGAGGTTTCCTTGGCTGGTGTTTCCCCTAAGTGAAGGCTCACGGGTTTAGATTTGTGACACGGGGTGGGTCACTAAGGCAACCACCATTTTGTAGGTCCCAATATACAAATTAACTTTATCAATTCCTCCTTTAATCAATATTCTTAGTTGTACTGAGGGAATTGATCAAAAGTTAAGGTATTCTGAGCTAAGTGCCATTCTGACCTACCACTTCCTATTGATATTGGGGTCAGGTTGGACCACCCACTTAAATACATAGGTTAGGACAGCAATTTTCAACCTTTCTCATCTCATGGCACACATAAACTAATTACTAAAATTCTGCAGCACACCAAAAAATATATTTTTTGCCGATCTGACAAAAAAATAACGTATAATTTTGATTCACTCACACCCAACAGCTATTGTTGTGTTGTCTATTGTCATTTTTTATTTGACAATCTAAGGGAAAAGAGGTCAGTGTCCCTGACTAAATAGTCAGGTATTGCATGTTTTAAAAATTCTTGTGCATACCAGTTGAAAAATCACTGGGTTAGGATACCAAGGTCTCAGTCCCTTAGTTGACTTTTCTTCACCCTGTTTTTGGCATTGTAGGCTAAGGGAAATCATTTGTCTGGTCCCCAGCAGCTGCGTGCATGCATTTAAAGCTTCTTAGAGAACCCAGGAACCAGGGAGACTATTACAATGACTATAAGGAGAGTAGCACCCAATGTTTGGAGGGTTCTCTGAAGCCACAGTCCCCATGACTCAAAATAGCTTAGATCAAATAGATCAAAGACAGCCCTTGTTGAAGGACTTACTTTCTGAAGCCAAGTGGATTGCTCAGTGATCTTACACAGCTGAGCCTCAATTTTCCCAGAAGTGTTATTCCAAGTGCAGCACAGGGGTCTCTTTGCCCAGCTAAACATAATTCAGGGCTGTCCCATCATCAAGAATAAGCTTGGCTGGAGATTTTTGTTGGGCAGCTAGTGCTTTAGTAGCAGATCCTGCAATATCTTTTAAAGGTAAGCAGAGATTCCTGACCACAGCCTCACTTACATTCACTTCTACTCAGGGCAGTAGGAATCTGCCCAGGGAAGCAGATTTTGAATCATGAATGTCTCCTGGGAATCCCCATTTGAGTCTGGGGCTCAGGACTGGAAAGGTGACAAGGTGACAACCATAGAAGTCAGTACATTTAAGGGTCTGTGCACCACACAGGTGGTTTTATTCTGTCCCTCACGTGGTTTTTTGTAGAGATCCAGGACACAGAATCCTGTTTTGGGGGTTGTCCTGTTGCTTATACGTTTACTTGTTTCTTTGTTACCTTTAATACTTAGGCACCTGCAAATTAGGAGGCAGAGACTAAGCATCCCTTGTTATTTGTTTGCACATTCACAGTCAAGGGGGGAGCACTGAGAGTTTCCTCCTGAATTTGGCCTCAGTAAATAGACAATGTGAATATACCCACCCCTAAAATCTTTGCCTGCATCTTTCTTTGTGTCTAAATCAGTCCTGCAGACCTTCACCTGACTAAGCTCAGGGACAGAAGGAGTGAGGAGGAAACAAAAGTGGAGCATTTGGAACCAAAGTGAGCAAAGTACTAATGTTTCTCTATGTAGAATCAGCAATGCCAGTGCTAAAGACTGATGGGCCCAGGATGGGGGACAGATGGGGAGATGGGATAGGAACCACTTAAGAGGCTAAGACCCATATTTTAGGGAAGAGCTTCTTTTTCAGACGCAGCTGAGGAATCAAGCTTGAAATTCAGTTAACTTACTGGGAATGAGTTGGGACCCCTGCTTAAGAGGCCAGGCACCCAGTAAGTTTCAGAGTAGGGACTTACTCTGCCTTCTTCCTCCCACTGAAAAACTGAAGGGCATTGGCTCATGGCCAGAGCCATTTTCCTGATGGCCTATGCTCCTTTCCAAAGGCCCCAAGAGCAAGGGAAGAAATGCGGGCCCTTATGCTCTGCCTGCGCAGACCGCTGGCCAACCCATCTTCCTGCTATAACTGATTGTGATTTCCAGTCTTTTAATTTCTTTTCATTTTCTAAAAAGATTTTTACCCTAAGGAAAACACCCCCTCATAAAGTTTAGTCCAAAGGTGATTTGTTTTTCCTTTTACAGAATTTAGAATGAAAAAAATATCCTGTGACTATTTTAACACATATGACACAGAAGAGATTATTTATAATTTTGCTTAAATATTCTGAAATTCCTATCACTTCTATTTGACATTTACCAAAATTAAAAGTAAAATTTCCCACTAGGGTCTCAAGTCTGAATGAGACTTAATAGAAAATAAGAATGAAGAAATACGGACTTCCACCAAAGATGGAGGCATAGGTAGATACACTTTGCCTCCTTGAACAACCAAAAGAAGGACAACAACAAATTTGAAAACAAAAAATAACAAGAACTGACAGAAAATCGAACTGTTTAGAAGTCTGACAACCGAGGAGTTAAGAAAGATTCATCCAGACCAGTAGGAGGTGTGGAGACAGACAGCCAGGGTGGAGAGGATTCATGGCAAGGTGGCGGCTGGAGGACCTGAGCGGGTGAGGTGGCGGCTAACAAACCAGGTGGTCCCGCATTTGTGTGCCAATAAACCAGGAGGAACAACTGGGGATCAAGACAGACCTCATCCTCGAAACCCAGGATTCCAGTGCAGGGAGATAGAGCCTCAAAACCTCTGACTGAAAACACCTGTGGGGCTTGAGGCAGTGGGAGAAACTCCCAGCCTCACAGGAGAGTTTGTTGAAGAGACCCACAGGGCCCTAGAACATACACAAACCCACCCACCTGGGATTCAGCACCAGAAGGGTCCAATTTGCTTATGGGTAGTGGAGGAAGTGGGTGAAAGTCAGCCAAGAACCCAGCAAGTGTTATTGCTCCCCCTCCCCCACATACAGCCCCACAGTGCAGTGACCTGGCTTCCCCTGCCCTGCCAAATACTTAAAGCTCCATCCCTTACTACCTAACAGACCCACTGAGACAAAAAACATGGCCCAAATGGAAGAACAGATCAAAGCTCCAAAAAGAGAACTAAGCAATGAAGAGATAGTCAACCTGTCAGATGCAGAGTTGAAGACATTGGTAATCAGGATGCTCACAGAAATGGTTGAGTATGGTCACAAAATAGAAGAAAAAGTAAAGGCTATGCAAAGTGAAATAAAGGCAAATCTACAGGGAACCAACAGTGTTGAGAAGGAAATCGGGACTCAAATCAACTATTTGGACCAGAAGGAAGAAGTAAACATTCAACCAGAACAGAATGAAGAAACAAGAACTGAAAAAAATGAGGAGAGGCTTAGGAACCTCCAGGAAAATGTTAAACATTCCAACACCTGAATCATAGGGGTGCCAGAAGGAGAAGAGGAAGAGCAAGAAATTGAAAAGTTATTTGAAAAAATAATGGAGAACTTCCCCAATCTGGCAAAAGAAACAGACTTCCAGGAAGTCCAGGAAGCTCAGGGAGTCCCAAAGAAGCTGGACCCAAGGAAGCACACACCAAGGCACATCATCATTAAGCTACCCAAGATTAAAGATAAGGAGAGAATCTTGGAAGCAGCAAGAAAAAAGGAGAGAGTTACCTACAGAGGAGTGCCCATAAGGCTATCAGCTGATTTCTCAAAAGAAACCTTATAGGCAAGTAGGGGCTGGAAAGAAGTATTCAAAGTCATGGAAAACAAGGATCTACATTCAGCAAAGCTATCATTTAGAATGAGAGGGCAGATAAAGTGCTTCCCAGATAAGGTTAAGTTAAAGGAGTTCATCATCACCAAGGCTTTATTATATGAAATGTTATAGGGACTTTTCTAAGAAATTGAAGAAGTTCAAAAATATGAACAGTAAAATTACAACAAACTCACAACTATCAACAACTGAACCTAAAAACAAAACCAGACTAGGCAAACAACTGAAACAGGAACAGAATCACATAAATGGAGATCCCATGGAGGGTTATCAGCAGGCAAGGGGGTGGGGGGAACGGGGCAAAAGGTACAGGGAATAAGAAGCATAAATGGTAGATGCAAAATAGAGAGGGGGAGGTTAAGAACAGAATGGGAAATGGAGAAGCCAAAGAACTTATATGCATGACCCATGGACATGAACTAAGGTGGGGGATTGCTGGTAGGATGGAGGGTGGAGGGTGGAAGGGAATAAAGTAAAGAAAAAAATGTGATAACTGTAATAGAATAACCAATAAAATATATTTTAACAAACAAAAGAAGGAGAGGGAAAAGACAGAGAGAGAGGCTCTAAGTATTTTTAATAGAATTCTAGTTTTAATGTCAACAAAAGTTAATTTTAGTTTAATTCATAAGCAGCATTTTGCTGTAATATTATTACATACCTTGCTTTTTCTTTTCATACCCACAGTTTGATTTTTAGGTCTGAAACTGAAAAGAATATAACTGAATGATTTTTTTTTCCTTACAGAAGAGGTCAAATGAAAAGAAGACAATTTAATCAATATAGAGTTTGGATTAACTAATTCAAAGTGACTAGATGAAGGTGTGGAATGAAAGCTTTAAACATCCACGGAATACCTAATTACTGTTGATCACCAACTAATTCTAAGCACATGTGCTATTTACTTAGAAAGGAAGTGATATATTGTCTTAGAAAAATAAAAGCAACAATACTATATCTGGACCTCATTAGTATGAGGAAAAGAAAAAGGGGCAACTCATGACATTGCCACAGGAGGAAACAACTGTATTCAGCAGGACACGCCGTTTAGTGGGAGAGGAGACAACACTTGAGATGAAGGCTTTGCCAGCAGAGAAGTGTGAACAGGGACAAGAGAAACAAGCTGAGGTGGCCAACCTGGCTTTTCTGCCTGTGTAAGAGAACAGCTGGTGATGTTTTGTGTGCCGTAAGGTTAGCCACCTTCTCTGCAATCTGCACACACAGCCTAGGAGGCCCTCCTGCAGTTGGGGATTGGAGAGGCTGAAGGACTGACTGAAGGTCACTCAGATTATAAACTGCAAAGGTTGGATTTCCTCTCCATTCTCCCTCTTCATCCACCCTTATGGTGATCCACAAGTGGGGTTGGAAGGAAACCCCTCTCTGATTCCCAAACAGAAGTACACATGGACAAGCACATTACGGCCAGGTAGAGCTCCCGGTCTACTGCTCTGTGATACACACGTCACTGGACGAGGCCTCAGAGTTGAGGGTGTTGCTGGCTTTTCCTGTGGAGCAAAGTTTTATAGATGTTTTACCTAGAATCAGGTAGAAAGCAGAGGCTATCTCTTAGGCATCCAGATGTGCTCAGAAACATCCAGAGGACTGACTGCATTTTTCAGGTTTGAACCAAACGTTCTGGCCTAATAGAATTTAGGGGATGATCTTGGCTCACCAGGTAAATTGAAGGAGAAAGGACAGAAAATTTCTCGGCTGATTAGTGGAAACTTGAAATAAAGATGGAGGACAATGTTAACACTGTTACTATTAAATCTAATGGAAAATCTTTGCTGTGTGGAATTTGCTAATTTGGAAATCATTAGTCTGTTTCTTTATGGCCTGAGGGAAAAGTCAGAAATGGAGGGATCTTGAATTGGGGAGGAAAGGCCTTCCTGACTCTCCAGCAATGTGTTGGTTAAGGAGCCAACCTGGAGGAGAGGTTGGGGTGGCATGGGCCAGCTTGTACAAAGGACGTTGTGTGGCTGACAGAGTGCATTTCACTGGGACTCACCCTTCCCTCTGCTGTCAAGAACCCAACTTCTGGGCCAAGGACAAGTTTCTTTACTGATCTTCCTCGTTAACCTAAACTACACAAGAATGTTCCTGCCATTTGTCATAAGATGCCTCCGTGAGATTGACCAGGGAGTTTACTGGATGGATTCAGGGACATGGGAACCCGGCCCTAGAAAGGATGTGGTCCCCAAACCAAATGTCTGCAGGGGCGAAGCAGAAGGCCCTCCCTATTTCTGCCTTTTGCCTCTATTTCTCTTCAGGATGCCCCTAACTTGTCACCTCTCTGACCAGCTCTGCTTATCCTCTGACCATGTGATCCATGAGGTCACAGAAAGGTTTCGTTTATATCCCTTAGTACAAGGAACAATACTCATTGGCTATCTCAGAATCTCATTTCCAAATACAGAGCAAAAATTTGACTGATTCAACTCAGTTCATTATCCCCTTCTGAGTTAATTATCTGTAGTGAGTTTTAAATGTTGGTTTTAAATGGGGAGCTAGGTCCCCCTTGGAGAAAGGGGTCTGATACTGGCCAGGCAGGCAGTCTCCCACTTCTGCTCTAACTCCGTAGAACTTGGCTTTCATATTCTCAAAAAAATACATCTTTCCTTGTTGCATGGTAACTGCTGCTAACTCCCATTACTTTATAAAACAATCCTGAATGTATTCTCTGCTTTCCCAGCCCCACATTACAACTCTTTCAACCCGCCCTGGGATAGAACGTTGCTCTTCCAGTGTCTCTCTCATTGTCCTTGCTTCTGGATTAAGGGGCAGGAAGGAATACTGAATTATTGCCACGCAATCAAGTACAGCATATTCTTTTTAAAAGAGAAGTGAAAAAAATTGTCTTCTTTTTACTATTTGATTGAGCATCTGTTGTTTCTCCTGCTTATCTCAGAGATCATTGAATCTGGTCCATTAAGAACTGCAGAGGCTAAGTGCCTTGCCTGGGGTCACATATGGCATTTGTGCAGAACTCTGTGTACAGGTGTTTTTCGGTTGTAACATGCTGCCTACCGGACCCCTCCTACCCCATTCCCTGAGTGTAGGGACCAAGGTACAGAACAAGGAAGGGAAGGGCAGGAATCTCATCACTCCATGTCTCAGCTCAGAGCTGGTGACCTGGAGTGATGGGATCCCCTGGTCCACGCATGTCACCATGCGGATGTTTGGTAACTAGACTGTGATTGACCAGCTCTTATGAGTCCAAGTCTTCTCGAATTCTGCAGAGGCTTTCTCATGGAAAGGCTACTGCGTGAGTATTCAGGCTGCTGCCCACCTTGTGGCACAATAAACCCTCCTCTGCTGAAGAAGCTGCCACATTACAGAAATGAGCTGTCTTTGACAAATCACATGGAAAATCGACCTCTCTGAGCCACCATTACCAAATTAAATAGCTAGATAAGAACTAAGTGACTTCCATGACTGCTCACAGCTCTGAAATCCCACAATTCCATGATAAAACCAGGGGAACAAGAGGAGAAATTCTTCGTACAATAAAACACAAAAGAGACAGCTAGGAAGTCCTCAGACTAAATGCAATTTTTAAAAATCCAGGCATTTTGAAAACAGCCCAAATAATTAACTGCTTAGAGATTTTAAAGAAAATGCTCTTGTAACCCATGTGTAAAGGAATAAACAGTTCAACAATAAGCTGTTTTTTTAGTTATGAAATGGAACTCTACATATTCCTTTTTTTTTAAGACACCGCCAAGCTATTCCCTTCTGCAGCTTATGAAGGTCTTAAAAATGGATCATCATGGCAACCGCCCTGCTCTGCAGGAAGTGAGTACCTACTTTGTAAATGAAGACATGGGACTTCAAAGAAATGGGACTTGGGCAAAACACTTGCTCATGAGACATAACCCAAGGTTTCAGGAGGTGGAAAAATTGGAATTTTCCAAAATCAAGAGAAGCTTTACTTTTACCCAATAAGCATACAATCATTTTGATTTTTAAAACAAGGTTAATGACAAAATCTTATTTAATAGATAAATGTCAAAATGATTATACAAATGAAAAATGACATGTAATTTTTAAATTTTAGTTTTATGCTTATATATTTGAAAATATGAATAAAATAATTCCTTCAAATATCCTAAAATATTGACATCAAATAAACTCTGTAAATATAAAAGCTGAAAATTTTTCTTCATGTTTACCAGCTTGAAAAACATCTTATTAGAGAATGTGTGTCTGTGAATGTGTGTGTTGTTTCTCTGTGTGTGAATGTGTCTGTGTAGTCATACTGATGGGGCTAAGTGTGACTGTCACATGGAGTAATGAAGAAATATCTGAGTTTCATTATGCAAGAAAACATACCCCAGTATTTTTTTAAATTAGAAAATCCCTATGTACTTACTTTCTCATGAAGGACTTCTTCAAAAGGAGCCAGGAGGTATAAAAAGAGTATTATTTCTAGGCAGCATTTCCCAAAGTGTAGTAGGGTAGATAATTTTATGTGGTATATGAATAAACATTTTTATTTGAATAATCATGCTATTATTTTTATCATTCCTCCCCACTCCTCCCAACACTCTGCCTCAGGATCACTGGTTTTATTCACAGCATTAATTTGGTTCCTCATGCCTGCCTTCAGCAGCCCAGGCCTGAAAGGTCATTCCTTGCCCTCTACTCCACTACTCTGTCTTTTCTGACCCGTCTCCCCACACTCCCTAACTACAGGAACCCTCGCCTGAGCCCTCTGCAACACACTAAGCCATCGCCAAAACTCAGTCTAGAGAAGTCTAGCTGTTTTTCCACTAAAGCAAAGCTATCCCCTGTTAACCATCAGATATGGTGCCAGTGAATGGTTCACCTTCTATTTTGGTTATTTCTTACTAAGAAACCAATTACCCCAAATTTAGTGGCTTAAAATGACAACCACTTTGTTTGTTTTCTAACTTCTGTGGGTTGACAGCTCAGCTGGTGGTTCTGCTGGTTTCCCTTGGTGTCTTCCAATGGATGGCTGGAGTTGGAAGCATCTGCAGAGCTCCCCCACTCCCGGACCCCACCCCCCTGGCACCCCGCCCCCTGCCCGGGGCCCCAGTCCCCCAGACCAACAGGCACAGCCTCCTTCCTCTCCATGCAGAGTATGTGGTCTCTCTGTGTGATTGTTTGAGGTTCCCAAAAAAGGCAGAAAATAAAAAACCTCCAGGTCATCTTAAGCCTTAGTCCCTGAGCTGGCACACCGCCACCTCTGAGGCTCTCTATTAATTAAGCAGTCCCAGAGCCAGCCCACATTCAAGGAGAGGGGAACTAAATTCCACCTTGTTGAGCTTGGGGAAGGCAGGGGGAGGTTGTGACAAAGAATTTGCAACCATCTTTAATCCACCAGTTTCTCAAACAAGAGAGTTCCTTTCAGTTTCTATGCAGAACAACCACTTTAAGGATTTCAAAACCTGCTTACCATCCTTTGAAATAACTTAGGCTCCTTGGATATAAAAAGTGTGATGTTTTCCCAAAGCAGTACAACATTAAGGTTAAGAACTGGTCCAGACAGACTGTAAGTGATTATAAAATGGACACATGGGTACATATAAATATTACTTGCCTTTCAAACAACACTCTGAAATCCAAGTTTTATGACAAGGAATCTCACTTTGTAGGTGCTCTCACATTCTCTACTTTTCTAGAAAGTAAAATTCATTTTCTAATCAGTAAAGGCATTTTTGTGCACCCTTCTAAAAGTTAAAAAAAAAAAAACCAGGTTACAATTCACAAGAAGTATCAATAAATTGGTTTTAAATAAATGGGGGAAATTTTTTCCATCTCAAATATATCTAAGCAAAATGAAAACCATAGTTTAAATTAACCTAGCAAGGGAATCCTTCCTGCTTTAATTTAATCCTGTCTTCATCTGGAAAATTTCCTGGAGTATACAGACACAGGATAGGTGCCTCTATTTCGGGCCATTTCACAACCTACCTCTTCTCCCCTCTTTTCAATTTAATCTAAATGTGTAAATGTATTTAAGGTAATTAAAGTCAGCCTACAGGGAGCAGTGGTGTGGACAGTCCAAACATTACTTACATTGAATGTGGTAAACATATTTGTACTTATATTTGGAATGGCTGCATGAAGCTGTTTTTCAATCAAATCTGACTGTGTAGGGCAAACTCCTGCGCACTGAGTGCCTGCACTTCTGTTTCTGCTAGAAGTTGATGCGCAGGGGTTTGCCTTCCCTCTGGCCTCTTCTGTGATTTGTCTGGGACTAGGGTCAATAAATATTTGGGTTCAAAGGGCTTTTCTTTTTGCAAAGTAAATAGAAGGAATGGACATATGAAGAATGCAATGAATTAAGTAGGAATATATTGTCAGTTTGCTGGAATTTGCAGATTTCGCTGGTCATTTCCTGCACATGTCATCACTCACCAACTACATTTGTTATTTCACGTACTGAGATTAACAGGCTGAGAAACAGCCTAGTGGTTACTGACAATGATGTGGAAGTTTATCTGTAACCACCCCATTGGAGTGGTTTGCGTGAGAGCTTTATAAACAAAAGGAGGAATTGATGTAATAATCAAGGACCCACACTGAAGAATAAGAACTACGTACATTTTAGGTAGCTGGTTTACGTATGACTGCAAATATGTTGATTTCCTATCCCTGTTCGCGCTTATAAAAATCTTAGCTAGGTGTACAACGGAATCATCCCACCAGTGCACGAATTCTTCTTTCCATACTATCAAAAGTCTCCAGGTCCCTCGTGGAAGGCCGCTCCAGGGAGGAAGCTTTCCATTTAGGGCAGCCTCCTCCGGGGAGGAGACGCTTCCAGACTTGAATTCTCCCGGGAAAGCTGCGCGTCCTCCATGGAACAGCTTCCTGTTCGCATCGGCCTCCGTCAGCCTTCTGCCCCATTCATCCCGCAACCGTCCAGCCGCGCAAAACCGCGTGGGGCTCGAAAAGAGACTCCCCCGTCCCGCCCCCACGGTGGGTAGCGACGGGGGGGGGGGGCGCACGTCTGCGTGTAACGCAAACTTCCGCCATCCACCGGGGACCCTCGCGAGGCCCGGAGGTCTCACCCGCGGCGCCGCCGGGCGTGAGGTCACCAACCCCGCCCACTGCGCGCGGTTGCCGAGGTCGCGGCGGGCGGCGCTGCGGCCGTTGGGTTCGGTGCGGCCCTCGCCTCGCGGCTCTGCTTCGACGACAGGGCTTTGTAGGTGAGCGGGACAGACTAGGAGGAAAAACGAGACGGCGCACGCAGCCCAGGGAAACCGCCTAAAACCCCCTCCGTAAGCGGCCTTCTTGGGGGGAAGAAGCCTGGACGTTTCCAACGACTCAGGGAAAAGAATCACAAAATGCGGAGGATAAAGCAAGCGTGGTTTCAGGTGACGACTGACAGACTAAGGGGCAAGTAAATTTTCAAACTTAGCTAATTACCAAATTCATTCGCGAAAAAGATTTGAGACTTGAAGCCCAGGCGAGCACTCGAGTTTCTTAAAAAGTATAGTGAGACTGGCAATGGACAGGGGCGGTGGAGCCTCAGACCACAGAGACCACGGTGGGGGGTGCCTGACTTTCTGCCCCCGCCTTACGTATGCTGAAGTTCCACGAGAAACTGTTTCTTTTATACATTCTGTCAGGCGTCACAGAGCAGCCAAAAGAAAAATACCGTCGGTGTCTATTTGGGGACTTGTGTGTGCAGTCACTTCTTATGTGTAAGTGAGATTGCGCCGTCTAAAATATTCGGAAAGCAGCCTTACTCCTCGAACATAGCAGCTCGCTCACTAGCTGGAGGAGGCCGGGTCGGAAAACCACCGTGGGCTGCGGGAGTGAATGGACTCGAGCGTGCGTTGCTGGGACACCTCTGTGCTTGGTTTGCACTGTTGTTTTCTGTGGGTTTCTAGAACTTCCTGCGCCTGTCAGTCGGTCATCCAGTCAGCAGGCCCCCGCAGACAGCGCGCTTTTGCCCCGTTTTTCCTGATTTATGGTGACGCGTTCTCCCTGTCAAAGTATCGGTACTTTTTCCCCCCTCTCAGCATGGACCTTTATATTTTTCTTCTGCGGATGACTACAAGGTGATAAGGAGAACTGCATTTTAATTTCACTTTTTATTTTTGTACTGAATCCTTTTTTTCTGTTGTAGTAATAAAATGCTAAAGTGAGGATATTGTCATTTTAACAAGGCCATTTAGGCAATTATTCAACATTTTGCATTATATTTGGTTAAATAAGACTAAGACAGAATCCTTTAAAAAGGAAAAATATATCTCCAACACGTGCGTGTATAGATGTATATAATGTATGTGTGTGTATGTGATAAAGTATATGCAAGTAGGTACTCTTTAACACCTTATTACTGATAGTTACTTTCAGATGTCATGGTCAAGCAAGATGCATTGCCTAAAAATGTAAAAACACAATTGCAGAATTCCCCATACTTCCAAACTTTCATCCACTAGGCCCATAAGAAATTTCCCTTTATTTATATATGTGTGTAAAATATGGACCTAATTCGATAACGAATATATTCCACAGCCTTTACATGCATTTCTACATAGTGAAATGTCTTATTCTCCTAATTGTAAGCATATTACTAGAAATTATATCTTTGGTTTTGCAGTTTCAAATACAACACTCAGCCTCTCAGTCTCTAAAAACAAGCAATCAAATTGCAAACGAAAGTTAGAGCCCTGAGCACTTAGAGAAGCTTTTCCTAGAGTGTGTTCTGTAGACAGCTGTGAGAACCTCTGTGAAAGCCTGAGTTTTTAAAAGAGGGGGAGAAAGAGTAGGATTCCTTGTTAAAAAACATTTGGGGAAACATTCTATATTCTCCCTGTTGGAGATTCACAACATCATTAACATATTAAAGGCTCTTACATTTATGCTCAATTGAATTTCAACAAAGGTGCCAAGGCAATTCAGTAGGAAAAGGATAGTATTTTCAACAAATGGTGCTGGGACAATGGGATATCCACCTGCAAAAAGATATATTTAAATCCTCTCCCATCATACTCAAAATTTAACCTCAGATGAATCATCCATCTAAATGTAAAAGTTAAAATTATGAACTCTTAGAAAATATGGGAGAAAAATCTTTGTAACCTTTGGAAAAATACAAGCAATAAAAGAAATTTCATAAATTTAACTTAACCAAAATTAAACATTTTTATGCTTTAAAAAATCATTTAAAAAGTAAAAAGAAAAACCAGAGGGAGAAAATATTTGCAAATCATATTTGATTAAGGTCTTGTATCCAGAATATAAGGAACTCTTGTAGCACAATAATAAGGAAATAACCCAGCTTTAAAATGGATACAAAATTTAAATAGATACTTGAGAAAGAAGATATAGGAATGCCCAATAAACACATGAAAAGATGCTCAGCATTATTGGTCATCAGGGAATGCAAATGAAAACCACAACCCAGCTACCACTACATATCCACTAGCTAATAAAGAGTACTAGTTGGTGAGGATTTGGAAGTAACTGGAACTCTCATACACTGCTGGTGGTAATGCAGTTTGGAAATTATTTTAAAAATCAAATAGAAATTTACCATGTGATTCCCAGCTTCAATCTTAAGTATATTCTCAAGAGAAATTAGCACATGAATGTTCCTAATGGTTCACAGTAGCCAAGAGTGGAATTAATCCAAATGCCCATAAACTCATGAGTGGATACAAAAATAATGTGGTAGATTTGTGATAGATTTATCACCAGAAAAATGTGGTGATACTACTTTTCACTAAAAAGGAATAAGTCCTGATACCTGCTACAAAATGGATGAACCTCAAAAACAGTATGCTGACTAAAAGCCATATAAAATTTCCAGAAGAGGCAAATCTATAAAGAAGGAAAGTAGATTAGTGGTTACTGGGGCTGGAGGAGGGAATTCAGAGTAGTGACCAATGGGGACAAGGGATGTTTTTGAGGTGATGGAAATGTTCTAAATTTGGATTTTAGTGATGATTGTTCAACTCTGTAAATTCGCTAAAAATAATTTAACCTTACCTTTAAAACAAGTGAATTTCATATCATGTAAATTATACCTCATTAAAGCTGCTGCTGTTTTTTGAAGGAAAGAGTTCTCTGTTCAAAGCAGTTTGAGAAACATTTTATATCCCGCCTCTTGGAGATTCACAATATCTATTAACATATTAAAGACCAAGAAAACCTATGGTAAAGAAATCTATGTAATTTTTTAATCTAGCATTAACCAAATTTATGTGACCACAGGAACTTTTTTTAAAAAATTAACACCAATTAAACTCTTTCAAAATGAGTGGTAAGGGAAAAACTGCTCAGTGTAGTTCCATCCACTGGCTATCCCTTGACTTCTCCAAACCCTCAGGTCCAAGAAAGTGGCATAAATTTGATTAATTCCTGAGATTGTTTTTAGCAAAAATAAATATAACTTATGTAATTAGTGAGTCCATAGAAACCAGCTGGCTGAAAACCTCCCTTCCCCCACCCTCCACCCACCCACAACTGCCGTCCTGTGTCCGGATTTCTGCTGGGGTGTCGGGCTGACAGGCAGAGATCAAACAGTAATTATAATTGAAGCCCAGTATAATTAATTACATAATTTTGATTTGTTCCAGGTTAATTCTACTACTAAAATTACATCCTAAAATTAGAGCAGTAAGGATTACTGTCAAAAGAAAAGTAGGTGTGAATCAAGCACCTGACTCATGTATGAATCATGTCCAAAGCTCTTGGCTCATATTTGGATTCTGTATGAAAGTTGAATGACAAACAAGTACTCACTAGATTCCCCACAGTCATTAGTTCAGTCATTGATGCAGGCTGTTCATACAGAACCCTATTCTGGGACTACGGTTGGAAAAAACTGGAAGCCCCCCCAGGCCCTGTCTGCTGTTTTTTACAAGGGATGAGGATGAGTGATTGTGGCACAGAAGATGTGAGGAAATTTTGGTTAGGGTTGTTTACATAAGGAAGGAGAAGAGGGATTTTTAAAGAATCATTAACAAGATGCATTCTCCAAACAACTATCCTATACTTTTTTTGTCAAAGAGAAGAATGAATGTGGGGATGAAAAATGGATAAACAATTTGTTATACCCAATTGATTACTTTTTGAATAATTTCTTATAACCAGGTTAACAAAGAACTGTGACAGCCACATACCAAGACAATGAAATGGACTCATGAAGAGAATGATACTTTTTTTTTAAGCACCTCAAACCCACTTTACTGGTCTGGATTGTTCACAGTGAAGCCTCTTGCTCAGAGAGCGAATGGTGAGGGAGGGTGGCGTCTGGAGACTCCCAGAGTTCAGAGTCCGCAGGACTCCCCCAGCTCAATGCCTGTTCACTGCCCATGTGCCTGGGAGAAAAGAAGGGAGGTGGCTCTTTGGGGGTGGCTATAGAGTGATTTAGTGTGGGTCCCACGGTCTGTTCTTCACAGCAAGAGGTGGAAGGGATCACATAAAGCTCTTTATTGCAGACCTACAAAAAATGAGAGAATTATATATTACTCTCTCTTGTTTGCGTTTCTTTTTTCTTTCTTTTTCTTTTTACAAAACAACAGCAGGAAAGAAAAATGCAGGAGGCAGATGAGGTAGGCACCGGGGTTAGGATCAGAAGGGACCTGGGAGATGAGGGCCAAGGTATTACTGCTGGGACAGTAATCCTGAGGGCTGGCCTGTGGCTCTCTCCAAGGATCTTGGAAGAACTGTGACAGCCCTAGAGTGAGCAGATACAAAGAGAATGGGTGGGAGACAGCTGTCCTTAGATTAGCAGAAGTATCACTCCTCAGGTGGCCACCCTGGCAGTAGGGAGGGACGGGCCCTGCATCCCTCCACTCACACTGCAGGGAGATGGCTCAGTGACTTCTGCAGACGATCCTGGCCTCCTCATCTCCAGGAATCCCCGTCAAGGTTGGTGGGTTCTGCACATCTCACAACGCAGTCCCTGTGAGAACTATACTTTTTAATGGTACTCTTTGGGGAAAAAATGGTTTCAAGCCAGACACAGATAATGCTGCTGGCCCTTTGCCTTTATTTCAAATATATGGAAATAATGAGACCAAAAGATATCAGCCAGAATTTCAGGAATATTGGTTTTCATATTCGGGAAGTGAATATAAACTTTTGATGGAAATATTTTATATGTAGGGAGGGTAGAAGGCAAAATGAACGTTTTTAAACATCATTTTTAATCAATTTTGCATTAGCCTATTATAAATTACTTATAACTAGAATAATGTTTTAAACAAAAGTGTGTATTGAACAGAAAAAACAAAAGCATCCAAGATTAAACTTGTTTAGGCAAGAGGAGAAAACTCTCCTTGTTAAAGCAAAGGGAAGAGAGCAAGAGCTTTTTGATAATCTCTAAAATCTGAACTTGTGTTCCAAGTACATATGTAAACTACAGCTTAGTAACATGCTTGTGACAAAACAGCGAGCCAAAATGCCTGCAGGTATGCAACCCTAGACCACCTTGGAAACCCAAATACCCCTTCCCCCAACCACCCCATCCAAGTTAATGTGATTTTTGTTTATAATCTAACTTTTGTTTATACCAACACTTTCTGTAAAGTTTGTGGTTCAACTACATTTATTTTGCAAATTCTCCTTCCACTTCTTACTGGCTTTTGTGCATGAGTTTTAAGGAATTCCACCCCCGCCCCCCCCAAACCAGGCTTACCTCTGATGGCATCATATCTTCACCCACTCTTCATTACCTCTTTGTGTAGATTGAATCTTGTTTTCTCAAAAACAGCTTTTCAATTCCAGACGTGCATTTTGTTATTTTCTAAATTCAAAAGTAAAATATTATTCACTAAACAAAATGCCTTTGTTAACTCCAGGTTGTGTGCCCGTTGTGTGAGGGTTAAGGATGTGAAGGAATTAGATGGAGAAGTCAAGCAAAAGCTCCTTTCAGGAAAATGAGGAATGGGAGCAGAGTTTATTTGTAAGGGGACTGTGTCCACTGACGGAAGTCCCCTCTGAGTGCCTTGTGAATCTGGGTAATACGAAAAAGGAAGGACCGCTGTCAAGACTTTCTCTGTATTTAGCCGTAGTTCAAAATGTTCTCTATTCTCTCCTACTCGGTACAAGCATTGTTAAGTATTTAACAATTGTTTTTAAAAATTGTTTATAGCAATAACAATCACCTTTATGGGATGTAGAGAGAAATGGGAAAAGAAAAAAAATAATCAGTCTTTATTCTACCACCCTAGTGCAAACTTTGTTAGGATTTGAATGTTTTCTATGGACTCTCTTTTGCATAGCTGTAATCACAGTCTACTTGCAGTGTGGGGTACTGTCTCATATAAGATCTCCTTAGTTGCTAAACAGTCTTTATAAGCATAGTGTGTCAGCTCGGCATAATGCAATATATTTGACAGTCTTTCACTTTTTGACATTCTAAAGATCACAAACAATACTGAGATGAACATCTTTCTGCATAGACTCTATCAATATTTTGAGTTTAATAATCACTTTTACTGAACCTTAAGCCTCTGAGACTTAGGCAGTAGGGCAGAGTGGAGCTCAGAGAGGACATCTACATAACAATGGATGCTAACCACCTCCTCTTAGAAATTGGCACTGATTTGAAAACTTGAAAAAAATGTGATTAAAATCAGAATTCTAGTTTGCTTAAATCAGCAGCCACTCAAGATTATGGGCAAAAGAGAAAAGAGGAAAAGAACATTAAAGGGAAAAGCAGAGGATGTTGATTTCTGTTTCTTCTGACTTTATCAGTGAGGGTATTGCATGCCAGAGAGCAGGTTAGAAATGCATTTGTTCGGCTGGATGTCTAAAGGAAGGCACGCTTCTTGGCCAAAGTCAGACTCTTGTGGACTTGACACCTGCCAATTCAAAGACAAAAGTAGTTTGACTTAAGTGGGAATAAAAACAAAATTAGACTCTAACAGACTTTAGTTCTTTATAAAAAATAGTTTACATTTTATCTTTACTAAAGAACCAAGGCAGTGCTACTCAAGGTTATGTGCTGCAATTGTTTTATAGATTAAAATGGTTGATAAGCTCCAAGTTGGTTTCTTCAATATCATTCTTCATTGCTTCCTCCCAAATAATGTATTTCATTGTTAATATAAAAGTGCACTGTTGTGCTTTTAAAAGAACTTGGCAGTTCATAAATAATGGGGGAAAATATGCAAATCTTTGCCAACCTCCAAGTCCCTTAACGTTAATTTAACTGTCACAAGTGATTTCCCAGGAAAGAAAACAGCCTGTGTCTATGAGCCAGGAAGTTAACATCACATACTTCACTCCTGTGTGATTTTTTTCATCACAATATGATTTAATGTGTCAAAAGCACTGATGAGGTCAGTTACCACATTCTGTTCCCACCGATTGTTCAGTAACTTGGGGCAAATTTTGAAGCATCCCACAGCAAGTAACAGGTTCTTCATCACAAGATCAGAAAGCTACTTACACTTAGTGGCTTAACACAACCACCACCACTTATTTTGCTCATGAATCTGTGATTTGGACAGGGCTCACAGGGACAGCCTTTTTCTCCCTGCAGCGTCAGCAGGTGACAATAGCTCAGGGCTGGAATGAAGGTTGGAAGACTCACTCACATGTCTAGTGTCATTGCTGGCTGAGAGCTGGGACTTCAGCTGGAACACTGCAAGGGGCCTCTCCCTGAGCCTGCTTGGCTTCCTCACATCGTGGTGGGGTTGCAGGAGCAAATGCCCCAGGAGGACAAGGCAGAAGTCCATGGCATCTTACGGCCTACCTTTGGGAATCATGTGGCATCACTTGCAAAAATGCTGGGTAGATGTAGGTGTCAGTGAAGTCTGCCCAGGTTCAAGAGGAGGGCATGTAGGCCACACTACTTGATGGCAGAAGTGTCACCTTCTAATTGGATGAGATATCTTTTGGTGGCTATTTCTGGAAAATAAAACCTTTCACAAAGGTATTATTGTAAATAAATTATTCAGAGAAAATACTCATTTAAAAGAAGACCTGCTTTTTAGATCCTACCATTGATATGTAAGTACCATAATCTAAACATCGGCAATACCTCAGGGATAGCACTGTCTGTGCCAAGCACTAGCTAGTGTTCTAAAGAAGAATAAGGCACTATCCTTGCCTTTAAGGAGTGTATCATCTACTGGGAGAGACCTTGAAGTAAATAATTACAATTATATGTGAAAAATGCAATCATGCAGATAAGCATTAACATATATGTGGAAAGAAAATTGCATCTCATTCTACCTGGGTGAATGAAACAGGTGCCTTTGCAGAGAAGAACCCTTTATGCTGGCTCTGAAAAGGTGTGGTAATAAAAAAGCAGGGGAGAGAGTCATTTATAGTGGTGGGAACAGGTACCCCAGGAGCTTTATTTCTAATCAGGACACCAACTTCAAGGTAATTGGCAGTAAATGATATTGTATTTGGATTATTCTGGTTGTATCTTGAGGTTAGCTTCTCATGTAATGTATCTGAACAAATTGTACTTGGTTTAGTGGCACTTTAACATTTCATGAAGGAGAATGACATACTAAAAATCATGAATTCGTTCATAATAGGAAATGTTACAAATGTGATAACTCTAAATACTTGACATTTCCACAAGACACTTGTGTATTCATTTCCAAACCATTATTTACCAATAAATATGCACTGACAAAGTGAATGTAGCCATTTGTCATTGTCCTCAATAGCATTGTCTCTCAAGTGTAAAGTGTTCCTTAATGACTCCGAAAACAAACTTAAGTCGTGTCTATGTGAGACCAAAGATGTTTCTGGATAAAACAATATATTCAAATCCTTTTTATCTATGAATTTCTAACATAAATAAGATAACCTTATGCATATAGTTCTGAGACTTTTTCACTTACAGATTGATGGTGGATATTTCCCATGTTAGTTCATGTACCTGTACTTTATTATTTAACATGTCCATTCAGAGTTTCTTTCTATGTATGTTCTATAAACTAACCACCCCCTACTTATGGACATTAAAGTGTTTCCTGTGTTTCAGTATCACAAAGAATGGTACCTCTGGGTGATGGACTGTGGATTGGTTTGACTTTTCTGTATTTTCCAAAATTTCATTTTATTAAGTAATATGAAAATATATTTTGGTTTTTAAAAGGGACCACTTCATCAAATGTATAAGACAGCCAGAGACAGGTTATTTATTATATAAATCAGTAGTTCACATTGGATTTTAATATTTCTACTTCATTTCGAAATATTTGTTTTCTGGGGGGAGTCTTCCAGAAAAAAAGCCTTCTGATTGGCCTATTTGTCATTCCACTTTTACTCCAACTAAGCAAACAATATAGGAGTGAGGGAAACATTTTGGATAAACATTTGGGAACAGGTTGGAAATACTGTCCTTATTTGGATAACTTTTAAAGAAATGCCTTCTTGCAAGTGGGTTGATTTATTGGACAGCTTAGATTATTTTTTTGTTGAAAAGTGCATCCCTTGGTAGGGACGGCAGATTTCTGGAGTACTGGCAGTGTTGTTTCTTAAAACTGGTGCATATTATACACAGATGTGCTCATAGGTGAAAACATCAAGTTCTATACTTTTGTTTCCTGTAATCGACTATGTACATTATTGTTAAGTACAAGTTAATAAATAAAAGGCCATGGTGGTAGGAAAGATGATGTCATTTGGGCAGTCCCAAAGAAATCAATGAAATAAACGGCTGAGGTGAGAGGACTTGTAACTTAAGGAGTACTTTCAGGACAAAAATCTGACATAATTCCCACCATATCAAATAATATTTTACTCTTAATAATAAATTTAATGCTTTTGTGGGCTTTGACTGTTATTCCTTTGTTTTATCCATAAAGTGTTCATCATGCTAGTCACTTTTCCCAGGTGACTCCCTCCACCTCTATACTTGATCCCCCGTCTCCACCCTCACGTCCACCAACACCTACTGCATTAGTCAATCACGTACTGCCTTTGCCTCTCTAGGGCTTCCTTTCCCTCACCTTGTAAAAAATTTTCATATTTCTTCCCATCCTAGAAAATATCTCCCTACCACCAGGCTCCTTCCCAATGTTTGCCCTCCTCTCCCATCATTTCCTCCTCCACCTACAGTCTCCATTTCCTCTGTTTTTAACTATTCCTTAACTCTGTGCAACTGCAAAATGGTTATGTTGGTCTAATGTGTTATTATCATACTGTATTGTAATTATTTGTGTTGCCCGCCCCACACTATCAGACTAGCAGCAGTTAGAGGGACACTGTTTATTCATCTTCCCATCAGCAGAGCCAAGTATAATGTCTTCCTTTCTGAAAACTGCATTCATTGTTAGTATCAGGAAACTCTTGAGTAAATGACTCCCCCAGTGCCATGATGTAAGAGCACATTCCACCTCCTTCCTCACTTTACTGCCCCTCCTGTGGGAGTGAGATCTCTTCTGACTCAAGTTTCCTTAGAGCTGGTTAGTCCTGTAGGCTCCACATCTCTCCTACCCACCTCTGTATTCCCAACAACTGGCTAAGTGCTCAACTCATGGCAGGGGTTTTGTAGATATTCCTCTAATAAATTAAGAAGTAAATGAATGAATGAAAAAGAAGTGTAGAAGTGAATCTGACATAGATTGGCAAAGTTCTTAGGGCTGGTACAGAGAGAAGACATTTCTTGTTTTATCCATTCTGTACTCTAAACTAGAGCAATATTCTTCAAACTACTCTTTAAGATCAATTAGGAAACTGTGAGGTCAACTTTGTGAGCCACAACTGACATTTTAAAATGAAATAGAATAGGATAGATCAAAACAGATAGAGGAGTAGAATAGGATATAATGGGATGGAATGAAATAAAATGGAAAATAATCAATTGCAGGTGATAAGGAAAAGCAATATTTTATAAAACTTTTTCTCAATTATGTGTATACACACACACTTAAATACCTAGGGTTTTTTGTTTTTTTTTTTGAGCATTGAAAGGTAGATAGCCATGAGAGAAGTAGGTCTTTGTAATGACCATTAAAGTCATTATGTCTTTATTATTTTTGTAATCTTTTGGTGTCTTTGGCAGCACAGAGTCTTCTAAACAAGTTAATCTTCAACTCAAAGGCACAGTTCACTTTAAACTATCTGGAAATACTTTTTGAAATAGGAGATGGATAAATCAACTCTTTGTAGAGAATATATTAATGTACCAATGTTGCAAAGAGCATTCTATACAGGGCTCAGTGTGGAAATAGCATGTGTTACTTTTCTCTTTGTCAAAAAATAAGTTTCAATATATTTCAGATGTATGTGACATTTAATATAGGAGTATTTCTACTTGACTCAATTCTCTAAAACTGTTCTCAGAGTTGGGTCTGCCTTTAAATTTTCTGAATTTATTAACAGTTTCTTAATGAAATCCCACTTCATTTTCATATTCTTAAATATATCTAATTTCCAAGCTATCCTTCTGATCAGATTGAGCTGATGACTTTCATTGTGATCCATTTAATTCTCTTTGACATGTTACCCTATAGTTGAAAAGTACATTATAGCACCTGTTACTGGATCTTACCCTAGACATGCATGTCTGGCAGGAGGCAATTACCAGAACCCCAGCTGGAGATGACGGGTGATGTGGTGGCTTCCATCATCACCATGGTTGGGATGACGTGCTTGCCCATTAAGGCGGGGGTGGGTTAGCTCTACCTGAACCACATGGACTAAGAATGGAAGAAAGGATGACATCAGATATTTTGAGAACACCAAAGACCAAACAACATAAACAAAGGTCGCTCCCAGTGGGGCTCCCAGCTCCCAGGCTCTCTCCCTCATTCAGTTGCTGTCTGTACTGTTGACTGTGGAATGCATGGGTGAACTGTACTGATGTGGAAGACTCACCTGCCACATATTAATATTCTGTTTATTAACATATTTTCTTTTCATTTCCTAAATCCAGATTGTGTTTAAGAGGAAAGGAAGCAAGCCTGAAGCAATCAAGACACAGAACCAGGCCAGACATGTAGCTCCAAATACTTTAAGGTATATAAGAGAGCAGTTTTGTGACGTTTTCTCAAAACCTATAGCAATCATAAAGGGAAGATGATGAACAGTGACCTCAGGTTTGGTGAGACATTTGTCATTAGTGCAGGCCATGTGATTATTATCTTGAGTGTGAGGTGGAGAGAATGCTAGCATTGGGGAGCAGGGGATGAACTCACAGCTCTGAGGCCCTTTTTATCTCCTAGAGCACATTTCTTGAAGTTCTTCCAAAGCACACAAACAAGCAAATGGTGTCCCAACTCCTTGGAACTACCCAGGGTCAGAGTACCTGTTAAAGGCCTAAAGCCACTCAGAGCTCTCTGACAGCCTCTGATTTCTACAGATGGATAAAAATGACCCATAGACAGCAGTGTGGGGGCCTTTTTCAATTTCTTCTGTACTTTAGGAGACCTACGCAAGAAAAAGGATTGAACTGTATAAGCTTTGTATATGAAAGCCATATAAAAATATCTTAGGGAGGGAGAAAAAGGGAACTGTTGTTAATGGGTACAGAGTTTCAGATTTTCAAGATGAGAAAGTTCTGGAGATCTGTTTCATAATAACGTGAGTATATTTGGCACTAGTGAACAAAATAGTTAAAGATGGTTAAGATGATAAATTTTATGTTGCCTTTTTTACCACTGTAAAACAACATGTCATTGTGTATGTTTTTAAAAATACTATCTAAGCAGAAAAATTAGATCAACTGGCTTCTCTTTACTCTAATAATAGTCCCTAGAGTCAACAAGGGATCAGAGATCAAACCAGGTGTTTCAAAATTCTGTGCCATGTGGTTATCACCCTAATAATAATAATGGTTATAAGAACCAAGGCACACAGGAGCTATAATGGTTATATCCAAGCAACTGCCTGGGTGCAAAATACTGTTAATCACCTCCCCCAATAAACGGTTGGAGCTAGGTGTACCCCATGGGCTAGAATGCAGTTCTCCTGAGCACCTACTCGGTGCTGGACAGCAAAGAGCTATAAGCCAGAAGAGGAGCTTGGTAGATTTTACATAAAGGGATAGGGCATAGGGCATAGTTAGTAATCAATCATTGGATGCTCTCTTTTTGCCACTCACAATAGAAAAGAGATTAATGAAAATTGGAAACTTTCCCCAATTCTCTAGGTTGAAGTGCACCACGATACTTGAAAAGTTAATTTTCCCAACATGTGACTCGATGATGTACTTGTTAGTGGAAAACATCTAGCACTGAGCCAGACACAGAGCAGATTTCCGTCTGTTCTCTTTTATGATACACATACAACAGTGCTTGGCATAGGTTAGATACTAAATACATATTTGTTGACTAAATGAATAGTAAGGGCTCAGTAAGTGTTAGTTAACAATGTCTTAGATTTCTAACATGAAAGAAAAAAAGCTCTCTGTGGAAGATGTGAGAAAACTGACAAAATTGGAATAAATCAGAGCTTAAGATAATGAGGAAACTTGCAAAAATTCAGACCCGATAAGAAAGACAGTGAAACCTATGACAGGTAGTACAAAAGAGGCAGCTTTTGGGAACCTGAGAACATGCAATAGGTCATACACTCTGCTCTTGGACAGTGTTCTCATAATACAACGTGCAGCTTTCAGGCGTTCCCTTTTCTCTCAGTGACTCGATTTATTCAGTATTCATTTAACACACATTTAGTAAGTGCCAGGGCCTGGGCTTGCCAGAAGCTGTGAGCATGTATAACACCTCGACCCTGTCATTTAAGGGCCTCACAGTGAGGGGGAAGGCTGACGTACAACTAAATATCATAATGTAATCACGTAACCCAGTGCAGCATAACCATGGCCACACGGAAGGGTGTGAGGGGTGGAAGGGGTAGAAAGGGTTTTCCAGAGAATTATTTTGAATGGGAGTGTGAGTTTGCCAGTTTTTGATAACTAAACATCAGGGGGGGTGAAGATAAAGGGAAAATAAACAATCTTACTTTTAAAATAAATTAATAATAAAAACCGATAATAATACTAGGGGCCTATCATGTCTCAGGTACTGTAGTCAGCACTTGCAACGCATTATACGTTACTTCACGTGATAGTTCATGACGTGCGTGCGCTTGTGCACGTCTTTGGGAACGTGACTGTCGCCAGGAGGAGGTCCTAATAGAAAAGAAAGGGGAGGGAAGCTGGGAAGCCAGTTCCCAGGCCCAGTTCCCGTCCCCGTACAAGGAGTCCCACCACCGTGCTTTCTCTAGGACCCGATTTCCTCTTCCCCTTTCCCTTTTTCTCTCCAGTGCCTGTCCCCCTCCTTACTCATTGCATTGGGAGAGATTCAGGACTGAAAGATGGGGGTATCACAGCCAGGAAAATAGCAGCATCAAGAGAGAAAGTATAGAAGAAATGACAGTGATTCTCACTTTTTTCAATGTCATATTAAAAACAATATCAAGATAGCATCAGTCTTTGTCTGGCTCTAGCACTGGGAGTGCTCTGCCCATGAATGTCTTCATTCTGTAGAAATACAGCAAAAAGCACTGACAAGTTATCATGGAGTCTGCAGGCATCAATTACTTGCCTACACCATGACAAGCTGGAGAAGAGGTGTATACACACCAAAAAACTCCTAGAGTGGATCACAGTAAGCCTGAGTCTGGAGCAAAGGATTCTACAGTTGGTGTTTAACCACAGAGGTTGTCTCCTTCTTCCTCCACATCATTCACTTGGTAATTAATCACGATCCATGGTTAATTTTAGTCTTGATGTTTTATCCACTAACTAAATCTCACATTGTTACTCTTGCCATCACCTAAGAGTAAGCAGAACCTAATCCGGCTTCTTGTATGTCCTCCTCCACCTAGAATTCTACATGACACTTGGTTGGGGCTCATTAAAAATACAACTTAAAAAAAAAGACTCTCAACCAGTCAATTTATGGTATAGATGTTATGTGTGATATGATATATGAAAGGATGTATGGTTATCCCTCAGTATTTGCAGGGATGGGTTCGGGACCCTGCCAATAGCAAAATCCACAGGTACTCAAGTCCCTCGTGTAAAATGCGTAGTACTTGGATACAACCTACACATATCCTTCATGAACTTGAAATCATCTCTACATCACTTACAATACCTAATTCAATGTAATAAATGCTGTGTAAGTAATTGCTATATTGTGTTGTTCAGGAAGTAATCACAAGGGAAATGTCTGTACCATGTTCAGTACAGACACAACCATAGTGGGTCTAACCATGTAGTGCAGGTCAGCAACAACGTGACATTTTTTTTCTCTAAATATTTTTCATCTGTGGTTGGTTGAATCTGTGGCTATGGAATCCAACTGTATACTGCAAGCTTAGGGCAGTGGTTCTGACTTGAGCACTTCAGAATCCCCAGAGAGCCTGTTACAACACAGACTGGGGATCCCAGCCTCTTGCAACTCCCCTGCACCTAGTGGACCCAGCGGATTCTGAGTAGGGCCCAGAATCTAGTATATGTTGTGTAACTAGCAAGTCTTGGCTGATGATGCATTCTCCGAGAATCAGTGGCTTAGGGTAATTAAATTTTCTTGGCCTTTAAACCAGTGTAGGGAAAACGGTGTTTGGTTTGTTTAGCTGCAGCGGCTGACTTACGTGTCAGGGAACACAGGAATTCCATTCAGAGATCACAGTTCTGTCTGTGCTTTGTGGCCCTGAGAGACATTGTCCTTCCACCTCAGAAGGTTCACAGAGGAACCACAGTAGAGGCTATTGCAATACCACTTCTTCAGTGAGAGAATACTGTTTGCTGTTAACAAACAGAAAAGAGGGGCTGAACAGGGGCATTGGTTCCTGGAGGAGAAGGTGATGATCTGAATCTAAGTGCAGTTCGGTATACTCTGCCATCTTGCTGACACAGCACTAGATTAAGGTTTTTCCTGCCAGGGTGTGTACCTTGGCACTCTGCTGAGTGACCTATGGAGGCAGACGCTGCTCTTCAGCTCACACTGGTGCCAAATCCAACGTGGAGGGTGTCAAAGGTTTCATTGTTCAGCAGTATTCCCTGCCTCCATGTTCCCCCACCTCAAGAAATCTTACTTGAATGTTACCATTTGTGACAACATGGATGGAGCTAGAGCATATTATGCTAAGTCAGATACGTCAGACAGAGAGAGACAAAGACCATATGATTTCACTTAGGTGTGGAATCTGAAGAACAAAATAAGTGAACAAACAAAACAGAAACAGACTCATAGATACAGAGAACAGACTGGTGCTTGCCAGATGGGAGGGAGATTGGGGGGCTGGGTAGAAAAAATGAAGGGATTGAGAAGTACAAATTGGCAGTTACAGAATAGTCATGGGGATGTAAAGTACAGCACAGGGAATACAGTCAATAACATTGTGATAACTGTGTGTGGGGTCAGACGGACACTTGAATTATCAGGGGGAATCATGTTGTAAATTACATGAATGCCTAACCATTATCCCGTGTACCTGAAACTAATATAAAATAATGTTGAGTGTCAACTGTAACTGGAAAAAAGAAAAGCCTTACTTGGAGTTCAGAGCACTGAGGCTGAGCCATGGGAGGGATAGAAAACCACTATCTACTACTGAGCTCAAAAAAAACAGAAACAAACTTGTAATCCCAGAATCTAAGAGGCACCTCAAAGAAAGTTCCAGGTAAACCACAGGCTTCCAGGGCTTAGAGAGGGGGTTGAAAGCACAGACCTGGTTTTTCATTCAACCCTGCACTGTATTTGATGTGAGTTTTGAAAATTTGCCTCACTACTTAGCCTGGGTTTTCTTTTTTGTGATTAATAGGCACTGAGGCTTTTATTTTTCACAATTATGTACAATGCTGTGATCATTATCTGTACAAACATCCTTGAATTAACCTAACATTATTTAGAAGAGATTATTAGATGTGGCGTCGCCTGGTCAAAGGAGTGAGTTTGATGCATATGGTCAAATTGCCTTCTGACAGTTTCCAGCATTTCCTACATATTGACAGCAATACGGGATTGCTTGTTCCCAGTATTCTTGATATCATGGGTTAGCTAATAACAAAAATCTTGATTTTGTTGATTTTACATGAGAATATGCATCCCATTACTGTGTTATGTGGCAACACTAATTACTAACAGGTATTTTTCACACATTTATTGGCCATTTGTATTTCTTCATTTGTGAATTGCCAGTTTTATGGCCTGTATCCAATTCTCTATTAGTCTTTTTGGGATTTTCCTTACTGTTTTGTAAGAATTCCTTATACACAAAGAGTAGTACATTTTTATCTGCCAGAATTTACAATTTTTGTCTTTTTTTTTTTAATGATGGCTTCTCATATATTTAGAAGCTTTAAGTTTTATGTGGACTGAATAAGTTCTGATGCTCTTTGAAATTATTCATGGCATGCATTCCAGATGATTTTGGGAAGAACGCGTTTATATGTACACAGAATTACTTTGGACCTCATCCACGGAGGGTTAGATGTGGAGATATTAGAAATATATAGAGAGTATACAAAAGCCAGAAATGAGGGAAGTCACTCATATATGTTTAGAGACATGTATATGAATCAATACAATCTTTAATTTTGGGTAATTTCAAATTCTGAGTATGCTTTTACATACATGTATCAAGTATTTTGGTGTTTAAATATTTAAATAAAACATTTGCTAATAGAAATGATATAATGCGCTTTCCCTGGGGCCACTAAATGTGCCATACATCAACAAAATATTCCACATTTATATTTATTCAGGCTACAATGTATATGTGACTGAAGCCTAAGATATGTATGCGTACTTTTTCTAAGATCAGATATGATGCTTATATGTTGGAGAAAATATTATATACAATTGAGATAAATAAAATTAGATACATGTAGCACTATGTCTATTATCTTCTTTTCTTCACTCCTTTCTTCTTCCCTCTGGCTACAGCAGTTAGAATTGAGTCAATAGTTTGATATTTTTAAAAATGTGATAGGAATCCTTTGAAGAGAATCCAGAAAAGCACAAAAGAACAACATAGATGAATTAGTCCAATTCCAGGCCTTGAGGTAATGCCACTCCCAGCAGTCCTGTCCAGTGGGCTCCTTTCAGAAACATTCCCAGGCTGACCATGAACACATTGAAGATAAAATAAAATGGTTAGAAATGAAAGCTTCAGAAAAGGTTATAGCCTGGGTTGGAGAGACCAAGCCTTTAGAATTTGCTCAGCCCTGTTGTTTAATTCTATTCTGCCTAAAGCAAGTGATTCTGCAACCACAGATGACATTTAGCTGCTAGGAGTTTGTTATTTGGGTACTTGAAAATGGAGCAGTAGAACCTACTTTTTTTTTTTTTTAATCTTGCTCTTTTTTCTTTGTAAGATTCATTCTCTCACATGGATTCCATAATGCAAGAGGGGTCATGGGGAACATTTTCCTTATCCTCAGGTTAAAGAACCTGGCATTTTAACCAAGAAAAGAAGCAGGATATGAAAGGCTATCAGCTTTCCCTCTACCCCACAGAGAGCTGGCTGATAACAGGAGGGATTGAGATAGGGAGGAATAACTTCCTGACTCTGGATTGTTACATTTGTAAGTAGCACAGTATAAAAAAAAGGAGGGAGTGGAGAGGAATTTAGGGAAATACTAAAGTACACCAGTCCTATCTCCATACTTTAAAACAATCTAGCTTTGGTCCAAGTTAGAGGCAGGTAGACTCTCAGGGGTGGCAGCCAGACCAGATGTTCTGATTATACCCACGAAGAATATAGCAGCCTGTATTTCTAAATTATATGCTAGAATTAATGCACCAACACCTACTCCACCACCTGGAGTCCCTCCACACAACAAACAGAGGGGCCCAAGGAAGACTCTGATTGGCCCTGCTTGAGAAGCATACTCATCAATCACTGAGCCCAGGAGATAGGCTGCTGTGATTGGCCAGATCCTCAAATAGGGGATGTGAAGGAAGTGTTCTGGGGAACCAAACACAGGGGTTACCCCAGTACATTGCAGAAAGACAAAGCAGAGCTGGGGTGAGACTTTTTTTTCATGGAAGAAATTTTATGTATGTATGTAATACATACAGAAAAGTACATAAATTACAAGCATTAAGTTCCATGAATGTTTACAAAGTGAAAACACCCATATAACTATCACCAAGATCAAGAAATGAAACATAATTTTGAGTTTTTTTAAAAGTTCACTTAAGTCTTGACTGGCTTTATTGAGCCTTTCTGGGGCAGTTTTCTCTATATGCTAACTCAACAAATATTAAGTTTCCTCAAAATGGCAAAATTATGATCACCGGTGCTTGTAATCAAAGAGTTAATTCAATTTTCTAAGTAATATAGAAATCTTTTGGTTTTCAAGAATTTTCTCATTCTAAGAAATACTTCCATTTAAAAAGAAAAAAAGGATGTGAAACAATACTTAGACCCTTACATGTCTTCCCACCATGTATTGGTCACCTGTCTGCTTTCCTTCCCCATGTTCTGGGTATGTATTCATCTCCTGTTCCCTCCAGGGCTATAGAAGAAGACAATGGCTTGATAATTATTTTTTATATTTTGCTTTATTTTTATGGTTTTAATCAGAAATAAAGTTATTATACTTAAGTAATATATAATCCAATATGTTTTAGTAAAAGGGAATGTAGGTCTATGTTTTCTTTTCCAAATAATTGCTTTCTAATGTAATGTACATTCATGTCTAAATTTTGAAAATAAAGAAAGTGTAAAGAAACTGAAAATCATTCCTACTTCCACCACTCAGGAATAACCGCTGCAAACATTATGCTCTTTGCAGGATTTTTTTCTTCTGTGGATATATACTTTTCTTCTTTTGTTCAAAGTTCATAACCTCTGTCAGTTTACTATACTACTTTTTTCTCACTTATTTACAGTCTTATGGTGTATTTCTAACCAGAAAAAAACCCCAAAACATAATGAGAAATGTAAGTAAAATTAAATCCACACACCACTCAGGAGTATTTCAGAAGAGCAAGGCTGTAGAACTTCATAAAGTACCTCTGTGGAATCAGAAACCGTGAAAGAAAAAGGTACTGTGAGGTGCTGGTGGCCACCTCCCAGCTGCAATAGAGCTAATTTGGTGGACTGTAAATCTCCATTACAAGAACAGATAAAGAATTCAGTGAATCTTTGGGAAAGATTGAAATTTAGCTAATTCTTCCATAAAGCAACACATGGACTATCCATTTGTCTATCACAAGTGCACAGAAAACTATACGACAGGAAATTTCTGAGTTAAATTTTCTCTCCCATGGGAAATTAATGAGACCATTTAAGAACTCATTTAAGATGTGAGCTAATTATGTAGATAGTAATCGGAGATTAATCTCTAGGAATAGAAGCCCTCTTCCTCACTTCATGGGCTTCTCTGCATTTAGTCAGCATGAAGCAGCTTCGGAGATAACTGAATCTTTTGAAAAGTGAAGTTAAATTTGAACATGATAAATTCAGGTAGTAAGACTTGTAACGGAGAAGAGAATGTGAAAGTAAAATGGTCTAACTTGTTAGGACTGAGGTTAAGGCAAAAGTGTACTAAACTTGGGTTCTCTGACATGGATTTCTTCCTAATAAATGGCCAGGCAGTCTTACAAACAGCCTAGAGACTAGTTTCCTTTTAGAGAAATATTGAAAGGAAAATAGATGATTTTAAAAATAATCTTGGATTGGGAAACATTTTGGGGATTTTTTTGGCGGGGGGGGGGAACATATTTTGATATGAGACACCAAAGGCAGAAACCATAAAAAAAAAAAATTATTTGGCCATGTTAAAAAATATTCTGTACATTTACATACAAAAATCTATACAGCAATAAGGTAAGATAATAGACAAAACAATGTTAAAGAGTTGTTGCTTGTGGTATGGCATCACAGAAAAACACCTCTATCCATTATAAAGGGGATTTTGCATGTAATCAGTTTGTTGGGCTGAATTCATTCTGAGCCTCTGATCATACTGCCAACCAGCTTGTAATTTGTTTTGAGTGGGATATGGACCTTGTAGAGACGGGCCTTTGTACTACATTAAAATAGCCTCTAACAAGGGTTTCCTTGAACAACAAAAATTATACTTCATCAGGTGGCAAATAAATTACAGGAATACAGGCTAATACTGCTCAAGAGCATTTGTGGCCTTAGACGGCTCACAAATCTAGGTTTAAATTCTGGACATACACTTGGTAGCTGGCAGGTTGTTTACTTTTCTGACCCATATTTTTTTAATTTGTGAAATGGACCTAAGTGCCCATCACACAAGGTTTATATGACGGTTAAATGAGGTAATTTATATTTGGCTCTTGTGAGAATATTTGACAAACAAACATGTCTAAATACATGGTCACTGTTAACACTCAGTATTCCTTGGTGGTGGTCAATTAAGAAAAAACAGCAATACTTAAGCAGTACAAATTATTGAAAAAGAAAGAATACATAGGATGGCACTGTAAAATGGACTTGTCCCCATATTGCTGGATTTTGCAATGGAGGAAGGGGCCATGAGTCAATGTGCATGGCAACCTCAGAAACCAAAAAAGAATGGGTTGTAGATATGATGGCTGGAACCCACATGTGAGGATGATGGAGCAGCAAGAGAGAAGGAGCTTGAGTCCATGATGACTTCATGAAGCTGCTCTGACAGTTCTGGGCTTCCAAACTTTTTATATATGTAAAAGAAAAATAAATTCCTTAGTTGACAGCAAGAACAAAAGAAGCATATATAATGAGGCTTGGGAATATGGCTTCTAGGAGACAACATTAAGGTAAAGCCTCCTTCTTCAATATCAGGTCATTTTGTCTCACTAAAAGTATAAAAGCAATGGGAAAATTTTACCAGAAAAGAAAGAAACAGAAGTTACGAAATATACCAGTGCATTCAGTGAACACGTTCAGTTTCTGAACAAGTGGAATAGTTGTGATTCTAAAATAGAAATGAAGGTGTTCATCCTTTAATTTTAGTCTTAGGACTTGGATTGGAACCATGTGATCAAAATAGCAAGCTATGTCAGAGGTATGATTTTTTTCCGTTATTCCTTCGGGATTCTCTGTACCATGAAAGAATATTTTCCAAGAAGGTTAGCATCTAACTAAATAAAACTTAGTTGTGACACTGATATACTTCATAGCAAGATATGAAAAGCTTTGAGGGAAAGCATTCAGCTAGAGGAGGAGTCAGCAAAGTGTGGCCCAAATTGAACCTGCTACCTGTGTTTCTGTGACTGGAACACTAAGAAGAGGGAAAATGATTTTACATTTTTGAATGGCTGAACATTTTCTCATGACATGTGAACAATATATAAAATCATATTTCAGTGCACATGAGTAAAATTTTAGTGAAATATAGCCTCATTCATTTGCTAGATATTGTGTTTGGCTGCTTTTCCTCTACAGGGGCAGAGTTGAGTAGTTGTTATGGAGACTGAATGGTCCACAAAGCCCAAAATATTTACTGACTCTTTGCAGAAAATGTTTGCTGACCAATGAGCTGGAGATAAAGCTTAACTGGAAAATAGATGATTATTTCAATAATTTTGATGTGAGAAGGTTCTGAATACACAGTCAAATACAATGCAGCTGTTAAAGTGATGAAGCAGACCCATGTTTATTAATATAAAAAGATGTTATTGTATGGTTGAATGAAAATATGGTATACTATGATCACATTATTAAAAATAAAATCTAGATTGAGAATTGCGGCCAAGATGGAGGCATACATAGGTACAGTTTGCCTCCTTGCACAACCAAAACAAGGACAACAAATTTAAAAATAAAAAATAACCAGAACTGCCAGAAAATCGAACTGTATGGAAGTTCAACCACCAAGGAGTTAAAGAAGAAACATTCATCCAGACTGGTAGAAGGGGAGGAGAAGGGCAGCCGGGGTGGAGAGGCCTCACAGCAAGGTGATGGCTGCTGGACCAGGGCAGGCAAGGTGGCAGCTGGCGGAGTGGGCGATCCACATTTGTGTTTGGATCAACTGGAAGAAACATCTGGGGAGTGAGACAGACCATGCAACCCAGGGTTCCAGTGGGGGGAAATAAAGGCTCAAAAGATCTGACTGAAAAAACCTGTGGGGGTTGCAGCATGGGAAACTCCCAGCCTCACAGGAGAGTTTATTGGAGAGACCCACCCACCCTGGAACCAGCACCAGAGGGCCCAATTTGCTTGTGGATAGTGGAGAAGTGACTGAAAGCTAGCCCAGAGCTGAGAAAGCAGCATTGTTCCCTTTTGGACTCCTCCCCTACACACAGTGTCACAATGCAGCCATGTGGCTTGCCCCGCCCTGGTGAATTCATAAGGCTCCACCCCTTACTATGTAACAGGTGGGCCAAGACAAACAAATATGGCCCAAATGAAAGAACAGATCAAAGCTCCAGAAAAAAAACAACTCTCTCCAGAAGAGAGAGCCAACCTATCAGATACAGAGTTCAAAACACTGGTAATCAGGATGGTCACAGAAGTGGTTGAGTATGGTCGCAAAATAGAGGAAAAAATGAAGGCTATGCAAAGTGAAATACAGGGAACCAACAGTGAAGGGAAGGAAACTGGGACTCAAATCAAGGGTTTGGAGCAGAAGGAAGAAATAAACTTCCAACCAGAACAAAATGAAGAAAAAATTCAAAAAAATGAGGAGAGGCTTAGGAACCTCTGGGACAACTTTAAATGCTCCATCATCAAAATCATAGGGCAGCCAGAAGGAGAAGTGGAAGAGCAAGAAATTGAAAACTTATTTGAACAAATAATGAAGGAGAACTTCCCAAACTGGCAAAGGATATTTCCAGGAAGCTCACAGTTGCAAAAAAGTTGGACCCAAGGAAACACATGATGAGGCACAACATAATTATATTACCCAAGATTAAAATTAAGGAGAGAATCTTCAAAGCAGCAAGAGAAAAGGAGAGAGTTACCCACAAAGGAGTGCCCATAAGACTATCAGCTGATTTCTCAAAAGAAACCTTGCAGGCAAGAAGGGGCTGGAAAGAAGTATTCCAAGTCACGAAAGGCAAGGACCTACATCCAAGATTACTCTATCCAGCAAAAGTATCATTTAGAATGGAAGAGCAGATAAAGTGCTTTCAAGATAAGGTCAAGTTAAAGGAGTTCATCATCACCAAGCCCTTATTACATGAAATGTTAAAGGGACTTATCTAAGAAAAGTAAGATAAAAAATATGAACAGTATAATGACAACAAACTCACAACTATCAACAGCTGAACCTAAAAAAGAAAAAAACAAAAACCAACTAAGCAAATAACTAGAACAGGAACATTTTCACAGAAATAGAGATCACATGGAGGGTTATCAACAGGGAAGGGTAGCAGGGAGAATGGGGAAAAGGTACAGGGAATAAGAAGCATAAATGGTAGGTACAAAATAGACAGGGTTAAGAATAGTGTGGGAAATGGAAAAGCCAAAGAACGTATATGTATGACCCATTGACATGAATTTAAGTTGGGGAATGATGGTTGGGAGGGGTGCAAGGCAGAGGGGAATAAAGGGGAGAAAAAAGTGGGACAACTGTAATAGCATAATGAATAAAATATATTTAAAAAATCTAGATCAACCAATTGATCAATGGATTGATAGACTGGAAAAGGGTGATGGTCAACATATTTTGCCACTAGTAGGCATGGACCCTGAACCACCAGAACATTTGCCGGTTACAAATACTAATGGATATGGTTCTTTATCAGCATATATCTCTGGAAACCAGCTCTGGGTGCACACATCTATGCGTGGACATTATTTGGAAAAATATACAACAAATGTGAACAATGACTGTCTCTGGGTTATGGAATTATGGGTGATTTTTCTTGTCTCTTTTTTATTCACTCATAGTTTTATATATTTTCAGATATTTTAAAAACTAATAGCATAGAGGATTTTATTACTCTTTTCAGATTTTATTACTCTTAAAATCAGGAAAAAGTTACATATGTTTGAAAAATGAAATAAAGGAAAGAAGAAGAAACCAAACAAATAATCAACCAAATAGCACAATTTCCATTAATCATGAAATGGAACTATGTTTGTCTTCTAAAATAAGAAATGCTTTGATTCTTAATTTTTGTCATATAATTTTCTGATTTAAAAAACTGCTTATTTGAGAAAATTTGGAAATACAGTAAAGGATAAAAATAATAAATTATCCTAAAAGCTTTTTGGTGTATTTACTTTTTATACAAAATCAGGAGCATATTATAGTTTGTCTTTTTTCTTAATATTTAGAAAAGATAATATCAAACATTCTTTCAAAATGTTTTTAATGGGTATCTAATAAAATGAGAATCTACCATTTATTTATTATTGGAAATTAAGTTATTTTTTGTTTTTCTCATAAAACTCTGAAAAACATTCTTGTATGAAAATCATCTCTGCTGTGGGACAGTTTTCTAGGAGTACATTTTGGGGCATGGAGATTTTTAACAACTCTTGAAATGTATTACCAGAGAACATCTTCCAATGTCCCTTGGTCTCTACTCCCCTAATACTAGCTGAATTAGCGTAATTAAAATTAAAATTTTTTTTTAAACTTTTTCTAGAATGTTTTAATTTATATTTGAAAACTAGTTTCATTGAATTATTTGTATATGTTTATTTACCGTATGAATGGCATTTTGATTGCGAGTGCTATTGCAATAGCACTATACTGATGACAATTATCTAATAAGTAATGGGCCAGAAATTTTTTAGAAAGATTTTTAAAGAAACATCAGATAAGATCGGACAAGGATTTAATCTCCAAAATATATAACGAGCTTATATGACTCAACACCAGGAAGACAAACAATCCAATTTAAAAATGGACAAAAGACCTGAAAAGACACTTCTTCAAGGAGGACATACAGATAGCCCATAGACATGAAAAAATGCTTAACATCACTAGCCATCAGAAAGGTGAAAATTAAAACCACAATAAGATATCATCTCACACCTACCAAAATGTCTATCATTTATAAATCAACAAACAACAAGTGCTGGTGAGGGTGTTGAGAAAAAGGAACACTAGTGCACTTTTGGTGGGAATGCAGACTGGTGCAGTGCCTGTGGAAAACAGTATGGCGTTTCCTCAAAAAACTAAAACTGGAATGGCCTTTTGACCCAGTGATTCCAATGCTGGGAATATACTTGAAAAATCCCAAAACATCATTCAAAAAAATTGATGCACCGGATGTTCATAGCAGCACTATTTACAATAGCCAAGATTTGGAAACAGCCTAAGTGCCCATTAAGTAGATAAATGGGTAAAAAACAGTGGTACCTCTATACAATGGAATACTATGTAGTAGTAAAAAAGAAGGAATTCCTACCTTTTGCGACAGCATGGATGGAACTGGAGACTACTATGCTAAGTGAAATAAGCTAGGAGGTGGAAGACAAATACCATATGATTTCACTTACAAGAGGAATCTAAGGAACAGAATAGAACCAGAGGCATAGAATCATGGAACAGACTGACAGCTGTAAGAGGGGAGATGAGGGAAGGGCACTGATTGAAAGAAGGTAAAGGGATTAATGAAAGAACATATATGCATGACCCATGGTAATGGACAACAGTGTGGGGATTGACTGGGAGTGGGGGCAGGCTGGGTGGAGAGGGAGGCAAAGGGGCAAAAATTGGGACAATTATAATATCATAAACAATAAAATATTAAAAATACTTTTAACAATTGGTTTTAAGGAAGAATTTTATATATATGACACTTACTTATGTAGAATTTTTTGTTTCCAAATATGTGATGGCCTTTTATTAACCCACAAGATGGGAGTATTCTGATTGTACAGTATTTAAATTTTAGTTATCAAAGTGGTATATAGTATTTAGTATTCATATGCCTAGATCATAACCATTTCACTAAATCATTAAGGGAAAGAATGACATTCAATTTTTAGCTTTTGATACTTACCATTGATATATATGTTTATATCCAAAAGGACTTTTTCTTTTTTTATTTATTTTTAAATTATGTTTCATTGATTAAGCTATCACAGTTGTCCCAATTTTCCCCCTCTACCCGCCTCCAGCCAGCACCCACCACTCCCTCAGGCATTCCCTCCACCATTGTTCATGCCATAGGTCATATGTAAGTTCTTTGGTTACTCCATTTCCTATATTGTAATCTATATCCCCATGGCTACTCTGTAACTACCAATTTGTACTTAATCCCCTCATCTCTTCACCCATTCCTCCACAGGCCCTCCCATCTGGCAACCTTTTTCTTAAATAAGTCCCTTTAACATTTTATATAATAGTTTGGGGATGATGAACTCCTTTAGGGTTTTTTTGTTTATTTTTTGTTTTGCCTGGGAAGCTCTTTATCTGCACTTTGATTCTAAATGATAGCTTTGCTGGATAGAGCAATCTTGGCTGTAGCTCCCTGCTTTTCATCACTTTGAATATGTCTTGCCAATCCCTTCTAGCCTGCAAAGTTTCTTTTGAAAAATCAGCTGACAGTCTTATGGAAACTCCCCTGTAAGTAACTAACAGCTTTTCTCTTGCAGCTTTTAAGATTCTCTCTTTATCTTTAACTTTTGGCATTTTAATTATGCTGTATCTTGGAGTGGGCCTCTTAGCATCCATCTTGTTTGGGACTCTGTGCTTCCCAGACTTGCATGTCTATTTCCTTCACCAAATTAGGGAAGTTTTCTTTCATTATTGTTTCAAATAGATTTCTAATTTCTTGCTATTTCTCTTCCCTTTCTGGCACCCTAATGATGAGAATGTTGAAATGCTTGAAGTCGTCCCACAGGCTGCTTACACGATCCTCATTTTTTTGGATTCTTTTTTCTTCTTGTTCTGATAGGGTGGGTTTTTTTGTTTGTTTGTTTGTTTGTTTGCTTGCTTCCTTGTGTTCCAAATCAGTGATTTGGTGTTCAGCTCCATCCACTCTACTGTTGTTTCCCTGTAAATTATTTCAATTAGTGTATCCTTCCTTTCTGGCTGGATCTTTTTATGCTGTTGAGGTCCTCACTTAGTTCATGGAGCATCCTTTTAACCAGTGTTTTGAACTCTGCATCTGACAGATTGCTTATCTCCCTTTTGTTTAGTTCTTTTTCTGGAGTTTTGATCTGTTTTCATTTGGGCCATGTTTCTTTGTTTCCTCAATTAGGCAGCCTCCCTGTGTTTGTTTCTATGTATTAAATAGGGTTGTAATGACTCCCTGTCTTGGTAGTGTGGCCTAATGTAGCAGATGTCCCTCCCCTATCAACTAAGCTGTGTACATGAGGTGTGCCTTTCATGTGGGCTGAGTACACCGTCCTCTTATAGTTGAGCCTTGATGACTGTTGGCAGGTCAATGGGAGGGATTTACCCAGGCCAGTTAGCTGCAAGAACTGTCTGTGACCACTGACCACCAACCTCCGCCCTCCTTGGAGGATCAGCTGTGCAGGGGCTGGGTAGTGGTGCTCCGATGTGGTCTGTAGCTACCCACTGGGTGTGCAGGCTGTGGGGTTTCCTGGGTGATGTAGGCCAAGGTCATCCCCCACCTGTGTTCTGGCTGGGACCATCCTGCCTAAGCTATAAAGCAATCTGAGATGGCTGCTACTTGTGCTGGTCTTGGAGTTTCCCAGGGGAAGCCAAGCTGTAAACCTAGGTTTGCTGCAGCTAGTGCCAGGCCTGGGGCCCCTTAGCAAGAGTTATGAGAGCTGTGGGCTCACTGAGGCCACCGTTGCTTGTTTCAAAGGATTTAAGAAGTTGTGAAACACGAGCCAAGACCAGCCATTCATATGGAAAAGCCACTGTTAACAGCTTGGGTGGGCCACGAACTTGGGTGGGATGGAGCCTAAGGGGATCTCCAGGGTGGGGCAAACATAGTTAGCCAGGTTGATGGAGTATAGTATATGGCACCTGCCAGCTTTGTGGCTCTGTGGGGGAGGGTTCAGAAGAGGGACAGCCTCTGACAGCCTTTCTGTCTGAAAGAAACCTGTCCCCCAGCTCTTGCTTTAATGCCAGACACTTCGGTTCTTCCCTATATGCCACTGATGCCTTTCAATCTGCTACTTTGGTGCTGAAGCTCAGAGGGATTAAGTCCGAGTAAATCCATGTGTGGGTTCCTTAAGAGGAACTGTTTGGGACTCCAGAAGTTCCTTCCACCAACTCAATTCCTGCTGATTTTTGCAGCCAGAAGTTATGGGGACTTATCTTCCTGGCACTAGAATCCTGGGCTGGTGGGGCATGGTGGTGGGCTGGAACTCCTTGCTCTCAAGATATCCCTCCCAAGTTTTTATCCACCACATGTGGACGTTGGACCAGCTCATTCCATGTGTCCACCCTTCCTACTAATCTGGATGGATGTGGTTTCTTTAATTCTGTAGTTGTCAGACTTCGATTCAACATAATTTCTGATGGTTCTAAGTGATGGTTGTTTTATAGTTTAGTTGTACTTTTGATGTGGTTGTGGGGGGAGGCAAGCCTCCATCTTGACTGGAAATCAATCCTGCACTTAGGACTGTTTATTTCTGTAGAATATTTTTCATGCAATCAGTATGTGGCACAGTAATGGCACATTTGTTTACTTTTCAAAAAATCAAAAAACTTTAATGTTTAGGCTTAGATGCTCTAATAAAGTAACTTAGAAAGGTCAAGCTTTTGACCCTGGCTGGGTTGCTTGGTTGGTTGGAATGTCACCCCATACACCAAAAGGTTGCAGGTTCAATCCCCTGTCAGGGCATATACTTGGGTTGTGGGTTCCATTCCTGGTTGGGGGACATATGGGAGGCAACCGATAGATGTTTTTCTCTCACACTGATGTTTCTCTCTCCTTCCTTTCTCTCTCCACCCATCCCCCTTCCTCTCTCTCTAAAATCAATACACATATCCTCAGGTGAGAATTTATAAAGAAAAAGAAATGTCAAGCTTTTGAAACAAACATACATAACTAAGCCTTTCTCATCAAATCTTAACTGCTACCAATCACCATTATATAACCCTGGTATTAACTCTAGTCTTAATTATAATGTTCCCTTCTACATTTCTGGAAAGCTTATCTTACAACATAGTTCTTCAGTTGGCTTTCTATCTCCACTTCATGTGGACTGCTAAACCTAATTAAAACTCTTTCATGTAATTGAATCAATGGCTTTGGTTGTCTTTTTTAGAAAGCCCTGATCAGCTAGCAAGAGGACAACTTAAAATGGGCTATTCTGTTCTCTCATTTCACAAAAGCAAAACCCAGGAGCAAAGAGGCACGTTGAGCTCACCATGAAATGTCACTGTGGAACTTTCTAACACCATCAACAGGAGGCAGTTCTTTAAACTCTAAAGAACTTGCTACTGAGTAGCACTAGCCAAGTGTCATTGTACCCGGGCCTACCTTAATTCCCCTTAGCACTGCCCAGCAATTTCCAATTTTACAAATAATTGGACAGGGAATGCATAAGAAATAGTTTTAGGAAGAAACTTTTTATTCACACACAGAACATTTTAGGAAATATTCAAACATTTTTATAAACAAGGATTTAATGGGTTCCCTGGTAATGGTCATATGAACATCATTTCAGTACTACACACTAATGTGTATACTGAATGAATGTTAATTAATCTTTCGAAAGGAATGTCCATCCATGTAAATACCAGTTTACAACAACAAAGATTTTTTTCATGTGTTGAAAATTATAGAGAGCTTCCGGCCAAGATGGAGGCGTAGGTAGACACACTGTGCCTCCTTGCACAACCAAAAGAAGGACAACAACAATTTAAAAACAAAAAACAACCAGAACTGACAGAAAATCGAACTGCATGGAAGTCCAACAACCAAGGAGATAAAGAAGAAACATTCATCCAGACACATAGGAGGGGCGGAGACGGGCAGCCTGGGCGGAGAGGACTCGTGACAAGGTGGCGGCTGGCGGACCCAGAGAGGTGGCGGATTGTGGAACAAACGGGGCAGGCAGTGCGACCACTAGCAGACGCCCCGCCCCACATTCGCACATAGATAAACCGGGAGGAACAGCAGGAGAGCGAAGCAGACAGTGCAGCCCAGGGCTCCAGCTCAGGGAAATAAAGCCTCAAACCTATGATAGGAAACACCTGTGGGGGTTGAGGCAGCAGCAGGAGAAATGCCCAGCCTCACAGGAGAGGTCCTTGGAGACACCCACAGGGACCTAGAGCGTGCACAAGCCCACCCATTCGGGAATCAGCAACAGGGTCCCAATTTGATTGTGGGTAGCAGAGGGAGTGACTGAAATCCGGCAGAGAGTGGAGCGGGTGCCATTGCTCCCTCTTGGTCCTTCCCCCACGCATAGCATCACAGCGCAGTGACCAGTGTTACCCCGCCCCAGTGAACACTTAAGGCTCCGCCCCTTTACGTAACAGATGCACCAAGTCAAAAAAAAAAAATGGCCCATATGAAAGAACAGATCAAAGCTCCAGAAATAATACAACGAAGCAGGAAAGAGACAGCCAACCTATCAGATGCACAGTTCAAAACACTGGTAATCAGGAAGCTCACAGAATTGGTTGAATTTGTTCGAAAACTAGATGAAAAACTGAAAGCTATGCTAAGAGAAACAAAGAAAAATGTACAGGGAACCAATAGTGATGCAAAGGAAACTGGGACTCAAATCAACGGTGTGGACCAGAAGGAAGAAAGAAACATCCAACCAGAAAAGAATGAAGAAACAAGAATTCAGAAAAATGAGGAGAGGCTTAGGAACCTCCAGGACATCTTGAAACATTCCAACATCCAAATTATAGGGGTGCCAGAAGGAGAAGAGGAAGAACAAAAAATTGAAAACTTATTTGAACAAATAATGAAGGAGAACTTCCCTACTCTGGCAAAGAAAATAGACTTCCAGGAAGTCCAGGAAGCTCAGAGAGTCCCAAAGAAGCTGGACCCAAGGAGGAACACACCAAGGCACATCATAATTATATTACCTAAGATTGAACAGGAGAGAATCTTAGAAGCAGCAAGAGAAAAGGACACAGTTACTTACAAAGGACTTCCCATAAGACTGTCAGCTGATTTCTCAAAAGAGACCTTACAGGCAAGACGGGCTGCTGGCAATAAGAATTCCAAGTCATGAAAGGCAAGGACCTACATCCAAGGTTACTCTATCCAGCAAAGCTTTCATTTAGAAAAGAAGGGCAGATAAAGTGCTTCTGAGAGAAGGTCAAGTTAAAGGAGTTCTTCATCACCAAGCCCTTATTATATGAAATGTTAAAGGGATTTATGTAAGAAAAAGAAGAAAAATATGAACAGTAAAAATGACAGCAAAGTCACAGTTATTAACAACCACACCTAAAACAAAAACAAAAACAAAGTTAAGCAAAGAACTAGAACAGGAAAAGAACCACAGAAATGGAAATCACATGGAGGGTTATCAACAGGGGAGTGAGAGGGGGAGAGAGGGGGGGAAAGGTACAGAGAATAAGTAGCATAGATGATAGGTGGAAAATAGACAGGGGGAGGGTAAGAATAGTGTAGGAAATGTAGAAGCGAAAGAGCTTGTAAGTATGACCCATGGACATGAAGTATGGGGGGAGGGGATAGGGAGGGGGGGGCAGGATGGAGTGGAGTGAAGGGGGGAAATGGGACAAATGTAATAGCATAATCAATAAGTATATTTTAAAAAAGAAAATTATAAATTACTTTCTACTAACTCTCCATATATACTGCATTAGAAAAGTTAGCTGGAACTGACAGGTAATTTCCTAAGTACAGCCTTGGGACTCTTTGACATGTCTTAAGCAGGAACTACTATGAGTCACTCAAAAAGTCTTGCACCTAACAGGAAAAACTTTAATTGCACTTGGCTTTCCTTGGTAAGAATGAGCACAGCCCAGGAACTACTGGTTGCCTCTGGCTAAAACAACTGAAGAATCAGCTGGGGGTTGAGAGTGTGTGTGTTCCATTTTTAAAAGTGTGGGTATTCACCCAGTCCTTTGGCTATGACATTCCTGGGCAGGGCACACTGGTAGAGAAAATAGTGAAGGTTATTCAAATTCTCTGCTACAGTGTGGAAACTGGCAGACTTACCCCAAGCCTAAGTGTTCCACCCTCTCTCCTCCACCTGTCCCCCACATCTAAAATGTTAGGTCTCAGAACATAAATTACTTTAGGTCTTTGCTCCAGTAGGCATGCAGAGAGAAACTTAAAAATTCTAACTGTCCTGAATATGAGGATTGTATAGTGTTTATAATTTTCCATTTACAAGTTTATACAAATTACAAATATGTAATACAGAAACAAAAATCCTCCTAGTAGTTGGTGAGAATAAGGGTGCTACAGTTAGGAATTTTTGTTCATAGAATAGCTTCATCATGAAAAATTACATCTAAGACTATGATTACTGGGTGTTTTTCTACTACCAATATCCAAACAAGCACTTGACAACACTTTTAGACCTGGGGAGACTTCCCAACAGAAGAGTGAGGTCACAGATGTCTCACCTTAAAGCAGAGGCAGTAAATAGGTCTCATCTTGAATGCCAACACCAAACAACCTCTGTAGCCCCTTGTGGAGTTGGTGAACAGTGAGACAGTTTTTAGCCATTAGCCTGTCTGGCTCAGGTGTGGGAGTCCAGGTGGTGGCACAATTATCTTGGATTTGCTATCCCTAACTTAAACTAAGACATCAATTGGCACACCCAGATTTGAGTCCAAAGTCTGTCAGCAGCTGTGACCCCTTGAGCAAGTTACTTAATCTCTTTAAGTCTGTTTCTATATTTGTAATATAGGGATACTAAAAATGCTTGATCTTATAGGGTTTTTTATTTTTAAGGATGAATGGATTAATGTTAGAAAATATTTAAGGCAGGGTCTGACATGGTAGGCACTCGATAAACAAAAGCTACTATTACTGTTATTGTTGTCATCATCCATGAATGTTTTAAAACATTTTTTGAAGTACTGGGCTCTGAAAGCACAGCAAGATAAAAGGGAAGCTGCTGTAAAGGTTTGGCTGAAGCCCAGGGCCCCACCTGCTCCACACCAGCAAACCCCACACCCAGAGACATCTTCAAAGAACCTCTAGTATCCCAGAGCACAATTTGAAAATCCCTAAAGAAGGTTATTTGCAAGTGAAAACAATGTTCCTCTTTTGAGGTTTGCTCTGCATTTGTTAGCCAGTTAGGCTTAAATAAGAAAGGTCACAGTCAGGGCAAGATGGCCAAATTTAAGGCAGAGAGAAAAACACACTGTGAAGAGTGTTCCTGGAAGTAAGGTATCAAACTCCGGCAGTAAATTCACATGGCTACCAGTAGGATAAAATTTTTTTAATTGAGATTATTTTTGGCAGATAATATGAGATTAAAATTCACTTAAGGTTACCTTGAGGATAAAGTAGATCCTTGCTTAGCTTTGTATTTATATCTAAAACATGTCTAGATTTCAGCCAGAAAAAACAACTCCCAATTGGCCTGGATACATTCTTCAATTATTCACCAAATTTACTGGTTCAAATAAGTAAAGTTCATATGAAATTTAGCACTGTATTGTTAAACCTTTCTAAGTCACATCTACGAATCATGAAAACTTTTGCTTGAGGAATCAATCCTCTTGTCAATAGATTGTCCCTTGTGAGACTTATAGAAAGTCCCTTCTCGGGTCTACAGGAGCTACTTACTATAAAGGACACAAGGACAAAATCAAGGGGGAGGGTAGAGGTGGGGGAGGGAGGTGGGACTGGCTGGGGTGGGGTGGAGGGAAGGGGAGAAAATGCAGACAATTGTAACTGAATAAAAATAAATAAATTAATTAAAAAAAAAAGTCCCTTCTCCAATGTCCATGAATGAGACAGCCACGTGAGTGAGTCTTTACTTTTTAGAAGCCTTGGAAGGCTTTCAACTCTGAAACCAAAATACTGAAGGCCTTAAATATATACCATATTCTAATATGAATCCCACAATAGAAATACTTTAAACAAACTTAGATCATTACATAGTACATTAATCTTTAGTTTCAACTGCTTAAGATTTATCTTTAATGGCATGATTATGTTTTGCTTTCTGTGTGTACATGTGGCTACAAAAATAAAACTGAAGTTTCTTAGGATATACAAAATGCCAGATTTTACCTTTGCAGTTGTTTCATTAATCATCTCCAACAATGAATTATGTTAATAAAGGCAGGAATATAAGAAAAAGATTCTGTTAAAAAGTAGGATATTAATGATAGTTTATTGGAAAAATTCTCAAATCTGATTTTTAAGTCACTTCCTTTATATACGCAGGAAATGGACTTTTATAGTAGCAAACCAGCTAATGCAGTTGTTCACTATTTTCTTGCAAAAAATTTTGTCTGCATCATTTATACTTAGTTTCCCCAAAAATGGCCATTCTGAGGTCTGGATTAGAGTCACAATCATACTATAAAGAAATTGCTTACGTTAAACATAAAAGTTATAACTAATTGGTATGATGTCAGTGAGTGATAAGTACTTAATGAGTAAAATCACCCCTTCTTTTTCTTTCATGTCCATAAAGGGCTGAGAATGGGAATGAAATGCATCACCTACACAGGCAGAACGTGCTAGGATTCTCAGATCTTGTAGTCTTGGATTTTTTGCTAAGACAGAGATGAAGAATATCGTAGTAACTTTCAAACAGCATGCAATAAACTTTACAGAAGGCATTATGGTAACTATTTTTATGGAATCCCCTTACTTATATTTTTAAAGTTCGAACATTGAGAAAAAAATACTATGCTAATAAGCCTTTAATAATTTTTAGGACTTAAACTGGCTATTTATTGAGGGCACTGTTCCCATTCTTCCATCTTAATGGTATAAATGCACTAGGACTGTACTCATGTTTTTTTCAAAACAAGTCTAAAAAATAACAAAGCAGCCATAATTATGAATCTGTCTTGCTGTGTAAAGGAGAGGAATGGCTTAGGCCTGTGGGAGCTGAAGTTTTATAAGAATTTAATATAAATGAAATATTTCTCATCTTTCAGATCTAAATGCAATTAAAAGAAAAAATAACTCTCATCTTCCTTGTAATACATTTTCTAAAGGGCGTTGAATCATTAAATTTATATATGGTAAAATTATACTGCAGTAAGAAATCAATTAATTATGAAATTCTCAAAAGCCTAGGATTAAGCAACATTAACATTTTTATATCAAGTCACAAACTTAATCTTATCTTGAAGAAGCAAGTTTAATCTGTTAAGTGTAGTGCTTGCAAATTAATATTCTATTTTTAAGAAATATTTCTGAATTAAAAAAAAAAATCTCTCTTTGAGCCCTGGCTGGTGTGGCTCAGTGGTTGAGTGCAGGCCTGTGAACCAAAGGGTCACTGGTTCAATTCCTAGTCAGGGCACATGCCTGGATTGTGGGCCAGGTCCCCAGTAGTGGGCAGATGAGAGGTAGCCACATGTTGATGTTTCTCTCCCCCTCTTTCTCCCTTTCTTCCCCTCTCTAAAAAATAAAATATTTAAAAAATAAATAAAAATCTCTCTTTGGGCATTAGTTTTCCACGTTAAATATTTGAGTCTTAGCCTTAAGATTGTAAGTGGAACATTAAACTGGTAAATGGCTAAATGGCAGACAGTATGGGATTTCGATACTATTCTTACAGAAATGAAAACACAGAATACTGTTTCCTAGGAATGAAAAAATTTTAAGGCCCTAAGCTCTTCTCAAATACAGTGCCTGCCTCTTTCCAGTTTCCACTCTCACACAGACCATTATGTGGAAAGATATATGTTTCTGTGGCATCGAGAGATGGAATAAGCAGATTTCAACTCTACTCAGCTTAGAGAACAAACAGAAGAGTCTCAAGCTCAGATGACCTGCTTTATGAACATTCATGGAGTTCAGAGGCTGGCTAAACATGTATACAGTTCTTGTTTCTAAGGTTCCTTCAGTTCAAACATTTGATTAGTTGGTATAATTCAGAGATATATATGTGCTGATATGACATGATAAAGTCAGCTAGGCACCACCTCATCAAAAATAGTGTGAACATGGCTAGAATGCTTTAAATACCTTCAGAAAAATCAAGGTTATAATTCTCCTACAGGTGACTTTGCTAGGCAGTATCCGCTCATGGCGAGTTCATACAGTAAAATGTCTAACGACCCTTCTGGTCATCCAAGAGGAATGAAAGAAGCAAGACCCTAATTAGAATTGATTAAAATCCTCCATGCTTCAAACAATGCATGTATTATTTAAACAAATATTTGTAAACTTTGAAGAGAGGTCAGTGATGAAAATCACCAAGATTTGAGTCACTGATCATTTGAGACTGAAAGAGAACGCCGATGGAAAGAACACTGGGAGAGTGCCCCCTCAAAGAACTAAGGGTATACCATGCTTATGGGGTCCAAAGAGGAGAGCTGAGTGAAGGAAGTCAGTTATTAACAGTGCCAAATGCTGCAGGGGTAAGGATTTCACTAGTCATTAGTGGCCTTAATGAGGGTGGTTTCATTCAAATGTTGAAGCTCCTCTAGACTGCAGTCGGTGCGGGAGTGAACGGGAGGCCCAGCTCAGAACCCCAGTGTGGCTGCAGCGCCCACAGTTCCTCTGAGTGCCATCAGATGTCCTTTCAGAATACGTCTGATACCCCCAGTGGGACAGTGTCCCTAAGGATCAGACTATCTGTTCTGATTAATTTGAATTTTAATAAGGAAAAACTCTTGAACTATTTTAGATAAATGTTGAAATTGTTTAAATAGAACATTTTTCTTTTTTTGAGAATTTTTAAAAAGAGTTTGTGTGTCAACCTAATGACATGGGCCGTGGAGCAAGATCTCAAGTGCTCTCTAAATAGAAATTTTGACTAGAATTGCCCTCAATACTTGGTTCATTTGACACACAGAGACTGAGCAAGCAACACACAGGCCACCGGGCTGTCCTTACTAGGGCTCACAGTGGGGAAGCAGTGTGTCTGAAACGACAACAGACTTCCAGTTCAGTTTGACAGTCTTTGATCTTGGGAATTTATTTCATCAGACACTTGATGGAAAGTGTTGGTAAGGTCAGATATATTGGTTCAGTTACTGACTAACTCAGCATTTTCAAGCTATGTCCAAATGACTGACAAGTCTAATTTATTGACAGCTCTTAAGAATGTAGATATTAATGAAGACCCCCAAATAGTTTACATTCTAAAGGCTACAGAAAGTCAATGTCATAGTCCTCAATTAGGGTTGAGACATGATGTAAAATAAAAGGATGTTTTAACATAGAATATATTGGCAATAAGAGTCTGAATTAGAAAGATAGTTTTATCAGCAAGTAAAAGTCTCACTCTTATTAATCTCTGAATGGACTGCTGAATTGGATGTATTCTTTATTCTTTACTTCTCTCGTTCAGGAACCAGGGAGTATGGAGGGGCACCTTGTATATACTGGGATGTGGTATTTAACTTAATTCTTATGAAGGGCTTATTGTTTAACTAGAGCCAAGATGGTTAAGGTTCTTACCCTTCTCAGTTAAAATGGTATCTCCAGAGCATTAAATCCTGTTGCTACTCCAGACCTGTAATTCTGGAAAGGGTGGAATTCATTGATGTTAAGAAGGCACACATCATTCTTCAGTGTGTGTATTGCCAAGGACAGAATGGCTGGGGGAGAAATGGGTGCAGGGAGAACTTACAGAGCAGGGGTCAGCAAACAGCAGCCCGCTGCCTTGATGTCCTAAGTTTTATCAGAACAGACGCTATTAATTTACACATGGTTTATGGCTGTGTTCAAGGTACAGTAGTAAAGTTGACTAGTTGTGATGGAGACCTTCTGGCCCACAAAGCCAAAAATATGTACTGTCTGGTCCTATCAGAAAAAGTTTGCTGACTCCTGTTATAGATTATTAGAATCTTAACCAAGAGCAAACTGTAAAACACACACATGTGCATGTACAAAACAGGATATGATTGGGATTTTGAACACTGATATTTGCTATTAAGAGGTTTTGGTGATGTGTAAATATGCTATGCTAAAAAAGCGTGTGAAAATTGAGTACAGATACTTAAGTGATCACTTTCCTTAAGAATAATCTGGGAAGGGGGAACTCAGCAGCTTCTTGATTTCACCCTTTGAGAGAAGGTGATGTTCTTTCCCTACCCAATACATATGTGGAACGAACGTTAACTCTAAGTGTCTGTAATTTTACTGATTTATTGGATAGGAAGAACTTCACTAGATCAATGTCCTTTCATCTAGGCCCTCACATCTTAAATTAAGGTGTCAGTTTCCCTGAGTACACAAATGGTTCTAGGGGGAAAAAAAAAAGCGTCTAATCCTAGGGAGTGGTCCAACAGAGCTGACAGAGAACTAGGAGGCACTAAAAAGTAATCTATGTGTATTCCTGTCCCAGAAAAAGATACAAATGGCTATTATAAACATTTTTGTTTGCCAATTAAGACAAAATATTAAGATCCCTGAAAAAATTATATGGGTAACAAATGCTTTTCCCAAAGATTTAAGATATATTTTCAAGGTCAAAGTATTATGTTGAAGGTGAACAATACAAAGTGCTGTGTATGCATTAGCTTACCTTAGTCTGCACCATTTTATTTTTAGTCTTCCTACCTGTCCACTCCTCCCAGTTTCTCCCACTTTTCAAAATTGCTGAAATGAAGGGCCTTTCTGATAAAGTTCCCTGCTTGTTTAATCTTGTAGCTTTTCCCATTCCCAAATGGCTTATAGAAATAGCTGAGAGGGAGAACCAAGATGGTGGCGTATGTAGACACACTGAGCCCCCTCACACAACCAGAACTGACAGAAAATCCAACGGCAAGGAAGTCCGACACCAAGGAAATAAAAAAAACATTCATCCAGACCTGTAGGAGGGGCGGAGACGGGCACCGGGGTGGAGAAGACTCGCGTGGGCGTGGCGGGACCGAGACTGGCGGAGTGTGGGACGAACGGGGCGGGCAATCTGGCCACTGGCAGACCCTGCGGCCCCACATTTGCACACAGATAAGCCGGACAAACGGCGGGGAACAAAGCAGACTGCGCAACCCAGGGCTCCAGCGCGGGGAAATAAAGCCTCAAACCTCTGATTGAAAATGCCCGTGGGGGTTGGGGCGGCAGCAGGAGAGACTCCCAGCATCACAGGAGAGGTCGTTGGAGAGACCCACAGGGGCCTAGAGTGTGCACGGGCCCACCCACTCGGGAACCAGCACCAGAGGGGCCCAGTTTGATTGTGGGTAGTGGAGTGAAAGAGTGAAATCCGGAGGAGAGTGAACCGGGCGCCATCGCTCCCTCCCGGCCCCTCCCCCACATACAGCAGTCACAGGGCAGCGACCAGCATTACCCCGCCCCGGGGAACACCTAAGGCTCCGCCCCTTTAAGTAACAGATGCGCCAAGACCAAAAAAAAAAAAAAAAAAGGCCCAAATGACAGAACACTTCAAAGCTCCAGAAATAATTCAACTAAGCAGGAAAGAGACAGCCAACCTATCAGATGCACAGTTCAAAACACTGGTTATCAAGACGCTCACAGAATTGGTTGAATTTGTTCGAAAACTAGATGAAAAATGAAGCCTATGCTAAGAAAAACAAAGGAAAATGTACAGGGAACCAATAGTGGTGCGAAGGAAACTGGGACTCAAATCAATGGTGTGGACCAGAAGGAAGAAAGAAACATCCAACCAGAAAAGAATGAAGAAACAAGAATTTGGAAAAATGAGGAGAGGCTTAGGAACCTCCAGGACATCTTGAAACGTTCCAACATCCGAATTATAGGGGTGCCAGAAGAAGAGGAAGAACAAAAACTTGAAAACTTATTTGAACAAATAATGAAGGAGAACTTCCCTACTCTGGCAAAGGAAATAGACTTCCAGGAAGTCCAGGAAGCTCAGAGAGTCCCAAAGAAGCTGGACCCAAGGAGGAACACACCAAGGCACATCATAATTACATTACTTAAGATTAAACAGGAGAGAATCTTAGAAGCAGCAAGAGAAAAGGAGACAGTTACCTACAAAGGACTTCCCATAAGACTGTCAGCTGATTTCTCCAAAGAGACCTTACAGGCAAGAAGGGGCTGGCAAGAAGTATTCCAAGTCATGAAAGGGAAAGACCTACATCCAAGATTACTCTATCCAGCAAAGTTATCATTTAGAATGGAAGGGAAGATAAAGTGCTTCTCAGATAAGGTCAAGTTAAAGAAGTTCATCGTCACCAAGCCCTTATTATATGAAATGTTAAAGGTAGTTACCTAAGAAAAAGAAGAAAAATATGAACAGTAAAAATGACAGCAAACTCATAGTTATTAACGACAACACCTAAATCAAAAACAAGAGCAAACTAGGCAAACAACTAGAACAGGAACAGAACCATAGAGATGGAGATCACATGGAGGATTGTCAATAGGGGAGTGGGAGGGGGAGGGGGGAAGGTACAGAGAATAAGTAGCATAGATGATAGGTGGAAAATAGACAGGGGGAGGGTAAGAATAGTGTAGGAAATGTAGAAGCCAAAAAACTTGTAAGTGTGACCCATGGACATGAACTATGGGGGGGGGGAGAATGTGGGAAGGAGGGGGTGGGCAGGATGGAGTGCAGTGAGGGGGGTGGGAAATGGGCCAAATGTAATAGCATAATCAATAAATATATTTTTTACAAGACCAGTGCTCTAACCCCTGAGCTATGGAGCCAACTTAAATATATTTTTTAAAAAAGAAATAGCTGAGAACAGAATATTCAGTGTGATCTCATTATCCATCACAGGTAACCATTTTCTCACAAATGGGTATTTGTGTGCATCTAGAATCTGTGTGTGGCCAAAGGGGTCCACAGATTGAAATGGGAGCTCCCTTCTGAGTGTGGTGAGTCACCCATAGTAACAAAGAAGAGTCAACAGACAGACTAGAGCAGAGTCAGCTACCTTCAGAGGCAAACCTGAAGTCTAGTGTAAGATTCTATTCAGTATCTCTAAGCCTGTGTAATAAAATCTAAAAGGAGCCAAACTGAAGAACACCAATGAGAGAAATATCATACCTACATATCTAAAACTCTAGTTGTTTACATAGCCTTTAAGTAATGTCTTAAATTTCTTTTGCCATAATGAGGATAGGCCCTGGGCTAGTAGTACTCTGGAGTCTGATCCAATTCTGTAATTGCCATTCTTTGGAATAAGCTAATTGTTTTACTTAGTGATAAATACCTGTATTTTGCCACGTATAATTTCCCCCCCAATTTTTGAGGGAAAAATAAGGATGCGCATTATACAAGGATAGTACTAATTCTGTACCTGTATAAATGTTCATTCTTTTATTTATGCCCATGCATTAAGTGTATCTCTAGGAAGCAATTAATGATATCCATATGCAAAATAATACCCTGGAATATGATAATCATTGTTTCTAAATATAATCGAATTAAAACGAAAGATTTTTCTTCCTGAAAGTTTGAGCCAAAAACGTGGGCACGCACTATACACGGGAGCACATTATACATGGCAAGATATGGTACTTCAAAAATCAGTGTGGTAAAACCTGCTTTGGAGACTTGCCCATGTCTCTATGTAAACAGCATCATCCCACTTTAGGAAGGTGGGTAAGTCAAGAACAGGGGTGAGGTGACAGAAGTATTCAGCTGTATGAATCTTTCACATGAACACATTTGTTTCATATGGCAAGACATAAATGCCATCCCCTAACACGCCTCTTTACAAATACAGAAATCCTACTGGCAACTTAACCATCAGCTCCAAGTACCTTTATTGATGCATTGTGCATTCTATACTACATCAAGGAAAACCTCCAACAGGGCGTTCTTCCTAGTCTTTCACATCTTCCTTATATACACTGAATATTAGACATTTACATGTTAGTGGTAGCTACACCAATCATTTTGAAATGAAAATTTTGCAGCAAACAGGTAATACTTAATCTTGTCACTAAGTATTCGGAGTTATGGAGATGGTGTACATTAAAAGATCAGAAGACTTCTTCATTGAGATCTCTAAATATTTGCTATAGGTTGGGTTCAGTCATTGTTTTTGGGTATGGTCACCTATGGGTGTATTGCAGGTAAGGGTCCCAAGGGCCCAGGACGCGTGATATCCAGTGCTTGGCAATACAAACTACTTCTAAACAAAATTAGCTTGAAAGCTACAAGCCATTAGATACTAGCAGGCAAAATCCTTGTTACCGATGACTTTAACTATCATTCATTTAGTTAATAGCTCAGAGTATGTCCAGGTACTGTATTTGAATATTTCAGAGTTTTCCCAAATCTAAAATATTTACTGAATAATCTTGATATAGGAAAAAATATTAAAATGGAAGTTTAGGAGCGCTGTCCTAAAATTCATGGCAAAGTCATCTTAACAACCTCTCTGGGAATCAGCTATTAATCTCAAGTTTCTTCAACCTAAAAAATTCTAGTTACCTTGAAAACATTTTATGAATTGTTCTCTCACCAGCTGTTGGGACATATGCCAAGAAGTAAGATTGTCTTTTGTGTACCTTTTACTAAGATTCAAAAACATACCTAATTGTGCTTGGAAGATAAATGTTTTCATATTGCCAAATTTTGGTGATGTTGGAAAAGAGAAAAAAAATCTGGCTAATGGTCAGAAGGTAGTATTCATAGCAAGTGAGGCATTGTGCAGCGATGGGGCATATTTTTTATTCACTTTAATCAACTTAATAGATATCTTATAGTTCACTTTTATATCTCCTTCTTTAGTACAAAAATCAGATAGTTATGACATAGACTAATAAGGCTTGAAGGACCTTTTATTTCCTATCTAACCACAGACCCAATAATTAAATGTTTGTGATGACTTGTAGGGAAACAGAAAAAAGTTCAATAGCAAATTTTTTTCCATACAGTAAAACATGATTTCTAAATTTTAATTGTGCTCTTTTTGGTGTCAAAATATCCTTCATGATATTTATACATACATAACCTTGTCAATGTTTTTAGTAAAGCAAAACAAAAAACTGGCAACTACAATGGTCTGAAAAATTTAAAACAAAATACAGCACCCTTCAATAGAAATGTTTGGTCAATACTGCCTTAACCAAATGCTTGTCAGGTAGTCATTCACTTTATCAGGAACATCTCCAGTGGTAAATTTGGGGTTTTTCTCAGGCAATCCCATTTCATCTTCGGGTAATTATTAAAAACTGCTCTTGAACCTTGAGCCAAGTGGTCTCAACTGCTTGGAACCATACAGGACATATCTAATTTTTCTGTCTCTTGACAGTTTTCGTACAAGACTGAAGAAACTGGGCATTATATGCTACATGGGCTCCATACCTCCTCCTTTAATTTGCTCTTCTCCCAACTAAATTGTAACTCTCATTCCTTTAGTAAAGCATGAACATCTGGTCATTCTATGATTTCCTTTGTTCCACTGTTAACACCACAAAAACCTAAAAAAACCTAGTTAGGTATGTTTTATCCATATTATTTAAAGACTTGAAATTTATATATTCATTATAACCCATTAATCTACTCATATGCAGCAAATATGGGATGAAGTGATTCACCTTTGCTTTTCAACTCATCTCCCAAATTATGAACACATGTAAATTATAAGGGAAGTATTTTAATGTTTTCTAAAACCTGTAAAGAATCCTTAATCGCGATAAATGACATGCTGATTAGAAATCACTGCTGTTCTGAAGTAGCTCTCTAAGCAACAGTAGGAGGTAGTTTTGAGTCACGTATTCACCTTATAAAAGCACACAAACAGGAACCCTTAAAATATTCTATAATTCAAACTTGTAAACCTTAAGTACAAAGATATCTGAATTATACATTAAAAGTCTAAGTTTACAAAGGTGTTCCCCTACCCCAATTAGTCTAATTTTGTACACTTTAAATGCAAAGAAATCTGAATTAAATGTCAGAGTCAACAAAATTCACAAGCCAGAAGCCGTTTAGTGCTCACAAGTTTATATTTTTTAGGTCTGATAGAGATTCTTGTGTATTTTCTAAATACACAGACAAACAGTTTTGGAAGTTTACATACATGTCTTAGGACACTTACACTAGGTAGGTAAATTACATTAAAAAATTGGTCTTCGTAAAAGATCTTTCCAAAGAGCTTTTACACACAGCAGGCAGAAGAAAGTGTTCTTTTCATGTTTACAGTGTTTAAATGCTGATTCTCCCATCTCTTAATGGCCTCGACCATCCCTCTCCTCAACCCGAAATTTTGTTCTCAATAGCCAGTGTACTCCAAAATTTAAGTACCCCATGTCAAAAAATTCAGGGCTTAATGTGTGCTTATCCCTGACACATCTTCAACTAGAACTGTTCAACTCCACTTGAAAGCAGGGATACAGCAGGAACAAAGCTCTCCATTTTAAATCCTAAAGTGACTAAGAAAAATCACCTGTTTTAAGCACATATACTGTAGCATGTATCATAGTTAAGTTTAAGGATCTGGGTGACTGAACGGCACAAAAACTGGGGTTCATATTTAGTTCTTTCATTTAAAAACCATCCATTTAAAAATGAAAATGCCACAGCCAGTTCATAGCATGTGCCACACTGTTGGGCATCTTATTTGTAGTCAGGTGACAAAACAAGGGCTGTATCCGGAGGAAAGAGTAGTGAGGATATTTGGGGGAGAGAAAGGGTTAGACACTCCAATTCCTAATGTAGCTGTTTTAAAGGGAAAAAATGTCTCCATAGAAGACTCCTTAAAGAGCTGAAATTCTACAAAAGTAGTTTAAGGAGGCAGCAGTAGAGCCCCTAAAAAGTGCCTGGGCTTCAGATGAGACCTGCTCGAAGCCATCTCTGCCCCTGGTGGTGGTGGTACATTAGGCAAGTTACGCAGGTGGCTGCCCTGGAGCCTTTCCTCCTCTATGAAATGGAGACAATAGCACCTACCTTAGAGGGGAACAGGTAAAATAAAGCGCAATGGCACATGTAGGCACTAAAAAATGGTAGCTTTTGGAATCATTATTCAGAAAAATAAACTCTTCATTCTATGTTGACAAAGTCCTAAAAATATAAATAAAGCTTATCAAAGTTTAAAATTTATGATTTTTAAAACCCATATTCCTCATACTTTCCCCATGATTATACTGTTCCAGTTATTTTCAGGCCTTCTACACATTGTAGTAAGAGAAGTTTCCAAGCCCTGATACTTTCATTTCTTATTTTTTCCCCTTTCCCCCCTTTCTCATTTCTTTTCCTCTTGATTCACATCTATTATTAAACTGCCAGACACTGTTCTAAAGCACTTCACGTGAGTTTACTCATTCATCTCACTCTTCTCATTAGGATGTCTCTACCCAAAGCAGCTAGTGTTTTCCCCCTAAATTTCAACACTGCTCATGAATGTTCAGTTCCCCTTCCTATGTTTCTTCTTTCAGCTTAGTTGCTAGGGTATTAAATTTAGCGAAACATGTAGTAAATATGAAAAATGAGGGCCAAAAATAATGACAAAGTGGGGACTATATGGAGGTAACTGTTTCTGAGAAGGTTAAATAATGCAAGATCTTGATTTATATGAGAGGGTCTGTTGCTAAGCGAATAGGAAAGAAATAGTCTATACTCTTCCCCTTCATTAAAATTAAAAGCTCTAACATATTTTTCACTTAAAATATAAGTTACAAGAGAAAAATTCAGCAAACGTGTAACGCATAATTCTGCCAGGGCTCCACAGACAAAATTATGAGTATTCCATTGTTACCTCAGAGACCAATCGTAAGTTCTTAGTATATATCAACTTCCTGAAATTGTACTGTAAGTCAGAAAAAGAATATACTTAAAAAAATAGAAACGTCCAGTAGTATACCTTAGTACTAAACTATTTTTTTTAAAAAAGATCTAGAGGGGTAAAGGCAGTCCCTCGAGATCATGGAACAAAATAAGTTAGGCAGTCAGCAAGTAGAAAAATCTGTCAATTCTGTTTCTGGTAAAATGTTTACTTTAAAGAAAAAATTTTCATATAGGCTGAGGCTAATATATTCAAGAGTATAAACATTTTTCCTTTGGATTACCTTTCTAAAAACAAAATTGTAAAGTATATTTCAGTTGACTAAAAATATAGCCAAATCTGTCACAACACAACATAAAAGGTAATGGACAATTATAGAATATTTTAAATTAACAGTAACAAGCCATCTACATCAACCCTTGTTTCCAATTAAAACCAAACAAAAGCACAACAATCCTGTAGTGTACCAAGTGTGTGTTTCAATTTACTGTATGCAATCTAACAAAAATTTGGTCATAATTTACCAGATATACATAAATGATTTAAGCAGTACAAGAAAATTCAGCTTAAAGAGAATAAGTTCATATCTTGAGGAAAAGGAAAAGTACATAAGAATGTAAAGCCAAGTCCAGTTTCTATGCAATAAGTGAACTGTAGTCTAATAAAGCAGATTTAGGTGGTTTTCAGATATATATCTTTTCTCTTTAATATATATTTATATATAGACAGATCTACCAATTGTAAACTATGGTTTATTTTAAAGGGGGGGATAAATGGTATGAAAGAAATCTTTATACTATACTTACATATTCACAATGCAGAACATTTTATGCTTAAAATACTTTTTCATTCATAGTATCTTTGCCGAACAAACATCTACTTTGGACCCCACCAGAACTACATTTTACTCATTTATCTAGAACATTGAGAATAAGATATACTCTTCAGTCCTAAACAAAAATCAAACCAAAACTATTCATGTCAGTTTTACACTTATGTAGAAACTACAATAAAGTTTAGATAAACGAAAGATGCATCTAACCATGTAGCTACACTTTACATCTTTGATCGATCCAAGCAGAAACATCAATATCTAACATTTAACCATTATTCTACTGAAATCAGAGACAGCGAGAAAGCTCGTCTCTTAAAACGTATCAATGTTTCAACTTTGATCAGATGGAGCACCAAAAGAATTGTCTGTCAAAGTGTACTCTGCAACTTTTCTCACATGACTAGCATAATTTAGTTACCTGATATAAAATAGGAAAATATACTCAATTTCTATTTAAAAGAAAGCTGAAAATATGATATCCCTTACTCTTATATAATATACAATATGTTCCTGATAAATGTTGTGCATGTTAATATTAATTATGTGAAATGTTGCTATAAGTTTTATAACTCAGCTAATTCATCTATCATCGGGCTAAATAAATCTGACAATTCCTACTTTGTAATACATCACGGCTTGTACCCTGAAAAATTTATTTAATAATAAATTGTAAAGCCTCTTAATATTTTATTTGTAAGACTTTTGCAAATTGCTGAATCTGGGTGACTACTAGAAAAACTATCAATGTGAAAAATTGTCTTTATAATTTTAAAACAATATCCCAGTAAGTATGAAACAAAAGAGAATGCAATTTTTATGTTAATTTTAATAATAAAAGGGCACAAGAGTAAAAACCTGATATGTCACTTATGTTGCATAACAAGCTAACCAAACTGGACGTGGAAGATGAACTTAAATCATTTTACTTATTGTTTCTATGACTCTTCTTTCAATTAGATTCTGTCTCTTCAAATAGGACTGAGGTATAGTACACTGGCAAAAATAAAAAGAGGCAAACTAGAATAGTGCCAAAGTAACAGATACCCAAAACCGAATACCATGTCAGAAAACATCATATAGTAACCATTTATCATATTAGAGCAGCAGGAGAAAGTTACTTCTAAATCATAATCATTTAGTGGTATTTGTCAACTTCGCCACGGTAACTTTGCAACATCATTCTTCGTTTGTGAAGTAGTAAAATTCATGTCAAAAGGAAGGGGTAACGGAGGAAGTCAGTTAGTTCATTCTAATAAATTACCTCTCCAGTTCTTATAAACATGCCCATCAGCACAAAATTAATACCTAAGACTAGAAGAGACTTGGTTTAACTTATGAAGCAAATTAAAATGGAAAATACAGAAAAGTACAACCAATGGGGTTGAAAAGGCCCCTCACTGAAAATCTGTATTAAAAAAAATAAAATTAATAAAAATAAAAATAGAAACAAAACTCTACTAGTACAAACTAGCCTGAGTGGTTTGATGGACAGAGTAATTGGGCCAGCTGTCACTGTATTCTCGTAAATGGATTTTCTTCATTCATGTTAAACTGGTATATGAATGTCAGCTCTTCAAGGACAGGTACTCCATTTTCATAAGACCCAAAGATTATTGTATGTCCTATAAATAAAAAATATTTTTACTTTGATAAATGACTGAAGTTGTGGGACTCCATGTAATCCAACCACAAGGTTGTTTGCTGTACAGTCCTGTGCAAATATAAAAAAAATTTTTTTGCTATAAGGCTTTGACCCTACAGTTTTCACAGCAACAAAACTACCATCCAGCATGTACCATATTTTGCAAGCCTTCAAGTTCAACAATTCAAATTGTCGATTCATATTATGTCCAAATGCAGCATCCTTGAGGAGTATAGTAGGCCAGTTAATCATCTAGAGACATACAAACATCTCCTGACTCATCCCATCGAGATGGGTCGTTCTGATCTTCTCCATCATCAGCCAGCTCTTCATCAGCTTCTCCTACTTCGTTCTCCTCGTATTCTTCATCCCGAGGGAAATCTGTATCCTGTCCCTGATCTACACCTTCTTGCCCTCCTGGTTGTGATTTATCTGCACAGTCTACACAAACACCATAGCGTCGAGATCCATGTCTTATTCCAACACTGGCTGCTAACATGAAGATCTTCTTACACACCATACATTTGTATTTTTTATCCTTTTTATGCACCTAATTGAAGGGGGGAAAAAATCCAATAAGGATGGCGTAGACAATATAATGCATTTGAACCACTCAAATTTAATCACCCATGTAACCCTGAGTGAATATACCACTGTTTTGCTGTATAAAGTTCAGTATCAGTTCATAAATCATATTCTTTAAAATTATGTAACATTCAACCTTCTTTAAAATTGCAGGTAACAGTGTTAAAATAGGAAGGCCTTCAATTTTACTGACATAAACATCAATTATATTTAAAGTTACTTACCAGGGAATGTCTTTTTACATGCTCTCTGCGAGTAAACAGTTTTCCACAAATATCACAGCTAAAGGATCTGACTCCCGTATGAATGAGCAAATGCCTTTTTAGTGTTCGTCTGTATTTGGCTACATAGGTACAATGAGGGCATTTTAACTTGTTCGTGTTTAGAGATGATTCACCTTTGAGAATAAAAAAAACACAGACAAAAAGCACTTATATATAAACAGAAAACTTGCTATCAATAGCTTACTATCCCTGAAAACAGGGACTGATACAGGGCTACTCTCCTAATTTTTTTTTAAACTCAGAATATGGAAGTTTTTAAGCATTTTAAATAATTCCATAGATGTTTAGTTGACTAATACTTGCCATTTTCCCAAGTTTCTTGTTTTGGCCAAGATTCAGGCAATAATCCATACTTGAAATCATTTGAAGCACCTGGTATCAATCCATATTTGAAATCGTTTGAAGTACCTGGTAGCAATCCATACTTGAAATCACTTGATGGGCCAGGCATTAGGCCATACTTGAAATCATGTGAGGTACCTAATACAATCGAAAAGCGATTTTTGAGGTAATAGTGGTAATAAAGGTCTCTTGCTAGAATCAAAAAATACAATAAATATGTATATATATATGAACATTCTATCATTTTGATAGAAGAGCTTAATATAAAATAGCTAAATGAAAAAAAACCCTCTACATTTCAGTCTAAAACTGAGATGTCTTCATTCTTTATTATCCTAATTATATGCTAATAGGCAAGCATCTTTAGATTGTTTTCTTAAACAGAAAACAATCTAAAGTTTAAAATACAATTCAACCATAGGAAAAATTCAATGAAATAAATCTGAATATTATTTAATGGTGTGTGGAGACCACGGGAAACTGCTCCTTTAAATACTGTGTTTCAAATACATTCAAAACAACTGCCTTAATAATTGTGATCCCTGACTATTCTATCACTTGAGAATATCACCTCAAAACCCAGCTGTGGAACAGGATAGTCTCCTTTTGTCCCCCAAACAATCACAGTCTTGTTTTAAGACTAATTCGTAAAGAAAAATGGACTAAGGATGAAAAATATAAACACAAGTAAATTACAAATGTAAAGTTCTTGATTGTTAGTCTCTTGCTTATGGTTTCAGACACCTTGGGGCAAGGTAACTGGCCCTTTTGGGGCTTCATGAAAACCTCTTGCTAAATCTACCCTCCTGAATGGAAATCCAGAAGGTAGAATCAAAATAGAATAGTTGAAGTCCCTTAGGGAATTTGTGCCTGAGGATCTTCACCTAAAGTAGGAATTATCTCCTGTGGACTTAATTCCATCTTGAACATTCCTTGTATTTAGGAATCCTTTAGCAATGGGAATCCAGAATCCTCCATGGCTATTGCCACCCTGATCCAATTGACCATCAACCCTTGCCTCTGGATTATTTTCAATAGCCATCAGCTTACGTGCCTTCCTGGAGTTTTGTTCAATACAACATATTCTTTTTAAATTTTAAGTCAGAGGCTGGCACTATGCTCAAAAGCCTGCAAGGACTACCCATCTCACTCATAGTAAAAGCCAAGGGCTTCCAATATCCTACACAAAGCCTTACGTGACCTAGCCCTTGCTTCCAACTACCTCCTTGGGCGCTGTGTTCCAACCACATTAGTCTCTGTACTGTCCCTCTGTGGTAAGATGGCTCCTACTTCAATGCCTTTGCATTCATTCTTTCCTCTGCCTGGAATACTCCTTTCCAGCCTCAATTTTCCTCCCATGGACACCATGGTTTTGATAAAAGAATGCTTGCCAAAAATGAGTTTTCTAAGATTTTACTTCCCTATATCTACATTCCAGACACTGGGTTGGTCGAAAAGTTCATCAAGTTTTTTCCATACGATGGAGCGCTTAATTGTCTTATTTTTAGAAAAAAAAAACTAAATGGACTTATGGCCAACCCAATACATTGCATCTCTTAAAATTTAAAGGAACTTAAGACTTCTTTGGTGACGTATCAATACCCAAGAGTACAAAAAATCTCTCAGGTATTTAAAAATTGCATTTCATTAATATTAACGTAAATTATTTTTTACTCGAAAAACACCCCCCCTTTTTATTACTGTTAGGAAAGCCGTCTCAAAAACAAAAAACAAAGGAAGAAAAAGGAAAGCCCACTTAACTATACTATGGTTTTCAGAATCCTGAAGTGTGTCACCCTATCTATGTGTGTGGGGTGGAACAGATCATCTTCACATTTCTAAAGTTTGACCTTTGTGACTAATAGTTCTTGTCCAAATCAATGCAAAACCAAGTAAGCCCTAAGGGAGCAAGGACTGTGCCTGTCCTACCTTTGACTTCTAATGTCCAAATACACTTCAGTTATTTGTTGAGTACATGTATCTGGCAAATGCTAACATGAACAAGGTATTTTTGACTTGCTCAAAATACTTAAAAAATTAACATAAGAAATCATGTTAGATATGCTGATATCTTCAACTAAATATTATTCACTACATAAAAACATAGATAGAAGAATAGCCCTAAAACAGCATACAAATTGATAACCTAAGAGTCAGAATTTAAAATTTTTGATACTTGAAACTCTATGTTTTTCTAAATAACCTGCAGTAAAGATACAATAAAAAGCATTCATGATGATAGGCAAGACAGCATCCTGAAATTCAAAATAATTCAAATTAAGAAAGCCTCATCCCAAGCTTCTATCATCTCTCCAAATTCTTAGAACCAGCAGAGATATCCTGTAGGAAACATAAGAGCAGCCTGAAGAAAGGTATTCCTTTGTAATTCAATACACTGAAAGATCATTAAGCTCATTAAAGATCTACCTCAAAACTGTGCTTACTGTTCAATAATATCCTTCTGAATATATTATTCCATAATGGCAAACTAAGAAGAAAGCAATGTTCTTAAATTCAAAATTATAATAAAGGCTGATCTCAGTTGCAAAAATTCCAATGGATCAAAGTGTCCCCTAAAGAGAAGTGACTGAATCAAAGGTGTATTTTTTTGAGAATGGGATAAATTATATGGACCATTACCCACTGAAAATGGGTATGTGCAAATTTAAAACTGTACATATAAATTCACATAGCCCAACTGAACCCATCCAATTCTTGAAACAGATTTCTAAACCAAAACAAGGTCAATAAAAAATTCCTGTACTTGGCAATTCTCTGTACAAGCAAAGTCTTCAAAATTCAACCCATCTGATCTGTAAATCGCTCATTTCAAAATCTTTTTTGCAAATTCTTTTCAACAGTTAGGAGAAACCACCCTACCCTATTGCATAGAAAGAAGCTGGGCTTGGCTTTACATTATTAATGTACTTTTACTTTTCCTCAAGACATGAGCTTACTCTCCCGAAAATGAATTTTCTTTTGCTGCTTAAATCATTTATGTATATCTGGTAAATTATTTTGTTAGATTGCATAGAATACACATACTTGGTACACTATGGGATTGTTGTGCTTTGGTTTTAGTTGCAAATAAGGCTTGATGTAAACGGCTTAATTTTGGTCAGTGTATACTGTATTCAGAAGCCCAACAGCTTTCTGTAAGAAGGACTCCTAGTTGTCCCCCTCCCCATCAAATTTTAAAAGAATTTCAAAGCTATAGGAGTTGAAACAATGAACATCCAATATCCCTTTATATATACATTCAGCAAATGTTACTTTTGCCACATGTGCTCTATGTCCATATATTCATACATTTTACATCTATTTGAAAACATGCACACCCATCACCCTAAAAACAGCATGTATCTTCTAGAACTTTCTCCTCCACAACCACAGCACCTTTATCACATCCAAGAAATTTAAAATTGTTCAACAACTATTATTTAGCCTATACAACATATTTAAACATCCAACTGTTCCCAAAATGCCCCTTTAGTCATTGTTTCAACCCATGATGCAATCAAGATTGACATGGTGCATTCACTTGATCTCCTTGTGAATGCACCAGCCTGGTGGTACCTCTGCTTGTCTTTCCTGGCACTAACATGTTAGAATCTGGACCAGCTGGATTTGTGTTGATTTGCCTGATTTTCCCATGTGATTAGATCTGGGTGAAATATTTGGGCAAGAATACCACATTGATGATGATGTGTGCCAGCTCATGCATCCCATCAGAAGGCACATTATTTCAGTTTCTTTTACTGCTAGTACTAAGTTGAATCACTTGGTTACAGTAATGTTCATCAGATCTCTTTATTGTAAAGATACCTTCCCCCCTTTGTAATTAATTAGAAGTTACTGAGACCATGTAAATATGCCATTACAATACCCTTTCGCTCAATCATCATGTAAGCCCATCAATAGTGGCTTATCGACCAGTGATGATCTTGAATTATTTCCTGTGGGCGTTGCAAAATAGGTATTTTTACAATTTGATCATTTTTTAAGTATTTATTAGCTTCGCATTCTTCTGTAAACAAAGCTTTTTCCCTTTCTAACTGACTTATAATGTACTCATGTAATTCTTTAGAATATTCCAGGATTCTCTGTCCTTACTTGCAGGCTGCTTCCCCCAAAGTGCAGTTGATATAAATACAATGGTACCTCATTTTACTTATCATTAAGTTGTTCTGGAATTTGTGACGGGTACCGAAACCAATGAGTACTGAATGAATTCAATGAGTGATGAAGCATTTTCTCTTGTGGGGTGGCGTTGTGACTCATACAAGTTCTAGCAAGTGTTAGGGACATGAGTACCAAGCCGATAAGTACCAAGGTATGACCATTTTACTATTTAGAATTAACATTTCTGTAGCCATCAGGAATCATACTATCATTTCACATCGAAGCTAATTCAAATACATTAATCATTCTGTACATACCATTAATCATTCAAATACATACCATTCTCATTCCATCTATGTATTAGCAGAAAGCCACCATAATTACTTTTGCTATTTCAGAGTTTTAAAATGTCCCCCCAAAACGAGGAACACCTATCTATTTGTAGTTACTAGGCTTCCAAAGTCTATCCACAATCATAGCCACCAGAGATGAAAATATTTACATATAATACTTTTTTCCCTTTGTATTGAATTTATTGGGGTGACACTGGTTAACAGAAGACTCTCCTTAAAAAAGAAGAAAACAGACCCCTCTTTAAGGAAAAGAAACTACAGGAGGATCTTGATAAACAAGTACACAAAAACTTCCTAATCCTCAAATCCTCTTAAATGTACTCTTTTTAAATTCCTACTGTACCTACCAACATCACCTCCATCTTGACCCAAGCTGGCTTCAGCCAATAAGTTTGCATTCACATTCACATTCCTATCACAGTCTGGCCCTGAGAGTAGAGCACCATCCAGATCTGAAAAGGAGATGGAGAATAATCTGTTATTTACAACCACACCATAGCCATTACTCAAAACACCACTTCCTTTTGGAACTGTTTCTTAGGCAGACATAGAAAGGCTATCTCCGAGTACTGAATACCTACAAGACATGGAAGCGTAAGACATGATTTTCAACCACAAGAAAAAGTGCACACTCAACATTAAATATAGTGTACTAGATAGGAACAAGCTTTAGAACCTGGATGACTTGGTACTCCAGCTAGGGAACCCTAGAAGAGAACCAGTTCTGGAGGGAATAGTAGGTTTAGGAAGTTTAGTTATGTACTTACCGAGTATCACATACTTAAGAAAAAGGTTTAATAATATGTTTGGGGTGGGAATGGTGGGTTAAAATCTAAACTCTAGATGTTGGGTTGGCCAAAAGGTTCATGTGGTTTTTTCTGTAAGATGGCTCTAGTAGTGCTTAGCTGTCTTTAATTTCATTCAAAACAACTTTGTTAGATTGTATTGTGACACCTGTCATATCAGTGTGCATTTAAAAAAAAACATCAAAACTGGTGAATTTTTGTGCAGCCATTTTAATACTGAAGATGGAAAAGCTACACAACATTTTCAGCATGTTATGCTTTATTAGTTCAAGAAAGGTAAAAATGCAACTGAAACACAAAAAAATTTGATTTGTGCCATATATGAAGAAGGTGCTGTGACTGATCAATCATGTCAAAAGTGGTTTGCAAAATTTTCTTGATACTATTGACATTTTGGCCAAATAATTCATTGCTGTGGGGCTGTCTTATGCACTAGAAAATGTTTAGCAGCACCCCTGGCCTCTATCCACTATAAGCCAATAGTAGGAGATACCATATTTTGACGTGTATTATGTGCAATTTTTTGCCCAAATTTTTGAGGGAAAATAAGGATGTGCATTATACATGGGTATAATGATTACATACCATGAGTATAATAATCCCATGTATAATGTGCACAAAAATGTGGGTACATATTATACACAGTGAAAATACGGTGACTATCATACTCAAAATATCCAAATCAATTCAGTTACTGGTGAAAATGAAAAATGTCTTTTATTTTATGGAAAAACTAAGTGGGTTTTTTGGCTAACCCAGTAATTCCTGGGACCGGCTCTGCCACTTCACAGCAGTGAAGCAGGTTGTTTTGCATCTATGACTGAGAACCGCTACACTGGTCCCTAGTGTCGTCCTTAAAGCAGCAGCAGCAGCATTATCTGGCCCCATCCCAGAGCTACTCAGATAATGAAAAGTGCTTGTTAGCTCTTGGCCTGGTATATAGCAAACACTTAAAAAATTTAACTAATTTTTTTTTTTATTTAAACTTCCAAGTGGAGAAATTTAGTACCAAAGGCTATAGATTTGGTGCTTGAACTGGTGACAAAAATGTGTTATACTATACATGGTAAATAAGGCCATGAGAGTGAACAGATGAGACCATGAGGAAAAGGCAATGACCAATTTACTGAAGAATCCTAGCATTTAATAACTACAAAAGGGTATAAAAAGGCTTAAGGAGAAGTATTTCAAGAAGTCTACTGTGACAATGCTGTCAAGAATTCAAAATCTGGCCTGAAATATGTATTACTTTCATTTCATCCAAGAAAACTGAGCACCTAAGTGGATTGGTGGGATAAACAGAAAGAGTGTAAGAGTGGCCTGTGTCATGAATGGAAAATAATGAATTATGAGATACAACACAATTTGAGAAATTTGGCTGTAAACAGGGAAGAATAACAAATAGAATAAAAAGATTTTTTAAGGCGAAAGTAATAAACATATTTAGATGCTCAAAGGACACAAGTCACTCACAAGAGAAATTAAAGGAACTGAAGAAATACCACCAAAAGAAGTGATCTGATTTGTAAGATTCCTAGAGTCTGTCTGCAAAGACAATCTGTCCAGAGAAAAGTTTGAAGATAGGAACTTAGGACATTTCAGTCTAATGACTCTTATTCTCTGTCAGGTAGAATGTGAGGTTACTGCTTAGAGGAAATGGACTGGAAGTCAGGAGGATGACTGAGAAGTTCATGGACAGTAAACAGTCACAGACTCCTTTACCTGTTCCTTCAGAGCAGGGACACTGTTTAGGTTTTATTTTCCCAGTATTTACCAAAATGCATGACAAATAAAAGCTTTTCAACAAATGTTAAATGCTGGCTTAAATATTCTGCCCTTTGCAACCTGTATTACTAGTTTAGTTTTAATTAATAGCATTTTAAGAATAACTTCTCAGTTTTCTGGTGTGCAATAAACATTAAAACACACCCATAAGCTGAAAATAATTAACGGAAATTCAGTAGCTTTGGTTTCCTATGAAAAGTTAATGTATTTCAATAATCAAAAATAAAATTCAAATGATTATCCAGACAATTTTACTAGGTTTCCCAATATCTTTTTTTAAAAAGTCACTCTAAAGTGTAGTCTGTTCAGAGGGCACTTCTTAAAATTCTCCCAAGTGGGTTTGTAAATACAGGGTGTTTCTATTTATGTAACATTCTATAGTGATTTCTTGAAGGCTTTCCTCTACTGGTTCTTAAAATAACCAGGGGTGTCCAATCCACAGTCCAACACAAAATCATAAATTCACTTAAAACCGTTTTTTACTCATAAGTTTTCATTAGTGTTTGTATACTTAATGTGTGGCCCAAGACAACTATTCCAGTGTGGCCCAGAGATGCCAAAACCCCCCACCTACCCTATCTCTAAAGTATTAGAATTTAATTTGTGATATTTAATCCTATATGGACACTAAGTACAGAACATCTCACCCTAAAATATATTCTGTATGCTTAATAGATGGCAAATGTGTTCTTCCTATATACAATATTTCCTCTCAAATCAAAATCATATCCATGCTGTAGATACTAAATCTCTTTTGAGAGGTACCAACTGCTATGTTCTTGATATCAACAACAAATCTCAAAACAGGTAAGCTCTTCCAGGCTGACAATAAGCTTTCATATATATCATGCTTAACTCAGGAACCAATACATCATATCACTGCTGTATCTTATTTAAAAACAGCCACACTGCCTAGCAACTCATTCTTCATCAGTTTTGTTGATATGAGTAGGTGAGAAGCCAGGCAACCAACCACTCATTTGATAGAGGAATGCATTTGCTTCACTGGGAAGCAAAAGCAGTAACTCTTGCTCATTATCTTTTCTCTACAATTTTAAGATTAAAAAATAAACTCTAACATATGGCTTTTTAAACATTCTTAACTTTGCTATGGAAATCTTTCACTTCACCTAAACTTAGCAAAAAGGGCTAAGATCTCTCTACAAATGACACACCTTTGTGAAGAACAATTTAAACAGTTTCACAAGATAATAGCTCTTTCTGAATGGTAGCAGGTATTATATGTGCTATGTAACATCATTCAAATCAAAGCTAAATGATAAGCCATGTATAATTTCTTCCATTCTTACAAATATCTTTCTCCCATGAACAGGAAATAGCAGATCCCTGCCCACAAGTAGACACAAACAAATACCAGATTTTATGCATCAAGCAGTAAGTCCTTTTGGATATGCCTTCTCATTCAAACTTTACATGTTTATGTAATAATAGTAAGAACATTCTTATCCTCAACTGTACGAGGAAACTAAGGTAAGCTATAGGCAGAGTGCTGCACTGCTCAGTAACTGTGTTACACTGCCTCCTGATAGTGTATTATGAGCATCAAACAGGTGGCTTAGCACACTGCAAACAATCACAAAAAAAGGGTGGGGGTGAGGGTGTGGTGGTGGTGGTTCAATTTGCAATGCTGGAAATGGAAGTGCAGAAGTATATTCACCTTAAACTTAATTTCTTTTCTACTAAACAAGCAAAAATAAACCTTACCTATATTCTGCTAAACCAACATTCACTTGTTAACCTTGTCAAAACCATGTCAAAATCTAAAGTGGACCTTAGATTTGAGCTATCAGTTCTTTACAGTAATACATTTTTGTCTATCATTAAAGCCATCTCCTCCTTAGAATGCATTTAAAATAATTCTGATTAACCATATATTGCATTTTTAAAACATGACCTCTTGTTCATGGGTTTTAAAAAAAATCTGATTAACAAGCAACAGAAAGAAAATGTTTTTATAAACAGGTTTAGATTCTTTTTCTCTTCCTTCATTGCAATCAAGATTTTTCTCAAGATTCAGTTGCAGTGTTATTATATAAAGCACCCTGAATTCCTGTAGCAGCCTAGAGACTCAACAAACAGTAGTTTCCCTTCACCCGGAAGCTTGTTGACTTGAAGTGACTACTCTGTCTTAGACTAGGCTCTACTGTTTCTTTGCACTACTCAAATAAGCCTGTTATTTCTTCCATGACTAGGCCTTAACGGGGCTCCCTAGGTCACTCTCCACTCTATGAATAACACCCTGCAAATGTTTTTGTGTTCAAGGCAAATATAAACAGACCAAATCTCTAGTTAAAACCTCCCATTGTCTCAGAATCTGTAAAATAAAATTCGCAATTTATTACCATGTCAAACAGAATCACAATTTGTCCCTAAATTATTCACTCAACCTCACCTCCCTGCAATACCCGCCTCCCTTCTATTCTTTTAACCACTATTCCAACTTCTTACCTTGCAGTTGGTGAATGTCCTCCTCCCCCTCCTCGCAAACTTCAACACACACAAGAGCCAACCCTATTGTTGCTTCTCCAGGAAGCTTCCCCCAACTCTTCTGAGCAGCTGTACCCCTGCCATATTTCTTACTGAACACTGACCATACTGCCTAGGGTACCACAGCCATTCCATTGTGAACAAGTGCTCAGTGTTACATCAACAATTATCTGCCATGTTGCTTAGTTTCTTGGGGCTTTAATTAAAAATTTTATTACCAAATTTCCTCTTATATTATAATGTGGGAAACTACTCTGGAGTCCCAGAAATGCAATATTTGATTATGACATAACTTTTATGGAGAGAAAAGCTTTGAAAATTTGAAACTATGTGGTCAACCCACAATATTAAAGCCATGGCAGAAATCGAATGTTCAGTACTATAAAAACTTAGGGTTTGACATTCTAGAAGTTTAGATAAGTTAATAACCTTAGCAAACAGAAGTCATAAAAATGCTTTTCTACCTGATCCACACAAAGCTTCTTCAGCATCCAGACTTACTATGCACAGTCTATTTCCTTAGTGGTTCTAACTTACAGGTTAGTACAGCCTTATCTAGGGTCAAATACTACAGACAGAAGGAAAAGAATATAAGGCAGAGGAAAAGGAAAAAAAAGGAAAAAAAGAAGGCAGAATAGTCTTACTAGCATTTTTTAAGATTAAGTGTTGAAGATTCTTAGGTATTAGTATATTTTATAGCCCATTAACTGGTGACCATTTATGTTTTAAAATGAGCATCAGGCCTTCAAACTACCATTTAAAACCTGATTATTAACAGTTTCTAAAGAAAAAATTACTTAACATTATCACCTGTAGCTCATCCTTTATAATGTATTCAACGAAAAAGATGCCAGAAAGGTAGGGCAGAACATGTGGAATTCTTAAGAGTAAAAAAAACTAACCTAAAATCCAGGCCTATAACCTGTTATCTGAAACCCTTGGAGTAAGACACAGAATGCAAAAATATCAGACTTTAGAAAAGTAACTAACTACAACACTCCCAGTGGAGTCTACCTGTGGTACATTCCTGTAATCAAACAGTATTTCTGCAACGACACGTATTCACATTTAAGGAAATAAGAATATAAAAAGCTGGTTTTGCTGCCATCTGAGTATCATGTTTTGTTAGCAAAATGATTAAGAAAAATCTTTGGGTAGTTTTTACAGCTTTACAGCTTTCAAGATTTCAGAATTACAACCTTTTTCTTCCTTCCTTTCCATCAGAGACATTATGTGGGATACACTCAACGCTAGTAAAGGGGCAAAACTGAGTCCAAAGCCCATGCTCCATGGTTTCTAAACATTTTAAATCGTTCATACAGTAAACGTATGTGACATGGTCAAAATATTAGAAGTCTCAAATTAGATGGCAGTTTTTCAGAATTGTAAAAATGTTTAATAATTAAAAAAAAATACCATTTAGAAAGCATTTTAAGATTCTGCAGCAATGAAAGTAATACCACCACCCAAAACATAGCAGAGCACAAGTGCTGGTTAGCAGATAACTAATTTAAAAGTTTACTGTAATTAGAACTAATAATGAAATGTCAAATTATGTGCTGCATTACGATGTCTTAAACATATTGAGTCAGCATTCTTTTCTCAAGAAGTTTACTAAAACTGTTTACTAAATACTGAAATTATATGCTTTTAGCCAAAAGGCAATTATAATTATTGAAAATGTAAAGCATAAACCTGATTCAACTCTACTTGTAAGGATAAATAAAAATTTACAAATGCTGTACAGCTGTTTTCCCATCAGAAGTACAGACGACAGAAAGGAACTTTAGATTAACTCTGTATCCCTTGATCAAGTAAAACCACCTTGCATCCGAATATTTGTGAGTAATTAAGAAAAAAACAATCATTAGTATTGAATTCTATCAGCTTTTATTAAGGATGAAAATCAATGATATAATCTACTGCTGCATTTACTAGAGAAGGTTTTTGAGGAAACTGTCCATTATACTAGTTGGTGTCAACTCTAGTTTGTGTAAAACCACACTGGAGAAACTCCTTTCAGAATTCAGTGCCAGAAAAGTCTGTCAGCCTGCAGAACTGCTGTTTCCCCCTTTTGAAAAAAGCTACTTAGACTCTATGACATTTTAGAAAAGGCAAAATATAGAGACATCAATCAAAGGACAAGTAGTTGTCAGGAGTTTGAGGATAGGGAGGGAGGGGAGAGATAAATAGGTAGAATATGGGACTTTTAGGGCAATGAGACTATTCTTTATGATACTGTAATAGTAGAAACATGACGTTAGACATTTGTCAAAACTCACAGACCTCTACAACAGTGACCCTTAATGTAAACAACACATTAATATATATTAATAATAGTTCATCAATATTGGTTCATTAAATGTACCACAGCTGGGTGCAGGGGAAGGAAGGCAAATATCTGCTTGATTTTTCTGTAAATCTAAAACTACTCTAAAAAAAAAAGTCTATTAATTAAAATAAGAAAAGGAAAGCTGCTTAGTACAGGCACAACACCTAGTCTTATTGCACTTCACCAGCATTGTGTTTTTTACAAAGCAAAGGCAGGACCCTCCACTAGCAAAAAGATTATAATTTACTTCCTTGAGTTGCTCTGGAATCCAACCCACAATCTCTCTGAAGTGTGCCTATCTTACAGCCAATTAAAAGCTTTATTAGGGCAACCATATTAACACACCTCTGACTAGCACACTAAACTTAAATTTTATTTGCATTTTGCTAATTTGTTTCTTGTCCATCATTTCACAATCTTTGTTCAAAATGAGGTCTATATGCATACATAAATAAAATGTACACATACATGCAGACTATTTACAATGGGTACAACCAGCTGGCGTGACTAGTATAAATAGAAAGTCTAGATTCAGAAAAACATGTTCCATGAGCTCAAAGCATCAAAAGACCAAAAATGGGATGCATATCAGATTTGTGCTGATTAAAAATAACAGTATATGAGTATACTTGGGAAAAAATTTAGGCATAAATTATTTCTGTAATTTAAGTTCTTACATTTTTATCTACTTTATTTGCCTGAAATTTGTTTTCTGGTTGTAAGTCAGCAAAACAAGGATTTAAAATTTTTACATTACCAGAACAACTGACACTTTATTTTCCTCTTTTATTACCCAGAATTTAGTTCTTCCTGTTGCCTTTAATTATCCTATAAACCCCAATAAAACAGTAAAAAGGAAGTAAGTTTCTAACCTTTCCTGAGTTCTACTTTCAAGTATCCTCATACACCAAATGATTCAAATCTCAGTAGTGAGTCAAATTACAGAGATGCTAGTTTAAGATTAAAAAAATATATACCATCTGAATAAAATCCCTGATATTTTGGGGTATATCTTATCTCAATATCTTACATTTCTTTGAGGCATCCAAACACCAGCTTCAATATTATGTGGCAAAAAGACATTATTTAGAGCTGTGGTTTACAAACTGTAAGCTTAAGAATTTGGGGATGTTACATTTCCTACAGGGATCCAGATATGCAAATATGCCAAGCACTGCTTACAGAGTAAATGAAGAATTCACAACTCTCCAGACATTTATGTATAGAAATTTATGTTTGTTTAAAAGCTTTTATTTCACTGAAAACTTTCACTATTTTCTCAATAAGTGGAAATCAAAGGATGATCAAGGATGTGGAATTCATAAACATGTTTACAGTTTTAAAAGGGACTCATTTTTTGAAAGACAGAGTGCACTAGTTTATTAATGGCAAGATTTTAATGTGAGACAGTCCCAAACAAAACATGAAACCTGCCTCTATTATATACTAGTTAAATGACCTTGAGAAAGATTTTAACCTTGGTAAACACAGACCCACTCTGTTCTATACTGGTCAGAACTCGCCTGTAGAGTTGTAGTCAACTTTGTCCACCAAAATTTCCAGATGAAACAAGCCATGTCATGTCTACGACTGAGGAATCTACAAAGTGGGAGGTAGAACACTTAGCCTAGGAGACTTCAGGGCAATTTTTTAAATGCCTAATATCTGAAGGGTTATCAGGTAGCTTAAGAGATTAAAGGTCAGATTATACTACCCAAAATGGCATAATTAGGAAGTTAAAACGAAGCAAAAATTGTGTCAATATAAAATAATTTCTTCATAATCATAGGCATCCTACACTGGAATAGCTGCTTTAAAAAGAATTCTTTTTAGTTTTCAAACACAAAGTCAAGCTGAAGCTATATGACCATTTTATCTAGAATTTGGTGGAAAGTATACTGCACTGGAAAACTGATTTTAAATAACCTCAACAGTCTCCCAACTGAAGGCAGATGAGAATGACCACGATAGTTATGCTTTTATGTTTGTCATTAAATTTTCCTAATAATCTTATTATGTACCATATTTTAAAGATGAGAAAATTGAGGGCAAGAATTAACTTAATTTGATCCTGGCCACATAGTGGGTAAAGTAGAAGAGTGCATTTTCAAATCCTGAATCTATTTGGGTTCTTTTCTCTCTATTAGTGGATCTCAACGTTGGCTCACAGTGTAATAACTTGTACAGCTTATAAATATCCCACCATCTAGGCCACATCCCAGACCAATCAAACTGACAACCTAATGGAGAGACCCAAGAAAGTTCCCAAGTGATGCCAACATACTGGCATGGTTAACACCCACTGCTCAATACCAAGGGTTAGCAATAAAGCTTTATCGGAACACACCCATTTTCATTTGTTTACACACTGTATACAAATGCTTTCATGCTACAATGGCAGAATTAAGTAACTGAACTTATGACCAAAGCCAAAAATATTTACTACAGTTTGGCCCTTTACAGTAAAAATTTGCCAACCCCTGGCTCTCTGTCAATTATGTCCTAACTATAATACTCTTACAAGACCCATTTTCTACCAATAAATGAAGCTGGATTTAGAGGCACTAAAAAGTTGTTTAAAAAACCAAACAGCTGGAATGTAGCACACATTGCTGGTACAAATTTGTGAGTTAAGCAATGTTCAGATACCAAAGTGATACCAACAACATAATAGAATTATCTTTTGTAAGATTTAAGAAATAAATTGAAAGCATATTTGACTACCAAAAATTAATACAACCTTAGCTAGAGATGCCTGCTGGCATAAGATAATTGTTGGCGACGTTATTTTGTCTGAGGTATGCAATGTGGGTCAATATTATTGCTTTCCTTTTCTTGGATCACTCCAATTAAATGTGAGATTAATTTTAAGAATGGGGCTAGTTCTGATTAGTTTTGCCAATCAGGTACCACCCAGATAATCTGCTTATTCCTTAAATTGTGAGTGTACATTTATGTATTTAAAAAAACACTAAGGTTCCCATCATGCTATTAAATAATCCATGTCACAGAAAACAATGTAACTGCATTCTGGGAATTGCTTCAAGGTCTTCTATATTAAAAAAATTAAGCCAAAATAAAGTGCTGCTACTTTAAACAAACTGCCTCTGAGGTTTTTACTTCTTGATAAGTATGATGGAAAAGAGAGCAAACAGTGTTTTATTACACATGTATTTTCATTTTCAAATAAGTAAAATTTCTACTGATGAAAACCAAACCCAAACCTAAAAAACCAGAGGAGCCATTTCATAGGGTTACTAGGACATTTTGCCCTTTTCCCAAAGGAAAAAGGAAATAAAAACAGTAACTCTTTTTACCACCGAATAGATACAGAGCTTTAGGACAAAGCAAGCATTAAATCATATATGCCAGTACTAGACAAATCCGGGGTCTGCACAGAGAACTTCAAGCCCACTCAGCTGCTTCTTTCAATAAAAGTAAGTTAGACACAGGCAATTAAATTAAAGTTTCAATCTATTTACACTCTACAACAATGCCCCCTCACCCCACTTTTTAAAAAAACCCACACAATAAATGTGATATGCTAAGATTCTTGTATGTACTCCTTTGGGGATATATTAATAGGTCTCAGAGGCCTCTCTTAACTGATAAAAATGAGGTGAGGTGAGATAAACTTAAAAATATTCCATCTTCTGTAAAATTTATTGTGAGAACAGTAGCTGTAAACAAATTAGAATAATCCCAATACCATTTGCAAAATTCTATAAACACTTGCTAATGTTTAATTTATCCAAAAAATTGAAGAAAGAGTAAATGATGTAAACTAGGTCTCAAAAATGTTCTGAAATGACAAGCAACATATTACAACTAAAGAGTTTATCTTTCCCAGCACTCAATGCAAAAAACTATGAGCACAGACCTCTTCCCAAAAGTGGCCAGAGATGGCCTCTGAAAATGGTTCGCTCTTCACCTGACCCAGAAAACCCCACAAAATCATGTAAATCAAGAGGTTCAAATATTGTTTACACTTTAAAAACATTTGTGAAATTGCCCGGGGCATCATGGGTATGAATATTCGAAAAGCTACCAAGCATCTGAAGGCTATCACTTTATAGAAGCAATTATGTGTCATCCTGTCATTGCAGTGGTGGAGGTGGTAGATGTGCCCAGGCCAAACAGTGGGGCTGGACATAGGGTAGGTGGCCCAAAAAGAGTGTTGAATTTTTTCTGCACATGCTTAAAATGCAAAGAGTAATGCTGAACTTAAAGGTTTAGATGTAGATTCTCCAATCATTGAGCACATTCAGGTGAACAAAACTCCCAGGTTGCCCTGTAGAACTTAAAGAACTTGGGCGGATTAACCTACCCAGGAGCTCTCACTGCCACAATGAGATGATCCTTACTGAAAAGAGCAGATTGTTCTATAAACCAGAAGAGGAGGTTGTACAGAAGAAAAAGATATCCAGAAAAAACTGAAGAAACAAAAGCTTGTGGCCTGGAAGTTAAGCAAAAATACTAAAAACTAGTAATTAAAAAAAAAAAGTGAGCAGAATCCAAAGATCAGGAAAGTCAATGAATTATACATTAAGTGGAATTCACATGCCATACCACAATATAGGCAAATGCTGACTGTTAATACAACCTTTGAGAAACCCACATGTACATGCCTAAAGAAAAAAACCTAAGATACCAAAATTTTGTGCTTCAGTAATTTCCCCCTTCTTCTATTTCTTCAAATTTAGTATTACTTAGGTGTATTACTTTTGTAATTAAGAAAAAAACTTAAAACATACACTTCAACATTATATCCAACCAGAATTAGATTGAAACTGAAATACCTTTGTAGGTACAGTATTTACCTGGTTCTTCCTTAATGAACGATAAATCTTCTTCTGGATAGGCAACGGATGGCTGCATCACTGAGCAATCTTCTACATTTGTTTCATTATTAGGTGGAATATTATAAATAAATCTCTTTGTAGTTTGGTTTTTCCTTCTTGTTTTGCCAGTTTCTTGAATTCCCTGGGAGCCCATATTATTCCAAATGAACACTTTTGTTTGACCTTGGGCTTCATTTTCAGCCAATTCAGGTGAACCATCCTGGACCCAACTACTGTCGTTCATTTGGTAGTTTTCTATTTGGCCCTCGTTGACATTACAACTATCATTTTCAATTTTGACATTACTTGCCAAATTGGTAAGATTCCGTGTTGCCCAAAAACTGGCAATTTTTTGATCCCGCGATGAAGACAAACCATCTCTATTAACTGGTTTTCTATTATTATAGTCCACAACTACAGACTCTGGGGCTTCTGACTTAATGCTTATATTTAAGGCATCTTTAATGAAATTTCGGCAAGTCTGAACAACTTCGCTCATTTGAAGATAGCTGGCCACGGTCATTACTTCAATGGCATTTTGGCTTGTGAGCACCAGGTTACCAGAGTATAAGAAGTCCAAGATGACTGAAAAACCTTGAACTGCAGCAATATCTAAATGGGTAGTATTGTTTTGGTTAGGGCTTTCTTTGTTTGAAAAGCAATATAAAGTCTTAAAGAAACGGCTGCCTGCAACCAGGATGTTCTTATGAGCTTTAAAGATTTTTCCGCTCACCACAATGCTGACATCACAAAGAATACCTTTCTTTCTCTGTTCATTCAGTTGTCGAAGAAGTTGATAGCAATAAGAGTTCTCGTTTGGCCTACTATTAAAGTCACAGTATCCCTCTTCTGAAGGAATTTCTGATTCCTGTAAGTGAATGGAAAACATTAATATTAAATTTTATTTACTTTTTAAAGCCTCCAAACCAAGAAAAAAAAGTACTATCATCACCTCATCCCTCAGTATCCACAGAGGGTTGGGTTCCAAGACCCCCACCAATACCATAATCCACAGGTGCTCAATTCCCTCATGTAAAATGGGTAGTACTTGCATACAACTTATACGCATCCTTCTGTGTACTTTGAGTCATCTCTACATCACTTACCCAATTCAATGTAATACATGCTGTGTAAATAAATAGGTGTTACACTGTGTTGTTTAGGGAATGACAAAAAAAAATAGTCCATGTATCTTTAGTACAGACACAACCATAGTAGGTCTAACCACCTAGTGTGTGTTGGCAACAATGTAATTTTTTTCAATATTTTTGATCCACAGTTGGTTGAACTGGTAGATGCAAAACCTGCAGATAATAGAGGGCCAACTGTATACTAATGTTAGTAATCATTATGAAGTGTTCACAATCCAAATGCTGAGAGAAAAGAGTGAATAGCTTGGTATAAGTCGTTGCTATAATAAGAGAAAAACATCTGAATCAGGATCAGCAGGATTTCATTTACAGAATAGCATGCCCCATGCTATTCTTTTGAAATGTAAAATAAAGATATGAATTAAGATTTAAAATTAAAATAAACTTTGACAGCACATGATGAAATGTCTACAGAAGCAATGAATTAGATTTATAAGAACTACTTCAAGTTCACACATTAAGCAGTTCGATACTTTGAGGAGGTGGCCATGTCTAACTATAGCAGTCATTTTAGGCTATGGTCAGTGTTCTGAATTTCCTGGGCTAATACCAAGTTCTGAAATTCTCTGCCATTATCAGACCAAATTTTTAAAAATAAATCAGGAAAAAACCTATTCACTAATACATTTGCCCATTCTATTTTAACACAAACTATACAAATCAAGCACAATGATTCAATGGCTAGTTTTTCTCATTACTATTGTATAAGAAGAGCGATGTTCCCTACTTCTACAAGGAACACTAGCATTTCTCGGTGCTGCTGATTAGAACACTGAGCTAGTTTTGGAAGCACCTATTAAGCATATGCCCTTTGCAATGCTGGCTTTATTAAGAGTGTATGTACTCTCCAAGGACAGCATTACTTAAGGATTTGGGTAAAACACAGCTAAAATAAATGGCCAAAATGTCTTGTTGAACCAAGTAGGAAATTCTTAGTATTAAAGACAAAAAAGTTATCACTAATGGGCAAGACTCTTAAGGTACTGAAAAATATGACAAGGGTGTTATGAGAGCAGACAGGAGGTGTATGTAATCCAGTTTTTTCAGATGCTGGGGAGATGCTTTTTGGAGGAAACATTTCAGCAGAGCCTTAAAGGATCCAGCACTAAGACGGAAGGATGCGCATTCTAAGTGAATGAGACAGTCTGAGAAAAAACAGAAGATGGACTACATACAGTATTCCCACAATTCCAGATTTATGAAAGAACTTCAAGGTGATCCAAAAAACCCAAGATATGCAAATGTGCACTTTTGAATATTTTGAGGTATCTACAGCTTTCATCAGCTTATCAAAGGAGATTGGAATCCCCAACAAGATTAAGACCACTGCTGTAGGTGCCTTACAGAGATTTAGAAGTAGAGTGATCTGAATGGATTAGCAGAAGAGATGACTGTGGAGGATTAATATTGGGGGACTAAGACTGAAGATAATCTGACCAGGGGAAGCTACTGTTATTAGTGCAACATACTTGTGGTAAGCAAGGACCTTAACTAGGGAAGACGGATAACTAGGGAGAGGTGCTAAGGCAGAGTCTAGGGGGTTGGGGAGAAAAAAGAATTACAGGGTCTTCAGCATTCTAGCTTGGAGAGCTAGATAATGCCATCAGTTTGGAGAGGAATCTACACCACCCTTCAGAGAAGACTGGCAGAGATAACTTCAGTCGCAAACAGTGAGCTTATCTGTAGTCAATCTATAAATAAGAATGTACTATTTAGCTAAAAATCAACAAGTAATTAGTATTTACTTCCCTACCCAGAATTATTGTTCTCCTTCAATAAATGATCACATAATCAAACACAATCAATATCAGAACCCATGTGAATATTATTCTACAAAATGATGAGCCATATTTTTGCCACATCAAAGAAGACTGGCAGATTTGTTTCACCTTTGCGTTAGTTGCTGACCTCAACATATTTTAATTAGTAATTTGAATCAGACCACTAATCTGATTTCAGTATTTACTTTCTGGAAAAGTTAAATAAATTTTTAATAACACACCTGAGTACATGTTTCAGGGTTAGTAAACTGGGAAGTTGACGGAATGTGTGGTTTAGGCTATGAAAATTTCACAAGTGGGTAGAAAGTGATCTGAACCAAGATACAGTGATAATCACTATTATTAAAGTAATTTTAAAGTCCTCTAAGCCAAATGGTCAATCCTGTAAGAGCTAATTTTTAACTTGATTCTATGAAGATATAGTTGTTATTCAAAATAAAAACTATGTGCTGTCCCTTGCATCAGGGGTCCCCAACCTTTTTGGGACTGGGGACTAGTTTTGTGGAAGACAATTTTTCAGTGGACAGGGGAGGGGGTTGGGGGGCAATGATGGTTTCAGGATATTATATTCAAGCTCACCTCCTGCTGTGCAGTCCTGTTTCTAACATGGGGGCCCTGAGGCTGGGGACCCCTGCCTTATATCCTATACTCACACATCCTTATAAAGAACACAAGGGTCTTTTGGAAACAGAAGGCTCAGAACAGATTCTGAAAGCTCATTTACAGACTCTTCCATGAGTCCTCAACAACCTATATCCAATTAACAAAAGAATATCAAACTTTTTAAGAGGGTGCTAAAATGATTTTGTCACCACCATCAAATTAATGAGGAAGAACTTTTCTTACAGAAAAATAAGAAAGAAAAGTAACCGTTAGCCTTAGTGACATACTAAGATTTGGCCAACTCGTCTCAAAAAATAGGCCTCCTTAAAACTTAGTGTGTGTAATAAAAGGAGTGAACCACCCCAGGCTCAAACTGAATTCTTGCCTAAAGAACTCTAGACCTCTTAATATTTTTAAGAAAGGAGAAAGTTAATGCAAGGTATTTTTTATGAAGCTGAGAAAAATTGCCATGTATGATAAAGTCTCAAAATGTTCAAAGAATTGGCTGACCAGAGTCTCTGAAGGTATGAAAAAGGGAGCTGGTTTGCTCTCTAAAATTTGATTCCATGAGATAAAGTGGCTTCGATCAAATTGGTAACAATGACACAGGAGATACCAGGCCACAAGAAAAAGCATCTTGTTTTACTTACCTGCAAGTAAAATAAGAATGATAAAAAAATAGTAATAGTTATCATTTACTAACTGATTGTGTGCCGGCATACATACTTTGCATACGTGAGGAAACTAGAAGTTCTGCCTGCCCAGAAAGAGGATTAGGACTCTGGTCCCCCTCACCTTAAGCCCGAAAATGCTCTTACAGACTGGGTTATACTGCCTCCTACAGATATCAGAGACTGCAGAACAATCGAAAAAAATGAACTCCTGCCCACAGAAATATGTCAATTCTCAAAACCATCACTCATGTTATAACAAAGAGAAAATGTAGGTGGTACCTGCAAAGCACATAAAATAGCAAAGTAACACCCCAAACTAAAGTTAGCTAAAATTAAAAGAGAGAAATGATTAGGATCAATTCAGAGTGGAAACAACCAAAATCCGATCAAGAGAATCAATATATAGCCTCAGACAAACTAAGCTGTACCCCTCAGTCTAATGAATGAATGTCCCAAGAGAAAGATGGGCTGCAGATAAGGTCTATAAAAAGGAAGCTTCAAGAAAGCAAAGGGGATGGGAGGGGAGGGATAACTCAGAGATTGAGTTTAAAAATGGTTTTACCTAGAAATGAATTCCCTGAAACAGATATGCCTGGAGGATGGATACATGCACCATACCAAGTCTGTCATAAGGTGATCCAACTAATTCCCCTTCCTCTAATTTCAGTTTCACTAAGTAGCTAATTACAATTTGCATTCCCATTAAGCTTTGCTACAAGGAGAGACTATGCTGATAAGAGGAATAACTGGTCCACTGTATATTATAAAAATTCATTCTAATTGTCTTTTTAGATTTTTCTAAGTAACCAACCTACCATTATTTAGAAAGGTTCACTTTTCATTTTCACAAGGCCACCACCTACATCGTTTTACTAATTAACTTCAGAAATACATTACTTAACCCTTTAAAGCCTCAGACTTCTCTCCTGTAAAATGACAGCAAAATAACTATTTTGTAGAGTTAAGGTAAATGGGTGTTTGTATATGGAAGACAAGGAAATGTTAGTTCCATTTCACTCCATTGCCCAAGCTCACAAAGCTAGTAATTGCAGAAAGCTGAGATCTGAACCCAGATTTACTCCAAAACCCATTCTTTTCCCATTACAACATACCTTACAGGCTATAGTCTCAGTTATCACCAATGGCTCTAAAACGCAGGACAATTTACTTAACCTTTCTAAGCCTTGTATCTTTAAGTAACCTTCCTTCTAGGGCTTTGGCAGCTAAAACTTGGGCAAAAACTGTTGCCATTGTCCACTGGGAAAAATAAAACTATGCTTTGAGGTTCGAGACTTAAACTTCTGAGAAGCTTCTGGGCAACTGGGTTATTAGACACTGCCTAATTAACTCCAGTATGTGTTTTGAACAGCAAGATCATGCCAACAGAGGGACCAATACCTGCAAGTCTACTTTCTATACCAATGACTGGCTACCAATACAAAAAAATGAATTCCAACAACTACCAAAGGTTGTCTCCAAGTTTTAAAGGAGAACTGATCAACGTCTGCTTGGCTTGAAAAGGGATTATCAAAATGATAAAGACTACTATCTCCAGAAAGACAATATTAAAACAAGAAAGAATAAAGTGCAAACTTACTTGTTTTGTAACTAAGGACTTGGTTTCAACAAGTTTGGCAAATATGTTCTCTACCGATCCAAATCAACTTTTGAAAAGAGGGGAATGGTACAAAAATCTCAACACAGAAATCTGGGTAGGAGGAAACAGGTAAGAACTACAATAATTTACCAAAAGCAAAGTTCAATAAGAAGTTCGACGGCAATAAATTTAGTAAAATTATTCACAAGAAAAAGGAGTGGTAATCAAATAGCTTCCACTACATTTATATACTGCTCTCATAATTCAAATTATTCTAACCTGATAGAATTTTTTCGGCTTTATATTTCCCTAAAAGAGGACAACGTCAAAGTTAAGGAAATTGTTTAATTCATTCTTCGAAAAGTTGCCAGATTTGACTTCCACCAGCATATGAACCCAAGGAGCTTTTCAAAAATCACAGGCAATACCCTTTTCCGCAAAGTCAACCTTTTGGGTTAAAACCTCCAACCTTGTTTTACTAAGTTTTGTTTTTGATTCAATCTAATAGGCAAAGAAATATGAGTCCTAAACTAAAACAAACTCAGCGCTACGATTAGTAGGATGTCATTCCTTCTCCCTCCCAACACCCAACTTCTGAAAACTTGTTCCCAGGCTTTCTAACCTCCCACGCAGAAGTTGCGGACTACACCTCTCCCGACTGCAACGATGCCTCCCCCAAAAAGCGGCTTTTTAAGCTGATAAATTTTTCCGTAAAGGATCTGAGAAAGCAGAGGCAGGATATACTGTACCTGGGCGTTGGCTTCGTGGAGTTTGTGCTCGGTAGAGACGTGATGCCTCAGGAGGAGGGTCTTCTTGTAATTGCGGGTCCCTCGCGACAGCTCGTCGTGCCCCACGGGCGGAAGGTCGCCGCCGCCGCCGCCGTCCTCAGGGGTCTTCTGGCACCAGCCGCAAGACATCAGGCCGGTATCCTTGCAAAACCGCAGCCAGGGGAAATCTTTGAGCCAGGCGGTCTGGAAGGAGCACTGGAGCTTCTGCATCAGGGACTTTGGCCGCGCGAGCGGGAAGTGCTGGACAGTCTCACCGTCGCCGGCCCCCACGCCGCCGCCCTCCGCTTCGTCCCCGCCATCGCCGCCCGACCGTCTGCCGCTGCAGCCGCCTTCCGCACCGCTGCCGTCGCCCAAGCTCGCCCCCTCCTCGTCGTCCTCCGTGCTGTCGCTCAGGGACGCGCCGTCCGGCATCAGGTCCTTCCCCTCCAGCGCGTCCAGCTCCAGCTCCACCGCCGCTGGCCCTCGCCCATTGAAATGCCGCGGGGGCCACGCCGGGGGGTCGGGCCGGCCGCGACTACTGCCATTGTTGCCCAGACCCCCGCCGCCGCCGCGGAAGGCTAGAGTCCGACGGTTCCTCTCCGCTAGCAGGGGGCCCCCAGCGCCGCCGCCCAGAGAGCTGGGGCCGCCCGCGTCCGGGGGCAGCGGCGACTCCTGCGCTTCCTCGGAGGCTGCGCCCGCGGAGGCCTCCGGGTCCTGGGGCTCCGGGCCCTCCAATTCCACTTCCTCGTCCGCCCCCCGCCCGTTGAGCTGCTGCGGCGCGGGCGGCGGGAGCTGTCGCGGTGGGGGCTGTTGGGGCCAAGCTGAGGCCTCCCCGCTGGCGTTATTGTTCGCGGAGCCGCCGCCGCCGGTGAGCAGCCCGCCTCCTCGGAACGCCAGTGTCCTGCGGTTCATCTCGCTGAAAGACATGGCGCGCGCCGCCGCCTCCCGGTGCCCGGCTACCTCCTGCCTCGGGCTGCGTCCCGCGCGCTCCCCGCGTTCTGGTCTCGCGGAGCCCGACCTCGCCCTCCCGCCTGGCCCGCGCTCGCTCCCGGGGCCGCCTCACGCGTCCGCAGCCGCCGGGCCGCCGCCTCCGGCCGCCTCCGCGTCCTGCGTCCCCGCCCCGCCGCGCTCCGGGCCGCGTCCCGCGCGGGGAAGGGGGCGGCGGGGAGGCGAGGAGCCGGCGGGCGCGTGCGGCCTTGGAAGTTGGGGCGGAGTAGGGGCGCCCCTCGTCGTCCCTCCGGACGCCGCGCCGACCCTGCGAGCCGAGAGCCTACCCGGCGCGCCGCCCGCGGAGTCCGCTGCCGCCGGTTCCGAGGCGCTGAGGGCGCGAGCCTCGTTAGAGCACGGGGCTCCGCCACATAACGCCCGACAATGAAGCCGGCGGAGCGTTTCCGTCCGACCAGGCCCCGGCGGAGGTCGAATGGCAAATGAACAACGGACCGTGCGCCCACAATGCACCGGGGTAGCAGCCACCGCTGGAGGGGGAAAGGGTGGGGGCCGGGCGGGGAGGGGGCTGGGCTTGGGGCCGGGCCGCAGGGGTGGGGGCGCCGGGGACCCGGGCGGGGGGCGGGGGCGGCGGGGGCGGGAAAGGCCGGCAGGGGGCCGGGAGCCCGGGGAGGGGAACGCAGAGGCGTGAGGTGGGCCGGGGTCTCGGGAGGGGCGGGCGTGTGCGGCCGGGGCCGGGCTCCGCGGGGACAGACAGCTGGCGAGTGTCAGGGGCTGGCCGCCTCCCCGCTGCCCGCACGCACCTACCCGCGCCCGGGACGCTCATTTCCTTCTTTTGCCACGCGTGCACCTGGGACTTGGAAAATGACTGTGGGAGCGGTGGGAGCGGCGCTCCGGCCGTGTCATTTGCTGGGGGCGGGTGGCGGCGCCCGAGGAAGTGAACTTATTTTATTTTGCTCCTTGACAAAGGCTGGCCCGGGCGGTGCCTTTCGCGCGAGGAGACTCCAACTGCGGACACCTCCCGCAGCGACGCCTCGTGTGTGCCAGGCAGCACCTTGGGCCCCGGGCGACAATCGTTTCACTGAAAATGCACCGCCGGGAGTGTCTTACTGCTGTGATGAAATGGAAATTTAAATAAAAGGTCGAACACGTGCGTTCGCTGGGAAGTATTGACAGGGCTGTTACATCACCAGCAGCCAATCAGATAACTGCAGTGGTGTTTATACTTCTACAACCACCTTGTGAGTATTACACTGTCATAACGTTATAAATATTAGGCAGGGTTTTCCCCAGGAGCGGGGAGGAGTCTGCTCACACCGACGTCGTGTGGGACTCTGATCATTGTTCAAACACAAGAACCCGTTTCTAAGACTTAACATTTTAACTTGACGTTGCGAATGGAATTTAGAATTATTAGAAAAGTAGATTGAGTTGGAAATGAAACTCATAATTTTAGTCCAGTTTTTTTAGAAAAAGGTTTTCTAACTTAGAGCCCTCATACTGATTTTTAAATTTTTAATATGCTAAATTTAGCAAATTCTAAAATGTTTAGACTCATTTTACTATTTTTATATGTGAAATCTCAAAGTATCTTTATTCAAATCTTTCAGGTAAAAATGTTCTCAAACTATAGAGAGGTTTTTTACTCTTAAGAAATATATTAAAAGTTTAATCACAAACATAAAGTATATTCAAGATAATTATTGAGTGGACAAAGGATATTTATAGAGGTTTAATCTATATATTATTGGAAAGTTATACATGTGCTATGACGAGCATGTGTTACATTTTTTAGGCCCTTTGGTTTTATGATTTTGTTCTCTTAAGAAATTTATATTTTTAAAATAAAAGTACTTAAAGCTTTGAATATATAATGTGGAATATGGAATATGGTATATTTTTCAAGATTAACTTTAAAAAACATTTTTTTGAACATTGTATTATAAAATACCATTTATCTGAATATTTTTGAATGAACTACACACATGTAGGCAGAGTCAGACTCTACTATAGACTGTATAGATTTACTCAAAGCAACTTGAGCATAATTCACTGTAATTTTGGTGTCTATATAATAGATGAAGTGTAATTTTAATGTAAAGAGTGATGCTACTAACTTGCCACAAAAAGTTTGGCTTTGGGTTTTTTTTCTAGTAATGATTATATTGTCACCTGACCACCAGTGATCATCAGCCTGAAATTCCACTATAGGTCTACAGATTGGTACAGTTTATGGGTTTTTTTTTAATTGTTCTGCTTTCTTTTAGTATTTGGGAAGTTTAGGGCAGTAGAATGGCTGACGTTGACCTAATTTGTACCTTGGAGAGATGAGAGGATTCTGCCTGTGTGGCTGTATTTAATATGTGCTTCCATGGAACATTTTGAAGAATGTGATGATAATACTGTGCTCTGTCCTTAATGCATTTTTAAAATTCCATGCACTTTGCAAATAAATGCATTGTTTATTATATTTTAGACACCACTGCCTTCTCCATAAAGAGAGAGAAGAGTCACTGAAGTTAATTGCTTATCTAGGATTAAGGTGATGGGAAGTGAAAATGAACTTAAGAATTTTCATTTCAACTTCAAAGGTTATTTTCATTCCAGAACTGTTAAATTCATATCTTTGCTTCTTTTCATCTTGTATGCCTAGTAATAATAGGTACTACATAAGTTTAAGCTAGTATTATTTTGTTTTCTGGTAGCACTGGAACCACCAAAAATGTTGGAATCTCTAATGGTATTGTGTCAGGGCTGAATTTTGCTCACATATATATCTTACCTTACATTGTCTCTTGCCTGGAATTATGTTTAAATATGGACTAATTAGGAGTTAACAACAATTAGTTACCAGTGGTGCAAATAAATGACAAATTCTGGGACCACTGAGCTCCCAACAGCCATTGTGTGGTATATGTACATGTGTATATGTATTTATACTTTTATTATTCTATATTTATATATATATTCATATATTCAGTTGTTTTCCTCTAAACCCTGAAGGAAAATGGAATCAGAAACAAAGTTCAAGAGGATAGTAACCACAGATATCTCAAAATACACTGTTTGAGGGAACTTTGAGTAACAGAAGGGGATCTCCTATTCTGTAAGTGGAGTTTTTAAGAATTCCCCCACCCCTTCCAGTCTTCTACTAGCAATCAGGGATCTGTTCTCCCCTCTAACCCTTATATTTAGTGTTGGGGTTCCACCATTTCAGGGGGATTCCCCCTTATGCTTACCAGGGGAACCCCTCAAGAATGGGGCATCCCCAACCAATTTGTCCCCTAAGTTCACTTTAGTCTGTGTAAAACTGCTGCAGGCTATCTTGATACTGTCCCACTGTCACTCTATGAGAAGCCAGCCTCCCATATCTGGTTCAGCTGACCTTTGATGGTCAAACTTGACTGTCCTCTGCTTTGCCTGTTTGGGGTCTAGGGATAATGACCTATGATTGTCTGTGGATGCGAATGTATCATCTTCCAGAATTAAGTACCTGAGAATAGAGACTGTGTATTATTCACTCTTATACTCCCTTACCCCATCCAACCCCACCCTGGCACATAGTAGGTGGTTAGTAAACGCTTGTCGACTGTTAGCTCTCACAATCTATTTTGGTAGGCAACTTTTCTCCTGGCTTTTCCTCCCCCCCCCAGCTAATTTTAAAAATATTACTTTAAAAGGAATTCAGCTAATGCTTTCATTGCATTTACATTAAAAGCAACAATAATTTCTATATAGGACTATTATCCAGCAGTAAAAACAGAAGGAAATCCTGCCATTTGTAATGACATGGATAAACCTGGAGGACATTATGCTCAGTGAAATAAGCATAAGCACAGAAGGAAAAATAGTCCCCAATACTATGTGAGGAATCTAGTGAGACTCATAGAAGCATTGAGTGGAATGGTGGTCGCCAGGGGCTGGGGAGAGGGAAATGAGTTATTAGTCAAGGGGTACAAAGTTTCGGTTGACAAGAGGAACAGTCCTAGAGTCTACAGCACAGCACAGTGCCTAAAGTTAACAACACTCTATCGTATACTTAAATTTTGCTAAGAGGGTAGATCTTAAGTGTCTATATCACAAAAAATAATAAACTCAGCTGTAGGAAACCTTTGGAACTGATGAATATGTTTGTGGCATAGACTGTAGTGATGGTTTCATGGGTATACGAGGTCTGTCCAGAAGAAGTCCAACCACTGTTAATATAACAAGAACAGTTTTCACAACATTGATGCAGCCTGGCAGCCAAGGAGAGTGGACTGGAATGCACATGCATGAACAATGACCACTTACTTCACTGTACTAGTCAGTGGGGGTGGTAGATGCCATTGAGTGAGCATGTGTACTGTGTGACATTCGCATTCAAAATGACTGAGTGCGTAGAGCAATGAATCTGCATCAAATTTTGTGTTAAGCTTGGACATTCCTCTGCAGAAACTATTGGGATGATTCAGAAATCCACAGCTATGGGTGATAGGCAGCTTCATCACAACAATGAGCCCTCTCATGCATCACATCTTTTGCAGAAATTTTGGTGAAACATCAAATCACCCAGGTGACTCAGCCCTACTACAGCCTAGATTCGGTGCCCTGCGACTTCTGGCTTTCACAAAACTAAAATCACCTTTGAAAGGGAAGAGATTTCAGACTGTCAGTGAAATTCAGGATAAGACAGGGTAGCTGATGGTGTTTGAGAGAACTATGTGAGGTCCCAAGGTGCCTACTTTGAAGGGACTGAGGCATCATTGTCCTATGTACAATGTTTCTTGTATCTTCTATCTTCTTCAGTAAATATCTCTATTTTTCATATCACATGGCTGGATACCTTCTGGACAGACCTTGTATACTTATCTCCAAACTCATCAAGTTCTATACAATAAATATGTGCAGCTTTTTGTATGTACCTTAATAAAGAGGTTTAAGCAAAAAAAAGCAATGATAATCATAGTGGAATGTAAATAATATATTATTAGCACCATTTTCTATGTAGCTTACAGCAGCAGTCCACTACCTTTTTTGCACCAGCTACCAGTTTTATGGCAAACAATTTTTCCATGGACCTGGGGGTGGGAGTGGGGCACAGGTCAGTGGTGGAAGGGTGGGGGAACTTGAGGGGGACGGTTTGGGGATGATTCAAGTACATCACATTCAAGCCCACCTCCTGCTGTGTGCCCTGGTTCCTAACAAGCATAGACCAGTATCAGTCCATGGCCTGGGGTTTGGGAACCCCTGGCTTACAGTGTATTACATTTTACACAACCTCCCTGTGAGTTAAATCAAGGTAGGTTATTATTATCTTCATTTAATAGATGAGGAGAGTCAAGTACAAAAGTGTTAACCGACTTGGTTATTGGATAAGCCAAAGTTATATTTGTGAGGTTGAAGACAAGGGTAATATTCTCTTAGCTATCAAAACACGCATGATAAACTTTTTTTTATCAGTTACATTGGTTAATACAATTATATAGGTTTAAGGTGTACAATTCTATAATTAGTCATCTGTATATTGTGTGTTCACAATACCAAGTCAAGTCTCCTTTCATCACCATTTATGCTCCCTTTACCCTCTCCTGCCTCCTCCCGCCCACATTTCCACCAGGTAATGACCATACTGTTCCTCATAGCATTGTTTATAAGGCTAAAAACGTGGGCTTCCATCAATGTGTTGTTATTTACATACATTATGGCACATATCTATAATGAGTTATTGACTAGCCATTAAAAAGCTTGGTGCAAGCCCTGGCTGGTGTAGCTCAGTGGGCTGAGTGCAGCCCTGCAAAGCTAAGGGTTGCTGGTTTGATTCCCAGTCAGGGCACATGCCTGGGTTGCAGGCCAGGTCCCCTCTGGGGGTGTGTGAGAGGCGACCACACATTGATATTTCTCTCCCTCTCTTTCTCTCTCCCTTACCCTCTCTCTAAAAATACAATAATAAAAAGAAAAGGTTGATGTGGCTGCCCTAACTGGTGTGGCTCAGTTGGTTGGGCTTCATACCCCAAACTAAAAGGTCACCAGTTTGATTCCTCGTCGGGGCACATGTCTGCATTACGGATCATCCCCTGCCTTTGATGTTTCTCTCCCTCTCACTCCCTCCCTTCCCCTCTCTCTGAAAGTAAATAAATAAAATCATAAAAAAAGTTGATGTGGCCTTACATAAGTCCAAGGCTTATTGTTGAGAGTGAGAAAAGCAATATATTAATATATAATTGGATAATTCATCCAATTAATATTTATTGAGCACATATTTGTTGAGCACTGGGCATATACACATTGCTGAACAAAGCAGCAGTGGTCCCTAGAGTATATACATAAGTTTGTATGTGAATAAAAGCATGGAAGGTACTTTACAAGGATATTAATCAGAATGGAGACAATTTCCTCAGTAGTAGAATTTCAGCTTCTAAAAAGCTTTATTAATACACCTCCTGTACTGTCTTATGTTGAGAATATAATTTATATTGAATGAATAATCCAAAAAACTTCAGTAAAGCTTTTCATTGTGGGGAAAAAGTTAACTTTGATAATCAATGACATTTTTTCCAGGACTTCTGGGAAGGAACACTGTTCATTCTTCTTTTTCTCCATGTACTGTGAACCAGTTTTGCCCTGTCTTCCTCCCCTACCCCAAATAAATACAAAAGGCTTAAAAGATAAGTACCAGTTGTTTCTTTTCTTAGAAAATTCCAATCCCTTTAAAACATTTGTTTTTCAAAAGCTTAAGTTTACATGCATATGTTCAAGGAAGCATCTATCTCAATAAACCCTGCATTCTGGCTCTGCCCTCTAATCCATTCCTACAGTGAAGCCAGTAATCTTTTCAAAATGCAAATCTGGTCCTATCACCCCACCCACACTTAAAACCCTACAAAGGTTTCAATTATTTTCTGTTGGTCTACATATCAAAACACTTTTTGCCTGCGGAGCCTAGCAAGGTCTGGCTGCCTTCCATCACTCCAGCCTCATCTCATGCCTGGTTCCCTCCTTCCTCCAACCCTCCTTCTGTCCTTCACTTTTGCTTTGATCCCTGCCTGGCCTTTGCACGAGGTATTCCATTTGTGCAAGGCTCTTCCCTCCCTGTCCTGGTTCATCCTTAGATTATGTCCTCAGGGCAGCTTTACCTGACCACCAACCCACCCCCCACCTCCACCTCAACCTTCAAATATCCTGCCTCAGATACTCCTAGCATTTTTTAACTCTCCTTCAGAGAACTTGTCACAGTTGCAGTTTTTACACATGTGTAATTAATTATTTGATTTTTGCATGTTACCTCAATAAACTAAGAGCTTCAGGAGGGCAGGAACCATTTCTGGTTTTGTTGACAATCAGTAAGGGTTTGTTGGATGAATCAGTGAATGAATGTGCAAATTTGCAAGTACCAAGTATACACAATCTTTAACTTTCAACAAAATACTAAAACAGATGAGAATTACACTTAATAAACTACTAGAACAGAAATATGGAAGCTTTAGAGTGTTGATAAATACTTGCATGTTATTCAATGTAAGGCATTTCCATAGAGTATACAGTTGTAAGAAGGTTGTTTTGAATTTTTTTAAAATTAAAACTGGTGAATAAAAATAATTCCAATTAAAACTACTAGGCCATTAAATAAAACATTGCTTTATCTGTGAAGTTACGCTTTTAATTAAAATTTTTTTAATTCCAAATTTAATGATTGCTAACCATTTTGATTGTAGTTTCTTCATATTCTAATTAATTGCAAATAGAAGTTAGGTCTCAGAGAGATGAACTAAAAAGTAAAATGCCTCCTTTTTGAGTTGTATAAAAATAGATTCTTTTTACAGTATGAATTTTTACATATGCTGCAAAGAATGAGAACAGTGGAGTAGGGATTTGATACTCATTTTTTATTGAAAACTGAATTATTAAAACCACACATACATTACTGATTTCTGTAGGATATCCATCCCAACCATTCAGTTTGCAGATACTGTTTGGTTCACAGATTTATTTCCCCGATAGGTCGATTGCCTAGGTTCTGTTCAGTTGCCACAGATTTGACGGTCAACCACCTCTTTCATAAATTCACAGTGCAAACCAGTCACCTTCAGCAGGAGCAGGTATGGAAGGGAAAAAGGTGCCGAGGCCATAAGGTCCAGCGCTATGAAGAAACACCCTAGAGCAGGACTTCCTACATAGCGTCACACAGTCACTGCATAGGGGGCTTCAATTCCAACTCAGGTAACTTCCTTCTGCCTAAATTTGGAGGGAATGTCGAGGTTAGAAACTAAAGCTATGGAATTGATGTAAGTCATGAGATTGGTCTTTACAAAAGAACCCACCTCCCCAAAGTTGTGATCAGGGTGACTCTCCCATGTGCTTGAGATCGAGGGTACATCTGGGATTGGAATATAACTACTTCAAAGAAAACTAGTACTTTCAGAGTTAGTCCAGTGCTCTTCAGCGGGGTATGCTTAGCCCTGGAGGAATACAAAGAATTCCCCACCTCCCCTTTCACAATCCCCCCTTTCCAACTTCACCAAAAGAAGGCAAACCTTTCACTCACCCCTAATGTGTTACACTGCCCCAGAATGGGAGGGTTCGCCCCAGAGACAAATAGAGTAAATGTCACTAATCACTTGGAAGCAACCCTGCAGCAGCTCTAACAGTCTCCAGCTTCCCCTCAAAAAAACTGAAGGAGGGCGTAGTTGAAGTTTCAGTTGATCATTAAAAATAATTTTCAACAATAGATCACTAAGGGTTTTTTGCACATAACTTGGAAAGAGTTCAAAGAATTTTATTACATAGCTAAGACAAACCACTTCTATTCCCGTCATCCATAATTTCTTGTGACCAAATGTTCTCAGCACATATTCAAAAGAATAAAAGGGGATACAATGATGACAATCCCTTTCTCACTCCAGCCAACAAATTCTTGGCACATTAATTAGTTGGAAGAAAACTCAACTAATTAAGAAATGTATTTCCAATAAATGTTTATATACTGTTTATATAAATATATTTATGTTGCTTTGACCAAGTGTACACTAATAATTAAAATGCTATTATAATTTCAGGGTATTTTATAACATTTAGGGGCATGGAAATTTAAAAAAATTTAAATTGATAATAGACTTCTCAGTATAAAGATCATATTATAAAACTGTGGGGAAGTAGGATAGAACTAAAGGAATAATGTAAATTTCCAACTCAAAGTATTTTAAATGAGTGATGGTGGTTGTCAAATAATTATGATATAGAGACGATATTGAATGGATTTTCTAAGAAGATATTTTATTTTGCTGTGTCAATATTTACAACATGCCAGAAATGACACCCATTACAATTTGAACTTACAATGAAAATATCTCAGATGCTACCTGAAGAATGTATGAAATAACACAGAGTCTCTCACAGTTGCTTTGGAGGAGCACACTGGCCTGCTTCAATATGACCCAAATGCCATTTTTCACCAGGTGGTGGTGAAGAGAGACTTTTTCATAAATGTAAATTTGTTCTGTTATTCTGAAATTATATTCTTTCTGATGATTTAGATTTAGGATATATAATTATAATGTTAACGCATGGTAGCTTTTTTTTCATGTTCTTTTCTTCATTGTTCCCTAAATTGCTAAAAAAAAATTTTTTCTAACAACATTCAAAACCTGAGAGAACCACTGGCCTCATGCAATGTAAACAGGGATATTTTATACAAAAGTATATTCTGGAATTACTGAGGAATCGACACAGCCACTTTACCACCTACTTTAATGGGCATAGCCAGCAACCAGTTTAAAAGTATTTTTTGATTTTTTACTGTGTGCCAAATACTAGGATTTAATAAATAAATAAGATTGTTCCAACCCCCAAGAAACTCACATTGCAGTGAGGGAGAGGAATGTGTAAATTAATAATTATAATGGTGAAGTATAGATAGAGATATGGAAACATGGAGGAGAGAATGACTTGCTGGTTTCAAAAATTGAATAGCTAGGGAATATACATCTTTGAGATACAGATATGAATTTTGTCAAAATTAAAGGGAATTTATCCTAAAAGTAAGGAAATTTTCAGTAGTTCAGTGTGACCAGACTATCAAAATGCTTGAGGTGAGACTTGAAAAGGGAGGAGAAGGAGAGGTCAATAAAGGGTTTGGACTTTATCCTGAAAGCAATGGAGGCAACTGAAAGATTGTTAACTAAGGGAACAACTAAATCAGATATTTCTTAATAATGCCTAATTCCTAATTATATGCTCATCCAACAATCTGAAAATTTAACTTGGCCTCCTATGTAGATTCACCCAACTAGGAAGAAATTCTCCTAGTAGACAAGGTAGTTTATCCTACCAGATAAATATTCTGTTGAAAAATAATGAATTGTCAGTCTCTTCTGAATTAGGTTTAAGGTAATGTCCAAAATGTAATGTATCTTAAATATAGTGATCAAGCCCATTTTGGGATACCCATGCCTGAGTTACAGGTCTGAGACAGTGTTACTGAGATCAGCAAGTTATTTCCCCCTCTTGAAATCCTGGCTGAGAAGCTAATAGGACTTCTTACGATTTTCTCTATAGTACCCTGAAAATGACATTTCCATCAGCCTCCCACTTCTCAGGTGTACTGAGAATTTCATAATCATGAAGATGAAGCTCTTCCAAATATTCTTAATCAACCAGCATGAAATTTGCCTCAGACTTTTAGGTATTATTCTTACAACAAGAACCATTAATGGCTGTGCATTAATGCCTCTGTTCTCAAAAGGAGTGGACCAGACAGCATGGGTGGAGAAGGAAAAATTCCTAAGAACCTTTGGATGAACTTACTACTTATACCCACTGGCTCAGTAGAATCTTCTGAATATACAAAGACCATCAACAAAAGTGAGGTAAATTGTTTCCCTGTTGGTGAAAAGAGATGTCATTAATTTTGCCTTGATAAGATCCCTGACAGCCCTGAGATATATGTCTCCAGGCCAGTCACACTCCGTGTTGTATTGTGAAAAGTTATCATGCCTCACTGGTCAGTGGAACAATTAGGTTCATTGAACAAGTACAATTCAGGTACAGCCTACTTTTTCTTCTGTTTAAGCAACCTAACCTAACAACCATGGGATTCTATTGTTGACTCTTTTTTTAAAAATTGATTTGAGAGAGAGAGAGGAAGGGGGGAGAGAGACACAGGAAAAGAAGAAGACAGAAACATGAATTTGTTGTTCACTTATTTATGCATTCATTTGTTGATTCTTATACGTGGCCTAACTCTGAACCGAACCTACAAGCTTCACATATTGGGACAATGCTCTAACCAACTGAGCTACCTGGCCAGGGCCTGTTGTTGACTCGTAAATATTCCAGAATTTTCAAGTTCACTCAAGTGGTATAAATGATCAATTTGTAATTCTTCTCACATGCTCAGTTACTTTAGTTTATACGTTTACATCTACAAAGACGTCCACAAAGGATGGGCACCAGTCATATGTAGAGTTTTACCATAGAGGACTTCAGTTTTTATATTATGAGACTTGGGAAAATCAATTAATCTCTAGACTCTGTTTTTTCTCACTTGTAAAATGGAGCTATTAGTAGAATGGTAGTGTCCTCGTAAGTCTGTTGTGAAAGTCAATGAGATGATCTTTGTAAAGCACATATGGCTACCTCAGTGCCCAGCAAATACAAATCAACCAATGATTTTATTCAACTTAAATATTTTTTATTGATTGATTTTAGAGAGAAAGGAAAGGAGAGAGAACCATTGATTTGTTGTTATGCATTCATTGGTTAATTCTTTTAAAAAAAATTGATGTTAGAGAGAGAAAGAAACATCAGTTTGTTCTTCCACTTATTTATGTATTCATTGGTTGATTTTTGTATGTGCTCTAAAAGGGAATTGAACCCACAATGTTGGCATGTTGGAACAATGCTCTAACCAACTTAGCAACCCAGCCAGTACAATTTATTCCACTATTCCAATACCGACTGCATGCCAGGTGCTATACTAAGTGCTAGGGATAAAATGGTGAACAAGAATATAGGCACAGTTCTTGCTCTTGTGAAGCTGACAGTCTAATGGAAGAGGTGGATGATCCAATAATCACAGAAACAAACATGAAAAAGGGAGGGAAGGAAGGGAAGAACATATTGTTTTGGAACTTAAAATGGAAAGATTTGACTTGACCCTTAGGGTGATCAGAGAGGACTTATCCGGGAAGGCGATTGTTAAGCTGGCATCTGAAGGATGCTTGAGAGTAACTTGGATGGAGTGGAAAAGAAAGATGGCTTTCCTACTGCGCAGAGGCCTACAGGGGGCTGAGTCATCACAGGTTGGGGAGATGGAAAGCAGGAGTGAGGCTGGGCAGCTGAGGGGAGCAGGATATGAGATGACATGGGTGTGAAATGATGTGGGTGGGTCCACTGTGCAGGGCCCCATAGTAGTTTTAAGTTTGTCTTTTTGAAAAGAATAATGGGAAGCTGCTGAAGAGCTTTTGAGTGGGGTAGGAGTATGGGGCAGCATGCAGGATCATGACAAATTTGCATTTTGGCCTCATCTGGACTGCAGAAAATGGCTAAGAAGAAGACCAGAGGAAATGGAGGCATCCACAAGAGAGGATGGAAGTATGGACTAGGTGGACACTGGCACAGGTAGACAGCACTGCACACACCTGAGAGAGATTTGGGAAGGAAAATTTGCGAAAGTTGGTGATAGATTGGATATGGGCATTGAAGAGGAAAAGTGTTGAGAATGACTCTTAGGTGTCTGACACCATTCACTGAAACAAGTAGCATCAGAACAAAGTTTGGGGGTAAAATCATGAATTTATTATTGGAAATTTGATTTTGAAGTTCTTTTGAGATATTTAAGAGGGCACGTTAAGAATGCTAGAGTTCATGGAATATACATATGTATATATGATAAATTAATACATATATGCGTATATACACGTACGCATATATATCATCTGCATGTTTGTGGTGACTTTTTCCTGCTTCAAAGGAATGTTGTAGGAATTGAGTTGTGGATGATGTACACAAAGTACCTAAGCATGTATATATAACTATGCTAGTCTAAGAGAAAAGGAAAAGGTGCGGGTCCGTAGTGAAGAGTAATATGCAAATGCCTGAGAAAAGGCTGCGAGGAGTGTCTGATGAGCAACATGAGTCTAGTCTTTCAGTCACTGGATTTGAAATGATCAGCTATTGAATCTGCGGCCAGGAAAGGCTCTTATTAATACTAACTACAACATACAAGTATTCAAGGGAAGTTTTCATGAAAATTCATGAGTATTTAGTGAGGGTCACTAGTTTATTGTGGTGAGTGGAAGTTGACCAGAGAAGGAAGTGCAGAGGTGTGTTCTAGGAGGAGTGAAGAGTAGAGGTTAACCGTAAAATGCACAGAGACAGAAAAGCACAGTGGGATGAAAAAAGTGAAATTATCTTAGAATTAATAACATTTGGGGAGTGACAGGAGGCGATATTAGATAAATCATGGGCCAAATAATGGAAAATAAATACGTGATGGAGACCCACTAGAAGGTTTTAAGCAAGGAAATGACATGATTAGACTTGCTTTTAGGTAGAAAGGTGTAGACCATCCTATAGGCCAGAAAATGGGATTGAAGACTGGAGAGGGTGTAGTCCTGACCTACTGCAGTGGAACAGATTAAAGATAGAAGCCTGATGTCCAGGGGGAAGTAGTCCGGATTGGAGGTATTTAGAGTTATATTTTGGAATTATCAGTTCATAATGGGTAATTAAAATTGGAGTAAATGAAATAAACTAAGGAGAACATGTAAAGTGAGAAGAGAGAATTTAAAAAGAACCCCATGATGCAAAATAGAATTGTGCACTTGAAAATTATATAATTTTATTTAACAATGTAACCCCAATATTTTTAAAAATAAAAAAAGCCCCTGAAATAGCATCATTTAATGAGCAGGTGCAAGAAGAGGAGCCTGGCCCTGGCTGGTGTGGCTTAATTGGTAGGAGAGTCATCCTGCAAACCAAAAGGTTGTGGGTTTGATCCCTGGTCAGAGCACATGCCTAGGTTCCATTTTCAGTCCCTGGTTAGGGTGCTCACGAGAGGTAGCCGGTGGATGTTTCTCCCCCTCTTCCTCTCCCTCCCTTCCCCTCTCTTTAAAATCCATATGCATATCCTCAGGTGCAGATTTTAAAAAAAAGAAAACGAGCCTGAGAAGGTTGCTCATCCCACAATTCTCATTCTCAATAGTCCTTTTTTATATCTAACTTAGATCTTTTATGCTGTAATCAAAGTTCATTTTCTTCTGTTCACTCCCCAGTTGAGACAGAAAGCAGCTGTGCATCGTCTTGAGTACTGTCATTAAGAAACGTGGTAGTCTTCTCTAACTTAGGCAAAATACTTTCTGGCTCCTATTTTTCTAACCCTTTAATCATCCCTGTGGCTCCTTGTTGAGTCCTTTCCACTTTCTCCACATCCGTCTTTAAGTTGTGGAGTCTGTTGCTGGACATTGCACTTTTGAGATTCGCTTTGGGTATCATGGAAGAATTTTCTTAAATACCTTATGTGGCAACTTTACATATCCCAGTGCTATGCTCGAATGTGCTCCATGGTAAATACAGGACTTCTAGTAAACCAGCTTATTTTGTGTAGTCGAACCGACTAAGTTCTTGTATTTATTGTTAACATTAAATCCCTATTGACTATGACATTTCAGAGATAATTCTCAGTACCCTTATATGATTGAGTGAAATAAGTTGATCTGCCCCTGGTCTCATGGATATCAGTTGCAGTAGGAGGTAAGAGCTTTGTACTCCATGTATGTGCATAAATTGACATAGATTAAGAACATCTTTTTCATCTCCCCTTTCTTGTTGTAACTGTAAAATCAGATTAAACTGTAAATATGAAGGAACCTCCCTCATTTTATTTACTCACACATCTGTCTCCCTTACTCCACTGTGAACTCCTTTTAATTCAAGGAAAACATACTCTATGACTGCTTTAAGTCAAGTGGAAAAGGAAGGCCTTAACCAGCAATGGCACTCTAAGGGGTTGGTAGTAATTTAGTTATTGCCAAACAGTGTGATTAGAAGGATTCTGAAGCAGAGTACTGGATCAGCGCAAAAAAAGAAGAAGAAGAAAAAAAAAGCTCTGGCAAGTTGTAATTGTTGGGAATCAGGATTCTGAATTACTATAGCAAACTGTTTGCCATGGACATGGGACATAGGAGAGGAGGCATTGGTAGCCCATACTGGCCATTAAAAACAACAGGAATTATGCCTGCAGTCCTATACAATGCCTTGGTCCCAGACTAGTAATGGACTACACCCCTAAGACAGAAAACAGCATTTTGTTCAGTTTATAGATCATAGCGAAGACAACAGAAAACCTCAGAGGTCATGGCCCTACTTAAAAAAATCTACCCACTCATTTTGCATAATTGCACACAGTCTATTTTTAGTAGCTCTTGGAAATGGTGTGAGCGCTGATCTATCTGCATGGTTGCCTCACGCAGTTCTGAAATGTCATTGCCACAGTTCATGGTTCTTTCCTTGAAGTTGCTCAGAAAATAGATTTGATTTAACTTAAAAATCAACAAAAATAATAGATTATTTAAAAAATTAATCAAAGAATTCAACTGCCATTTTAAAAGTTCCCCAGAGAAATCTGTCTTATGGTGCTCTTGCTAATTGTTATCTTGACAGCATAGTGTCAAATGATGTATTAATAGTCAAAGAACGAAACCACTAAAAAATTAATGACATTTTGCTAGTTGGGTAGAGTTTGGATGAGAGCTGAACTAAAGGGTAAAACAAACTGAAGAATGAGTATATTGGGGGTATTGTTGAGTCCCTGGAATGTAAGAAATAGTCCTGAAGAACTGTTGATGCTTTCTATTTTGGATACTTTTGTTTACTTTTGTTGTTGTTCTTTGCTTCTTCACTTAACATGAACCTCCATGTGTAGTCTTTGGAGAACAGCCTCAAAGATAAATAAATGGCAAATAAAGTAGGTTGACCCCTTCATGAGAGGTGCTGAGCCTAAAGCTCACAGTTACTGGTGGACCATACGCACTCTATGGTGTAACTTCAGTGAGTTGAGAGAGAATATTCTCATCCTACATTCTTTCTGAGTTACTGGAACGTTGACATGAAACTATCACTTGGTAATGATGCCAAGTCTATAGTTACACCCCAGAGCTTTCTCCAGAGCTGCTGGTTGTCTGCTACATATACGCTCCAGGTGTCTAGGGGTCCAGGTACACCTCGGACTCATCAGACTCATCAAGTATTTGCTATTGCAATTGCCATTGATGCTATGCAACTGTCTTTAACTCTTCCATTTTCTGTATTTCCCACATTCGATCACCTAAGTCTTACCAATTATATCTCCTCATAAGTTCCTGAACCCTTTTCCTACTGTCTAGTTCAGCTATCATTGCCCTAGTCAGCTCTCATCCCCCCTCATTCTAAATACTGCAACATCCCTTAACTAGTCTCCTAGTCCGTATCTGCCATACCTTACCATTTTGTCTCCCTATTTCATTTATTTATTTATTTTTATGTATTTGTTTAGAGGAGAGGAGAGAGGGAAAGACATCAATTTGTTGTTCCACTTATTTATTCATTCAGTGGTTACTTCTTGTATGTGTCCTGACCAGGGAATCAAACCCGTAACCTCGGCATATAGGGACAATGCTCTAACCAACTAAGCTAGCCAGGCAGGGCTCTTGTCTCCCAATTTTAAATGTTTAGTGGCTCCTCATTGCTTGTAAGATAAAATTCAAGCTCCTCAACATGGAATTCAAGAAGTCTATGACCTGGTCCCCATCTAATTTTCTACGCTGATTCTTCATCATCTCCCCCCCACTGCTTGTCTTTCACTTTACTCTCTAGCAAGGGGGCTTGTTTATCCTCTCTCTCTACCTGAAATACCTTCCCCCTTTCTATCTTCTTCCTCATCATTTGGTTAATTCCTAATTACTTTTAATACTACCTCAGTTACCATCTCTTCCTAGAAAGTCTTTTCTACCTGCACACACATACCTCTGTGCCTTCATAATACCCAGGACCCATGCTTATCTTTGCTCTTATCGTATTGTATTAATAGGCCTATGCCTGGCTCGTCTGTTCCCCCCATGCTATGAGCTCTCTAAAGAGACATCATCTCACATTTACCTTTGTATCTATAACACACTAGTGTCATGCCTCACACTGGTATTCTTTTCATAGATAATGACTGAAAAAAATGGAAGAGTGTATCATTATTAGTGTGTGTAATTGAACACAAGCATGTGAAGACCACTACAACACCAATTGCCCCATCTTTAATTGATTAGTAGGGATGTTGGATCAACACTAATGCCCCAAGAGATTTCAGTGAGAGGGACTAAGAAGTCAGAGGGACTGCAGTTGCTCAGTTAGAGCTCTTTATTGTTCTATTTAATTTTTACCATAGATGAATTTAAAATGAGATTGTTTAATGTGAACTTTACTTTTCATGGCTAAGGGGACAGTCTGAGTAAAAAGTGCCTCTTTTTATTTATTTATTTATTTATTTATTTATTTATTTATTTTTAATTATTTTATTGTTGTTCAATTACAGTTGTCTTCATTTTCTTCCCACCCCTCTACCCCGCCCCAGCCAAACCCACCTCCCTCCCCTGCTTCCACCCTCTCCCTTGGTTTTATCCATGTGTCCTTTATAGTAGTTCCTGAAAACCCTTCTCCCCGCTGTCCCTTCCCCCCTGCCCTCTGGCTATTGTTAGATTGTTCTTAATTTCAATGTCTCTGGTTATATTTTGTTTCCTTCTTTCTTCTGTTGATTATGTTCCAGTTAAAGGTGAGATCATATGGTATTTGTCCCTCACCACCTGGCTTATGTCACTTAGCATAATGCTCTCCAGTTCCACCCATGCCATTGCAAAGGGTATAAGCTCCTTTTTTCTCTCTGCTGCATAGAATTCCACTGTGTAAATAAATGCACCATAGTTTTTTGATCCACTTATTTGCTGATGGGCACTTAGGTTGCTTCCAGTACTTGGCTATTGTAAATTGTGCTGCTATGAACATTGGGGTGCATAGGTTCTTTTGGATTGGTGTTTCAGGGCTCAGGCATGACTCCACTCCAGGAAGACAAACAACCCAAATAAAAAATGGGCAAAGGATTTGAACAGACACTTCTCCAAGGAGGACATACAGAGGGCCCAGAGACACATGAAAAGATGCTCAGCATCACTAGCCATCAGAGAGATGCAAATTAAAACCACAATGAGGTACCATCTCACACCAGTCAGAGTGGCCAACATAAACAAATCAACAAACAAGTGTTGGAGAGGAGGCAGAGAAAAGGGAACCCTAGTGCACTGTTGGTGGGAATGCAGACTGGTGCGGCCACTGTGGAAAACAATAAAGAATTTCCTCAGAAAACTAAAAATGGAACTGCCTTTTGACCCAGCAGTTCCGCTGCTGGGATTATATTCTAAAAGTGCCCCTTTTTAAAATTCACATGAAACAAAAAGAAGCTATTTTCTTAAATGTTATATGCCATTATGCCTTCTGTACTCCTTTCTAGAGGATTTCAGTGTTCTTGATACTCATTCATTTTGGTAAAGTCAAAGATCTTTAGGGATTCAAGAATTTCACATAGATTTGTTTCTTTTAACTAGCTTTTACAGTCAAAATAATAGGTCATGAATACTATACACTCTTGATATGTATTTATGAATAAACAAAGCAACCGATCAATGGTATGAGAAGGCTGATGTACTTTAAGTTTTTCTGTATAATATTTTAAATATATTATGGTGGACATCTATTGTTTTGTCTACCAAGCAATCCTTTTTATGGGGCAGCCCCTCCCTCAAAGCCTAATAGAGATGCCAGGCTCCCATGAGACATTGCTGGTTGCAGTGGTAGGTTCTTGAAACAAGCTGAACCAATGAATCTCAGACTGCTTGAATTTTTTGATCTAGAAAGTAAAGTCAGTGGCTAACTAATGGTCAAGATAAGATGGAAAGTCTGGATGATGTTCGTGGTATAGTGGTCTAAAGTGTAGGCCCTGAGCTTGAAGAGGTTTCCCACAGATGGCAAAATTTGAGTATGAATAAAAATAATAAATGCAATGGATGGAAACAATTAAAATATGTTATAATCTATGAGTTTATCACGATACCAAAAATATTAATCGGTTACTTTCTCTAGGGAACCAACTCACTATTTTGAACAATAGTTAATAGAGGAAGAGTCAAGGATTTATCTTGCCTTCCTTGAATTTACTGTGCCTTTGGGTAGCTAAATAGTTAATGAAGAAAAAGGTTTTTTTGTATAATTCCAGCTAGTAACAGAGAGGAAATGATAGAATACATTACACTCACTTACAAACCCATGGTGGGCTATACAATGTGATCTCCACTGGCCACATGTGTTACTGAGCACTTGAAATGAGATGTGTTAGAAGCAGTCGTAAAAAAAAAAAAATAAAAATAAAAATAAAAATAAAAAGAAGCAGTCGTGTGCTGATAAACGTTTAATCACTGGCCCTCTGAAATGGAAAATAAGTTATGAAACAATTGTAAATTTTAATGTTGACTGGATAGTTGATGATATTAAGAAATTATTAATTGTTTGGTCTAATAATTGTTTTGCCATTATGTTAAAAAAAATTATCTTTTTGAGATATACACTGAAAAACTTATGACTGAAATGAAATTATGTATGATTTGCTTCAAAGCAATCCAGTGCCAGTGGGGAGTAATCGGTGGGAGAGGGTATGCATGAAGCCAAAGTGAGCCCAAGTTGGTGATTGTGTTAGCTAGGTGATTAGTCCATGCAGGGCTCAATTGTACTGGTCTCTCTGCTTCGGTGTATCTTTAAAATATTCCCTCATCAAAAGTCGAGTGTGGGTTCTGGCAATAGACTGCTGGGGTTTGAATCCTGACTCTGCCCCTTCTTAATCTTATTTCCTTGAACAAGTTACTGTTCCTTAGTTTCCTTATCCCTAAAATGGGAATATTAGTTGTATCTACATCATAGGCTATAAAAATTAAATTAATTGATATCAGAGGAGGGGAAGTAGAGTGTAAAGGAACAGAGACTCAAGACTGTGGGGACTTAGGTGATTTAAGTCCCTGAGTCCAGTTCCCCACGATCCATATCAATAACTTTGTCTCCTAAAACACTCCAGAATCCTCCTAGTTAGTTCCCCTTTTTTGCTTAAGCAGATTTGCTTAAGCAGATTAAGCAATTTGCTTAAGCAAATTGTGTGTGTCACTTGCAACTAAAACTGTTCCAACTAATAGATAACAGGTGCTTTCCATCTAATGTTCTATGAGATTTGAAGTTTATTGTGTGTGCAGTTGGTTTTCTAGAGTTACTTGCTTAGTCTCCCAGTTTGGGTAAGGTGTTTAGCTTAGAATTTGGAAACCTTCCTTCTTTTCATTATTTGATTGATTATTAATCTTAAAAAGATTAAGAAAGTTAGCTTGACTACTCTATTCATTTAAAGTCAAAGATTTAAGGTGGCTTTATGTATTATTTGTGCCCTTCATACTCCATGATTATTCTCAGCTTTCCCCTTATTATTAATTTTCTCAACCAAGATATGTGGCAGGAGGGGAGATAGTCAGATGGCCAATCAGTGAACAGGGTTGAGCCCTAACCAATCAATTACAAAGGTTTATCTTCTATTTGGTTCACCACTGAACAGATATGTGACCATTAGTAAATTATCTTGTCCTCTTTGAAAAGCCCATGGGCTTCATAGAGTTATTTGTTCATTTATTCATTTATGAATTCCCATGTAATGTGTCTTTATTGCTTATTTACTACTTAGTCACCAGGCTCTGCGCTGATAGTAGACATTCGTCAGAACGAGATGGGCGTGGTCTCTGTGGTCAAGGGTCTGGTCTAGCAGGGAAAAGATAGAAACAGCAAGTAACCTGAAAACAAATGAAGCAGTTACAAACTGTGACAACTTATGAAGAACACAAGAGAGCAAGAGAAATAACTTTACAAAAGGATGTATATGATAATATTTTAACCAAAAATTAAGAAAGAACTAGCTTAGGTAATGGGTAAGGGATGAGTTTTTTTAAGTAGACCAGCATGTACAGAAACCATGAGAGGGGAAAAGGCTTTATGTTGGAGGAATTAAAAGAAGCATGTTGCCAAGAGCGAAGTGAAAGAGAGGAGAATGGCATGAGGCTGTGTTGGAGGTGGGCAGGACAGATCTATAGGGCCTGATAGGTCATAATGAAATTTGGGGATATTAGTCTAAGGCTTATGTGGTAGCAGAGGGTTTTAAACCAGGAAGTGACATAATCTGATTTAAATTGTTCTACCAGGTGGTGTGGATAAAGGAATAAAATAAAAGCCAAAGTCACACTGTTGTCCCTGAGTTCTTCTTCTTTTTTGCTTAATCCCCCTACCACCACCCCCAACCCTCCCAGAGCTGTCAGCCTGCTCTCCATCCATGAGTCTGTCTCTGTTTTGCTTGTTTGTTCAGTTTGTTCATTGGATTCCACATATGAGTGAAATCATATGGTACTTTTCTCTGTCTGACTGGCTTATTTCACTTACCATACTGTTCTCCAGGTCCATCTATGCTGATGCAAAGGGTAAAATTTTCTTTTTTTTATGGCCAAGTAGTATTCCATTGTATAAATGTACAATAGCTGTTTTATCCACTCACCTACTGATGGACACAGGCTGCTTCCAAATCTTGGCTATTGTGTTCTTTCAAATTAGTGTTTTGGGTTTCTTTGGATAAGTTCTCAGAGGTGGAATCTCTGGGAGTTACCTCAAAAAATTAAAAATGGAACTGCCTTATGATCCAAATATGCTTCTATACAAACATGTCCACCCACCAAAACAAAATAAAACAAAAATGCTTCTTTGGCTCTGATTTAACCTTAGCATTCTTTGAGGAGATTCTGAATTTCAGATAGATCTAATCACTCCCAAATAATGACAAACTCTAGCCTATCTGCCTACTTCAGGTGCTAGCCTTTGTACAAAGTAAACAGATTAACATCTTCCTTGTTGAGATTTTCTCTAACCTAGGTTTGATGGATTATCAGGAATTAAAAAAACTCACCCCTACAGCCCTCCTTAGCTTTTTCCCCTTATCCTCTCCACCCACTTCCCAAATCCCCTTTCTTCCCCACAAGAAGATACTATAACTCATTTTTTTGAATGCAGACAATAGTCTAGTACCTTCCTTTAATCAATTACAGAGTCAAAAAGTATTTTCTTGGTTGCGAAGCTTTTCATGTTTGCCTAACGTTTTTAAGTCTCTTTAATTTTTTTTAATGTGGAAAGAGTTAATGATTTGAAACTGCTCTTTCCCTATTGCCTCTTCAGAGTACTTCTAGTCCAAGGCAGACCAAAACACGAGCTCTGAGAATCCGTGATGCCATTGCCTCCATAGCCCCCTCAGTGCTCCACGCCCACAGCTGTGGCTAGGCCCTCCAGCATCTCTGTTTTCCTATGTAATCTTCACTGCTGATTAGCTGAATTTGCTTCCCCTCTTCCTCCCCTCCCCACCAAAAAAAGAAAAAGGAAAGTGACCTAAGTCTTCTAACAGGTCTAAAAGTGTGTCATTCAGGAACAGGAAGAGTTTCCATGCCATGATCAGAGCTTACCTTCAAAGCACACACTGTCTTCCAAAGACACACTCTTTAAAAAAAAAAAATTATTTTGACAGGCTTGGTTTTAATTCTCATTACAACTCTGAATATTATGGCCTCTTGAATTATACTTCCTTTTTATTTCTTTTCCCTTTTCTTGACTACTTAGTCAAGTGTCTGTTCTCTGAGTGTTTTCCCAAACACTGATATTTACAGGCTATATAATTTCATTTTCTCATCAATAATGAAAAATTGAAAAGCAATTACAGTAGATACTAATCTATGTCCTCTGATATGCAAGATAAGGTCATTGTTATACATATATACACGCACATATATGTACCTATAAAGTATATATATATTCCTCAAATGTGCCGAGTTTTCCTTTGATTCCTGACCCCCTTCCTCCATCCCTTCTGACCCATCTCACGTTTACATCAGTTATTAGTAGAGGAACCATTTCTTACAGGAGGTGATATGTCTATGTTCTGACAAAGATGGTTTCTTGGGGATGGTTTTTAGTGCTGAACTAAATTGCTGACTCTCCATGCCCTTCCCTTACCAGTGGTGCCAGACCCTTCGCTGTCAGCCTGGAGCTTTGGGGAACTAGGGGAACTGGAGAGGAGACCAGAGCAGCAGAAGTGGCCAGAAGCTGAGTCTCAGGCCCTGGTTTCTTCCAGGCTGAACTGAAGATCCTAAGCAAGATGCTTAGCTTCTCTAAGCGTTGGTGTCCCTTTCTGTTAAATAGGAATAGTACCTTATAGGTTCAAATCAGAGTATCACATGAAGTGATATACTAATGCTCATGGTTGCTGTAATTGAAAAGCAAAGGCAGACATTGTCAATAAACAAAAGTAGGAATTTAAAGAAACAAACTTCGGAGGCCCTGGTCCAAAAATACTTTGCCCTAACCTGAGTTTACCCCTTTTCTGTTGTTGCATTATGTTTTTCCTCCAAAAAACATAAACGTTTGAAATAATATGTACTCTGGGTCTTTTATAAGATGTGCTCTGCAAATATTCAGAATCCATTAGCCATTCACATACAGGTGTTCAATTAGAATGTGTTAGTGGGAAGGTAAGCTAACTACACTGAGGACATGGGAGTTTTAGTAGGAAAGAAAGAAGCAAGTGTTAGGAAATATGACATTTTTAAGGAGCTGGAACAGGCTGAAAATGGACAGAAGCAGTGAGAACTGGGGACAGCATGGGGTCCTGGGAGACCACCCACAGGAGAGAAAGAGGGAAAAGACTGCAAAATTTTCTAGAATTTTCCTCTTTGTGTAGAAAATGGGAGGGGAGGCTTTCTTTATTCCACTCTCCAGTAATGTTCGCAGGTTCCCGAATCAGGCTTTTGTGCATTTGCCTGGGAACTCAACCATCACAGTGTTTCTGGAAGAAAAGTGTGTTCCAGCTTCTAAAGAGCCAATCCCCAAATGCATTTTTGAAATGCATCTTTTTGGAAGTGAAATAACTGGGCAGCCTGTATAAGTTATTTATTCTAAAAGAGTTTGCAGTTAGAAACATGTCAACTGCTTCCGAATGGGAGCTGAATCTTTTGGAAGGAGATGTGCTGTCCATACATAATTGAGTTGTTTAGATAAAAAAACATTTAAACAGATTTTAAGATTTTTAACATAGAGCTACAGAATAGTTTCACCACGTTCAGACACCCTGGAAATCTTCCTTTTCTATAACCCTGAAATCAACTATTCACTTTAGAATATAATGGAGCTTTCTTAAGTATATTCTAAGACTAATTTCATCTGTAAGAAGCATATCTATGTGAAAAAATAATCTGTACAACTTTATGATCCTGTCCAGGTCCATGGCTTATTAAACCCCTATGGAATATTCAGAATCATTGATGGTTACAATTTAAAAACTAAAGTGGCAGGTTGGGATGAACAAATTTTCAAAGTTCAAGTACTTGAACTTTTTTTCAGTAAGGGTAGGCATAATTTAGAATTTCTGCTACAGTAATTTTATTCAGATAAACGAACAACAAATTATTTATTACTAAAGTATTCCATCCCTTTGGCCCAAAAGTTCATTCAGTTTTTCATGAGCTGGCTCTCATAGCGTGTAGTTGCCTTTAACCTCATTCAAAACAATTTTGTTAGATTGTATTGTGACAGCTATCATATAAGTGTGCATTAAAAAAATCAAAATTGGTGAATTTTTGTGTAGCCATTTTAATATTGAAGATGGAAGAAAATACATGATATTTTTGGTATATGCTTTATTTCAACAAAGGTAAAAAGACAACTGAAAATACAAAAAAAGATTTGTGCAGTGTATGGAGAGGGTGCTGTGACTGATCGAACATGTCAAAAGTGGTTTGTGAAGATTCGCGCTGGAGATTTCTCACTGGACGATGCTTCACAGTTGGGCAGACCAGCTGAAGTTGATAGCAATCAAATGGAAACATTAATTGAGAACAATCAACATTATACCACATGGTAGATAGCTGACATACTCCAAATATCCACATGAAGCGCTGAAAATCATTTGTACCAGCTTGGTTATGCTAATCGCTTTGCTATTTGGGTTCCACATAAGTTAGGCAAAAAAACCTTCTACGCCGTATTTCCGCCTGCTACTCTCCACTTAATGTATTTTGCCATGTATAATGCAGAACCTACGTTTTTATCACATTATACACAGGATTATTATAACCATTATTATACCCATGGTAGGTAATCATTATACCCATGTATAATGCACACCCTTATCTTTCCCTCAAAAATTTGGGCAAAAAAGTGAGCATTATATATGGCAAAAAATGGTAAACATAATGAAAATATTCTGTTTTTAAAACAAACTGTGACAGGCAATGAAAAGTGGATACTTTACAATAAGGTGGAATGTAAGAGTTCATTGGGCAAGTGAAATGAACCAACACCAGCCACACCAGAGGCTGGTCTTCATCCAAAGAAGGTGATGTTGTCTATATCGTGGGATTGGAAGGGAGTCCTCTATTATGAGTTCCTTTCAGAAAACCAAATGATAAATTCCAACAGGTACTGATCCCAATTAGATCAACTGAAAGCAGCACTCAACAAAAGGCATCAGGAATTAGTCAACAGAAAACCCATAGTCTTCCATCAGGATAATGCAAGACTGCATGTTTCTTTGATGACCAGGCAGAAACTGTTACAGTTTGGCTGGGAAGTTCTGATTCGTCTGCTGTGTTCACCAGACATTGCACCTACAGTTTTCTATACATTTCAGTCTTTCCAAAATTCTCTTAATGGTAAAAATTTCAATTCCCTGGAAGACTGCAAAAGGCATCTGGAATGGTTCTTTGCTCAAAAAGACAAAAAGTTCTGGGAAGATGGAATTATGAGGTTGCCCGAAAGATGGGAGAAGGTAATGGAACAAAATGGTGAATATGTTGTTCAATAAAGTTACTGGTGAAAATGAAAAAGGTCTTTTAGTTTTATTTTAAAACCAAGTGAACTTTTTGGCCAACTCAAATACGTTCTAGCTTATGACTGCGACTGTAGTAAAGTTTGTGTTCTAGACAAGAACTAACTTATTTTTCCTTCTAAGGGCAATCAGTCATGAATAAGGTGTCTATAATTTATAGTCCAGACCAGGAAACTCATCTCTGAAAAAATACCAGACCTGATGATTTATCAGGAATAAAGCCTGAAACAAGACTGTCTTGGGAGATAATGACTACGGTACCCGATTCATAGCTGCGTTTTTGGCTGCCCAAATCCCCCTCTCAACACACCATGCTCTGCAGGAGAGAGAGCTGCCTCTGTGCAAAGGACACTGTCACAGCTGACTTAGGCTCCCTCCTACAGAACAGACACCATCACCAGCTCTTTAAACCAGAAGACTGGGAAAAATGGGCCTCCTTCCAACTAATTATCAAGTCTTATTAATTTCACCTCCAAATTCCATCCACTTCTACCCACTCCACGATCACTGTCTCAGTTCAGGTCATCATTATCTATCACTGGCATTATTGCAACAGCTTCCTATGGGGCTTCTGTCTTACCTTCTGACCCCTCCAAAGTATTCTTCACACTGATGCCTAATCTCTCTCTACTAATCATTCCCCTTCAAATTATTATTGGGTCCCCATTGTTCTCAGACCAATCTTTGGCTTATCCTGTAAGGCCCTGAATAGTTGGATACACATCCCTAGCCTCCTGTCTTCGTCACACTTGCTCACTACACTTCAGCAGGTTGGATTCCCTTCGGTTCCTGAATGCACCCCCCATTTCACTATATTTTGTGTAAACCTTTCCTCCTCCTTGCTCTGCATTCTAGCCCAGTCCTGTGCCTGAAGTCCCAGTCTTAATTATTTAGATCTCAGTTAAGAAAGGACTTCCTCTAGGAAACCTACCTCTTTCTAGGCTCCAAATTCTTCCTGTGTGCTATCACAGTAATCGCTACTTCCCTCCTCGGAGTGCTTCACAGTTCACAAACTGTGGGTCACTTCTTTGTGTGAAATCCCACCAGAGTGTGAGCTCAGTGAGGGACTGTACTTCAAAGGGTCTTGGCCTTGACCTTCCAGAAACCTATTTTGCATAATAATTCAAGAAAATCCAATTGCTTTCATGAATGCCAGCCTGACTTCATGGAAATTCCTCATCCCCAAGTGTCCAGTCCCTATTTTTATATTCTGCATATCAGAACAAATAGCTAATCATACCACTCTGTCTCACTCATCCCCACCCCCACCCCCTGCACTAAGGCTTCTCCTTCAAGGGAAGTAATTCCCAGGTCCCTTACCAGTGCTCCAGGGCAAACAGCATATGGAAAGGAAAATTGGCTTATTGCCATACAAAACACAAACTCAGCAGATTTTTCTTTCCTCCTAAATTTAACCCAATGAAGAAAAGTGCTTACATCACCAAAGCTTCAGAGACCCCCAAAAAATCACTGACAGCTGATTTCTCAATCTTTTCTCGGAGGACCACAGAGGGCAAAGTCCTCCTTACAGGATTGTGCTTTACCAGTGGGTGAAGGTGCTCAAAAATCATAAAATACTCATAGATATTCATGAAGATATGTGTAGGATCACTATGTTCTTGCTTCAAATTTGAGATTGTCCTTCAAACACAGAAGGATATACAAACATGGCCTCCCCCTGGTTTGGGAGAACACCTCAGGGTGCAAAAATTCTGCTGATGTGAGAACAAACAATGAAAACAAACTTAGAGCAAACAGTACGGTGACCTCATGGAGTTCACGTGTGCAGACAGCGGCACCGTCTCTGGCTTCAGTGAGCCTGCTTCCTTGGACTCTATCTCAGGTCAGACCCTGCTGGAAATTTCATGGCCAAGACAATAACCAACAGGACAAAATGTTGCCATGTGAACCCAGTGTTTCCAAAGTTAAAGAGAAAAAAAATTGCCCTTTGGATCCTAATTTCAATAGACCTCTTTTTCTCCATAGATACCTTTTGAGGTTGGTTGAGAAGGGTAATATGAAGGTCCAAGCTTCTATCAATACACAGTAAACTAACTAGCTATGTTAAAATAAACTTCTTATTTGGAGAAACTGTTCAGTATGCAGTAACCTTTCTGTATTCTGAAAGATAAATATTTTAGTAAATACTGCTTGAGTATTTACTATTATTGGTGAGAAATACCAGTGCTTGTTTGCAGGCAGCACAAGTTAGCCCTGTCTTCTAAGTAATTTAGACAGTGGCCTGCCCCTCTCCATGTCCTTCCTACTGTGATTAGAAGGAAATCCCATACTTCCAATAGCCCATACCAAGTGATCTGGGTTTGCCTGTCTCTAACTTCACCTCACTCCTTGCCCAGTATGCTGTATTCACACAGGCCTTACTTCAGTTCTTCAAACACTGGAGCTTCTTTCTTGGCTTGGCCCTCACATATGCTGATCCCTCTATCTGGCATGCTATTCCCTCATTTTTTTTTCATGCTGGCTGCTTCTTACACCTTCGATCTTGGTCTAAAAGTCATTTTCATGGAAAAGCCTTGTTTGAATATGTTTCCTTCTCTGCTATTGTTTTCTAATGTAGTTCCTTGTTTTTCCTTTCCCAGGGCTCACCCAATTTGTTATTATTTGTTGTGTCTTTCCTAGTAAGACTGTAAACATCTTGAGGGCAGGGGAGCCACATCTAACTTGTTCACTGCATTCCCAGTGCCTGTACAGGGCCTGGCACATTTGAAGCTCTCAATATATATTCGTTGAATAAATACATGAGTATGTGGATTGAAAAAAACATATAATGACATTGGTTCTGTGCATTAAGTATTACTCTAAATGGATTTATATTTTATTAATCTCAAACATCAATGTACACTTTAAAATATTAATATAGCATCATTATTGAATTATACATACATAGATATTAAGGCTACGGTAGAAGATTAAAGGTCATTTAAAATAGTTTTGAGGAACCCCATTTCTCTGAGTATTGGTGGCCCCTGGAAGAGATGTAGAAGGTTTAGAAGGTTGTGTGAAATCTTGCTTATGCTATGACATACCCTAGAAGTTGCCTTTTCTTTCTTTCATTCATTTTTAAGAGATCCTTGGTAAAAATATTTTCTTTCTTCCTGAGATTTTTTAAAAAGTGTAAATCTTCTCTCTTCAAAAATTCCAGTAAATTCAGTTAGTTGGTTCTATTTAGTTGAGGTTTTCTTGCACCTAACAATCACTGACCTCTAACCTTTGCTTTTCTGTAATTTAACTTTCTTATGCAAAGGTTATTTACTGATTTAACTTTGATTTTACTCCTACCAGATACTATGGAGACAAAGATGAACTCCTTTAGTAGTCCATGGCCCAATGGGAAACAGGTATAAACAGTTATAATCCAGTAGACCGGTGGCAGTTATGCCCCAGAACTACTTGACCCAACTTGGGGGCATCAGAGATGGTTTCCCACAGGAAGTGGCACCTGAACTGGAAGGTTGTGTGGAAATCAGGTGGGAGAGTGGAAGGTCCGGGAGCAGCGGGCACAAAGACATTGAAATGAGAAGCATCCCACTGTGTCCCAGGAATTACAAGCTGTTCAGTGTTCCTAGAACTTAAACTTTGGAAGACTGCAGACTGTTGGAGCATGAGTCGTAGGCAGGGCTGGAGGCAGGAAATGGAGCTTGCACCTTATTAGAGCCCTTGGACTTTATACTCAAGCCCTGGGGAACCACCAAAGGGTTTTGTGGGAATTGTTAATAGTTAATCTCAAGAACATGTGAATTGAAGAATTTTATGGAAATTACTTTCCATTTTTACACTACTAGCAGTTGGAAGAGACATATCATAAACAAAAACTTCAAAGGGCTTACAATCTGGCACCCTTTTAATTGTGTTTATTCCAAACACTTTCCACATCAAAATGGATGCTTAAAGTGAATAAATTTGATATTGTGGAGTGGTTCATCTTTAGTCCTGATGTTTATTAAATAGAAAGATTCAAAAATCATCCAATTATTCTTGGAAAATGTGCATGAATGTGTGGTATTTGGAACTCTATTTTAGAGCCCAAATGTCATAGACATCTGGACACAAAAATTATGCAAGCGAGACCTTTAGAAATGTGTTACTAATTATTGACTCTTCCCTGCAACAGCACAACTGAGCCTTTGTTACAGGCACTGTGTACAGCACTGCTGTGGACTGTGGCTTTTTGCACATGTGATGGTTTGTTTTCATAAGATGTTCTTCATAACTCACATCACAAAGCACTTCAGAGTTAATAATAAAGTCAGTAAGCTTCAGAAATAAATGAATTATGTTAGCATTGATGAATGAACAAAACAATAGCTTAGAAAAAAATGTGCAAGGAAGGAAGAAGAGATATATGAACAAGCAGGCTGAAGAATTAGGGAAAATTGAGGGCTACTAGCTACAATGGAGAATTAGATCTAATTCTCAGGGATGGTGTCCAAGGACAAGACAAGATCCCTGTTGAGCTTAAATTCTAATGTGAAGGGAAGACAAACAGAGAGACGACTATAAATAAAATAATTATAGTTCGGAGCAAGTACTATGAAGGAAACAAGACAGGATCACATTCCAGAGAGGGACTGGATAGTCTGGCTGCAATGTCACAGAGGTGAGCAGAGAGTGGCTGAGACCCAAAGAAAGAGTCCAGATTTGTGAAACCCAGGATTCCTGATGGAAGTCACAGTGCCAAAGACCTGGATAGGGGACACACTAGACTTCCTTGTGAAACATGGAGATATAGAAATGAAATAGAAAGAGAAATAAAAATAATGGTATGTAGAAATGAGTGGAAGGAGGACAAGAAAGCTTAACTAAGCTGTGTAATTTCCATAGGCCGTGGAGAGACGTTTGAATTTTATTTTCAGTGCAGTGATCATGGCTTGGAGGAATTTAAGCTGGAAAATGACACAACCTAATTTATTTAAAAATGTCACTTTGACCATCGTGAAGAGACTTGATTGCAGGTGTCAGAGTTAAAACAAACAAACAAACAAAAACAAATTTTAGAAGCTATTGTACAATGCCAGATAAGAGAGACTGGTGACTTGTCTCACCATGGAGAGGGACAGGCCTAAAGTATGTGAGTGGTGATGTATTGGTTGAAATCCTTGCATTTAAATGTCTTCAGTATAATGTAATTCTTTAGAAGCAGACTCAGATTAAGTCACTAATTGTGTAACCTTGATTTAAATTCAATAACAAATGAAGAAGGTCAGCTAGGATAAGGGTCACGTTAAATAAATGTCATCTGCTCTGAAAATTTTTGTACTGAATTTTGGGCCAGGCATATTTGGGGATTTCACTCAGAGTTGCAAATAAGTTAAAGAGAAATAGTAGTGTATTTAGGGAAAAAATTAAGTATCTTTAAGATAGCTTGATGACTTGCAAGGATTTCTAATAGATATTGCTGCCTAGTTCTATAAAATAAAATATATGAATTTATTCAACAGTCTATTCTGTGAAGTATTAGATGAGATATTTTCAGAGGTTGGTCACCTTACTTTGAACAATTCTTCTAAACCAGTTTAGTGGAATTAAATAACTGGGACTATCCTTGAAAAATGCAAAAGATATCAATTTCTACTGCTTTTTCATGACATTTTTAAAAACAATACAGAAAAATACTGTGGCTAATAGTAGTAGAAAGTCAAGACACATACTCTATTTGGGAGAGTTCACTAGTAAAGGGTGTTATAACTGCCTATTTCTTATTAAAGATACTAGCATGCTGTATCAATACCTATAATATAAGCATAGGCACATCCCAAGTTCAAAAAATGTCATTTGTAGGCTGCTTACTTATTCATTTTTATTTTTTATTTTTTAGAAAGGAGAATGGAGGGAGAAAGAGAGGGAGTGGAGCATTGAAGTGAAAGAGAAACATTGATCAGCTGCCTCTCATACATGATCTGTTAGGGGACTGAAGCTGCAAACCAGGCATGTGCCCTGACTGGGTATTGAACCAGTGACCTTCTACTTTGGGGAACAACACCCAACCAATTGAACCACCCTGGTCAGGGCTGTAGGCTGCTTAATTTAAAACTCTGGAATCATTTTCCTGTAGAAAATATATAACCTCCTAGACCAGCCCACAAGTATCTATTTATCACACAGTTAAATAGTAGTAAGGGATACCAGGAGTTAAGGTTACAGGAAGTGTAAGGGATGCCTTATGCAAGAGGAATGTGAAGAAGAAAAATATTGGGTTGGCCAAAAAGTCCATATATTTTTTTCCATAAAATAGAAAACACATTTTTCATTTGCACCAATAACTATTGATTCAAGTACGTTGGCTATCTCCCGTGAGGTATAATGTTGATTGTTCTCAGTCAGTGTCTCTATATGATTGCAATCAATTTCACCTGTGGAGCATCATCCAGTGAGAAATCTCCAGCACGAATCTTCACAAACCACATTTGACATGTTTGATCAGTCACAGCACCTTCTCCATACACTGCACAAATCTTTTTTTGCGTTTCAGTTGTCTTTTTACCTTTGTTGAAATAATAAAGCATATGCCAAACACATCATATATTTTCTTCCATCTTCAATATTAAAATGGCTACACAAAAATTCACCAATTTTGATAAGTTTTTTAAATGCATTCTGTTATGACAGCTGTCACAATACAATCTAACAAAATTGTTTCAAGTGAAGTTCAAGACAAGCAAGTGCTACTAGGGCCCCCTTACAAAGAAAACAAATGAACTTTTTGGCCAACCCAATATTTCCATACTTTCTCTGGATATAGGCACAGCTCTGGGAAACATTTTGCCATACAGCAATTCTGGGACTCTACCACAACCCTCAGCCCTGAAGTCCTCTGCTCCCAGGTCACTTGGGCCCCCACTAGCTGATTGGATTCTGTGCTACATCTTCCCCAAATTACTCTTTACCCTCAAATAACCTGCCTCCTCTCCTGACCAACTCTCTTCTGTATTCTTCAGTGTCATTTCAAAGTTTGAAAAGCAATCTGATTAAATGATATATTAACCTCTAAATGGCTGTCAGGTAAGGAAACTTCAGAACTATGTATGCCTTAAACATTGTTGCCTACAACCCAAGTGAAAACCTGAACCCAAGTGAAACCCTAATTAATGTAAATCCAGGCAACCTAATGAAGTAGAAGTATTTTATGCACTTTGGGGTAGGATACATTGAAGAGTGAAAAAAACAGAGATGCAACCACTTCAGCCAAGATGGAGGCATGGGTCGATATACTTTGCCACCTCATACAACCGAAAGAAGGACAACAACAAATTTAAAAACAAAAAATAACGACAACTGACAGAAAATCAAACTGGAAGTCTGACAACCAAGGAGTTAAAGAAGAAACATTCATTCAGACTGGTGGGGGGATGGAGACGGGCAGTCAAGGAAGAGAGGACACATAGCAAGCAGAGTCTGGCAGACTGGGTGGTCCCACATTTGCATCCTGATAGATTGGGAGGAACAACTGGGGAGTGAGACGGACCATGCAACCCAGAGTTCCAGCACAGGGAAATAAAGCTTCAAAACCTCTGGCTATAAAAACCTGTAGGGGGGTTGCAGCAGTGAGAGAAACTCACAAGCTCAGAGGAGAGTTCATTGGAGAGACCCACAGTGTCATAGAATGTACACAAGCCCACCCACCTGGGAATCAGCACCAGAAGGGCCCAATTTGCTTGTGGGTAGTGGGGGAGGTGACTGAAAGCTGGCCGAGAGCTGAACAATCTTCATTATCCCTCTTGGATCCTACACACAGCACCATAATGCAGTGATGTGGGTTGCCCTGCCCTGGCAAATACCTAAGGCTCCACCCCTTACAACATAACAGGTACACCTAGACAAAGGAATATGTCCCAAATGAAAGAACAGATCAAAGCTCCAGAAAAAATACAACTAAGTGACAAGAGATAGCCAACCTATCAGATTCAGAGTTCAAAGCCCTGGTAATCAGGATGCTCACAGAAATGGTTGAGTATTGTCCTAAAGTAGAAGAAAAAGTGAAGGCTATGAAAAATGAAATAAAGAAAAATATACAGGAAACCAACAGTGCAGGGAAGGAAACCAGGACTCAAATCAATGATTTGAAGCAGAAGGAAGAAATAAACATTCAGCTGGAACAGAATAAAGAAATAATAATTCAAAAAAATGAGGAAAGGCTTAGGAAACTCCGGGACAACTTTAAACATTCCAACATCTGAATCATAGGGGTGACGGAAGGAGAAGAGGAAGAGCAAGTAATTGAAAACTTATTTGAAAACATAATGAAGGAGAACTTCCCCAATCTGTTGAAGAAAATAGATTTCCAGGAAATCAGAAAGCTGAGAGTCCCAAAGAAGTTGGGCCCAAGAAGGAACACACCAAGGCACATCATGATTGTATTACCCAAGATTAAAGATAAGGAGAGAATCTTAAAAGCAGCAAGAAAAAAGGAGACAGTTACCTCCAAAGGAGTTCCCATAAGACTCTCAGCCAATTTCTCAAAAGAAACTTTGCAGGCAAGAAGGGGCTGGAAAGAAGTATTCTAAATCATGAAAGGCAAGGACCTACATCCAAGATTACTGTATCCAGCAAAGCTATCATTTAGAATGGAAAGGCAGATAAAGTACTTCCCAGATAAGGTCAAGTTGAAGGAGTTCTTCATGACCAAGCCCTTATGATATGAAATGTAAAGAGACTTATCTAAGAAAAAGAAGATCAAAAGTATAAACAGTAAAATGACAACAAACTCACAACTATCAACAACTGAACCTAAAGAAACTAAAACAAATCAAGCAAACAACTAGAACAGGAACAGAATCACAGAAATGGAGATCACACAGAGGGTTACCAGTGGGGAGGGTGAAGGGAGAGAAAGGGAGAAAAGGTACAGGGAATAAGAAGCATAAATGGTAGGTACAAAATAGACAGGGGGAGGTTAAGAATAGTATAGGAAATGGAGAAGCCGAAGAACTTGTATGTATGACCCATGAACAAGAACTAAGGTGGGGGGATGCTGGTGAGAGAGGGGGTGCTGGGAAGAGGGGAGTAAAGGGGAGAAAAAATGGGATTAACTATAATAGAATAATCAATAAAATATATTTTAAAGAAATAGAGGTGCATATTTTTTTTCCCTAATTTTCTTTACTTCCAGAGGCTCAGATTCTGGAATAGCTTCATGTACAAATTCCTTTATGCATTTTATCCAAGGTAATCTTTTTAAAAATATATAGTTGGCATACAATATTATTTTAGTTTCAGGTGTAGAAATAGTGATTTGACATTTATATACTTTTTTATGTGATCACCACACAAAATCCAATAATCATTTGTCACCGTGTAAACCTGTCACAATATTATTAGTGACTATACTCCCCTTTACCTTTTTGACCCATCCCCCACCCCAAATTAATCTTTATTGTAGTTATGAGGGGGAACCCCCCAAAATTAAATTTACTTATAAAAAGTTGAGTATTTATTATTACATGTTTAAATTTTAGTCACCTCCAAAGTATTTTCCATGTGATGTGATACACCTATCAAGATGTTTTCTTCCTACTCAAAACAGTTTTTGAACATTCAATTTAGATGCTTTTTAGTGCTCTTGCTGTTTTTGGTTTCACCTCTTCCACATCAGCAAAACGTTTCTCTTTGAGGACTTTTGTCATCCCAGAAAACAACAAAGTCACTTGGGGTGAGATTGGGTGAATAGGGAGGGTGGGACATGGAGGTCATGCCATTTTTGGTCAAAAACTGCACAACACTCAGCGCAGTGTGGGAAGATGCACTCAATAAATCACCCATCCTGAAATGGGCAAATGTGTTGGAGGAGTCTTCTAAAAAATATTCATGGAAGCCAAATGCAGCCCTCACAACAATGCCAACTGGTACACTGATACAGATGGGTTCCTAGAACACTCACCTAATGAAGGAAGCCTGTACCACAAGGGGCCTGCTCTCCAGAAGATAATTCTGATATTTTTTGGGTGCCCGTCATATGTGATAGAACAATATACTCAGTTTACAGAAGAAATTGATAAATCTCTAGTTTTCCCAGGCATATTTGATTAAAATTCCTTAGGCTTAGAACCTATGCCCTTAGAATATACCTCTGAAGAGCTTTCTCCCCAAGCAGAACTAAGTCCCCATTCCTCATCTCATCTAAAAGTAACCTTTCCCCAGCGTTCAGTCTTTGGAATCCTCTGTTTTCTGCAATGTTTTCCTCGGCTATCAGAGAACAGTGATTGCGTACACGTTGTCACTCGGCCTGGACCTGACACTGCCTGTGGCTGTACCTCCTATTTTGCAAGGTAAAGTAAAGAGAGCTCTAGACTAGTGTTTCTACTTGTGCTGGCCTACCCTGAGCAGGTCATTTCTGTTTTCTGTGTCCCTGTTTCCTAATCTAACTGAAAAAGGTGGATGTGTTTGGGGCAGGGGCGAGGTGACGGGTATGTACCTATCTCATCTTCTCTACCAAATTCGTGTCTAGATCAAGTAAGACGATGTATCTGAAAACTCTCTGAGTGAATACAAAGCACTGTAATTCTAAAACACAACCACGTGTTGAGCTCTCACCATGTTCAGGCACTGTGCTCAGTGTCTTTTATAATTTATATCATTTAATCAATATACAAGAATTAATCCCATTTTATAGAGGAGCAAATGGAGGCTTAGATCAGTTAAATGCTAAAGGTCTGAAGGATGTGGTCACATAAGTAGTCACATGGCAAGTAAGTGGTGGACCTTGGCTAGGACCCAGGCCTGTGTGGCTTGCAATGCCCATGTCTTCACCACTGGATTAACACTGCCCACGTAAGTCAGTATTATTGGCCTCATCTACTTTTATGGACCCTAAATACACTTCTCCCTAATACAGATATTCTAAATCTAATTTACAAGTGTTATAGTGACTTACTCTACTTACTTTGCTGTTCATATGTTCTGTATCAGTGTATTCTATAAAATCGTAAACTTATTAAAGATAAGGCCCATCCTTTAGTGTTCTATGTGTGGTTGCTAGCACAGATATATGAACAGTCTTTCTAAGTATTTTACAATGCACAAGGAGAAGAATCAGGAATCAAGGTTCAGAGAATGGGGTATAAGTAAATCTATTGAAAAGGGTCAACAAAATAAAAGATCCTCCCAGGAACAACTGAGACTTTTATTTAACATTTCTAAGTGGTCAGCTACAGTATAGTTAACCACCAAAATATGCTTATATTGTGTAAAGATAATTTTAAAATTTGTATGTGGGTAGAATGAAGTTGTGAGTCACATACTGAAAGAGGCTTAGGGTTTTTAAAAATTATTATATAAATAACTAGAACCACATTTCAGAAAGGGGCCCAAAGTGAAGCAACCAGGATTGAAACTTTAAAAATATGGTACATTGAATAACCTCTTTCTTCATAGGAGCTGACATTTGTTTATATCTGTATAGTAGATCAAGTGCTTTTATCCTATTATAAAGGTATGAGAGATAATGCAGAAAATGTGTACATTATGCCCTTCAAGGCTGAATAATTGTGGTCAGCTTAGGACAAGAACTCAAGCATCTCAAGAGTGGAATTAAAAAAATAAATGAAGTTAGTTCATGAACCACGCAGAGAATACCTGTGCACACACTCCCATCTGAGCTTCTGTGACCATGGAAAAAACAGTGGAAGACTATGGGAACAGAAAGCCTCCTTTCTAGGCTCTGGCAGTGAGTAATTCTTCTTCCTGATATAACTTTGTGAAGGTCACCTCCTACCTTCTGCTTTTGAGTGGTGACAGAAAGGGAAGTGTTTTGAAGGGTCAGTATGAGAAAAATCCAGCTCTTCGTGTTTAAGTTTACCTCTTCCTCTTTAAAAACTTATCTTGGGGCAGTGGTTGTCAAGATCACCAAGGGACCTACTGTTAAGTGCTTCCAGAATGTTATTCTCTAAGGATAAAGTCAGAAAGTATGACACTATGGAGGATGAGACCTATCTTCCATAGATGAGACAGATTTTTTAAATTATATTTTTCCATTATCATTTATCCCCCTTAGACCCTCTTCCACCTCCACACACCCCTCCTTCCCCTGCAATAGATGAGACAGACTTTAGTTGCAAGTCTGACAAAACTGTGACCATCCAGATCTTATCAGGGGACTGCCTTATTCCCTGGTCTACCTGTGAGGTGACTAAGAGGAAGTGACTAGGATAACAAGGCCAGACCAGGACAAAAGGCCACACAGTGAAGGTGGTTGGGATAGCTAAGAGTGAGAGGGGGTGATTGGAGATCACGTCTGCTAAAACAAGACTGTCTAAACCAAGCAAAACAAAACTGCCGACAGGAGGTAAGAACCTAGGCAGTGGGAGTGAACAGGCCCATCTCCCCAAACAGAAAGTTGGTGATATTTCTCCTGTGTTGTGGGAGGACGTCATTCACTCTGCCAGACATAGTGCGTCCAGGCCCTGGAGAGAGTACTCTGTTACAGTGAAGACAGGGATAGGTCACTGGGCTTTTTTCTAGCCTGGAAAAAATGTCACATTAGACCAACAGCCTCCCTGTGCTCCAAGTCCACACTCAACTAGTAGCCCCTGATTTCTCATTTTACCTCCTCTTTGAGGCAGGAGTAGATAGATAGGTATTTAAGGTCTTTGAACACATCTGTGTCTTTTATTGTTAATTAATCCATTTGCATATTGTTTTGTATCTCAAGCTTACGATATGAGCCTGTTGAGGTTAATACTTAGGCCTCATAATCTAATCAGTTCAAGTTTATTTTCAGAATCAAATTTCTTGGACACACCTAGACATATCTGGACAAGAGGATTAAAACCATGTGATTAGAGCAGAATAAGGCGAATAAGTTGGTCAGCTAACTTTTCTCGGTGATGCCTTTATGCCATACCTATACAACTTCACCCCAGGAAGAAGGTTTTGTGGTAGATGAAACCATTTTTCACGTAAGACACTGAGTGAGTGAATGTGCCAGGTGACAGATTGCTGCAGGTGATGAAGTTGTTTCAACTCCAAGCATCCGGCTTTCGGAAACATTTTTATGAGAGAGAAAGAGTGTTCAAGAGTTATCCATGCCTAATATCACTTAACATAGCTAAAGCCTATTTAAATGGTGGTGATGAGTGTGATTGTTCCTTAAATTACGTGTGCCTATTTTGTGCCAGGCCTTGCGGGCAATGTCTGGAAGCCCAAAGTTAACGAGGCATACAGACAAATAACCACAACAATCAGTGATGGATTGTGGGATTCTGTTCAAGCCACAGTGATGGCAAAGGGCAGAGAAATCCCTGTTTTGCTAGAATTTTGCAGGGCCAGGAAGGCTCCCTTTGAACTAGGTTTTGAAAGAAATACAATGTATTAATTTCCATCTTGGCCTAGGAGGAGAAAGGGAATTCCAGGTAGAGGAAATGGCTGGAAGCAAAGCCTGGAAGGTATGAATAGATGGGCCTGTAGAGCAAAATGCTGGAATACTGTTGGAGCAAGGGGAAGAGGTGGGAGGAATGCCTGCTAAAGACTCCATCAGGAAGGGGTGATGGGGAGGTGGTCAGTGACATTTAAAATAGTGAAACAAAATTATATTGAGAAAAGTGCAGTTGTCATAATGAGTCAGAAGTTAGCAGGAGCAAGGAAGACCTATGAGGAGTCTAGATCTTCCTTGAGGTCGTGGTAATGAGACTGGAAATGAAAGGACGGGTTGAGGATGCTTTGGCAGCCAGAGTCCGCAGGGCTTGGTGACAAATTGTGTTTGGGGGTGAGAGAGGGAAGAACAGCAAAAATCCAAAATTAACTGCTATATCTCTTTCTACACCATTATACGCTATTCATTGGGAGAGTAAAGACACGCCCCCATTGTGAAAGACCTGTTTCCAACTAAAGGTCTCTAGATTGGGAATCAACCCCACCCAGCCCATCCCTGCTTTTCCTGTCCTTTCTGGGTTTTGCTCAGGAAACTGTGAGATATGACTTCAGGCAAGGAATACCTACAGATCCATTATCCTAGAGAAAACTGTGAAAGCCAGGAGATACAGTTAAATACATTTGGGATGTTCAGAACCAGGTGTCCATGGCTTAATCACTGAGGATAGCTGTGCTCAATGTGTGCAGTTCAGCCTGGTTTACATTAAGCAAAGAGACTGACTGGCTTTCGATAGCAAAAACATAAAAACATATTTAGCTACAGCATAACCAGAAGTTTGCACTTGAATATTGGAGTGTGTATTAGCAAAATTATATCTTGATTTTTTTCTACTGGATAAAAATAACAAAGCAAGTGCATGTTATTCTAAATAGATACTGCATTAGGGATGTTTGAGGGTTAAAACGTTTATGTGAATATTATTTTATTTATTGATTTGAGAGAGAGAGAGAAAGAAACATCCATTTGTTGTGTCACTTATTGATGCATTCATTGGTTGATTCTTGTATGTGCCCTGACCAGGGATCAAACCCACAGCTTTGGCTTATTGGGATAACCCTCTAACCAACTGAGCTACTCAGCTAGGGCATTATTCTTCAAATTCTGCGATTTAGGGTTTCCTATTGCTCTCATGTCCTGTCTCCGTGCGGCCCTTAGGGAGGTATTCTAGCATAGTGGTTAGGAAGCTAAACTCTGGAGTTAGTTCAAACACTGGCCCTGCCACTTAGGTCTTTGGGCCCTCCATCAGGCATCCTTATTATCTTGTCACGGGCACACACATGAAACTATTAATATCGCTGTGATCTTTGACTAGAGTCCGACCCCAGCAGGGCTTGTAAAGCCCCAGATTGCTGGGCCTACACCCAGAATTTCCAATTTAATAAAATTAGGGTATGGACCAGAAATATTTGCATTTCTAAAAAATTTCAAATGATGGTCTTGGCACATACTTTGAGAAATACTGATCTAACTAGAAAGGGAATTCACTTAGAAAAAAAAGATAGAGAAACAGAGACATAAGAGCAATCAGAAAACATGTATCAGTTTGTAAGGATTTTAAGAAGCTAAACTGTACACATTGGGAAATCCAGAGGCTGATGAGCTGTTCATTTAAAACAAAATCACTAATTTTGTTATTATGATGACCTTGAGTTTCTACCATTCTAGGAATGTATCCCCGTAATTAGAGTGTACACAGTAGTGATTCCAACTCGCTTTTTCCAGCATTTCAGGGTGTTATGCTTGAACCTAAACCCAGCCAAACCGTGAACCCTGTGACCGGGATATACCAGGCTAATGTGGTGAAGTCCCCAACTAAATCAAATCCCAAATACCACTTCCCTGAAGTGTGAACCAGAGAACTATTTCAAATCAGAAATAAACATTTTAGTTTTTTTAAACAATTGAAATGCAAGATTATATTTCCTAACAAACCAATTTATTAAAAAATAAACAAAATAAAACTCTGTTTAAGATACCCTCGTACTCAGCAACAAGCAGTTGATTGAAATATTAACGTCATAACCTGTAAGAGTCCAGGTCCCAGCAAGAAAGAGCATTGCATTCACTGGGTTCACATCACAACACTTGTGAAGGGACTTCCTACAGAGATGTGGGAGGGGAGTTAGGGAATGAGAAAGGGGTGTTGGGGCCCAGAAAACCAGCAATAGCAGGAGTCATTACCACCCTCACACCTGGGCACTGAAGAGGCTGAGCAGGGACGTGGTGTTGACTGAGCCTGGTGAGAAGAGGAGCTCTGGAAAAGAGGCAGGAGACTGAGTCTGGGAAACCACCCCCAACACACACAGGAGGGGATTGCTCAATCATGGAGGAAGTGGGGAAGGAATACTCAGCCTCTCTCTCCTCCTAGCCTCTGTATCTCTTGCTGACGCCTCCCCGACCTGAACTGAAAGTGACTGATCTGCAGGGTCAGCTTCCTGGCAGAGCAGGGCAAATGGTGGAGGGCCCACGGAGCCCACCCAGCTGTCTGTCCTTTTTGCTCAGTGAATGCTAGGCATCGATGAAGTGTTAGTGACACTGACTTAATGTATGTGAACTCCCTGGAAGAGTCCCTATCCTGTAGGAAGCATTACCATCTAAACCTTAGCTATTCTTACTGCAACAGGATTTGCCCTATTTATTTTTTAAATTTTTTTAAATTAATTAATTTATTTTTATTCAGTTACTATTGTCTGCATTTTCTCCCCTTCCCTCCACCCCACCCCAGCCAGTCCCACCTCCCTCCCCCACCTCTACCCTCCCCCTTGGTTTTGTCCTTGTGTCCTTTATAGTAGCTCCTATAGACCCCTCTCCCCAGTATCCCCTCCCCACTCCCCTGTGGCTATTGTTACAATGGAAGACATACAGAGGGCCCAGAGACATATGAAAAGATGCTCAGCATCACTAGCCATCAGAGGGATGCAAATTAAAACCACAATGAGGTACCATCTCACACCGGTTAGAGTGGCCAACATAAACAAATCCACAAATGTTGGAGAGGATGCAGAGAAAAGGGAACCCTAGTGCACTGTTGGTGGGAATGCAGACTAGTGCGGCCACTGTGGAAAACAGTATGGAATTTCCTCAGAAAACTAAAAATGGAACTGCCCTTTGACCCAGCAATTCCCCTGCTGGGATTATACCCTAAGAACCCTGAAACAGCAATCCAAAAGAACCTATGCACCCCAGTGTTCATAGCAGCACAATTTACAATAGCCAAATACTAGAAGCAACCTGAGTGCCCATCAGCAAATGAGTGGATCAAAAAACTATAATACATTTACACAATGGAATTCTGTGAAGCAGAAAGAAGGAAGGAGCTTCTACCCTTTGCAACAGCATGGATGGAACTGGAGAGCATTATGCTAAGTGAAATAAGTCAGGTGGTGAGGGACAAATACCATATGATCTCACCTTTAACAGGAACATAATCAACAGAAGAAAAAAGGAAGCAAAATATAACCAGTGACATTGAAATTAGGATTCGCCCTGTTTTACAGAGAGACACTAAGGCTCATGGACTTGGAGCAATTGCCTTGCTTAACATTAGTGACAAAGCCCATACTCAAATTCAGATTTTCAGATTCCAATTTGTTCAAAATCTGCTGTGACTCTTGACTATAGTAACTTATAAGTGTGAGGTAATGTGTTACATGCCTAATTAATTTTATAATTTATTGCAGAAAAAAAGCATCTTTATTCTCTGGACCTAACTGAAGAAATCTGTAACCCAATCAACATCTTATACATAAAAATAATATAAAAATCATATTTCAAAGACAATTCTACGTGTCCAATAATAATAGTAATAGTAATGGTGATGTTAGTAATAGTTAAAATTTTTGAATGTTTATTATATGTTTAGCAGTGTATTTTTTCTAGTATTGTATTAATATAACCAATAATCCCTGTCACCCATTTGTAATTTCTTGTTCATTCTTTCAGGTCTTCTTTTAAACTTGGAAATAATTCACTTTGGAGAATTTCGTAATGGGTGAGTTAAATAAATTTTATCTGAATCTGATGGCCCTTATCTGACCAGTTAAGGTTTTATAAAATCACTTAAAATGTATATATTATATCCTAGATGACAATGTTTTTTTCCTATAACTGTTGGAGAATTTATTCATCCTGTTATCCTGCCTGGACAGAAAATTAGCCCTGAGGTCAGGGGCATGAATTAGCCACACATTCAGAATTTGATTGCATGAAATAAGACCTCTTGAAAATAAACATAGTTAGCATCTTATTTGTAATAGGTCAGCTTTTTTGGCAGCAGACTTTAAACAGAGAGGTAGCATTTACCCTTATGTCTTTGCATTTTAGTTTTTTAGAGTTTCAGTTCAAAGAAGGTATAATCAGTAAGCTGAAACATCGCATGTATATTTCCAGTCAGCTAAAGACACAAACAATAAGGTTTTTCTTGTGGGGTGGGTTTCCACCCTACCACACTATCTGTCAGCTTTTCTCTGAGGATGGGAGCAATCCTCAGGCAAGGACACTCTTAACTGATGGCTCCCCATGAAACTTAGATGCTCTTCTGGCAGTCAAGTTTCAGCATTGTCATTAAAAAAGTCTGGGTAGCAACAGCATCAGCCACGTGGCCATATCTGAGAATCAGCCACATGAAAGAAAACAATCTTCCAAGCACAACCTTTGATTTCCATTTTGTTGGCTAGTTAGAGAGTAGATTGGTTCAGAAGAAATTACCTGATTACAGTATAGGCTGAACCATATAAAATGGCCATAGTTGGCCAATAGCTGATGGTCAAATACCAGTTTGACGGGATGACAGCCCCTAATTGAAGCTATTCATGGAGCTTCCTACTGGTTCTGGTGCTGCTTGAAGCCATCCGTGGAGCAGCAACGTTCCATTCATAGACTTTATTAAGCTCACACCATTGGAACACATTGATTTTACACATTCTACAAATGAAAGTCACTTCTGAGGTTTTTTTCCCTCTTGTTGAGGATTTTAGGCATTTGTGAACATCCCAGAAATTCGTGAAATTGAGATTTAAGGTTTTATATGTGTGAATTTCCTGGCACGTAGTAGGTGCTCAGAAGAATTGAATGGTTAGGTCTTTCCACAGAAGTTTCCAGTGTGAGAACATCTGATCACAACAGTAACATATTGTGATCTGGTCTTTACAAGGTACACAGTCTTTTAAATGTATCATCTTACTGGTTTACAGTCATCTTACTGGTTTAGAGTCAAATTACCATTCCCGACGCATTCAGCTGAGATGTCAAACCATACTGCACATATTTATAAGGTAGTATTGCATGATTAAATACTCTCCCCACAGCTACAGAGAAGTTGAAAACAAAAGATTTTTATGCATTTGTATAAAATAGATATTAGAAAATATCATAGTTATGATTATTTCTTCTAGTGAGATTGGGAAATGGTTTCTTACACGCAGGTGTCTGTCTTGTGGTGAACTCGAACCGATTTAAGTGGTTAAAAGGGCACATGAGTATTTATAAACTTGGAGAGTTTTGAAGAACACGATACTGGTTTTACAACTAGAGTGCTATACTCAAATTCTCACTTATTGTCGAGACCCCAGTTCTTACAATTCGGCAAGTTCATTAAGACCCCTGTAAGTTATTTTCTCTTTGATGTTATCATCGCTGTTCTGAAATACAGAGGAACATGTGTGATGGAACCTAGTGAGGTAGGGCAGAGGAGTCAGCCAGCTGTGACCGCTGTACACGTGGCCTACAGGTGTGTATCTGGCCCCAGTGTGCTTTACAGGAAGACATTTTTAAAGGGTCCCACACAACTTCTCAAATCTATTTCTTCCACCACCCCCTTTGCAGTCACAACATCTACAGAACAGGCCTGAACTTTTAGAAGTTTGAACTTCCAGAGCAGAGGAAGTTTGGTGATTTCCTCCGTAGTTTGGAGCCAGGTCAGAGACCTGGCTTTACAGGTGCAGATGGATGGTGCAGGTTGGATCTAGCCGGCCTGAGTCTCTGAGCGCTGCATTTTTGGTAAGTTCCAAGGTGATTCCACTGTGACAGGTCCACGAACCTCTTATTCTGAGTAGCAAAGAACTAAGCATTTCCACTTTTTTTTGACCTATTAGAATCTCAGGGGCTATGAAACCAAGCTCAAACCTATTATCTTTCTCCCAAAAGCAGACAGTCTTCCTCTTGAGTTCTTACTAATTTTTGCCACTATTAATTCTTCATCTAACCACACAGTAATGTGAGCCTCCTTCTTATCCTTCCCACCATCACATCCAAATTGGTTTTGAACTTCTTCTGATCTTTCCCTGTGTCTCCCATGCTCATCCCTTTTCACCCCACTGTTACTGTCTGGACCCAGGACCCTGGCCTCTAGGACCCCTCAGGACCTCCTAGTCTCCACTCCACCAACTCTAACCATCTTCACTCACATTTACACTTCTAAAGCAGAGTTATTGATATGAACTCTGCTGAAAACCTGTCTGGAATAGAGTCCAGAGTCCCTGTCCTGGAACCCTGGACCCCAAGCTCTTGGTGCAGTTTTTCCAGTCTTACCTTGCAATGTTCTTTTACGAGAACTTTAATGGATTGCCTGCCGTGACCTATACGTCTTTGATACTTTTGGTTCCCCTGACTGGTCCCAAGTTCCTCTATTTCTGTAAGTGTCTCTTGAGTGCTACCAAGTGTCAGAAGCACCCATTAGAGCCTGGGGCTTCATGTCACCAGTGTCATTTCATTGAACCTGGAAGCTAATAAGGATTTCTAGAGAGGTTATTCTACCTTTCTGTATACAGGGACTTACTTCATGAGCATTCATCATTTAGTACAAGAAATTCAGTAAGTTAAAAATTGTAATGAGTACATTAATAGCAACCACATAGCATCCCTCGGGCCTCTGTTCCCATTGAACAATCCACAACCAAGCAGGGACCTAGATTATTATTGTTCTCTTTTCTCTTCTGCACCATGGTTTTTCCTAGGGGTTCTTCCTCTCTGTGTCTCCCACATTGAGTGTAGTGTGTGGTACAGGACAGGCGTTCAATTGGGAGACCCAGGGTTTGGAGCCGGAAGTTATACAATGGAGCCCTCTTTAGGAAACAGAATCCAAAGTCCTCTACATTTTCCAAAAATGTGACCCAAAGAATACATTGCTAGAGCCTCTCATAAGAACTTGGAAGGGGACCATGTGAATGTGGGGGTGGGGTGACTCCTGTGTTAGGCACGTAGGATAGCCACTTCTGCTTCCAGGAATTTTTTAGTTGTTGTTGTGATTAGTGTTATTATTTTAATGACAGAAGGAATAAGGGCATCCTGCTGATTTGCTCATGACTGTCACAACTAAGACCTCTCCTCTCATACTCTCTGAGCTAAGCGTGGGGACTGAGTATCTGACGTTCTGCTTTTAGGAAGATGGTTTCCTTCTTCTTAAATGCTGGAGGGACACTTGAGCTTCTTGGAATTTGTAGGAATTTCAGATAACCCAGGATCATTCTTTGACAGCAGAACCTTCACTAATTTTCTAGTGAAGCTGGTAGCGTTCAGACTGTAGGTTTGTCTTTTGAAATGAAGACATCGCACCACCCTCTTCAAGTCTTTCAAAATGTGTTTCAAATATTTCCTTCTAATTGGAAACTTCCCTATGAAATCATAGACTTTGAATTCAGTCTATATTCTTTTTGATACTCTTCAAAGAAACTTTCCTTATAGCTAATTTTACAAGAGGAAGCACCTCTTATAAAAGTATGAATCATCTTTGAAGTTTCATGTAATTTTGAAATATGTATATTTCACTCTATGTACTTCATTAGAATAGGTTACTGAGATTCAATTGTGTTGGCTGTTTGTGTGGGCCAACAGGGGTGGCTAAGCCATGTATGTTCCCCTGTCTAAAGTTGGTCCCCCACCCCAGTCACTCTACTGTTACCCTGTGTGTTGCATTCCTAGCACTTATACCAAACTGCTACTTTCTTGCTCATATCTTTGTTTACTGTTTATCTAGACACTTCCTAGATGGTGGGTAAATATTCATCAGTGTAGACTCTTCTTTAACGATGCTACTGGTTGCAAAGACTCTTCCATTTCCCACCAGGTCATTGGATTCTAGCAAAACACTGTATCAAAACTGAACCACCTCCCCTGGTTGATTCTTGCATGCTTATCACACCAAAGGTAATCCCTCCTCCTCTTAGCTGCCAGCTGGCCTTCTCTTTCCTCTGCAGGCTCCATTTCACTTCTGCCCTCCAGGTAAATCACCCTGGTCCTCCTGGGCCGCCCTGTTCACTTCATTCTAGACTGTGTTTCTCCCAAATCCTTGCCCAGGCCCTATAGAGTGATGCTTTCATTCATAACTCTTTTTTTCTCTTAGCCATGCGATCTTGGCTAGGCCTCACTGAACCTCGATGTCCTCGTCTATAAAATGAGATAGATTTTAAGAGAGCACATAGCAGACCTTCACCAAATGGCAGCCATTATCTTCATTGTCATTATGATTGATTTCTTTCAAGCTTCCTTTCTATGGCTTATCACAAATAATTGTTTATAATTATTGACAATTTAAAAGTAACTGTCCAAAATCATGTTGAATTTGTATGTTTCACTTCTTGTCTTAGAGTTATGGTCTTTGAAGACAAGTCTTTTCTGTTACTCTCTCTGTGCACTACCAAGATGTGCCTTGCATCTAAATCAGTGGTTGGCGGCAATAAAACTAGTCCATATCACTGGAAGTTGCACTTAAAGAAAGTACAAGATGTTTCTCCTGATTATTTGTGGCTATTCTGCCTTTACTACCTATGTAACATAACATAGGTAGAGGCACTTCTAGATTTGAGGCTTTCTAGAAGCTTTCCCCAGTAAAGGTAATAAAGACAGGAGCCTTAATGTGTATGACGGGGGATGCCCCGCCCAAAACTGGAATTATCTTCTGGAGGGCAGGCTCCTTGTACTACAGGCTTCCGCTGCTAGGTGACTGTTCTAGGAACCCATCTGTATCAGTGTACCAGGTTTGTAATTGTGAGAGACTGTGTTCGGCTTCAGTGAATTTTTTCTTGAAGACTCAGTGCATTTGCCCATTTCATGATGGGTGATTTATGAGTGCAGCTGCCCACACCATGCTGAGCGTTCTGCAGTTTTTGACCAAAAATGGCATGACCTGTGTCCCACCCTCCCTATTCACCTGATCACACCCCGAGTGACTTTTTTTTTTGTTTCCCAGGATGAAAAAAGTCCTCAAATGGAAATGTTTGCTGATGTGGAAGAGGTGAAACAAAAAATGGCAGAAGCACTAAAAAGCATCAAAATCAACGAGTTCAAAAACTGTTTCAAACTGTGGAAGAAAGTCTCAATAGGTGTATTGCATCAAATGGAGAATACTTTGAAGGTGACTGAAGTTTAAACATGTAAGAATAAATACTCAATTTTTTATATAAATAAATTCCTATTTCTTGGGTTCCCCCCTCATATGCTTTCTAGAAGATTTTTAAATCACATAACTATCATTAATTTCAAATTGTGCTTAATTTTGGTGAGAACCAAGATGGCGGCGTAGGTAGACACACTGCACCTCCTCGCACAACCAGAACTGACAGAGAATCGAACAGCAAGGGGGACCGACACCAAGGAAATAGAAAATAAACATTCATCCAGACTGGTAGGAGGGGCGGAGACGGGCACTGGGGTGGAGAGGACTCGCGTGGCTGTGGCGGGACTGAGACTGGCGGAGTGTGGGACAAACGGCGCAGGCAGTCCGAGCACTAGCAGACCCTGCGGCCCCACATTTGCACAGATAAACCCAGAGGGCCGGACTCAGAGTGGCGGAGAACGGGGCAGGCAGAGCAGCGGGTAGCACCCTGCGGCACCACATTCGCCCACAGATATACCGGACGAATGGCAGGGAGCGAAACAGACCGCGAAACCCAGGGCTCCAGCTCGGGGAAATAAAGCCTCAAACCTCTGATTGAAAGCGCCCCTGGGGGTTGGGGCGGCAGCAGGAGAGACTCCCAGCCTCACAGGAGAGGTTGTTGGAGAGACCCACAGGGGCCTAGAGTGTGCACAGGCCCACTTACTCGGGAACCAGCACCAGAGTGGCCCAGTTTGATTGTGGGTATCAGAGTGAAAGATTGAAATCCGGAGGAGAGTGAGGCGGGCGCCATTGCTCCCACTCGGCCCCTCCCCCATGTACAGCATCACAGCGCAGTGACCAGCATTACCCCGCCCCGGGGAACACCTAAGGCTCCGCCCCTTAAAGTAACAGACTCGCGAAGACAAACAAACAAACAAACAAAAAATGGCCCAAATGACAGAACACTTCAAAGCTCCAGAAAAAATACATCTAAGCGACGAAGAGATAGCCAACCTATCAGGTGCACAGTTCAAAGCACTGCTTATCAATATGCTCACAGACTTGGTTGAATCTGTTCGAAAACCAGATGAAAAAATGAAGCCTATGCTAAGAGAAACAAAGGAAAATGTACAGGGAACCAATAGTGATGCGAAGGAAACTGGGACTCAAATCAACGGTGTGGACCAGAAGGAAGAAACAAACATCCAACCAGAAAAGAATGAAGAAACAAGAACTCGGAAAAATGAGGAGAGGCTTAGGAACCTCCAGGACACCTTGAAACATTCCAACATCCGAATTATAGGGGTGCCAGAAGGAGAAGAGGAAGAACAAAAAATTGAAAATTTATTTGAACAAATAATGGAGAACTTCCCTGATCTGGCAAAGGAAATAGACTTCCGGGAAGTCCAGGAAGCTCAGAGAGTCCCAAAGAAGCTGGACCCAAGGAGGAACACACCAAGGCACATCATAATTACATTACCCAACATTAAACGCAAGGACCTACATCCTAGATTAATGTATCCAGCAAAGCTATCATTTAGAATGGAAGGGAAGATAAAGTGCTTCTCAGATAAGGTCAAGTTAAAGAAGCTCATCATCACCAAGCCCTTATTATATGAAATGTTAAAGGGAGTTACCTAAGAAAAAGAAGATCAAAAATAGGAACAGTAAAAATGACAGCAAACTCACAGTTATTAACGACCACACATAACACAAAAACGAGAGCAAACTAGGCAAACAACTAGAACAGGAACAGAACCATAGAGATGGAGATCACATGGAGGGTTGTCAATAGGGGAGTGGGAGGGGGAGAGAGGGGGGAAAGGTACAGAGAATAAGTAGCATAGATGATAGGTGGAAAATAGACAGGGGGAGGGTAAGAATAGTGTAGGAAATGTAGAAGCCAAAGAACTTATAAGTATGACCCATGGACATGAACTATGGGGGGGGAATGTGGGAGGGAGGGGGGTGGGCAGGATGGATTGGAGTGGGGGGGGAAATGGGACAACTGTAATAGCATAATCAATAAATATATTTTAAAAAAACAAATTGTGCTTAATTTTATTGGTTAATCACTTGCTGCCACTGTCCTTGGGGACAAGAAAGAGGCTGATCCCATAATCTGGAGGCAGGATGAGCTTTCAAGAACTAACCTGGGAGAAGTGTAGAATCAGTAGGGTGGGTGATAGAATTAACCCCCCCGCCCCCCTCCCCAAGAGATAATCTGTGAGTATAAAGTTGAGGGGATTAGGTAACAACCAGATTTTATAAAGGACCAACCAGGGTAGAGGAGCCTTGAAAGCCATTACCTAATTAAGAACTGGCAGGAGGTGGTGTATATTGCATATTAGAGAAAGAAAAAGCCAGTAAGATTTGGGGCATAGTTAATCAAATCTCTTGGAAAGAGTCACGTGTAGTGAACTGGACACACAGGAATTACACACAGCTCTGTAGGTGGGCAAGGCTAGCGTTGAACTTTACATGGTCTGCACAAGCTCTTCCCTGCATCAAGACCACCCACCTCTCTTGGCTTTCTAAGCAACCCAAGCAACTTTCTGAAGGTAAATTCAGCCTCCAGCACCTCTATCCATTGGCAACTGGAATGTTATCTAGAGAATTACTTGTCTGCATTGGAAATTTGTGTTATGATTTAACCATCAGTCCCTTGCAGAGACAGAGTCCCAGAATTTGTGAGGCCTGAACATTTTTAGGATGGTGGGGAAGGGGAGGCTCTCTCTCAGAAAAAGAATACAAAGTGGCAAGTAAGAAATTGCCTCCCAGGCACTGGAAGGGACACGTGCAAGAGAATGAGTGGGCCTGAAGCTTTAGCTTGGTCAGCCTCTTGGCAAAGCCTTTGAAGTTAGATAGGTGTCAGCTCTGGGAGCCCATAAACTCTGGGTGCACCATCCTACAAAGCTGGGGGCCAGTCACAGGGAGCTCCTAAGCAGGGCCCTCCCACTCTCTCCCACAGCACTCTGAGTCTTAATAATACAAGTACAATAAAGTACTCAAATTCCATGCTGCCTCCATAGGATTTTACCACTTTAACTCTTTATGACACTTTCTACCTATATTATCATCTTGTTCAAACATACAGAAACTCTCTCCTATGTCTTAACTCTTCCCATATTGTCTAGTTTTCTATATTCCAAATATATAGCACTGTTAGATAAAGCACAAAAAGAGAAAACTGTAAAGATGTAACTGTGCCCAAAACATGGATTAAATGTCTGTGGGCTAGAAAGAGGAGAACACTTAGCACAGAGGGCAGGATGAAGCTGTGGCCTGGCATTTCTAGATCAGCAGAGACACAGGCAAGGACGGCAACACGATTTTTGTGGGGTAACAGGGAATAACGATGCTCCACTTGAGGCATTGGAAGAGTGTAAAATCCACACAGCCTAAAGCCCAGGCAAGAATGGGCCTCCCCCGTTCCTGAGAGGAGGCGGACAAAACGTGTAGTCTGGAGCTATAGTTTATGTTAAGGTGTAAACCTAGAAAGCAGGAGGTCACAGACACAGCCCAGAGACTAGGAACTGTGTCATGCTCCATCTAGTCCAAGAGCTGTTGGTGGAACTGAGCGAGGCTGTGCATGATCTAGCCGGCCTCGCTCAGTTCCACCAACAGCTTTTGCTGTGCAATGACGTTGTTCCACAAAGCATAAGGTCACCAGTTCGATTCCTGATCACGCGGTCATAGGGCACGCGCCCAGGTTGCCGGCCAAGTCCCTGGTTTGGCGTGTGTGAGAAGCAACCATCAATGCCTCTCTCACACATCAATACTTCTCTCCCTCTCTTTCTCCCTCCCTTCCCCCTCTCTAAAATAAGTAAATAAAATATCTTTTAAAATAAATAAATAAATAATAATGGTAACAAACTATAATTCATTGGATAAAATAACACACCATGAGGTCATATAGATATTTAAAAAATGAGTAAATTAACAGTTTGAACATTAGTGATACTTACATAATCTCAAAATACTCCTTTCAAAATATCTATTAATTACAAAGGAAAAAAGTAATTTCACAGTGGATAAGTCAGCAGACAGGACCTTAAGCAAGTGATCAAAGTTAAGGTCACCAGCAGCGGCACAAACACAAATCATGTTACTTGAAGATAAGATGATAATAAGGATAAAAGAGGATAAAATCAGCACTTCTGTGATATTCTCACCTAAAATATAGAACAGGTACCTAATCATGAGGAAGCATCAGACAAACCCAAACTGAAAAACATTCTACAAAATAAATGGCTTGTGAACACCCAACGTGTCTTGGTTACAACAGTGAAAGAAAGACTGAGAACTCTTCCAGGGGGAAGGGACTAGTGGAGACACGCTATGGTGCTCTGCGAGATCTGGGGTTAAGATTCCATCTGCTATCTACAAAGCACACAGTTGGGACCATCGGAGGAATGTGAATGGAGCCTGAGAATTTATTATATTACTATAATGTCAGTATCAATATCAATATCCTGATTTGTATTACAGTTATACACAAGAAGGTCTTCATTTGTAGGAAATACTCAAGTACCGGAGAGTGAGTGATGGGGTATAATGTCTGATGTTTCCTCTCAAATGGCGAAAGAAAAATGTTTCTTACATTGTACTTGCAGATTTTCTCTAAGTTTGAGATTGCTTATATGTATGTTCATTTACATACTTCATAGCTTTTGTTTATATTTTAAACATTCATGTTCAGCCAAGTTCCCCCAAGGCAGATTTTAGAGTGACCTATTAGCTATAAGCAGTGGTCTTGGGATAGGTCATTGATTTTGCTATAATGAGAAGAGCTTGTTTTTCTTCTAAAGAAAAGACAAGCTCTTAAATTCAATATATGAACTGCCCAAAAAGTTTGACGGGATGGATGTCGTTTGTGGGTCACCATCCCCCTGTCGTGCAGAGGCTCAGTGCTGCCACCCTAGCTAAAGATGATTCTACAGTGTTTCCTAGAAACAGGCGTGCAAATAAGAGAGAGGCCAACAGTGGCTGATGCTTCTTCTGACACTTTGTCATAGGCCTTTCAAATCATGTGACCAGAAGAGCTAATGATTTTAATGATTTCATATCAGTCCCATTGGATACCTTTGTTTGGTTTCTATTTTATTCGAACAGCCTTTTATTGAGCCCTAGTATATTATAGGTCCTGCACTAATCTTAGAAATACAAAGTGAAATAAGCCTCTCACAATTCCCAACAGTGAACAGAAGAAGTGGCCGCATGAGGAAGCCAATATTTACTGTTTAATGAAGTAGTGAGACTGGGCGGGGGGTGGGGGGGGGGGAACACTGGCTGTCTCTTAGGAAGTCTTTGCCAAAGAATTTTTGTTTAAGTGTAGATTCACCTGCAGTTGTAATAAATAGTACAGAGAGATCCTGTGTAGCCTTCACCCAGATTAACCCAATGGTAACATCTTACAAAATTGTTGTACAATATCGCGATCGGAATGTTGACATTGATATACCAGTCTTATCAGACCCCTTGGTTTAACTTGTATTCATTTGTGTGTGTATTTAGTTCTATATAATTTTACGTTACATGTACCCACCATCTCGGTCAAGAAGCAGAAGATTTCCATCACAGGGATACTCCTACTGCCTTTTATAACCACACCTACCTCCTTCCCTCCCTTCCTCCTTTCCTAACCACTGATCTGCTCTTTATTCCTAAAACTGTTTCAAGAATATTATGTAAATGGAAACATGTAATTCCCTGGAGTTCATTTAAGTTTTTGCGTGTGTCAATACTTTATTCCTCTTCACTGTTGACTAGCATGTGCCCAGTTTTACCATTCACCCATTGAAAGGCATCTGAGCTGTTTCCAGTTTTGGGCTATTACAGATAAAGCTGCTATGAACATTAATGCACAGGTGTTTGCATGAATATAAATTTTTGTTTCTCTGGGCTAAATGCCCAAGAGTAAAACTAGAGTCACGTGGTAGTTGCAGGTTTAGACAAAGACTTTCCAGAGTGGCTGTACCATTTTACCCATCAACAGTGTATGAGTGATCCAGTTTCTCCACATCCTCGCCAGCATTTGGTGTTGTGACTATTTTTTATATAAGACATTACGATAGCTGTGTAGTGACACCCCATTGTGGTTTTAATTTGCATTTCCCTGGTGGTTAATGATTTTAAACACCTCAATGCTAATTTGTCCTCTTTATACACTCCCTCTTCAGCCAAATGTCTGTTCATGTCTTCTGCTATTTTCCAATTGGATTATTATTATTATTATTACTATTGAGTTTTGAGAGTTCCTTATACATTCTAGATACCAGTCCTTTGTCTGACACAACATTTGCAAATATTTCCTGCCAGTCTGTAGCTATCTTTTTACCCTCTTCACAGGGACTTTGCAGAATAAAAGTTTTTAATTTAGGTGAAGCACAATTTATCATGTTTTCTTTTTGTGGATTATGATTCTGGTGTCCTATCTAAAAAATCATCATCTAGCCCCAAATCCCAAAGATTTTCACCTGTTCTTCAAATTTAAAAATATAAATTTGGTCATGTCTGCCCCTGAAGAAAACTGTTGACTGGCTTCACAGTGCATTTTGAATTGAATCTTAACTTCAGCTTCTGTGCAATGTCCCAGCCTCCTCTCCCACAGGCCCACCCACTGTCTATGAAGCCGCTACAAGGGTGCTGTTCCTACTTCTCCAAGTTTTCCCACGTTGGGGCCTTGAGCAGACCCTCTGCTCTGCCCAGAATGCCCTGTGTGTGGCTGGTTTCTTTTCACGCTTTAGGACTCAGTCACTATGTTTGTGAGGCCATCTCAGACCACAGCATCTACATGGCTTCCACTGGAATTTTGTCTCTCAATACCCAGCCATTATCAATTAACTGGTGCTTCATATTTTAGCATTTTATCATTGTTTTTTTGTTGTTTGTTCAGTGTTTGGTCCCTCACCAGACTGAATCAGAAGACTAAAACTGGCTTTCACCCCTCACCCTGGCACCCAGGACTTATTTCAGGGCTCAGCAAACAGTGTGTCTTTAGTAAATATTTGCTGAGGAAAATAATAAGGACGTTTAAAGAAACTTTTTCTTCAGTGTACAGTATTTTCTGTGGAATTTCAAGAAGATTCGTTTCATCTGGGATTATAATTGCTTTGGGCAGAATTCTCTTCTGACAAACTCTTACTGTCCCAACTTATATATTTTGTCTCAAAAATTTAAAGCAGAAAAGAGATTTTGATAGAATTGTGCTATAAAAAACCCAACCTAACCCTGGCTGGTGTGGCTCAGTTGGCTGGAGCAATATCCTGTAACCAAAAGGTTGCAGGTGATTCCTGTTAGGGCACATGCCTGGGCTGCGGGCCTACCATCCTCAGTATGGGAGGCAACGATCAGCCCATCGATGTTTCTGTCTCACATTGATGCTCCTCTCTCTCCCTTCCTCTCTTTCTAAAAGCAATGAAAGAACATCCTCTGGTGAGGATAAAAGAAATAAAAAGTAAAAATATATATAGGCCATAAGAATGTGTTAGTGTGTCCAGATCACATGACCCCCTACTGCTCCAGCATCAGATGCCATTACTGCCCTCAGAAACTTCTAGCCCAGTGAGGGTGGATGTGTGCGGGTGCAGCTACCTCCACAGTCTAATACTGCGACAAGGGCCCACGTTGGTTGTGGAGCACTGAGGAGGCGCACCTTGCTCAGAATGAAAATTGGGGCATGAGGTGCAGAAGAATCTTCAAAGGAGGCAACACTCGGTCTGAGTCTTGACAGATACAGTGAAGTGGCCAGGCGGAGACATGTAGGAAGGTGGGGGGAACACTGGGCATCCAGGGAGTGGCAGCTGGGCAGGCTCCAGATCCCGTGGGCCTGCTGTACCAAGCTGCCAAGGAAGCTTTGAAGGGTATGGGAAGCCTCATGAACAGACTGCTAACATTTGATGTTGTGGGCAGCATTGTGGAGAACACGGTGAGCCTGGAGTAAGCAGAGGCTCTTACAGAGAGGCCTGAACTCAGACAGTGGAGACTGAGATAGGGTCACATGTGTCAACAGCGTTTGTTGACCAAATGGTAGAGCAACAGAGGGCAAGATGGGCAGGGGGGCTGGTACACAGGAAAGGGGAGGGATGGCATCTGGTTTGACCCTCTGGACTCTCGGGTGCTACTCCTTAAGAAGACAGAAAATTCAGGAATACAAGTCATTTCTTGTTAGGTGAGATGTTAGGTGTGAGGTGCCTTGTGGGGCAGCCAGTGGGAAATTCCAACAACTAGATACATATCTAGGTGCAGAGCTCAGACTGCAAAGCATCTAAAAAATAATTGTCAATATGCAAATAACTGCTAGAAGTGGTTATTTCACCACAGAACATTGATAGTGCTGAGGCACCAAAGATAGATTGCTGTTGTGTGTGTTGGAAATTAAGATTGTCATGTAACACTTTGCATCCTTGGCCCAATGCTCTGAACAAACAGCAAGGTGGGACCACTCTGTTGCTGTTATCCCAGAGGATCTGGAGAGCCCCTAACACAAGACTGGATTTCAGTGGAAACAGAGAACTGAAATGACCACATAGTTCTGCTTCTTGGGAAACTGGGGGCAATCTCAACCCAACCCCTTCATTTTACTATGGCCAGAACAGTTTATTAATGTGTCCAAGATAACCCAATTAGATAGAAATTTAAACCTATAAGCATTTTGTCTTCCCAAAGGGGAGAAAGCAAGTAGGTATTTTAAAATCTGAGTTTAATGTTGGGGACTAGAGGGAGTTGAGGGGCCGATGGGGACAGGAACGTCATCCATACTCTCTCAAGCAGTTTCGACCCCTTGTCCCGTGAGCCTGGTGCACAGGATAAGGTGACTGGGAGTGTCACCTGGAGAGCTTACTGGCATGGACATACCCACAGTTTTATGGGGCAAAGTCTATGCAAAAAGTGGCCTCCACAGATTCCAGTCAGCTGCTGCCTGGCATTCCCGAAGAGGGGATGACTGGAGGACGCACGGGAGCCTCAAGCACCACAGCAAGGCCCACAGCTCCCTAGGAACTTGCAGCTGCTCCCAGGCCAGCCAAGAATGGGGCTATGAGGAATGAAGCTATTCTTTTTGGCAAAGAAATGCTGTGTCTCAAAAGTCTCAGAGGCAGGGATGCAAGCAGCAACTAGACTTTCCAATAGTTCCACGCAGCTGGGAGGCATGGTGAACACAGAATCCAAAACTGTCTCTGTAGGCTGGGGCAATCTGTGGTCCGTGCTTGTTAGAATTCACTAAGGGCAGATAACAGCACACTAAGGAAACCAACAGCTCAACAAACAAAAAACTGCACAGGTTCTGATGATAAGAAGTAGTCAACTAGAAGCTTATGTAAAACAGCCTGAGGAGCTTTGATTATCTCAGTGTGAGTCAGCCCTGTATGATAGGCTGCTAAAAAAGTTAACTTGGGTTCTAGCTGCATAGGTAGTTTTCCCAGTATTCAGGGGCAGGGAGGTGACAGGTCTTTCCCACCCTATGTTGATAAAAGTGGGAATCTATGTTTAAATTACACACATGGCTAAGGTCTACTAAGGTCTAGTAAATGCTTACTATATGCCAGGCGATGGGCTAAATGATCCCACTAATCCATACAAAACGTTTTTGGGGGTGTTCTGCTGTGCCTCCCGTTTGTAGATAAGGACACTAGCCTTCAGTGAGTCTGGGCCTGGAAGTAGACCAGGCCAGGAGCAGAGCCAGGGCCATCTGACCTAACTCTGAGCTGGGAATGGTGTTCCTGAAATTCAGTATTGAGAAATGGGGCCTGGAGCAGACAGGGAGTTGGGTGGGGAGGACCTAGGAAATCTAATACATGAGGAAGAGCAGCAAGTGTTGAATGAGATAAAGAGAATATTCAAAGCACGTGGAGTCCCAGAGAAGAGGATGGAGGCCAGGAAGCACAGCTCCAAGGGTGGAGCAGGACAGGCCATTAAAAGAACAGGGAGAGAGAAGGGAGTCTGTTTAAAGATGAGTTTTCTCTATGAAATAATTATATGTGTTCCAGAATGGACTTGGCTGCCTTCTGAGGCTGAGTGCCCACCTGCTCAGGGATTCCCACAGGAGGTAAATGTTCACCGAATAGGAAGAGGCCAGCACACCCAAAATACAAAAGCAGAGCATTATTTTCCAAATGGTGAAAATGTATCTACATGACAATATTCTGAAATCTGGCACTTTATCTGGTGAGGAGAAAAGCTCAGGTCAGGTCTGAAATGCAGGATGTACTAAGATACTTGAGTGTAAAAAGATGTGGTGATGGCAGAGAAAATATAGAACCAAAAAATCTCGAAAATTTCTTTTCTGAAGAAACCAAGAAGGTCACAGCATCTGATTTATAGCACCTAAGTGAAGCTCTTGTGTCTCCATTTTTGCTTCGATAAAAATATAATAAATTTATTTTATGACATTATAAAATAGTTTCTTAAGAGCAAAGTTAATCAAGGAACTTTTACCTGCTTCTTTGAGGTTTATCAGAGGCTTCATCTCATAATAAATTAGGATAATGTGTAATATCACACCTTCTACAACTGGCCTTTGACTCTCTTTACCTTGCTAATCCCACAGCAAACACCTCATGACAAGTAGTGTATTTCCAGCTCTCAGCAAACTTTCTGGAAAAAACAGATATTGATAAGAACAGCAATGAACTATTTTACAGCCTGTTGTAAATGAACAAAAATAATTTAGCAATTAAGACTCAGAATTATTCTGGGTCATGGCGCTGGCTCACTGTTTGGTGAAGCACGTGTGCTGGTCATGGGACCGTCTCAGGACAACGAAGGAGGAAGTTCAGCGTGCAGCTCTCTATGCCAGGGGTACCTAAACCAGGCTGGAAATCAGGAGCAACTTCCACGTGTGCACACGTTCCCACTCTCAGTTTATGACCCAGACTTGTCCTTTAATACCAAACCCAAAACAGTCTCCTCCTGGTAATTCCACTTTGATGTCTCATGAGCATTTCCAACTGCTATAGTAAGTCAGAGTCTTTTGATTCTAAGCCCACTCTTTTCCCAGGCTTCCCTTTCAGAAAATGGCCCACTTAGGACTTCTGGCCAGAAACTTGGAGTCAGCCTTTATTACTTTCTTCCCAGACATCTGTATGGAAACCATTGGCAGTTCATGCCAGTCCCCACTGTCACCTGCAGCCCTGGTCTAGACAGCAACCTCCCTTTCCTCTTCTACCACACTAGTGTGGGCATCTCGTTTGGTTGGATCTCTGCAACCCCTTGCCTGTTGGCTTCCTTGCCTCCACTGTTAATGCCCCACTCTACACAGAGCGGACAGAGATACTTGTTTAAATGACAAAGGATTTTCTCTTCTCTTGTGATAGAATCCAATCCCCATCTCAGAGTCTGGAACTGTGAACCTCAGCTCCGGCATCTGTTCATCTTGCCCCAGCCATACAGACTTTTTAATGTCCTCAATTCTTCCCTACTCTCCCCCACTTAGAGCCTTTAAATGGTTCTTCACCCTGTTTCCCTTCACTGAAAGGAGCCCTAGCCATCACCACCCACAAACACTGCTTCTCTCTAACTCAGTTCCCTGCTTATTTCCTTCACACCATTTGGAGTAACTTGTAAATGCCTGTGTCTGTTTGTAAGCTTGTTTTTCACCTGTCCCCTCTACTAGAGAGATAAGCAGGACCCAGACCACATGAAGGTCATATTAAAGGGACTTAATCCCAAGAGAAAAGCCAGCGAAGAGGTTGAAGCAAGGGAGAGAGAGGAATGACAGTATACTTCCAGTAGCTCTGTGGCTAAACAGTTTGCAGAGTGAAGAACAGTTTGGAGAGTCGTGAGAGAGGGAGACCATCAGGTACTGTTAAGGTAGCATGAGCTAGGAGTGGCAGTGATGTGACCTCAGCATTCAGCCTTGGCGTGGAAAGAGTTATACGTATTTAGGAGATATTTAAGAGTTTGTGTAAATAAATGTAGTGATTTTATACAGGGAGAGAGGGAGAAGGAGAAATCTAGGTGATGCCCAGTTTTCTGGCTTGCTCGGCAACAGAGAGCATTGCCTTTACTGAAGGGGACACAGGGTGAGGACTGCTCTTGAGGGTCCATGCAAGGTCTGCCTGGCATAGGCTGGGTTTGAGGATCATGAGAGTGGAGATAGCCCATTGGTAGGCAGGATCCTCCAAAATACATCTGGCTTGGAGATACAGATGTTTATTCTATATATGTCTTTTAAAATATATAAATTAATAATATTTTTATTAATTGTAGTATCAACAAATGGTAACCAAAGTGTCCTTATCATGTTCTAAGAATATTAGCACTTATCTGGGTTAATTGGCGATGCAGAAGGGCACAGTGGTTAAGAGCAGTGCTCTGTTGTCAAAGTCACTAAGAGTCTGAGCTGTGTACCCTGTGACAAATTGCTCTGCCTTTCGGAGTTTCAGTTTCTTTATCCATCAAAGTGGACACATCTACCTCCTTGTGGTATTGGGCAGAGCAAATAAAGCGATATATGCAATGTGCTTAGCACATACAAAGTGCTCCATAGCGTTAATTATTATTGGTGTTGCAATCACCTCTCACCTTCAAAAGCATCTTCCTGGACTGTATATGGGAGAAAGGAACTGCTAGCCTACCACACTATCTGTGATTATTAATTGCTGTTAAAGCTGATTCCAGCTCATATATATAAGATTAAAATCAGATAGGGCTAATTTAATTCAATTTCTTTTTTCTTTTCTTTTTTGCTAATATAATACTTTACTTGGGACTAGAACTGTAGGCATTCTAACTACATTGGCATAAATGTCCACAAAAGGCTATGATTTCACAAGCCCAAACACCCCCAAGTGAAGGGGATATTTGGATGAGCTGATGTCTTAGCTTTAGTTTGCAAACTACAGTAACAGCTGAAGCACAATCAAGAGCAAACAATGTACTATTAGGAAGATTAGACACCTGTTTGACTAGGACAGAATTCAAAGGCTCCTTTCTAATGGGTGTGCGATACTATATGAATGGGCGGGGGTGTTAATAGTGGTCCCTACCCTCAACTGGAATATGCTGCACCAAAGCAGTTCAAGTACACAAACATTTGTGGGAACAACAGATGCCACTCCGGAGTAAAGCTCCCCATTTTGTAGCTTTATGCTACTGGAACACTCCATGAGTTATAATGAACTGTTAATGTTTTTCTTAGTCCCTCACTCACTCTCTGTGCTATTCTACCCTTCCTCTCTTTTCCCCATAGAGCTGCTGTTTTAAATACAAACTATACTTTCTTTCTCCTGAGCAAAATATAAAAATAAAATAGTAAGAGGGAGTATATATTTTATCAAAAAGACATGTAACCAATTTGGAAAGTAGTTTTCTTATTAATTTAGTCCATAACATTTTCTGAAATTTGTAGAAACTTGAAGATTCATGTATATGATTCCCAGGAAGTCATTAAAAATTCTTCTACATTTGTTTAGTCAAGAAGAGTAGTTATCTAACAAGTGGCAGTAAATAGCTTATCTAGTCATCTTTTCCGATTTTCTAACTCTCAGATTCTTGTGAATGAAGCAGAATCAGTGATTGAGTGAATGTAAATGAACTTGAAAGTAGAGGATGTAGACGATGACTCTCCAGAGAAGCAAGTATGAATCTGTCACTCCTTCTCCAAGGAGTTTTTTAGAGCAGCAGGATGTACTGAGGCGTAAGCACTGGAAAGACACCGTAGGCTTTTTCTGTATGACTTCATTCTTTTTCAGACACAAAGAACAGATTTTGATGATTTTCTACGATCACTTTGAATTTATAACACCGCATTGCCAGCAGTAAGGAATTGCAGAGTATTTGTTTAAAGGAGAACAAAAAGGGGGAAATGCTTATGATTGTCATGGTCAGCATAGGCCCGGGATTTTCTGGGATAGTTCCAATTTCAAAGATTCTACCTTGTTATTCCTTTAATTATTCTTGTAATCAGAACACTCATTCAGGTTTGCAAGATATGTTCTTCATGGGTTCTCTGTGTTGTTCTCAGGCACATATTAATTAATATTTCCAGAATCAAAGAAAATATCTTTAATAACTATATGAATTGAAATATCTCAGGAAAAGTAAATTTCTTTCTTACAAATTATGGGAAAGCGGCCTTAACAGCTGATTTAGCAATTTTCATATTATGCAGTGGGGTTAATACACTGGGATTTTATGATTGTCAGACACACTGGAATATTTTTAAAGGACAGCTAAGAAGTAGCACTTTAGTTGAACTCAATTCCTGTTGCTACTTCCTAGAAGCTGTTAAAGAAGTTCTAGAGTGTATGTGCCCGAAAGTGCTAATCAGGAACAATAGGATATTTTTTTCTGTATTTATTTATTTACTTACTTACTTACATATTTATTTATTTTGTTGTTGTTGGGAACCATAAGATATTTAGACTACGTGCAATTCAGATGGCCACGAGATGACCTGGAAAAATTGCATTTGTACCAAAAAAGGTTAACATTTTATGAAAATTTTAATATGAAGTTCTTACACTGCTGAACTTTGATTTGGATTAAAAGTGAACCTTCAGATAGCCTCTCTAGAAATGGAAGTCATGGAAAAATTTGAAAAATTCTACCGAATTCCTAAGTTCTTTTGAACTAATTTTGAAAAGAGGTAGTTTAGCCTACAGAAATACTACTTCCTTATTTACATTAAACTTGCTAAAGAATTCAGCTTGTTAAGTACATTCTTGTACCTTGTTAGGTAGAAAGGTAATGTTATTTGTCTTGCAAGCAGTGTTGTTTGTTGATATCATTTTGAGGAACCTCCACTGTGTTTTTCAACTACTGGCCAATACTAATATTGTCGTAGTACTTAGCATCTTCATTTGTGTAGCACCTGGCAAATTAAATCACTTTCCTATTAATCCTGTGTAAGCTGACTTGCACAAAATTTCTCCATTCATCCTTTCTCTGCCCTATGGGCTCAGGTCTTATTTCTATGACATGGTTTATACATTGAAGAAGTCAAAGGTCAATGGACTGGAATGTTTTCCCCCTTCCAGAACCTTTCCTTCCATTCCAAGGCCAGGGGCAAGATCCAGAGACGTTATCTGAAATTTTGTCCTTATTTAGCTCAACAAGAATGTAGTGCTCACCATAGTAGAGTAGAAAGACCAGGTTTACAGTTACACAAAGCAGGGTTCAAATTCCTGCTCTGTTGCTTACTGCCAACAAACTACGTTCCAAGACACTCTAAGACTCAGTTTTGATGTCTGCAATGTGGGGAAAACCCTAAGCTCACGCAATGTCTTTGAAGACAGATATATCTAAAGTATCCACCTTTAGTACCTGGCTGATAGTGGGCTCTGAATAGATGTTAGCTGATTTGTTTAATTAATAAATAATAATTATGAGTGTAAGAAGTATAACACAGAAGAGAGTTTCATGTTAATAAACAAGGCATCCTCAGTGCTGATGTAGTATGATATACAATGGAAAGAGTGTGGTATTTAGTAGCCAACCTGTCTTCATCAGATTTCCCTTCAACTGAGCATTATTTTTCTGATCTGTGAAAATGAGCATAATCACAGAGCCTCAGGGAGTTACTGTGGTGGAGTTATACTCAGTGTGTGAGAATACTAGACCTTAGTAACCTCTTTTCTTGTTTCTCCTTTAAATATTCTTTTTTTTTTATAGCAGATTTTCTGACCACTCTTTTTTGGACAGACACTAACCTATAATTTAATATCACTCTCATAATGTTTGAAGGATAACAGAAAGGAAATCAAACTTGAAGCAATTTAGGTTCTTGCTTATATTTCTGGTGGAGGAATATATGTGTAGTGTCAATAACCTATCTGTATTGCCTGTGGGCCTTAGCTCCAAGGCAGATGACTGAGGACTGTAAAGTGAATGAGTCAAAGATGCCCTCAGCAGCTCAGTAAAAAGACCTACCTGTCCTGATTTACTGATTGCAGCTCATTCACCCTACATATATGTATATATAAACTTCCTGCTATGTACAGGCATCGTACTAGGTGCTAGGCATGCAACTATGAATGAAACAGTTCTTGCCAAGAGAGACAAATTATTACAGCAATGTGATAAATGGTATAACCCATTTATTTACTTAATCAGAATTTATTGAGTTCTTGTTAGATACCAGGCACACTGCTATTGCCTTGGATACAGTAAGAAGGAAGAGAGACCTGGTGCTTGACCTGATTAAGTCTATTGGGGAAGACAGACAATTACTCAAGTAATAACAATAAAGAGTTGTAAAAAGAGAGAAAAGGATGTCCATGAGTGAGTGATCTTAAAGAAGGGGACTCAGGCTTGTGTAGAATCGAGAAGGCCTCCTAAAGGAAATGATGTTTAGGCTGACACTGAAGGACAGAAGGATGGGAAAAGAAATTTCCTGGTAGAAAAGGGAAGGCCACACAGAGTTTGGCATATCCAAGGAACTGACAAAAGTCAGAGGTGGCTGGATGGAGCATGTGAAAGGGGTTAGATCCAGGTATTGTGGGAGCTTAGAAGAAGCTGCCCTTAACTGTGCCCATGGAGACAGGGAAGAATAACCAGGTGGGAGGAAACTAGAACTGAAAGATGAGCATGTGCAAAGGTGAGGGCATGCCTGACAGAGGGAAGGAATGTGTATGTTGCCCAAAGATGAGGATGAGACTGTCCTGGAACTGAAGCTCAGTTATGGTTTGAGTGAAGGGATGGTTTGTGGGCACAGTGATGAGAACAGACAAGGAGTTGTCAAATCAGTAGGGACTCGGTTTCAAGGAATTTGGAGATGATACCATGAACCAAGACAGGAGTCCAGAGGAGAACTTTAAGAGGAGAGACAGATGTGAATGTAATTGTGTGTCTAGGAGAGTAATATGGAGGATGGAATGCAGGCTGGGCTAGACCACATGCCAGAAGACCAACCGGAAGATTAGTGCCATCATCCAGGTGGGATGTAATGATGGTGTAAGGAGATGGGGATAATTTATGTAAATTGGCAGATCCAGATAATTGCTTAGATGAAGACATGAGGAGCAGGAGGGATCAGGGACCATTCTGATCATGACCTCAGTGAAGACATAGCTATGGAAGGAAGAACAGATTTTGGAGACAAATTAAACATTGCAGTTAAGAATATGGTGAATGGAGGTGTCTATGGACATTCAAGTGTGGACAGTCTGCACCCAGGAGGACCTGTTGGCCTGAGACTTAGAACAGAAGTCTGGGCTGAAGGTGTGGATTTTGACGTCAACAACAGTAAGTTCTCGGTAATAAGTGGGAGAGTCAGAGTAGAGCTGAGTACATATAATGTCGGATTTTCTCATTTTTCTACATTGAGTGTGTAATATTTTTCTGTAAAAATTTAAAGACATTATCTCCAATGCTCTTAAACAGTAGGAGCAATACCTGTTGTTCTGAGAACAAAGGAAAGGATACTGGGCTGTGTATTAGTTTGTAGGCAAGAGGAGGAAAGGTAGCCACATTAAAAATGGTCTTCATTTGGCTCCCCCCTCTCCTCCCTGGGGAAATGGTTGAGGGTGGTTGCTGATCAAAGAGGACAGGGATTGGAAAGAGTGTAGACATGTGGCTAGGGCCACACAGAGGGAAGATGGACAGTGAGTTGTCTAAAGATATGTTTAAAAAGATTGAAATGAGACCTACATTCTTTTTTCAAAAATGGTGCTACCAGCAGATAGTGTTCTTAGCAGACAACAGGACAAAGTCATTGAAATCTGGGCTGCACGTGGTTCTTCTAGACAACAACATGAATTGGGCTGCAGAGTATTATTTACAGGATGCCACGCATTCCTCAAGTTAGTAGTTGTTACACCGCCAAGATGATGCAGTGCTCACTGAGCTCAGTAGGCAATAATTATATAAACTTACATTTGTCAAAACGCTCTTGGAGCTCTAGCAGACTAGCACATTTGTAGATTTAATAAGGTTAGTCCCTTCCCGAGAGCCATCACACAGAACCTTGTAAGGGCATATGTTTTCAAAACGAATTTTTAGGTCAGAGGGAGAGATTGTGGACACGGCCTACAGTATTGATATGGCAAGAATTCTCTGTGCCTCTTTGGAGGGTATCAGCTAACCCATTTCATGGCTCCTTCAATAATCCCGGGAGAGGCCAAAAGTCCCAACGTGTGTGTATGGCTACTTCCAGCTGAGAGAGATTGATTCATTTAGTGAGGGGATTGATTGGATTTTAAAATGTTTTTCTTTCATGATTTTTCTGACCCAGAAATATGCTTCCTATTTCAGCGGCTCTCTCAAAACAGCTGCATAAATGAGAACTTCCAAACAATCACTGTTAACTATAAATCAAAATATGTTGTGTTTCCCTAGTCATGCTAGGGTTCTTCCGTTTGTTTTCTTTCTATCACCAGTGAAGTATAATCCGCCACCAGAATGATGATTAAAGGCATTCTACCAAAACTATTTATCCCATCCTGTGGCAAACACTTGTCATCTCTAACTTGACTTAAGCAGCCCTTGGTTAAGTGTCCTGTGCTGCTGTGATATAGAAGCATCTGGAATTTATTCTCTGATTCTCCTTCTGATTATAGCTTCATTTATCAACCACACATTTTTAAGACAGTTATTCCTACTAGGCGTCTCCATTACAAAACACACTAGAAGAATTCATCTCAAAATAACATTGTTTTCACTCTTTTTAGGGGTAAATATCACACTTTTATTGACACAATTTTTTTCTCTGTATACTCAGTTGTATAACTTCTAAAATTCTCTGTTTTCCAAAATTATCTCCCTACCCCAACATCCCTGCAACCTCAGTCAAAAAATCTCATCCATTCATTGTGATATGCTCTCTGCTCCACGCAGACTGCTGGCCATGACCTTGAGAACTAGCATGGCTGTGGACATCATTAATTCAATGGCTGTCAACTTTGCACACATTAAGACTCTTCTTGAGTCCTAAAAGCAGATTTAGGGACTTCAGAATGGACATTTAAAAAGAAATCACCCCAAGTAATTCTGAGCTCAAAGACCACACATTGCAAAACCCTAAATTACTCCAAACTGTTCCATTTATAGGTGAGGATGCTGAGGGTAGACAGTGTAACTTTGCCTGTAATCTTTGGTGATCTAATTAATGTAATTGTCATCAAAGTGTTTCCACAGCTATTCTTGACATCCCTCTACTTATATTTTAAAAAGAAAAGGGGGATATCAAATGTGGTTACCTTCTTAGGATAAGCTGCTACCCCTGCCCTAACATGGGAGGCAGGGGTGGAAATTTGTGAAAGAATTCACACACTGTTGCTCTACAAAGTGGATTAATCAAAGTTTGCATCATCAAAAAGCAACAACCATAACAGCACGTTAATGTTTTCATGTGTTCCTCTAACAATTTCTGTGGACAGAGAGTGGACAGTGAATGAATGACTTACATGACAAATAAATGAATGAGTAAGACAATGAGTCCTGCCCAAAGACAGGACAGAGAAGGTTCGGACCGTGCGATGACTGTCCCAGGGTACCTGAAAATTCCCACCCACAACATATTCTCTCACGGTCAAGGCCTCTGTCAGGGAGCAGGAGAATGAATTCATCCTTAGAAAAGGAAATGCTTCCATGGTAATAGTACGATACTATTATACTAGTAGTTTCTTTTTCCTATGTTATAAATAGCTGGAAGTAGCTGCAGATTTCAGTAGTTCAAGTACAATATTACGTTATAACTGGATTGTTCAGAAAAGAGTTTCTCTTCCTTTTCTTTTTCTTACCCTCCTGGGAGGGGAAGGGTGTCAGTGTGGGTGGTTTCATTCTTTCTTTGAGGAGATGACTTTTGCTGATGAAGAGGTTACTTCAGTTTGTTTGGCTTCTTGATCAAATACGTTATTTATCTGCAGTTTTGCTTCTAGTCAAAAGGCAAAGCAACTATAGCTTGTCACTTTCTAATGCTGGGAGATGACAGGAAGCTGGGTTTTATTTGTTTTCCTCTTTGAAGTGACACAGCTGAGTGGGCAGATGTAAGAGTTTTCATTTTAACCAGAAATTGTGCTTAACCTCATAGAAGCAGCTATTTCATCGAGGACCTGAGGCCCATTGGGCTTGGCTTCTGCAGAATTATTGGAGAAGATGGATGGGTGATGGATGGTTCCAGAAAATTTTGGAGGAAGTATTTACCCCAGTGAGTCCAGAAACACCGTTGATTCCATATTTATAAAACAAAGCAGGCCCAACTAAAATGTGCCCTGAGAGCCATATGGTGGCCATGGCCACCCTCATGTCTTTAAACCTAATTTAGATTCTCTACGACTACCAATGAAAGCCCTGACACTAACAGAGCAAGGTGCCCTTCAGAGATTTTGTGAAGATTGCTGCAGGTGGCGTCATTCCAGGCCCAAGGTCAGCGCCAGTGAGCGCCAAGTGGGAACGGTGTTGTGGAGCAGCATCCCAGAGCTGCTTCATGTTGGACAGCTGGACGGCTTACCACATACCTGTGCCTTCATGTTAAGTCTTCACACTGGTAATGTTGACTATTTTTTTCCCCTAAATTTCCTAGATTGTAACTAAAACTACTCTCTGAAGCCAAAGCCTTTCGTTCTTAAATCTAGGGTAGACTTTGTTCTGCAAGCAAAGGAAATTCTGGGTCTCTTGCCAGATTTCCATATCAGACTATAACATACATTTATGAAAATAATTCTAACATAGGGATTGTAATTCTTAATGTCCTATAAAGCAAAATTACAAGTAACGTACGAGGTCTCTTGGGATGGAGTGGTGGAGGGAGGAAAAGCTGTCCTTATCAGTGCACCACGCTAAGCATAGCAGCCAATGGGCTCAAACATCTCTGTTGATGATACTGACATTAAAAATGAATATTAGGAAAGAAAGAACTTATTTTTTCATATGCAGCACATCAGTAACCTTCTTAAAATGCAGACCTTGTGGCACTATCCTGCTTGATGCCATCAGCGGTCGCCCATCAAGTGCTCCCATTGCTTAAACTTGACTTCCTTGGTGCCCTGTCTCCTCTTTGCTATTCTTTGCCCCTCTCCTTTTTGAACCAATCTAATGGAGCTAATACTCATATACAGTGAAATGCACAAAAACTACGTGCATAATTCAGTGAGTTTTGAAAAGTATATATGCCCGTGTAACCAGGCTTCCTGTCAAAATCTAGAACATTCCATCACTCCCTGAGTTTCCTTTGTGTTCCCTCTGCATGGGTGAGTTTTGCCTGTTCCTGGACTTCAGGTCAGTGGAACCACACAGAGTGTACTCCTTTCTGCCTGGTGCCCACGTGCTCCTGTGTATCAGTTGTTCGATTTTGATAGTTGCGGTGAGTACATATGGCATAAATATATCACAATTTGTGTATCTGTTCTTTTCAGGGACATTTGAGTTGTTTCCATGTTTTGGCTATAATGGATAAAACTACCAGGAACATTTTTATGGAAGTGGACATTTGTTTTTCTTTTCCTTGGATAGACAAACACCTAGGTCTAGAATTTCTATTTGTTTGTTTGTTTTTTGGTAAGGAATTGCCAAATGGTTTTTCAGAGTGTTTGTACCATGTACATGCCCGTCAGCAATATATGAGAGTCCCAGTTTATTTCAGCACTTGATATTGTCAGTTTTCAAAATTTTATTACTCAATTAGTGTGAGATGGAATCTCATTGTGGTTTTTTTTTGTATTTCTGTGATGACTGATAATGATGAATACCTTTTCACGCATTTATTGGTCATTTGTAATCTTTTGTGAAGTGCATGCTCAAATCATGCTCATTTATTTATTGAGTTGTCTCTTTATTATTGATTTAGTAGTTCTTAATATATTCTGGATATAACCTGGAACATTTTTGTTAGTCTTTAGTTGGTTGTCTTTTCTTTTTTTTTTGATTCTGTTTGCTAATATTTTATTTATGATTTTCTTAAATTATTTTATTTTTGTTCAATTACAGTTGTCTGCATTTTCTCCCCACCCTTCTACTCAACCCCAGCCAAACCCGCTACCCTCCCTTGCTTCCACCCTCCCCCTTGGTTTTGTCTATGTGTCCTTTATAGTAGTTCCTGAAAACCCTTCTCCCTGCTGTCTCTTCCCTCCTCCCCTCTGGCTATTGTTAGATTGTTCTTAACTTCAATATTTCTGGTTGTATTTTGTTTGCTTTTTTCTTCTGTTGATTATGTTCCAGTTAAAGGTGAGATCATATGGTATTTGTCCCTCACCACCTGGCTTATTTCACTTAGCATAATGCTTTCCAGTTCCATCCATGCTGTTCCCAAGGGTAGGAGCTCCTTCCTTCTTTCTGCTTCATAGAATTCCATTGTGAAATGTACTATAGTTTTTTGATCCACTCATTTGCTGATGGGCACTCAGGTTGCTTCTAGTATTTGGCTATTGTAAATTGTGCTGCTATGAACACTGGGGTGCATAGGTTCTTTTGGATTGCTGTTTCAGGGTTCTTAGGGTATAATCCCAGCAGGGGAATTGCTGGGTCAAAGGGCAGTTCCATTTTTAGTTTTCTGAGGAAATTCCATACTGTTTTCCACAGTGGCTGCACCAGTCTGCATCCCCACCAACAGTGCACTAGGGTTCCCTTTTCTCCACATCCTCTCCAACATTTGTTTGTTGATTTGTTTATGTTGGCCACTCTGACCGGTGTGAAATGGTACCTCATTGTGGTTTTAATTTGCATCTCTCTGATAGCTAGTGATGCTGAGCATCTTTTCATATGTCTTTGGGCCCTCTGTATGTCTTCCTTGGAGAATTGCCTGTTCAAGTCCTTTGCCCATTTTTTAATTGGGTTGTTTGTCTTCCTGGAGTGGAGTCATGTGAGTTCTTTATATATTTTGGAGATCAGGCCCTTGTCTGAGGTATCATTGGCAAATATGTTTTCCTGTACTGTTGGTTCTCTTTTCATTTTAATGCTGTTTTCTTTAGCCATGCAGAAGCTTTTTATTTTGATGAGGTCCCATTTGTTTATTCTTTCCTTTATGTCCCTTGCTTTAGGGGACGTGTCTGTGAGGATGCTGCTGCATGAAATGTCTGAGATTTTCCTGCCAATGTTTTCCTCTAGGGCTTTAATGGCATATGACTTATATTTAATTCTTTTATCCACCTTGAATTTATTTTTGTGTATGGTGTAACTTGGTGATCGAGTTTCATTTTTTTGCACGTAGCTGTCCAGATCTCCCAACACCATTTGTTGAAGAGGCTGTGTTTACTCCATTTTGTGTTCCTGCCCCCTATCTCAAATATTATTGACTGTAGAGACTTGGGTTTATTTCTGGGCTCTCTGTTCTGTTCCATTGGTCTATGTGCCTGTTTTTATGCCAGTACCAGGCTGTTTTGATTACAGTGGCCTTGTAATACACTTTGATATCAGGTATTGTGATCCCTCCTGCTTTGTTCTTCTTTCTCAAAATTGCTGCAGCTATTCGGGGTCGTTTACGGTTCCATATATATTTCTGAAATGTTTGTTCTATGTCTGTGAAATATGTAATGGGTACTTTAATAGGGATCGCATTGAATCTATAAATTGCTTTGGGTAGTATGGACATTTTGATGATATTAATTCTTCCAATCCATGAGCATGGTACATGCTTCCATTTGTTTGTGTCTTCCTTCATTTCTTTCTTCGGTGTTGTGTAGTTTTCTGAGTACAGGTCTTTTACCTCCTTGGTTAGGTTTATTCCTAGGTACTTTATTTTTCTTGTTGCTATATCAAATGGGATTTTGTTCCTGATTTCTGTTTCTGCAGTTTCGTTGTTGGTGTACAGGAATGCCTTTGATTTCTGACTATTGACTGTATCTGACTGTTTTGCCAAATTCATTTATTAGGTCAAGTAGTTTTTTTGGTGGAGTCTATAGGATTTTCTATGTACACTATCATGTCATCTGCAAACAGTGACAGTTTCATTTCCTCCTTTCCAATTTGGATGCCTTTTATTTCTTTTTCTTGTCTAATTGCTGTGGCTAGGACTTCCAATACTATGTTGAATAGGAGTGGTGAGAGAGGGCATCCTTGTCTTGTTCCTGATCTTAGTGGGAAAGCTCTAAGTTTTTGTCCATTGAGTATGATGTTGGCTGTAGGTCTCTCATATATGGCCTTTATTATGTTGAGGAATGCTCCCTCTATTCCCACTTTGCTGAGTGTTTTTATCAGAAATGGGTGCTGTATCTTATCAAATGCTTTTTCTGCATCTATTGATACGATCATGTGATTTTTGTCTTTGCTTTTGTTTATGTGGTGTATTATGTTTGTTGATTTGTGAATATTGTACTCTCCTTGCATCCCTGGGATGAATCCCACTTGGTCATGGTGTATGATCTTTTTAATGTATTGCTGGATGCGGTTTGCCAATATTTTGTTGAGGATTTTAGCATCGATGTTCATCATGTTAGTAATATTGGCCTAACGTGTTCTTTCCTTGTTGTGTCTTTATCTGGTTTTGGGATTAGGATGATGTTGGCTTCATAAAAAGAGTTTGGGAGTCTTCCATCTTCTTGCATTTTTTGATATTTTATACTCTGTGGAGGATGGGGGTTAGCGCTCCCTTAAATGCTCTGTAGAATTCTCCGTCTGGTCCAGGGCTTTTGTGTGTTGGAAACTTTTTGATTACTGTTTCAATTTCACCAGGTGTTATAGGTCTGTTCAGGCTTTCTGCTTCTTCATTGAGTTTTGGAAGGTTATATTTTTCTAGAAATTTAAATGTGAAAACACTGCATCTAGGTTTTCACATTTCTTGGCGTATAATTCTATGTAGTAATTTCTTATAATCCTTTGTATTTCTGTGGTAGTTGGTTGTCTTTTCATTTACTGATGGTATTTTTGATGATCAAAATTTCTAAATGCAAATTTTTGATAAAATTAATTTTATTTTGTATTTAGTGGGTTTTTGTACTTTTTCAGAAATATGCCTACTCATGTTTGCAAAATATTCTCAATATTAGTGTTCTCTATTAGTTATAATATTAGTTATGTCGTATATACCTTATACACACATATATGAGTTCTTTCCAGAAAAAGTCCAACCATTGTTAATATAATGAGGTGGTTTGTAACATCGATGTAATTTGGCATCCAAGGAGAGTGGACTGGAATGTGTATGTGTGAACAATGACGACTTCACTGTGCTAGTCGGAGGGGTGGTAGATGCCATTGAGGGAGCATGTGTACTGTGTGGCCATCACATTCAAAATGACTGAGTGAGTAGAGCAATCAACCTGCATCATATTTGTGTTAAGCTTGAACATTCCTCTGTGGACACTATTCGGATGATTCAGAAGGCCGCAGCTATGGGCAACTGGTGATTAGCACCTTCATCATGACAACACACCAGCTCATGTATCACATAATGTAAAGAGTGTTTTGGTGAAACATCAAATCATCCAGGTGACTCAGCCCTGCAACAGTGCTAATTTGGCACCCTGTGACTTCTGGCTTCTCCCCAAACTAAAATCACCTTTGAAAGGGAAGGGATTTCAGATTGTGGATGAGACTCAGGAAAATACAATAGGACAGCTGATGGTGATTGGGAGAACTGTGAGGTTCTCAAGGTGCCTACTTTGAAGGGGACTGAGGCGTCATTGTCCTATGTACAATGTTTCCTGTATCTTCTATAAAAATATCTGTATTTTTCATATTACATGGCTGGATACCTTCTGGACAGACCTCCTATTTATTATAATATATGTATATATGGCATAATATATATTAGTATTATTTGTTATATATTATAGTAGTTATAATAATTATTAATATTAGTATTCTCTATTATCAAAATTGATTGCAGTTGTTTATCTGTTGATACTAGTCTGTAATGAGATTTTATGGATTTTATCTTTGAAATGTTTGTTTATAGACATAGGTACTGCCAAGTACTGTTATTGCTTCATTAACATGTGATTTTAATTGAACACATTTGTTGCTTAAAAGGCACTCACAGAATTCTGTTAGAGTGTTTTCTAAATATTTGCCTTTCAAGATGTCATTACAATGCAGATTTAATCTCACAGTTAAACTGATTTTGAAACATGGAAATCTCCTTTGGATCTTTCATTGAATTGCAAAAATCATTGCTGGTACTATAGTTAGAGCTTGGAAAATATATACTATGAAAAATTCTATGGAGATGGAGATCTCTTCTTGCTCTCACTTTTTAGAACTCAGGAAGTATATAAAGCAATTTGACATTATTTGTGATTTAAACAACATTGTCTTCAGAATGACTTTGCCACAGTGTAAGTTTCACATATAAGAACTGTTTTAACTAGTAATTTTAGGTTGAATTCATTAAGAAACATTGTCAGGCCCTGGCCAAGTGGCTCAGCTGGTTGGAATGATGCCCCATACCCCAAAATGTTGCAGGTTCAATCCCTGGTCGGGGCACATACCTATGTTTCAGGGTTGATTCCTGGTTGGGACACATACGAGAGGCAACCAATCAATGTTTCTGTCTCACATCAATGTTTCTCTCTCTCTTTCTCTCCCTTCCTCTCTCTCTAGAATCAATAAAAACATATCCTCGAGTGAAGATGGAAGGAAGGAAAGAAGGAAGGGTGGAAGGGAAGAAGGATGTGGTCAGATATGAAGCAAAAGCTAATCCAAAGTCATTCAGTGTTCAGTAAATAGTAGGTTGAGGGCAGTCCTCGTTGAGGAAAAAATTAGTCTCAGTCCTAAACTTCAAAAATCACGACAAAACTTTAACACTACTACTGTTGTGTGGTTGGGCAAGTCAAAACATCAGTTTCTATTTCTGACAAAAAATCGTGGAACTAACAATGGCTAAGTCTTTGACACGGGCAATGAAGTTTACTATTGACTGTACAGTGACACAAATAGATTTCAATGACAGACAGTATTTTCTGGAAATAGCTGCTGATGAACAACTTTACATTTTTACAAGCTCTGTAAATTTGTCCAACTAAGCCTTTTTCTGCTGCATATATATCTTTACTGCCATCAATTATAACACGTCATAACAGATTCTTCTTCAGGTTGTACTGGATTAGTACTTTTCTGAACTATTTTTTTGAGGTCTGTTTTATTTTTATTTTTTAAATCTCTTGCTGTGACTAGTGTTTTCTGAACTTTTATCATGCCTATACTTTTTCCATGTATACTTTTCATGGAGGCTAATTCTTCAGTCAACTTCCAACTAGGCCTGGACTCTTCAATAACTAACTATTGACAATTACCTATAACATCTGCCAATTCATCAAGAACCAAGGAAAACAACAAAAAATAATTGGCTTTGTTTTTAAATTGACTATTATGTGGCTTCCCATACCCTCAACTCTGCAAGCAACTATTCTTACCAAAAGGATAATAGTCTTAAAATGTTTATTTTCATGTACAGTTTTCTTTATCTGGTGGAATCAAGCATAATTTAATTAACTCATACTGATAAACAACTTTCTGCTTAAATAACAAATCACTCAGAAATTTACTTTGATTGCAGACTCATTTTCATTTTTTATTTTTGTGCAGAAATTTTGCTATGAAGAGATATTCTGTTTTAAGTGAAAACTATTTTTTTTCCTGACTGGCACTTTCTTGTGAGTTGCAACGTTGTGATGAAGGCTCGGTCTGGTAATGCCGACGTGTTCCGTATTCTCTGAGCTTAGCTATCATGTTATCATGGCATAATAAACCCAAAGCTTTGTCATATAATAACAAAATAATGCACCCTCCACTTTGCCTGGAAGCGTGACAGTTGAAATGTACTTTTCTTGTTTTGACGTGACAGGCATGCACTGGAGCAAACATAAATGTGGTGGTGGAGTGATGTGTGTGGCACTGACAATCTGTGGCTGTAACTGTGGTTCTAGCACACTGAGCAGCACTGCGAAGCAGTGAGGGTGCCCCACACATTGCACGTTTCAAGGACTCACATCTGCACTCATAGCGTGAAAGCAACCATGTACAATATGTAAACGAATGTGTGTTCCAATAAGACTTTACTTATGGACACTCAAATTAGAATTTTATGTAATATCCCTGTGTCACATATTATTATTCTTTTGAGTGTCTTTCAAACATTTAAACAGTTGTAAAAACCATTTTTAGCTCATGGATCATATGAAACTGGGTGACTGGCCATCTTTGGCCTGTGGGTCCCAGTGCACCAAAGTCTGCTCTAAAGCAATCCTGGACCATTTTCATTCTTCCTTCTCCTTGTCCGCATCTCTCATACCTTCGTGGCCCTGCACACACCAGGACCCTCAGTGGGATGCCCCTCCTCTATGTATTCCTGATGTCATTTTCCCAGACACCAATATATTGTCACCTATGAGATTTTTTTTATACAGCTCAATAGCTGTACATTCTGGATGATTTTGCTATTCTGTAACTAAGTCCAGAAAGAACACATAAAAGAGTGGGAACTTATCACTTCACTGTTCCCTAAATCAAATTAAAACAATCTGCTGTTCCTTTTTGTTTTGTTTTTAAGTAATTCACTGGAAATTGTCCTGAGGAGGAGTATGTGGCTTGCGGGATCAGAAAGAAAGTACAGAAAAATATAATTTACACCAAAAGATTGTTAGGAGGATTAAATAAGAGAATGAACATTCTAAGCACAGAGGAGGCTAGTAATAAACTTTTTCCTCTCTTTCCTTTTCTGAAGATGTTTGGTTTTATGAGCAAACTGGTGAAAGGGTGCATGTGCTGCCCCCCACAAAATTCAGCTGCTGTACACCCAACTGACACACATCTTCTTATGCCCGTACCACCCCCGTCATCCACTAGCTTCCCCTGTGGTCCCATTTCTAGTTGGGTGAATAGTGTCTAACTTTCAAAATTATTTAATGTTGTTGCAGTGCTTTAAAAATATTTAGAAAAAAAGAGTATTTCCTTTAAGAACCTATTTATGTTATAGGCCAGTTTGTTACAGGCTTGTAGCACATTGTAAAATATAGGTACCTTGTGAGAAAAGAACTATTTTAAAGCTTTTGTTGTGTTGGAAGAAGCTAGGTCTTGGATCATCGATAGACCTTAGATCTCAGATACTAAACAATGAAGAACAGGAAATTTTGAGGACTGAGATTATTTTTATGCCAAGGAGAGCAGAAAGGATTTATAGAATCCAAGGGAGTAAGCAGAATACTTTTGGCCAAAGATAAAAAAGAAAAGTTAAAAAAAAACTCACATCCTCAAAAAAGGAGACTAGACGAGTTCTAGGAAAAGTACTGAGGTTAAGTTAGGCCCGGTGGTACTTCCCTTCTGAAGGCTTCCCTGATGGCACCTCACCCAGACATTACTAACGTTGGCCACTGTGCCTCCACCATTGTCACCTATGTGGCCTGGGCAAACTACTCTCCTACCTTGACGACCCCCCTTAGCATTCCTTTCCTGCATTTGTGCCTCCCACACTGCAGGAAGCCAAAGCTGGGATTGAACTGTGACTCCACTTCTTACCTCTTTAATAAGTGGACCCTTGTCTTACTGCTAAATATCTCTGTGTGTCTAGCAACCAACCCAGAACTAATAAATATTTAGGGAAGAGAGAAATGGAGGACTGGGTGGATGGGATGTAAGACAGGGGAAGACAGCTACATGGGATCTTTTATGCTGACGGGCAGGCCCCTGACTCCATAGCACTTCTCACCACCACAGCCGCCACCCACACACCCAGGTTCTAGCAAATGGGTGTTGCCAAATTCTGACTCAAGAAAGGAAAAATCAGTTTAATTATGGCAGTTGACAACAAATGATTGCTAAGTTGTATTGTGAGAGAATGCACTGGTCTATATCGGGGGGAGGAGGGGTCTGTGTGTGTTTCACAGCGTATTCTCCTCTGGTTTTATAAACAAAACAAGAAATATCAAGAGTAGTAGGAGGAATAAATTGGAATCATAGAAAAAGAAAGGTGATTATGAATATGTTAATGTAATAAAAAGATCAAATTTCCAATAATCCTCAATTTCTATAGATGGGGTCACCTAAAATAGTATCTGCATGGTTAGGTGGCCACAGACATTCTTTTCTCCATTCTATGTAGCTTGAAATTTCTTCTTCCTCCTCCTTTTCCTGCTATCTGGGGCTTCCTGCAACTAGTCAAAATTATTTGCCTTGTCCTGATGCATAGACAGGCAGACCAGTCTATGACAGCAGCATCAAGGTACCAAAGAGGGAGAACTAAAGAAAAGGGAGGTTGGAAGAACAACTTCTTGGGACACCCTTTTCCCCCTTCTTCTACCTCTCTGAACTCTAATTTGGCCTCCCAGTAGGTCTCTAACCTTCATACCTGTGCTTCTCAAAATGTGGTCCTCATCAGAGGAATCACCAAGGGAAGCTTATAAACAATGTAGTTCTCTGAGCTATGCCCACTGAATCAGAATCCCCAGAGTTTGGGCCCTGGCATCTGTGAAAGCTTTTCAGGGTGGCAGGTTGTTTGGATGGTATGTTCATTTTATTTTTTTAATAAATAACATAGTCACGTGGTTCAAAACTCAAAAAATTTACAAAGGTATATGGTGAAAATTCTTTTTTCCCCTGGTTTCCTCTCTTCTCATGTCCCTAATTCCTCATTACAAACAACTATAGCCACTACTTTCTTATTTATCTTTGCAGAGTCTCTCTCTCTTTCATCTATCTCTCATCTGTCTGTCTATCTATCCATTCTTATCTTCCCCACTCACTTACACAAAGGAAGCATAGAAGCACGCCATACACATTGCCTTCTACAATGCTTTATTCATTTGTTTCATTTATTAATATCCTTGGAAATCTTTTCATATTAGTACAAGGGAGTCTTTACATTCTTTTTTACAACTGCATATTTTTTCACTGAATGGACATACCATTTCAACAGAAATACCACATATATATATATATATATATATATATATATATATATATATATATATGGTATATATGTGGTATTTACTATATTGTACCAAAATTTACCCTATATCTTTTTTGGTTACATTGTTTTTGTGCCATGCAGACTTCAAAAATTCTTTTATGAAATCAAAATGACCCGTCTTTTCATTTATGCCTTCTGGGGTTTGAGTTATGTTTAGGAAAATGTCAGGCATTTTTCTAGGCACTTTCACGTATTACATTATCTAAAAAGTGTTTTTGCTGTATAATTTCAGCTAGAAAGAATTCAACAGGGTAAAATTACTATCATCCCATGAAGTGTTTTAAATGTACCTAGTATGGCTAAGTCAATTTAAGGCCATATAGGAATAGAAATTCACCCATGTTTAGCAGTTTTATGAGGTTTTCTTTAACCCTGAAATCTTTGCTTTTGTGTTTTAGCAAGTCCTCTGGATGATTCTTATATACATCAAAAAGTTTGAAAACCACTTCTTCATCAGAGCTCTTTCTTTCTCCTTGGCTCACCTCGGAAAGTCTCATTCAGCCTCAAAGATCTGCTATTATCACCACTGTGGTCTCAGTATTTTCCTGGAAGAAGACTTCATGCGGCATCAGGAAAAGCCCATTTCTTATGGTATTACCGGGAGTGTCACTAAGGCAGGGGTATTGCTTGTCTCAGGAACTGAATGGAGATAATGGTGTCCAAAACACGTGTTCACACTTATGGTCTTGACAGGTAGTTTGAGCTCTAAGAACTTCAGTTCCTGGTTGGGAGACAACAATGCCTATCTTCAGACTGTAGTAAAAGTTAAACAATATTGTGATATTAAGTGCGTGGTGGAGTGCCTGACACCCAGTGAGCAGTCGATAAACACCAGCTGGTGTGAACAAGGTAAGCCAGTTGGGAAGCTGTCTTCCACCCCTCACCGAACTGGGGGAGGAGAAGAACGCATTTGGGAGCAACAGGTGGTAACAGTGGGAAGGAAACTGGCTGGCCAATCCCTGGGGCTCAGAGAAGAAAGGAAAGAGGGCTTTTGGGAGCTGGCTGAAGACCCGGAATGTCCTATGGGTTTTCTGTTGGCAAGAAGTCTTGGGCTGCCACAGCTGCTCACCTACCAACCCTCAGGAATTTTATATTTTAGGCATGAGATGATTTATGGATTGCTTGAGAAGGGTGAATATTGAAGAAATAAAATATCCTCAAAAAGACCAATTTAGTAAAACTTTTATTCTTTCTTTGCTGGTGGTGTCCTGCTAAGACTTCCATCCAAGCTTGCCTCACTGCTCCTCTGCTCTGTGACCCAGCGTGTGTTGGTGAGGTCACAAGCTGGCCATTGTCCCCTAGTCACACTGGTTGTTAAGCCTTGGTCTAGTCTTCTGTAGTATGGAGGCTTGGTGCTGTCTGCTATGCTGTGACAACAAGCAGCAGTATAAATGGTCTCCTGGCTACTTGACCCAAACCAGTAAGGAAAACCTGCTTTACAAGCTTCCACTGAAACTTCTCCTAGAATAAGCAACTGATAATTCTACACCAAATGTCTGGCTTTTAGCCAGGACTGACAACTGTTCCCTTTTTGCAAGCCATATTCTAGTGACCATCAGAGTCAAAATAGACATTTTGATTCTAGAGCATTTTTTAAAAGAAGGTGGAAATCACAGTGCCATTATGCAAATTAGCCATAGATTTCAGATGAGAAAAAAATGAGCTTAAAAACTTAAAGGAAATTGGCTGATCTCTAATCAACCATTCTTTTTAAAAAAGGGCCTCACTAAGTTACTGCTCTTTTTCAAATTAGTAGTACTCATTGCTGTTAATTAGGGTTGACAGATGTAGCAAATAAAAATACAAGCAGTTCCCAAATATTACATGGGATATACTTATGCTAACAAATGACGGTTTATCTAAAATTCAAATTTTACCAGATTCTGTTTATTTTATTTGGCAGCCTTAATTTGGATGTATTTTCACTCCAATGCCAAGAAGTATGAGGAGGGCAAGGTAACATTTTAAAATTCCCAGGAACCAGGTAAACCTCTGCTAAGTCGAAAGATAATATGGACCTTTTCTTTTTGCCATTTGTCCTCTACTAAAATTAATTATATATTTTCCACCATGCTTTAGAATTAGGGTTTTCATTATTCTTTTAAAATATGTGAGGGAAAGAATTCATATGTATTGAGTACTTACTAGATGAAAAGCACATTTCTAAGCACATTAGTTGTTATATTACTTACAAATTGTCCTGTATAATGTCAGTTTGAGAGTGCTCAGCAGGTTAAAGTTGTTATCATCTGAATGGATCAGTGCACAGAGTGGCTAAGTCCATAAAAATTTACCGAACCCAAGAGAATCAGGAACTGTGCTAAACAATTGCCATAAGGGGGGACAATATTTATTCATTTATCTTTAGGGAAAAATAGTCTTTATCTCAAGCACTCATGCCCTTATTAGCAGCAGACCATACTAAGTCAAGCTTGAGAGGAAAAGAATAAATGAACTTTAACACATTTGCTAATTATTCTTGTTTGTGAATATAATCATTTACTCAGCTAACCTTTATCCAGTGGATATAAATGCCAGGCAAAGAGCTGGCGGGTGTGTGACCTTGGTTGCAAAGGACCTCCTAGGCTGTGAACGCAATTGTGCCTTTGGAAAAGGTTTCCCCCAGGCAGACACAGTCAACAGTGTGAGGGCACTCTACACTCTGCACATGGACTCAAATGACCCACTTGGCACAGGCTGGAAATCCTAAGGACTATAATGGGAAGCAGGTAAACAGAATTCTCTATGTGTCAGAGTAAATATAATTTACAGGAATTGCCTTAGTGACTGATATTAGGTTAAGGATGCAGGTACACTTTGTACTAATTGGACTGATAACATCATCTTGATAGATAAGTCTACTTGAGTATAATTTTCATTCCATTTTCAAGTAGTCTATCATAGGCAAACAGAATACCCCATGGTGACTGTGCTTGGTTTTTTTTTTTTTTCTGTGAGGGTGTTTCATGGGCACCCTTGTGATAACCACACTAGTTTGTTTGTTATGGCATGCTTGACAACAAAGACAAGTGATACACACTTTCTAAAGCTGCGTATCTCCTATGTTCATTTGTGTGAATATGCACACACACAAGATCTGTACAGAAAGTACTCAGCCATGTAGTATGACAAATAGAGACATTTATTGAAGAAGATACAATATACAAGAAACATTGTACATAGGACAATGACGCTTCAGTCCCCTTCAAAGTAGGCGCCTTGGGACCTCACATGGTTCTCCCAGCATCTCTTCCACTGTTCAAAACACTTTGCAAAATCCTTTGTTGGAATCACCACCAGCTGCCCCATTATATTTTCCTGAACCTCATCAACAGTCTGAAATCTCCTTCCTGTCAAAGGTGACTTTAGTTTTGGGAAAAGCCAGAAGTCACAGGGCACCAAATCTGTGCTGTAGGGGGGCTGAGTCACTTTGGTGATATGTTTCTCAAAAAAACTGCGCATAAAACATAATGCAGGAACAGGCATGTTGTCATGATGAAGCTGTCAATCAGCAGTTGCCCATAGCTGCGGCCATTTTTGTTGTATTGCATCTCTCAACCGATGAAGAACATTGAGGTAGTACTCATTAATTGTTTGGCCTGGAGGGGAGTAGTTGTGATGGACAACACCTTCCCAATAAAAAAAAAAACAACAGTTCACATGGTCTTGATCTTGCTGCGACTTTGCCACACCTTCTTTGGGAATGGAGAACCAGGCAACTTCCATTGGGATGACTGGGCCTTTGTTTCTGGATTATAGCTGTAGACCCACCATTCATCTCTGACTAGGACCTTCTTGAGGAAACCTGGTTCATTGATAGTGGTTTGAATTAACTCATTAGCAACTGCAGCACGACGTTCCTTCTGCTCTGGTAGCAGAAGCTACAGAATGAATTTCGCCACAACATGTTTCATGCCAAGATCCTAAGTCAAAAACTCAAACACAGTACTTTTTGGAATCTCCAGAACAGTTTCTAGTTCTCATGCTGTCAGTCACCCATCTTTGTTGATTGTAGCCCATAAACACTCAACATTCTCAGGTATTCTGCTTGTTGCAGACCTTCCAGAAGATGGATCACTTTCAACAGATTCTCAACCATCTTTGAAGCATCTGTGCTACATTTTTATTTGCACTGCATCATCCTCTAAAGCCTTCTGAATCATCTGAACAGTTTCCACAGAGGAATGTTCAAGCTTAACGCAAAATTTGATGCAGATTTGTTGCTCTACTCACTAAGTCATTTTGAATGCAACAGGCACAAAGTACACATGCTCACCTAACAGTGTCTACTGTCTCCACTGACAAGCACAGTGAAGTCATCATTACTCACGTGTGTGTTCCCGTCTACTCTTCTTGGCTTCCAGGTTACAGCGATGTCACATAAACCATTCTCGTTATATTAGCAATGGCTGGACTTTTTCCAGACAGACCTCATACATACCACCTACAGATAACCACAAATCTTTTCGAAGATTAAATGCACCAGGGCTGCCTCACAGCTATAATTGCTTGGTAAGATGCAGTGCGTCTTAAACACAGAATTGACCTGAGAACAGCAGTTGGCATTCATGTTCTTAAAGTCATAGGTCCCATGGGTGTTGGAGACACTGAATTAGATAGTCTGAAACCAGGCAGTGGAAAGTGAACCATTGAGAAAACCTCCAATTTCACTTAAATTTAAAAAAATTTTTAACTTGATAATTGAGTTACAGTGCCTAGAGACATCAATTTTTCAGATTCCATACTTACTTGATTTTTCCTATTAACATGCTTTCTCTTCAACATAAGAGTATGAAATAGATCACTGAGGACATTAAAATTTTAATCAGCCTGGGTGTCCAGGTGGCAAGCCCCAGTCTGTTCAGTCATTCAGTCTGTTCATGATATTCAGCACCAGGGCCTTCAGTGCTCTTCCATGTCATTTGAGGTGTGGGTGACCTGGGACAAATCCCATCTTGTGTCTAGGTTGCCCCAGGACCACCTCCAATGTATTCAGAGAGGGGAAGCCTGGTTAAGTGAACAATCTTGAGGATAAGAAGCCATCAAAGGCAGCATGCAGAACAAGATGTTAGTATGTGGGAGGAAGGAGAATTCCCATGAGTTCTTCTTTGATGATAAAGCAGGGTGCAATGAGTTATGAAATGGGGTCATTCTTTTTTGATCCACTTGGAGACTTTTATCTTTCTTGAATATCTGCAATGGATTCTTCCCTAACTTTCCATACTTTAACTCAATGTCCAGTTAGAATGAACTCACACTTCACTGTTTATTTCCTCAATCTGGTTACATTATATTTGAGGATCTAATTCTATTGCCACCCAACATTTTGGCAATCATCAACTTGAGACTAAATTAAGTGCAAAATAATTACCAGACATCCTGCCACAGTGGAATTTGCTTTTTTCAGTCATCTATAGAGTCTCAATTTAATTTTTTACAAAGTAATTAATTTAGTTAACTAAAGTCTTTTCTGTCCCTGTTTAATTTAATGCAACAAATGTTCACTGAGAACCTGCTTTGCACTGGACACCAAGTGATGGTTTCATTCAAATTAGTAAGGATTAGATGTAGAGTCCTGGAATATGTAGCTTGCAGCTGGGAAGAACTTTATAAATCACCTGGTCCAAGTTCCTCCCTTTATAGAGGGTGATAATTCTTGATAAACTAGAAATTTCATGTATACAATGCAGGTTAAGATCAGGTCTATTCCAAATTACAACTTATCATTTACTGTCATTCAAAGTGCTGTATGTGCTTCAAATGGAACTTTGAGTTCATTTCAAAGCATCTTTCTGAGGGAATGAGAAAGGTGAGATTTAGGATTAGAAATCACAGCATTGCCCTGGTCCCTCCTCCTGAGTACAGAAAGGCCCAACTCCCAGCTCCCCAGAGGAAGTGAAAGGCAGGAAGCTGGCTCCTTCCCAGAGTGTTTGCAGAGGAGCTCAGCCTCTCCGGGCTGCCTCCACTCTTTTACCCAATACCATGCTCACCAGTGCCTGTGTGGGTGGCCTCCAGGAGTATAGATGGTTTCATCACTGAAAAATCATTGAATTCTAAGGGTTTTAAAGGGACAGATAAAGCAACATTCACAACTGCACATACATTTTCAGGTATATATTACAAAGTAAACTTTTTTGTATTTGTTTTAATGAGAATTCATAATCACATCTTTGGATGCAATGGGAACACAGGAATTTTGACCCCTTTGGTCCTCCTTTTAAGTCATATAGATAAACAGAGAATTTGGAAGGATAGAGATCCCTTTCTTATGAGTGGAGTATCTCTGAATGTTGAGCGTGATTTCTCTTTGAGATTTTGCTTATTTCTGTGATTTTTTCCCATGAATACCTAACCAGAAAAAAATTAAATCATGTTTCTTAATCTGTCAAGAGCATGTGGACATAGGAACAAGAATAAATATATGTTCTGTAGGTGGTTTCTATACTAGCACAAAGACAAAACAGACAAGCAATCCCAGTGGTTAAAAGGGTTAAAGACAACAGAATATTGTCACTCAAACTAATGTGTTTTGATAGGGATTGGTGATAGCCAATGTAAGATTATAAGCCTATAAAAAGGATGTTGCATGAATTTCATGGGGAAATGTCTGTGATAAATGTTACATAATCTAATGTATACTGTGAACCTGTTTATACTGGAAAGGATATACTAAGCTCTTAAAAGTATTTTGTTTTATTTTGAGGATGGCATTATAAGAAAAATATAACCTTCCAATTTTAGATATGGTATCAGTTTGCTAGGGTTGCAAAATAACAGACTGGGTCACTTAAACAACATAAATTTATTTCTCACAATTCTGAGGGTAGAAGTTCAAGAACAGATTGTCAGCGGGTTTGGTTTCTTCTGGGTTCTCTCTTCTTGCCTTGCAGATGGCTGCCTTCTCTCTGCGTCTTTACACAGGAGTCCTTTAGTCCGTGGGTTTGTGTCCTAACCTCCTCCTCTTACAAAGACATCTGTCAGATTGAGTTAGGGCTGACCCTAAAGGCCTTATTTTAATGTAATCATCTCTTTGAAGACTTTGTCTTCAAATACAGTCACATCTTGAGATACTAGGGTTAGGCCTTCAACATATGAATTTGATGGGGGAAGAAGCTGCATAATTTAGCCCATTACATATACTGTAGATTTCATTTTCAATTAGCTTGCAATCAAGTTAAGGACAAACAGGTAAGAAAAGTAAAACAGTGACTAATAATACAAGGCACTAAGGAAAGAATGGTAAATTATAACTGGTGTAGTAGGTCTAAGAAAACATAAATCATTTGTTTTGGACTTGGATAATTGGGGACATACTAGGAAGGAGCTGTGATTAGCTTGAGGTGTTGAAGGATTGCAGTAAATAGACGAAACAAAGTAGGACATGTCAGACAAGAGGGTAAAATGATAACGGTAAGGACAATGGTAATGAGAATGGAGCACTTTTAGAACAATGAGTATTTCACTCCTGAGTGGAGTGACAGAGATGAGAATATGACATGAAAAGCAAGCTACATAAATCAATTAGTGCTAAGTTCCAGAGCACTGTGGAAGCCAGAGAGAGAAGTTAGGAATGAAACTAGTTAGACAGTGGAGCCACTGTGTACTTCCAAGGAGGGGAATGAGAATGTTAAACAGCAGTTTAAGGAGACTTACCTGCCACTAGTGTGAAGGGACCCCTGGAGAAAGGCAAAGTCCCAGGTAGAGTGACAACCAGGCTGCACTGGCTTCAGGTGAGTAGAGAGGAGGGATGGTCTTGAGATAGTTCAAGGGAAAAAATGCCCATGATGTAATGAAAAAGAAGGTACTTGTCTGACCCAGGTTGTTTCCTGACCTCTGTAGCCTTCCTCTTCCACAAAGATGGGGCGTGTAAATCCCCACCTGATCCATTTCCAGAGCTGCCCTTCTCTGAACAATCAAATCTTCCTGGTCCATGGTCCAGCATTCAGTGGTTTGGTGTCAGATTGATCCCTCATGGCGTCCAAAGTTGATTAATAGACTCTTACTTTTTATAATTGAGCCTTTGACTTGGTCCTTCATTAATTTCCCTTCTTAAAATCTTTTAACTGCTATAGTTTCCTATTAGGATTGGGTCCTGCCTTCTCCTTATCAGATTTCCTCTCAAGGATGAATGTGTTTTTCCTGAAATTCAAAAACAAACAAACAAACAAACAAAACTCTGAAAAGTTATAAGCCAAAATGGCATAGTTAGATGACCCTTTCTTTTTCTTTTTTCCTTTTCCTTTTTGGAGTTATGTGAGCTTTCTTAATGATGCATGTAGTATTTTTTAATGCAAAATTAACTAAGGAAAAGAAGGAATATTTAAGTTGTGTATTAAAGGGAAAATAATTGGCTGTGTAAGTTGTTCCCACAGTACAAAACTGAAGTCATTGTTCCAATAAGAAACACATCTTGTCATAGGAAATTAACAAGAAACTTGTCTCCTGCCTATGAGTGAAAAGGGTGAGGACATTACTTCATTCTTACAACTTCAGGGAAATCATGTGCATTCTTGGTTCTCATTCTGAAGTGGAAATAGTGTTTTCTGTTGAAGTCCAGCCATGACATAAGGCTGTGCACCCTGAGAAGACAGGCTTGTTTTGGTAAATGACCTGCTGACCTGTAATACTCAGTTCTTCTCAGGCCACACAAAACTGCTTGAACCTGATCTGACAACCAATGCCTGAGGGTGACATCTAGGCCAGACACAGAATAAAAGTCTGACCTGAGAAGCCTGTTACATTCTATCCTAAAAATATTGTTGTCCTCTGGGTTCAGACAATGTCCAGGTCTCTAACGATGAGAACTCTGATGACAGAGTTCTGATGATATAGGAAGGGGTCTTCACGGTTGGACTCTGACCACCCACCTGAGGTGAGTCAACCAAAAGAGAGAACATAGATATCACATTAGCCCTCCTCTCAACTGACCCTTGTGTCCTCTCAGGGAGTGTGGCCCCACCATTAAGTCACAGTAATGTGGATGACTCTTGAGTACCCCACCAGACTTGCTTGCCGCGAGACCATAACTCTTGCTGACTGTTGTATCCAGGAAGGACACTAGCCTATGTGACTCTGAGCCAATGTTTCTAACTTATGGGTTCCACAGGGAACTATGGAATTAAGCACTATTCATTTGTTTTTTTCCCAAACACAAACTTTTTTTTCTACAGCTTAATCCTTTGGATCTGAAGTGTTCTGTATATAATTACATTTTGTAATGTTTGTTCAGTCCAGAACTATTGCTCCATGGAGACCATTGTTCTTTACTTGACTTGCTCCAAAATGAATGTCACCTGTGTGGGCACTTGGCCATTGTCATTACTTTCTCACCTTTAAAATCACCAACTTAGTGTCACTGTGACACACTATTGAGAAAATATAAAATAAATCTTTGTAGAATTCATTTAAATTCTCAACTCTTTTAAAGCAAATTCTTAATCCCTTTACCCCTTGAAATCTTTTGCCTAATATCTGCAAAATGAATTTTCTAAATAAAAGTCCAGACAGTGAAAACAGGATTTTCTGCGTTTAAAAAAAAAAATCTCTTAAACTCTGTGGTCCTCAATTTCCTCATCTTTAAAATGAAGGGGTTGACCAATTAAAAAATGGGCAAAGGACTTGAACAGACACTTCTCCAAGGACATACAGAAGACCCAGAGACATATGAAAAGATACTCAGCATTACTAACCATCAGAGAGATGCAAATTAAAACCACAATGAGATACCACTTCACACCAGTGAGAATGGCAATAATAAACAAATCAACAAACAACAACTGTTAAAGAGGATGTGGAAAAAAGGGAACCCTAGTGCACTGTTCGTGGGAATGCAGACTGGTGAGGCCACTGTGGAAAACAGTATGGAATTTCCTCAGAAAATTAAAAATGCAATTGCCTTTTGAACCATCAATTCCACTGCTGGGATTATATCCTAAGAACCCTCAAACACCAATCCAAAAGAACCTATGCACCCCAATGTTCATAGCATCACAATTTACCATAGCCAAGTACTGGAAGCAACCTAAGTGCCCATCAGTATTGAGTGGATCAAAAAACTATGGCACATTTACACAGTGGAATACTATGAAGCAGAAAGAAGGAAGGAGCTCTTACCCTTGGCAACAGCATGGATGGAACTGGAAAGCATTATGCTAAGTGAAATAAGCCAGGAGGTGAGGGACAAATACCATATGATCTCACCTTTAAGTGGAACCTAACCAACAAAATAAGCAAGCAGAATATAACCAGAAACATTGAAATTAAGAACAAACTGACAGTAACCAAAGAGGAGGTGGGAGGGGATAATGGAGGGAAAAGGGGGGAAGGATTTTCAGGAACAACTATAAAGGACACATGGACAAAACCAAGGTGGGGTTGGATCAGGGGTGGGAGGTGGGGATGTCTGGGGTATGAGGAGTCGGGGGAAAAATGGAGACAACTGTACTTGAACAACAATTAAAAAAATAAAGAGCAGTGAACTTGATATATAAAATATATTTGAGCTGCATGAAATCTAAGTGAAAATAATCTAAGTGATAAATAATTTAAAACAAATCTTCTCACTATAAAAGAGAAATATTTTTATCTGAAAATACCCAGATCAACTAAGAACAGGAACTTGCATTGATCATATAAGTTCTCTGGGCTGTGTCTCCTTTTACTTATGCTTTTTTTGTTTGTTTGAATCATTTTTTTAAATATATTTTATTGATTATGCTTAAAAAATAAAATAAAATGAAGGGTTTGAAAAAACTAACCAAGTCCCACTTAGTTCTTTGACTTCATGATACATTCATAACTTATTTATTCTCTAATCCATGAGAGCCAACCCCAAATGACACATATTTGGTATTCTTTTTAATAAAACATATTTACCCATGAGATATAATACATGTTTTAATGAGCAAAAAAGAAAAAAAAAGTGTTACCTTTTTCTAAGAAAACCTAAAGAGCTTATTTCAAGTCTTGGTTCTACTAATAAGTCATGTGACCTTGGACAAGGTGCCCATATGACTCAGCTTTCAAAAAACAACTACCATTTACCTCAAATGCATTTCAAATATTGAAATACTTCCCTGACTGGTGTGGCTTAGTTGGTTGGGTACTGCCCTGCAAAGCAAGGGGTTGCCAGTTCGATTCCCAATCAGGGCACACACCTGGGTTGTGGTCCAGTCTCTGGTTGGGGCACATGCAAGAGGTGGCCAATGTTTCTCTCACACATGGATGTTTTTCTCCACCTCTTTCTCCTTCCCTTCCTCGCTCTCTAAAAAATAAAATAATTTTAAAAAATTTTAAATAAATAAATATTGAAATACTTATGAATGAAACAGTTAAAAAGTAAAGAAAGAAATGTTTGGGATTTGTTTCAAAATAACCTAGAGAGCTAGAGAAAGTGGGAATAGTTTGGGTCTATTATAATGAAATGCTCCATGTGCTGAAAATTGTTCAAGTTCAGGGTTTATTTCAATTAAGTCACTGTAAGGATAAAAGTAGATTAAATGACCAAAACCTCTAAAAAATTTTAAAAAACGAAAGTATTTCCTAATGTAAGATCTTTGTTGAAAATCTTGTTTGACATACATGTTAGCTAATATAGGCATTTTTATCTTCAATGACTTTCTGATAGTAGAAGCCGGCTAATTGAGGTGATTTTTTTCAATGCAATCAATTTTAAATTGAAAAATATTTGTCAACTGGACAGTATACTAGTATCTCACTTCTGAAAAATAATTTATAGTTTCCAAAATATACTCACATAAATTATCTAATTTAATCTTGGACAGGAAAGGCAAGTATTTGCAACCTTATTTTTCAGATGAGAAACTAAGGGCGAGTGTGATTTTTTTATCAAGCCAGAAGAGTTTCCTCATTGTTTCATGTTTTTCATGCTTACCAGGATCTCCAAAGAGATACATGTGGTTTGGGTTTTTTAGTTCCAATCTAGAAGCTTAGAAACATTAATCTGACTTTAAAGTGGATTATACTGCTCCACATTTTGTCCACACATGCATCTGCTGGAAACTGCGTACTGATGGTGCTCCATGAAACCCCAGAAGTTCTCGCTGCTGGGGAAATAGGTATCAATCCAGGCCAAACTGGAAAAGCATGTTATGACCGCACTGACTTGTCTGAAATCTAACTTGGGAAAAGGTTAATTGTAAATATTTTCAAAGGAATTTGGTCCTGAAAGAATGTGAAGCGGTGGGTATAAACAGCCACGCCCCTTCGGGAGAGCTTTCTGCGGCCAGTGTCCATGTGGAGAGGCCAGGGAGCATCACAGCCCCAGGGAGTTTCCAGGGGTGATGACAGACCTCCCTGCCTCCTCTTCCCATGAGACAGAGTGGGGATTTCTTCCATTACAGAATAGTCCTTAGGACTTCCCCAGGCTCCTTAGGAGGAGGTACCAAAGTGGGGATCCCCAGGCTGGGACACTCCTGAAAGTTCCTTTGGACTGGGGTTCTTGGCCCAGGCTACATTTCAGAATCACTGGGAGTTTATAAAATACTGATTTGGGGGCTCCATCTCAGTCAATTAAATCAGCCAGGCAGGAGATGAGTGGTGGGCTCAGGCTCGGGCCATTTCAGAACCTTCCAGGTGGTATCAATATGTAGTGGAGGCTGAGAACCACTGCTCTAGGCATTCTGACTGGTCGCCACAGGGGCCTGTGCACCCCACTTCCACAATCATGCAGAAAAACAATAGAGTGTGAAGATTTGGAGCTGGCACCATTTTCCTTCCGGTCCTTAAACAGCCTTCCTCTGTGTTCTACTTGGTTCTCCTCCCTCCCAGGCCTCCTCTCCTATGGGCATCAGTTCACAGGCAATGATCAGGAACCCATTCACGTGAAAATATATAAAACTGATCACCTAGAATGATCATCTTCTCAGGAGCATCAGTGTACTATAGAAAAAAGCCAAGGGAATTAAACTTTAATTCACCAAGAACACCGGACTTTAGTGTAGCTCTCAGTGCTACACTCCTTCACTATGCCCACGCTTAGGACATAAGGCATCTGTCTGCCAGAAGACACCTGCTTTCTCTGGCCTCCTGGTTGTGACTCTGAGGGCTCCACTTGACACAGCTGTGTCCAGTCGGGTCCCTTGGGAGCAGCCTCCTGTAAAACCTGAAAGAAGCAGAGAAACAGAAGAGCAAACGTTGACACCCAGAGACATTCTGTGTGACTTGACAAGGGATCAGAAGGCAGAATAATTCTGTTATGCCAGGAACCAGCTTTCTTTCCCTGAAAAGGGAATATATGCCCTGAGCAAATATGGGGACATAGAATATGATTCAGGAATAAGGAAGCAAATAGACATTTAGCTCAATCCTGCTTAACTATATGACAAGGAGTCAAAACCAAACTATGTGTCTTGTGTGGTTTGAATTGAAGCCATAGATGAGTGAGAGTGCAAAGGCTGAGTCATTTCCTGCTTTCAGGACGTTTCACTGGAGAGTGGGCACCAGACACTGCTGCCCAAGCAACACAGGCTTCACACAAACCAAACAGCCTGTTTACATCAAATCAAATTTACTGCATTTATATCCTCCGGGAAAGTTATCACAGACCAAATAATAAGGCTGGTGCATATGGCTTAGCAATTATCAGAGAGAACCAAAAAGTCATCCTTTTTGAGTGGTTGGTTCAAAACATTTATTAGTTAAATGCAACCAATGTTTGAGCCCTGATTGTTTATTAAATATGTAGCCCCGGATTATAAATGCGACAAGCTAACTTAACTATATAAATGACATATAAATAATGTAGGAGACTTAGCTATGTTGCTCACTTGCCCAAAAGCTCCTGAACCAAACTCCAGTTTATAATGTGTCATCAGAGAAGGTGGGCAGAAAAGAGATATAGCCTATGTAAATATAAATCTATATTCTGTCCTAAGAACTGACACGTGACTGATGAATGGTAGTCAAGGTCAAGGGTGAGAACAAACAAGCAATTGCTACATATACATTAAACTTACAAAAACTCTTCCAGATCTGACTTTATTAAACAGAAGCAGCACTGGTCAAGACAATTTTAGATGGTCCTGTTACGGTAAAAATTATTTGAGGTTATTCTATTCTTAGAAATTTGGAAGGAATCTGTTGACATATGGCTCTAACAAATTACAAACACCCCCAAATTTTTGTTAGGAAAACATGTTGTCAGCTGAAATGTATGGTTCATGACTACCGGGAAATGCTCCTGTAGTAACTTAATAATAATCATAGCGATACATCTACTCTCGACTATTTCAGAAATTCTGTTTACCATATCATATTGGCTAAGTTTGCACTGGAGCCTTCAAATTTACCTTAATAATGATGATGATTAAGTCTAAAATTAATGAACCCCTATCCAGGTGCCAAGGATTGGGTCAGGTGGCTGGGTGTATTATCTCGTAAAATCATCATTATTTTCATTTTGACTACGAGGAAAGCAGCTCTGAACAGTGACTTGCACAATCAAAGCCACTGTGCAGAGGCTGCAGATTTCACTTCCAGATCCATCTATTTTGTATGTCTTCACTCTTTACCACTATGCTATCTTGTCTCTCTATAAAAACTCATCAACCAACTAAGAGAACTCAGTCCAGTGAAGCTATAATTGGAAAGAATAAGCATACTTAGTTAGGTTGTATACAAATATTTCTTTAGCATTTTGTACCATATAGTAGCATTTTATTTTATTTTAGACAAAATAAAATCATCAAAACATACATTTTAATACAGGTAAATGAAAACTTACCTAAATGAAAACCAAACTAAGCAAACAACTAGAACAGGAACAGAATCACAGAAATGGAGATCACATGGAGGGTTATCAGCAGGGAGAGGAAGTGGGGACAATGGGGGAAAAGGTACAGGGAATAAGTAGCATAAGGTAGGTACAAAATAGACAGAGGGAGGTTAAGATTAGTATAGGAAATGGAGAAGCCAAAGAACTTATACGTATGACCCGTGGGCATGAACTAAGGGGAGAGAATGCTGGAGGGAATGGGGTTACGGGGAGGAGGGGATTAAAGGGGAGAAAGAGATGGGACTACTGTAATAGTGTAATAAATAAAATATACTTTACATAAATAAATAAATAACAATAAATAAATAAATAAATAAATAAATAAATAAATAAATAACATCTTGATTTGAGTCCCAGTTTCCTTCCCTGCACTGTTGGTTCCCTGTATATTTTTCTTTATTTCACTTTGCATAGCCTTCACTTTTTCCTCTATTTTGTGACCATACTCAACCATTTCTGTGAGCATCCTGATTACCAGTGTTTTGAATTCTGCCTCTGATAGGTTGGCTATCTCTTCATCTCTTAGTTCTTTTTCTGGAGTTTTGATTTGTTCTTTCATTTGGGCCATACTTCTTTGTGTAGGCACACCTGTTATGTTGCAAGGTGGGGAACCTTAGGTATTTGCCAGGCAGGGCAACCTACGTTGCTGTGGTGTGGTGCTGTATGTGGGGGAGGGGTCAGAGAGGGAACAATGACACTTGCTTGGCTCCTGCCCCCTCTTTCAGTCACTTCCCTTGCTACCCACAGGCAAATTGGGCCTTTCTGGTGCTGATTCCCAGGTGGGTGGGTTTGTGTACATTCTAGGACCCCATGTCTCCCTCCAACAAACTCTCCTGTGAAACTGGGAGTTCCTCTTACTGCCGTAACACCCATAGGTCTTTACAGTCATAGGTTTTGGTGCTTTATTTTCCTGGCACTGGAACCCTGATTTGCGTGGTCTGTCTCACTCCCCAGGTTTTCATCTCAGTTTATCTGCATGCGAATGTTGGTCCACCCTGTCCACCAGCTGCCACATTGCCTCTCATCCTCTATGCCCTGGTTGCCCATCTCCACCCCTCCTACCAATCTGGATGAATGTTTCTTCTTTAACTCCTTGGCTGTCAGACTTCCATACAGTTCAATTTTCTGGTAGTTCTCAAGCAAAGATTCTTTAAGACACAAAAAGCTCAATAATAAAAGAAAAATCCCACACATTGAACTGCATTAAATATTTTTAAATGTCTTCTCTTCAAAAGACACTATTAAGAAAATAAAAAGCAATGTGTGTACTGAGAGAAAATACATGTAGTGATTTTAATAACTTACAAAGGACTTTTGTCCAGAATCTATGTATAACTCTATTATCTCAATAAGAAAACAGTAACCCAACTAAAAACATGGGCAGTGATTTGAACCAACACTCTACTGAAGAAGATATGGATGGCTGATAAGCAAATGAGAAGACACTAAACATCCTTAGTCACAGAGCAATGCAAATTAAAACCACAGGGAGATAACCACTGTACACCCACCAGAAGAGCTCAAATCAAGAAGACTGAAAAGAGCAAGTGTGACCAAAGATGCAGAACAACAAGAACTCCCACACATTGCTGCTGGGAATGGAAAACGGTGCAATTGTTTTGGAAAACAGTTTGGCAGTTTCTTATAAAGTTAAAGATACACTTACCAAATGACCCAACAATTCTAGCTAGGTATTGACCCAAGAACAATGAAAACAGCCATGTGAAGTTTTCTCTATGAGTGTTCTATTAGTGTTTATTCAACTTTACTCATAAAAGTTCCAACTTGTAAACAACCCAAACAACCATTAGCTGGTGAATTAGTAAACAAATTGTACTTCATTCTTAAAATGGAATATTCCTCAGAAATAAAAAGGCATGAACTAGTGATATGTGCAACATGTGGATGAATCTCAAAAAGTTATGCTGAACAAGACACCAGGCACAAAGAGTACATAGTCTAACAATTCTGTTTATGTGAAATTCTAGAAAAGGCAAATATAATCTCTAGTGATCTGCATCATTTGCTTTTCTTCTCTACTGGATCCTTCCCATTAGATTAAAATGTGTTGTTCTCTCTCTCACTCCCACCCTCATTTTTAAAAAGCGTATCAGTTGTTGCCTAGAGCCAGGGTTGGGGAGCTAAATGTACTGCAAAGAAAGGGGAACATGGAAACTTTTTGCTATGATAGAAACATTCTACATCTTCATTGTGGTAGTAGTTACATGCATATAAATTTGTCAGACTCGTCAAAACATACAAAATGAATGTTTGGAATTTTATATATATATATATTTATATATATAACTTTATATTTATATTTACAAAATATAAAATTATATTTAGATATATAAATTATATATATAAAATTCCAAACATCCATATATATATACATATATATATATAGTTTTACATACAAGTCAAACCACCAAAATTTTTAAATGTCTTCTCTTCAAAAGACCCTATTTATATACAGGATGGGCAAAACTAGGTTTAAAATTGTGAGTACATGAATCAATTTATTCTTGTATTATTACTTGTTAATTACTGTATTATTTTCCACATGAACAACTGTAAACGTACTTTTGCTTCAACCTGTATATATAGTTACATTTATAACTTTATATATATAGTCATATATATATTTATGTATAAATGTTTATATATAAATATATATTTACTTATAATAGATATATATTTATATATAAACATATGTATATATGTTTACAATGTTAGATGTTAGTAAAATGTACAGAGGAAAACAAAGCCAGGAAGAAGGATGCCGGTGCTCGGCGACGTGGTCGGGGCGCCATGTTTAAACAGGTGGAGGCCAGGAAAACAATGGGGGTACTGCAGTGACCTCGGAGAGGGGTGGCGATGATTCAGAGCACATTGGTAGCAGCGGAGATGGTGAAGCATGGTCAGATCTTGAAGGAAGAGACAACAGGATTTGCTCAGGACTGTATTTGGGGTGTGAGCAAAAGAAGGGGGTCGAGCTTGAGTACCAGACATGAAGCTTGAGCAGCTGCGAGAATAGCACTGAGACGGGCAGATCTTCACAGAGAGACTGTCAGGGAGAGACTAGGATTCATTTGGAGACATGTAAAGTTGGAGTTGTATGTTAAACATCTGAATAGAGAGAGAGGTTGAGTAGGTGGATGCAAATCTAGAGTTCAGGGGAGAATTCTAGACAGGAAACACAAGTTTGGAAGTCATTGGCACATCAATGGATTTTAAAGCTGGCTGGCTGAGCTCACCAAGAGGGTAGAGAAAGAAAAGAGTTCCAAGTACTGAGCCTGTAGCACTTCAGGGTCAAAAAGCCAAGGGGATGAAGAGAAATCAGATTACAGTTTAAGAAGGAGGGGCCAGTGAGCTGAGAAAAACCAAGAGTCTGTGTTTTCCTAGAGGCCTTGCTGGGGGTGGGGCTGGGGAGAAGTGTTTTTAAAGGAATAAACAGCAGTGCTAAATGCTGCTGACAGATCCAGAAAACTGAAGACTGAGAGCTGACGGTTGGGTTCAGCAATGTGATGGTCAGTAGTTACCGTGATAACAGTTTGGGTGGCCTAGGGGACAGAAGCCTCATTGCTGAGAATGTGAGGGAAGTAACTGGAGACAGTGGAACAGAAAACTTTTTGAAGGTATTTTATTATAATGGGAGATGTAAAATGACATAGAGTCGTAGGGACAAGCAGCAATAAAGGAGGGACTGGGAGAAATAGTAGGGTTGACACTTACGGGAATGATTCAGTAGAGAGGAGAAATGGATGACGGAGGGGAGAGAAGGAGCAGGTAGACCATGATTGGAGAACCATAAGACAGGAAAGGACCCTCCAATGATGCAGATGTTGTGATTATCTGGGTGCTCCCAGTGTAGTTCCGGCTCAATACCTTCCAGGTGGTGGACCATTTATAGATAAAGAAAAACCTCCCACTGCTCAACTGAATGTCTGTGGACCATGTTTTCTCTGACCTCTCCCCCCCACTATGAGCCTGGCTCCCTAGCCACGAGTTCTATCATCAAACTTCTGAGTGTCGCAAACACCCTCCTTCAACGTATAGGATATGACTTCCTTAAAAGTAGCAAATATATTTTCACATTTGATGAATTCTTCTACCAAATAGTTTCTGGCAGCATGAAACCACGTGAGCTTATTTTAGCTCTCTCTGTTGTTTTTCCTGTGGCATGTTCACTATGCCAACCCAGCTAAAAAATGAGACCTGTGGTGCTAGTGGGCCATGTTCCTAGTGCAGGACGTAGGTCAGGGAGCAGTCCTGTGGGGTCCACCAAACCACAAAGTTAAAAAAAAAATTGTAAACAAAGCCACTAAAAAAACAATAAGGGTTGCATAAAAGCTCTAACCAGCCAGTTACATCATCAGTGATGGAGTAGAAAAATTTTAAGCAAAAAAAAGCCAAAGGTATACAGTCCTGCAGGATGATGCCCTAACCTACACCTAATCATTTTAACCACTGTAGGTATGCCCTGTCAGGAGCATAAATATTTTGAAAGTCTTTGTGGTTTTTATTATTCTAAGAGTGTGCTTCTAGTTTCCATGTGATAGAATTGAAGTGCAGACTACTAAAATTACCTTGATATCTCTGGTTACTAATGGTTATGTGAATTCATTCAAAAATCCTCAACTATGGCCTTGTATGCACCAGGCACTGTGCTAGCCAGTGGGGATGTTAAGAGGCTGAGGGCAGGCTCCCTGCTTTCAAGGGCCTCACAGCAGTCAGGAAACATGCAAGAAAAAGATGGCAGTATAATGCAGCAATACAATGGAAGTGATTGTGTAGGCTATCAGAAGAATACAAATGAGGAACCCTAACCCATCTGGAGTATCTTTACAGGCTGAGATGCTGCTAGAAGCATCACAGATAGTGGAACCACAAGACATCAGATGACAAGGAGATGCAGGAGGACCAAACATTACTGCACCGAAGAGTAGGAAATTGGGGTGTCATTGGCCTTTGCCCACTTGAAGCTGGAGACGTGGGCAAAGGCCAATGACAGCCAGGCTTGAAGGCTACACAAGGGCATTGAGCAGGTAAGGAACATCTACTGAATGCTCTGCAGAGGACGGACATAGCCAATCTTTATTTTTTAGGTAGGTTTCTTTTGAAGAAATTTTAGGGGCAAGTGTAAGTTGGGTTCTCCCAGAAGCAGACCCTGCATCAAGGATTTGAGTTCAAGCAATTTTTTTTAAAAGGGAATGATCCCAGAAGAAACTTGTAAGGAAGTAGGAGAAACAATGTAGAGAAAGTAAGAAGCCAAGCACAGGCTTCAAGTGAAGTGCAGCCTCAGCCTGACCCTGGGTATCGATGACACCTTAGAGCTTGTCTCACCTTAAGGCAAGTGGCTGTGTTTGTGCTCCCTCCCACACTGGGCCATAATCATTTGCTGGCCACCTGGGAAAATGAAGCCTTTTGAGCCGGTCTTGTTTCCCCTTTGGGTCAGGCAGCTCACTAACAAAGGACAGTCCCCTTGTGCCTACAGGGATCAGCAAAGCATGCAGGAGCTGGGGGTTAGACAGACAGAGCCTGCGAAGAGGTGGAAGTAATTTGAGCAGGACACCAACAGCACCCGCAGGGGGACTAAATGGAATAAAGTGGGACTTAAACAAACAAATAAAACTTTTCTAACCCCTACCCCATTCCTAAATCCTACCCCATCCCTAACTGCCAATTCCCTTCCAATTGAGTGGTGACATCCTTGGGCTAAGTAAGTGAGGGCTAAAAGGCAAGGTGATAGTCAGGAGTGAGGTGAGGATAGCTGGAGTACTCATTAACTGATAATGAAACTGAGTCAAGTGTCTCCAACCACAATATTCTAAGTAAAAAAATAGTTATAGAAGTGGCATTTTCCTGGCCTGAGATGGGAAACTCGTCAGGAGGTGCTGCAGTATTCAGGTGAGGGAGGGTGAGGGCTGAAGTGGAACTGAGAAGGAACCAATGGATTCAGTCATCATTTAGCACCTTAAAGAGGCAGAATTGATTGAATGTTAGTGATGAGCCAAGGAAGATACTCTGATTTCTAGCCTGGGTGTCAGAATGGATGAAAATATCATTATGTGAGACTGAAAAGATATAAGAAAAGGAATGAGTTTTGGGTGGGGAGAGGATGATGATCTACATCATAGTATCTTATTCTTACACATTTTGGTATTTTTGGTACTGAAATCCAAACCGTCTATACCCACAGTTTGTTGTCTACACTAACATGGCTTGGTTATTCAACTGTCTGCATTAATACAGCCAAGAAACTCTTGCGCATGAAAATGAGGTTGCAAATAGCTTTATTGTTACAGGAACTTCCCCAAATCTATCTACATGAACCATAGACTACTCAGCTAACCATCAGTAGAGTAAATATCCCCACCTTGGGCAATAGATATTTCTTCAATGACTATTTAGTCTTCAAGATCTACTTTGAAACCCTTTTCCTTGCTGTGTCCTCCGATCTTAATCTATTCTATGAATTTCACCTAATCCCAATTAGGCCCCCACATTGAAAGACCCACCCGTAACTGTGCCCTATAACATTAGAAGAATCCTGACTTTGCCCTCCACCCTCTGAAACACCATTAAGACTCTGTTAGACTGACAGCCTCTCTTACTGCAATAAGCAGCAAATAAAGTCACTCTGCTTTAATTAGAATAGTTTTGCATAGAGTTCCACTTTGTAAACAGACTCTTTCAGTGGCCTTATTTGGGGGGAGCCAGGTTCTGACAGAATCCAAGATTATTTACAACGACCACTAGATCCTAGCAGAAGAGGCGTAGGCTGGTTTTAGTTCTCACACATTTCCTGTTGGTCTTCACATGTGCACAGCTGGAAGCAAATGTTTATTTCCTGGGTCGCACTCCTACACTGGAGTCGAGCATAGACATGTGACACCAAAAGCTTTTAGTTTCAATTATTTGCAATTTTAAAGCTTTAGAAGCTTTCATAAAGGATTGGAAAGGACATGATAACATTTCAAATGCTTTCTGAAGAGTAAAAGAGTAAATCTGAGATATTTTGGACTTGGCGTATGCTATCATTTGAAGTGATAAAAAATATTAATTTCGCAGAAGCTCTTGAAGTGTGAACAGAGGTATATGGGCTCCTCTGACCTGTCTCTTTCGAAGGACGGCTGGGTGGGCTCTGCCCCTGGAACATTATGCCTTCTACTTTTGCAGACAATGTCTGCATCTCAAGAATAGAGGTGCTCTGGACTGGCTGAGTTGCTACAAATAATAATTATGTATATTCAGAGCTTCTGCTCATTACATCTTGGATAGTCTGGACAGCATCTAGAGAAACAGGCTCCTTAAACACTGTCAACCCACAGCTGTGACTGATTAGCTTCTACCGTTATATTGGTACCAAATCAGAATCTGAGACAATTAAAATGGAATCTACATCAATGGCTCTCAGTGGGGGTGGGGGGTACAGTTTTGCCCCTTGATGAACATTTGTCAATATTTGGAGCGACTGCAGGTGTCACAGCAGGGGCTAGTGTGCAGAGCGCCAGAGCATCTAGTGGGCAGAGGCAGGAGATGCTGCTAAGCATGGTGCCCTGCACAGGACAGTGCCCTCAGCAAAGAATTGTCCTGTCCAAACGTAAAAACAAAACAAAGCAAGGTTATAAACTACTGATTTAGGCAGTTTTGTTGCAGTGGGGAAATAGGGCAAGCATCTCCAAGTGCTCAAGTGACTGTATCTGTGCTTCTACAACCCTCTTCTTACCGAATCTGCACCCCCTCACCCACCCAGGTCCAGCTCATAGCCAGCTCTTGAAACATTCCCCTTCCCTCCTTTGGGTCCCTGCGGCACTGTGGAGTATCTGTTATGACATCACCTCACTTCGCCTTGTGTCAGTATCTTCTTGGAACTTGCCTCATCTCCCCCTACGTGACAGGAAGTCACCAAGGGCCCCAAGCTTGACATTCTCCAATATTTTCACCTTTTTGGGGGGTTGAATTAACTTGAAATTGATTAAATTTAATAACTGGCTCCTTTTATGTCCAGCAACGGAATGAGTCACAAGAGACAAGGATGTTTACTTTTAGTCTCTGGTCTGTCCTTGTCAACCTTCTCCCTGAGGGTTTCCTTGAACTGAAGGACTTGGGTCATCCTTTGCCATTTTCCTTTTGTATGAAGCCAATTCCCTGGTAAGAAGCAGCCCCCATTGTGGAATTCTTTGGAAACCAAGTTAAGAACTCTGGTGAGTAGACAGTCAATCAGGAATCAATACTGATGAAGAGACTACTCCAAGCTTTATACTAGATGAGTGTTTTAAGATGATGTGGAAGCAGAAGAATGGCCTCCTACTGATGTCTGCATCTAATTCCTGGAACCTATGACCACATTACATGATGAGGTAAAGGGCAAAAGACAATGAGGTGGCAGATGGAATTGAGGTTGCTAATCAGCTGATTGTGTGTTGGGGAGATTAACCTGGATTCTCCAGGTGGGCCCCATGCAATCACAGGGGTCCTTAAATGCAGACAAGAGGCAGGAGGGGCAGAGTCTGAGCAGTGTGGGAAAGACTGGCCCAGCCAGTTCTGACTTGGAAGACTGAGGAAGGGATCATGCACCAAGCAAGTGCAGAAAGCCTCTCAAAGCTGGGGAAGAAAGCACAGACTTCCCTGGAACCTGAAGAACACAGTCCTGCCAAAGTTTCTATTTCAGCCCATTGAGACACAATTCAGAATTGTGACCTTCGACACCATGTTGTTTTAAGCCCCTAAATGTGTGCTGATTTGTTAAAGCAGCAGTTGGGAACTCATACAGGTGGAAACTTAAGTTTGTTGTCTGGACAAATAGGTGGCACTTTTATGTAGCAACTTCTAAAACCTGCTTCTTACTGTATAATTTTCTAAGTTTCTTCCTAGCAGCTTCTCACAAATAGTTCTTAACACCAAGGGGGGAAAGAAATTGGAAAAGCCTACACTGAAACGATTAAAGACAAGCATGAAGCTTATCAAGGCTTTAAGACTTCAAGAAAAATGGGGGCAAGACAGGCTTATTTTCTAGGCTTTGTTTCTTGAGACTCCCAATGCCTCATGTTTGGGAAACAAATGGGAATAAAAAAGCTCTAGAGCTAAGAAACTTTAAAATCCTGTGCTTCCCTAGCAGGCAAAATACATCATTTGAATCTGACCATAAGAATGAGGGGTTACATCTGAAACTAATACAAACTAATATTAATGTAAACTGTAATTTAAAAACAGAATGAAGTGTGGGGATTTGTATGGACAGGGGAAGATTAAGTGGCTAACTAACAATTTAAGGTGTCAGATTTTAGGGGACGCAAAAAATGTTACGGAGTATTAAAACATCCTGAAAGTGTAAATGAATATAGAAGACAGTATTTACCAGGATTTCTCTCACAAAATGTGGAGTTAGATAACTCCCCTGCTAAGCAAGCTGGAGTAGGGCCCCCTGCTGTTTCAGGAGAAGGGTCTCTCTGAATTCAGGGCAGCTGTGGTCTGATGGGGAGGGCAAGGCTTGGAGACACAGCTGGAGCACTTGAAACAGTAACTGTGATCCTCCTTTCCTATTCCTTGCCCTGCTCTCCCTCAAAAATGAAGATCCTTACAGAGTATTCTTTCGAAGGGTGCTACCCTGTTATCCTGTCTCAGGGTGGCCCTGGTGTGTGAAGAGATTCCTCTGCAGTTCAAGGTCATTTTCTAAACCATGTTAGGGTTTTGAAGTAATCTCTGACTTCTAGGAGCCTAAGAATATTAACTTATCTCTTTTGTTATATCTAGGTTTTCAGAAGTGACAAGTTCTTTGGTTGACATGTCAGAATGAAGTTGCATTTCAAATAACCAGAACTCTTAAAGGATTCTAAACCTCATGTTATAGACCAACTTATAGAAAATATAAACATGTTAGCTTTTAAACAAAACAGAGCAAAACACTCACTGGCTTTTCTATAAAAAGAGTATATTTTATGATGAGTCTGGTGTTCAGGAGTTGACATTAGAATATAGTATTTTAGGCGTAAGATCCTCTACCCACTTCTTACTCTGCAGTCAAAATTAAATGAGAAGGATATGTGAAGTAGTAAAATGTATGCTATTCAGTTTTTTTGTGCTTGGATCGATTTGCAAAAGGTGATATATATGAGATTTCATCCACCAAAGAACCATTTTAACTTCTTTAACAGACTGAAAATAATATAAAAGCAAAGCTAAATTTTCATTCCCAACAGGGTTTGGATATAGGCATTTGAATAAAGGTAAGATTAACTGATAGAAATTCAAGCCCTCCTCCTGGTTTCTCTGAGAAAAATCAATGACATCGGCTAGGTGGAGAAAACCAGCAGGGAATGAAAAAGTTCAAAGAATCCCTTTCCTTCCCACCAGTGGCCTTTGCAGGGGTGGTTTACGGGGCAGGAGAGAGGGACTTTAGTTCTCTAGAAACTCCCCTTCCCCAAAGTCATTTACCAAAACCAAACAGACTGACAAGTCAAACTGAGCTTGTTTGGCCAACATAGCTTCAAAACAAAACAGTTTTTCCAGTCCTTTGGCTAACTCCATGCCTGTCCCTACACCCTCCTTCCCAGAAATCCTGAAGTCTTCCCAGCTTCTCACTGAGGACTCAGTAAGTGGGACTTAGCAGGCAGGGCCCCAGGTTCTCCTGACACCTCATTAACACCTTGTTATAAAGAGTCATCTCTTTGACCTTGATATTTTTTCCAGAAAAGTGAATTATTTATTTCTTCATATAGCCACATATGCTGCCCAGAAGCTGCCTGGTTACCCAACATGTTTTATTAAGGAGACCAGATGTCCCTGCAGTAAGTTTTAGGTATCATACCCTCTGACAACAGAGTCCAGAGGAAAAACAGAACTTCAAGTACCTGAGCACAAAGACTTCATCTGCCTGTGTGAATTAAATTTATTTCCTGAGACATTAGCATACAGAAGCTAATTGATCCATTCTACCTCCTAAAATGTAAATAACTAATCTATTTTGATGACTTTCCTCACCCTATCCCCACCCACCAACCCCTGCCCATTGTCCCATCCACTCCTCCTCTCCAACCTAGGAGTTACTGAAAGCTATTAAAACATAGTTTTATTGTTTATATCTCTGTTAAGTAGATTCTGGACAATAGTTTACTTTGATTCTCCTGATGTCTACACAGGCCAAGGTAATTAGTCATTAGCATTTATATGATGCTAATTACCACCAGGGAGAAGTGCCTGGGAGCTGCCAATTTGTTTTGTGGGCTGGGGAGGAGGTGTGACTCTACCTACTTGGTTATTTGGTTATTCGGTTATTCGCAGTGACCCCAGTCTAAGTGGCTGTAGGTTTGAAGTGGCATTTCACTTACAGCAGGCGACATTCTTCCTCTCACTTGGGCATTTTCACGCTAACACAGCCCACTTGTCAAAACTCTTAGCAACTGTGGTGACAGATGTTACGTGATACGCGGGCTAGGTAAAAAGCTGGCATCTGACACTTTGAGCTGCCCCAGCGCACATGTCATTGTGCCCTAAAGCACAGACACTTCCCACAGGACCCGGATACACACTTCTTGCCCAGCCTCTGCTGGATCGATTTGGAACAGATGGGGCGCTGTTTTTCTGATGTATTATGACAAGCAGCAGCTACTAATCCTAGCTCCAAGAGCCGCTGGTATCTAATGCTGTTCTTTTTCTCTGTCACCCATAAAATCACTGTTCTGTTTTTGAACAGAGAGTTTTTAAAAAGAGGGAAGGAGGAAAAAATGACTCGATAGTCTTGAGGGAGAGTGGGAGAGTCTTTGGGCCTAGGGTTTTTCTCTCCTTTTTTACGCTTTCAGATCTGGGCCTGCATACTGCCATCTATACTAAATGCTGGAAAGTTTCCTAGGCCCCAGACTTTGAAACCAGGTATCTGGGCAGTGTTTTTGGGAGGCAGGTGGAGGGAAGGGCTGGGGCAGCCAGTGCCAAATCAAACCTAGAGCTCCATCCGAACAATCAACCTTTACTGTCCCTCCCTCTTCGCTCAGGAGCTACAGTGGCTCCCTCTCGTCCTTCAACATGCGCCATCCGAGGGTCTGTAGTTTCCCTTTAACCTGATTTTATTTACACAAAACCATCAGGGGTTAGACTGACTGAGATCTCCTGTGGGAGTCGCCCCATGTATAGCCCAACCCCATGTGGCAGTCCTGGGTCATGCATACCATCGAGGCGTCCCTGGCACCTCAACTCAAGCATAGCAAATCGCAGGGGAGTTTCAACATCCGATTGGGTAGCAGAGGGTGGTTTCGAGAACCAGGGCACCAAGAAAGGGGATCAAAGTTAGCTTAGAATGTCACCGTAAACTTCCAAAAGCAACATTACCTTCCCTTCTGACAAAGTCTACTTTCATAGCGTGGGGGCCGCCTTCCCTGGGCACCGCTTCGTGGCGCTGGCCAGGTTTGTTTGCTTTCAAAAGAGAGTGTAAAATTATTCCATTACATTAGTGACAGTTACACTGCTTACAAGCTGGCTGATATATAGGGAATTCACCGAGTGTGAAACGGGCCTCTGTGGGTCAATAGGAGCCAAGGGAAACCACAGCGTGATTGATTGCCTGAAGGCTCTATTCACAGTTGATGGAGAGGAAGCAGCCTGCTGTCTGGGGACCAGGTAGTGAGAGTCAAAGACATCTTAGCCAGTTACTCCATGACCTTGATCCTGGTTCACATTGAGGATGCAAAAAAATCCACCTGGAATTTAGAAACTGAGTCCCAGAAAAAGATGCAAAATATAAGTGCCGTGGTCAGTGGTGTGGGATTTGGAGTCAAACATCCACACTTGAGCTGGCTTTTCACTTGCTTGCTGTGTGACCTTGGAAAAATTACTTGAATTTGGTTTCCACTTCTGTGGAATGAGGATAATGATAGTGTCTATTGTACAGGGTAATTGTGAGGGTCGAATGAAGTATTGTCGGTTGAATGCTCAGAGCAGTGTCTAATACAGAAGGAATCCTGCAGAGATACAAATATTATTATTATTTACATTAATAAAGCAGGGTGTGGGGAAGAGATAGTGTAACCACAAAGGCATGGGATTTAAATATGCATGATCGTAGATCCCTTTAAAGATTTTTCCCTAAAGTGCATATGCTTTCTTGAGCATTTAGTAAATTCAACCTATCCCAAAAGAGGGGACTGAGAATTGTTTTGTGTTCCTTTTGCAAGATATAAAATGATAGTACTGTCATTTTATCCATTTAAATTTGCGGGGAATTTTCTCTACTCCTGTGAATTTGACCTCGAAGCAGCTACATTGTCTCCAGACGGTGCCTGCTATGCCTCTTAGAAGCAGTAATGCTATAGAGGGAATGTGCACACACAGGTTAGTTCTCTCTTCCACTCAGGGTTCTTTTATTTATTTTAAATAAATGACATAACTGTGTAGTAAAGCAGCCAAGTATAAATATTAAGCAATAATGATAAAGCCAAATGTTTAAATACAAACGGAAGCACCCCATTCTCAATTTCTTCAATGTCATAAAATTCAGTTTAATTTAACGTTAGTTTCCTTTTTAAAAAATACATTTTATTGATTATACCATTACAGTTGTATCACTTTTTTTTCCTCTTTAACCCCCTCCATCCTGCTCCCCCCTCCCACCAGCTTTCTCCCCTACTTGGCCATGGGTCATACATATAACTTCTTTGGCTTCTCCATTTCCTGTACTATTCTTAACCTCTTCCTGTCTATTTTGTACTTACCATTTATGCTTCTTACTCCCTGTACCTTTTCCCCCATTGTCCCCACTTCCTCTCCCTGCTGATAACCCTCCATGGGATCTCCATTTCTGTGATTCTGTTCCTGTTCTAGTTGTTTGCTTAGTTTGGTTTTCTTTTAAGTTCATTGATAGTTGATAGTTGTGAGTTTGTTGTCATTTTACTGTTCATAGTTTTTATCTTCTTTTTCGTAGATAAGTCCCTTTAACATTTCATATAAGGGCTTTGTAATGATGAGCTCCTTTAACTTCACCTTATCTGGGATGCACTTTTTTTTTAATCTGCCCTCCCATTCTAAATGATAGCTTTGCTGGATAGAGTTATCTTGGATGTAGGTCCTTTGCCTTTCGTGACTTGGAATACTTTTTTCCAGCCCCTCCTTGCCTCCAAGGTTTCTTTTGAGAAATTGGCTGAGAGTCTTATGGGAACTCCTCTGTAAGTAACTGTCTCCTTTTCTCTTGCTGCTTTGAAGATTCTCTCCTTATCTTTAATCTTGGCTACTGTAATTGTGATGTGTCTTGGTGTGTTCCTCTTTGGGTCCAACTTGTTTGGGACTCTCTGAGCTTCCTGGGCTTGCATGTCTATTTCCTTTGCCAGATTGGAGAAGTTCTCCTTCATTATGTTTTCAAATAAATTTTCAATTACTTGCTCTTCCTCTTCTCCTTCTGGCACTCCTATGAGTTGTTGGAACATTTAAAGTTGTCCCAGAGGTTACTAAGCCTCTCATTTTTTTGAGGTATTTTTTTTTTGTCATCCTCTTCTGGTTGAATGTTTATTTCATCCTTCTCCAAATCATTGATTTGAGTCCCAGTTTCCTTCCCTGCACTGTTGGTGCCCTGTATATTTTTCTTTATTTCACTTTGCATAGCCTTCACTTTTTCCTCTATTTTGTGACCATACTCAACCATTTCTGTGAGCATCCTGATTACCAGTGTTTTGAATTCTGCCTCTGATAGGTTGGCTATCTCTTCATCTCATAGTTCTTTTTCTGGAGTTTTGATTTGTTCTTTCATTTGGGCCATACTTCTTTGTGTAGGCACACCTGTTATGTTGCAAGGCGGGGAACCTTAGGTATTTGCCAGGCAGGACAACCTACGTTGCTGTGGTGTGGTGCTGTATGTGGCGGAGGGGTCAGAGAGGGAACAATGCCATTTGCTTGGCTCTCGCCCCCTCTTTCAGTCACTTCCCCTACTACCCACAAGCAAATTGGGCCTTTCTGGTGGTGTCTCCTGGAAGGGTAGGTTTGTGTACGTTCTAGGACCCCATGGCTCCCTCCAACGGACTCTCCTGTGAGACTGGGAGTTTCTCTCACTACTGCAACCCCCACAGATTTTTACAATCATTGGTTTCGATGCTTTATTTTCCTGGTGATGGAACCGTGGGTCGTGCAGTCTGTCTCACTCCCCAGTTGTTCCTCCTGGTTTATCCAAATGTGAATGTGGGACCACCCACTCTGCCAGCTGCCACCTTGCCCTGTCTGCTAGTCACCACCTCGCCTGGTCCAGCCACCACCTTGCCTTGAGTCCTCTCTGGCCAGCTGCCCATCTCCACCCCTCCTACCAGTCTGGATGAATGTTTCTTCTTTAACTCCTTGGTTGTCAGACTTCCATACAGTTCAGTTTTCTGGCAGTACTGGTTGTTTTTTGGTTTTAAATTTGTTGTTGTCCTTCTTTTGGTTGTGCAAGGAGGCAAAGTGTATCTACTTATGCCTCCATCTTGGCCAGAAGTCTAATGTTGGTTTCATCTCCAGGCTTAAAGAGAACACTTTTTTCTGCTCACCGTAAATCTTGTCCTTTAGATATTAAAGGGCCAGAAATTTTATTCTGATAAATATGCAGGAATATTAAGCAGCTCAGGAAATAGTCCTATAACAGCTTCCTTAAGTGAGGGAAAGAAAATGTTTAATAATCAGATTGTAATATTTTATTTTAGGTCAAAGATTCAAATTTTATCCCAAGTACAAACATTTTCAATGTCACACAGAAATAAAAAGCCTTCCAAAAAACACATACTCTTCAGAGGCAACTTAGAAATCTATTGCTTTTATTCCCCATTCTTAGAAGACAAGCAGCCACAAGTGACAGTAACAGACAAGAAGTTGCCATACTGGTGTGCCCTCTGCTCTTAGCCTAGCTGGTTTTATCTTTCCCAGTGTCTCCTGTGCTCTTTGGTTTTGTTGATTCCTCATTCTAGTAAAAAGTGAAGGAGAGATTTATAAAAAAACAAACAAACAAAAGAAACCCAAAATCCAAGGTAGTGGCTCTTAATATGATAAGCGCAGGTCATGTTTTATTTTCTAGTGAAATATCTTCCCAACTCACTGCAGGTAGTCCTCTGCCTGTATCCACATTTCAGTTCATGTCCGCAGAGGCATTTGAAAATCAGATGTGTGGAAGTGGAAAATCAGATTCACCTGTTGCGATAGGCTGCATAGTGCCTCAAAGACGGCCATGTCCTCATTCCCAGAACAAGCAAATATGTTACCTTATGTGACATAAAGAATTTTGTAGCTATGATGAAGTTAAGGATCTGGAACTGGGGAGATTATTCCAGATCATCCAGGTGGGCCCAATGTACTCACAAACATCCTTATGGGAGGAAGATAGGATATCAGGAGGAGAGGAGAGGAGAGGCTGCTGGCTTTGGTGATGGAGAAAGGAGCCTCTAAAAGCTGAAAAAGGCAAGGGAACCAATCCTTCTCAAGAGCCTCTAGGAGGAAGGCAGCCCAGCAGAGCCATCTTAGATTTCTGAACTCCAGAACTGTGAGCTAATATATGTGTCATGTGTTAGCCGTTACATGTGTGGTAATTTATTATAGTAGCAATAGGAAATGAATATACCTGTCATATAGGGGTTTGGGCCCCAGGGGAATAAACTATGTTGTTAAATTCCTTAATTATAATTCCCACTTCTGCTGCTGCTTTCAGGAGCTGAAAGGTTCTGAACCGGTAAGAATCTGCACCTGTACCCAGGCCCCAGGATGGGAGGTGGCAGGATGTATGTGTAAAGAGGCTCAGTCCGTCTGTTCCCTGTCACCCCAGGGCTTCAGGAAGTTAAGGTGGATATTTACAAATCTACCTCCAGGTCTCTCTCCTCTCTCTGCCTGGTCAAGCCCACTGCCTCTCACCTGGCCATCTTCAGACCACAGGCAGTTCTGATTTCTAACCTGCATCATGGTGTGTGAGTGTAAAAGGAGTCTGTCTTCTTCTGTTACCCCAGTCAAGTGGTGCTCTGATCCACTGTCCCCAAATATACTTGGCTGCCAGCTGAGGCTCACCTGGCTGACTGATGTGAAGGTCCAGCTCCCTTTGCTCCATGCCCACCTTTGAGAACTGTAAGGAGGCAAGACAAGGGGATAATACCTACCCTGGAAGGTTTTTAAACAAAGATACACACTTGTTTCTACACTTACCCCAAATTTATGCTCATAATGTAACAAATGTGATCTGAAGAACCAGTGCATGAAGTCTAGGAACAAAGGTTTAATTCATTTGACGTGGTTTGGAATTGCCCCAATTTGCTTTCTAGTGACAAATTTACTAAATGTGGACTTCATTACTTTAAATATTGACATAAATTTGATAACACTTTGTAAAGATGGGCTGTTGGGGTAGATAAGCCAAGTGTTCCCTACCATGAGTCAGTTCAAGCTGGATCAAAACCTTTTCCTCCTAAATTTAATAATCTAAAAAGTCAGTCTCCTAATGAAACTAATATTCTATTGGCCTAAAATCTTTGTGTTATGGTGTTGCTGTCTTTGGTACTAAATAGTGAATCCCTTTATACTATGCAGAGTGATTATATTTCAGACTTTAGACCTCTTAGATTTTATTTGAAAGAACTCAGATTTTTGTTTCCAGTTGGGCAGGAGAGGATTTCAAGTATTAAGACAAAATTTGGTTTAATGAAAGGCCAAATTGGAATGGAAAGAAACCTGAATTTATCATCAGACAACCTCGGTTCTCTCAGCTCTGCAACTTCTTACAGAGACACTGGCCAACACATTGAAGCTTTCTAAGTCTCTGTCCTTATTCATGAACTGAAATATTCATGTCACCTACCTCTTAGGATTATTCTAAGGAATAAATGGAATACTCTATGTGAAATATGTAGCATAAATCCTGTCACATAGGATGTACTCAATCAACATTAGTAATTATTGTTATTTTATTTTTATCATTATTACCTTTTGACTGTCTCACTAAGTTTCTTGGTGAGAGGTCCCTAATTCCATTTATTTCTTGAGTTCCTGCAATGTGCTGAGCAATCCAATAGATGCGGACTATAAATGTGAGTGCCTTCAAGGAACTTACATAGGAAGGCACTGATCTGATAAAACAAAGTCCTACAGCTCTGAATACAGGTATAAATATAAAATACAGTTCTATAGCCCTACAGCAACATGAAATTAATGTCAACCTACCATCAGTTCACCAAGGATAACTAAAGCAGGCTTCTTCCCAGACTGCCTCATGAGGAAAATCCTATGAAAAATGAAAAACCTATAATATTTCTGCACCATGTGAATATGGTCTTTAAGAGTTATAGGTCCCTCAGTTTTTCTTGAAAGTCACTGAATATTCACCTCTAGGTACCAACTGGAGAATCAGCAGAAATACAAGACATGACAAGTTGAAATCCTAGTTAGCAAGATAACATTTAAGCACTTGGGACAACCAGACAACAACTCAAGAAAGTATATAATTGGTGTAATCTGTGTGGGGAATCAGAAGAGGGGAGGTATCAATGGGTAGAGATATGTTGCTCACCCTTGGTGTTTGGTCCTAAAATGATGACAAAACATGTAAAGTGAGAAACATGTTGGATGACTCCGGCTGAGCCTAGACACTGAGACCCTTCAGCTGTGATCCTTTTAGAAACTGCCAAGCAAGTGAACTTGAAAAGCTTTACTTGACTCTGCTTTCTACCCAAGCATTCTTCCCAATTTTTTTTTCAGTGACAAATTTTTCTTATGAAAATAATGTATGCTTATTATGGAAAATTCAGAGAACTCAGAAAAGTATAAAAAATAATCATTTGTAATTCAATACTACAGAGATAACCACTCATAATAGTTTGTCCTTTTCCTAGGAATTTCTAAAAAGGTTAAAATTTCATGTATGTAACCAAGATGTCAACTGAGATGACCCTGAACTTTGAGATATAGAAAAGGCTGGCTCAAGGCCCCTCCTGTATCTCGATGGAATTCCAATTCATTCTCTAAGTTGGCTTCAAAATCCCAGGGGTTTACAGTCTCAGTCATTTCTGACTCCACTTCTAATTTCATGGAACTTAACCATGAATTCACCCTTTCAAGCTGTTCTTTTTTCTCTATTCTCCAAATCTAAAGGTTTGATTTTTTTCTCCCTTAAAACTGCCACAAAAGGCAATTTTATATTTAGCAGATTTTACTGAACATCTAGGGAAATGAAAAGGGTTTACATTATATGAGACCTAAAACTGAAAATTAATATCCCTCTCCTGAAATCTTTTGATTATCCCAGCAAGAAGGGTTTCTTACTGACCCCCTCTCTCTGCATCCAGACCTTCTATCTTCAATGTTATTTAGAATCACCTTTTCGGGTGATCCCAAGAGTGCACTAGGATTTTGATGAAAGTTGTGCCATACATTTAATTTGTGAACAACTGATACTTATACATTGAACATCTTATATCCTTCTACTTATTCAGTCCTGGCTCTTTCCCTGTGCCCTCCCCTCTGTGGATCAGACTTCCCTGGCCCTTCTTTGCCTGGCTAACTCCTCCTCATGATCTTTAAAGTGTCAGCCAATATCTCACTTCTTTTAGAAAACCTCTAAGACCCCTGCGGATCCTCCCCCAGATAACAATGAATTGATCTAGAACAACCTGTGTCAATCTCAGCACTACTAACATTTTGTTCATTTAGTTCTTTGTTGTGGGCACTGTCCTCTATGCTGTAGCCTGTTGAGCAGCTCTTCTGGCCTCTACTCACTAGACACCCATAGACATTCTCCACGTCCACCGGCCATGACAACAGAAAACATCTCCAGACATTGCCAAATATCCCTTCAGGGGCAAATGCACCCATAGTGGAGAATCACCAGGCTGGAGATGGGCATGTGACCCAAACTGTTATGAGTTCTTCCCTGTTTATTATTATTATTATTGTTGTTGTTGTTGTTGTTATTGAAAAAGAGGATCTGGTCCTGTCTGAGTCAGACCCTGGGTTGATGTGAGGCTTAGAACTGATGGTAGACTTGCATCCTGGACTGTGGAGAGGACTGGCCTATGGTAAGGGAGGAGAAAGCTCACAGGGGAAGAAGTACAGACTGCTGGAGATAGCCAAGTGTCTGGTTCTGGCTGGTACTGAGTTCTTGCTGTGTTCTGACCTCCTTTCCTTAACCTAGGGAATATCAGTACCTTCATCTAATCAATTTTGGATTGGGTATATGGCTCCTGGGCCAGTGAGAGTACTGACAACATGTTACAACACTCCTCTTTCATGCTCCCTCCCCTGGATATGCTGTATTCACTCACCTGTTTCTGAAACTGGAGTATAAACTCCTTGAGGGTAGGAACTTCTTATTCACTGTTATGTATGTGCCCAGCACCTAATATACTACTTGGTACATGATAGAAAAGCAATACATATTTGTGCAGTAAATTTAATAAATGGAAGGATGGATGGATGGATGAATAAATGGATGAATGAATAAAGTATCATGTTACTCTCCAGCTCCCCTTACACCCACTCTGCTTCCTATCCTTGTGCCTCCAGAGAATTCTTTGGACAGGAACCAAGTGTGATACCCTGCAGAATTCTCTTTCCTGAACACTGTTTAGGAACTGCGATGTTCAAAAAAATTCCAAGGACTAGCTGCCATGGCCCCCAGGGCAATGCATGACTCAATAAACTCCTCTGGCAGTAATGAAATAAGACAGAGCCAACTCCCCAGAGAAGAATCTGTGATGCGAGAGCAGCACATGACCGGAGACAGTCCTCTGAGATCTCTGTGAGCCAGCCAGGAAGGATTCTCCGTCACTGTCAGAATCCAGTGTCACCGTAAAATATGACCTAATTAAGGTTTGGGTTAGTGACAGGTGGACGGTGCTCCCCATGCTTAACCATCACACTATGCCAGGGTGAAACAGTAACCACCTCATGAGATTGTTTTAAATGTATTAATGTACTCTTTGCACTGAGGACTGTCCTAGGAAAATGGCAAGTTTTCTAATAAATGACAGCTATTGCCATTAATGAGTGAACCAATCAATGAATCAATTTGATTAGGATGTCCAAAGTAGAAGTTTTTCTTATTTCAGAAATTGTTTCCTTCTTTACAGGCAAACACTCTATACCTAAAAGACAGAAAGTCTTGAGGAGAAAAATGAATTTTTTTTCTTAAACCTTCAATTAGTTTACACTTTATTTTTCAAGTTAAGTCATGCAGGTGGCAGATAGGAGCATGGGGACAATTTATGGAATGGCAGCACAGACAAATTTTATTTATTTATTTATTTTATTATATTACTTGTATAATGGTATGTAAAACTTTCCATGGATTATATTGTGGGAGAAAATTCTTAGAGTTAAAGGAAATATAGAGGCTAAATTGGGAGGTGAGGAATGCAGAGAGCAAAATAAGGCATTGGGAATAGAGTTCTTTGGACATGATTGACCTTGACCATAAAGGACAGAATCAGAGCAGTGCCACCTGGGAGCCTGTGCTCAGAGGAAGGTGTGAAAATGCTGAATGCTGATGGGAAAAGGCTGCAGAGAGGATAAGACAATGAGTCATTGGAACAGCACTAAGTCCAGGGATAAGGGGAAGGCTGTGTCACCATGGAGGTTGGGGAATAGGAAGTTGGCAGTGGTCTGGTCAAATCACTCTGTTTTCTCTATGAAGTTAAAAGCAAGGTCACCAGGGAGAATAGAAAGGACAGCAGGTAGTCAAGGAAGTGAGGGGCATGGAGAAGGGTTGGAATATGTTTCAAAGAGCTTTCCACTAAAGTAAGCATGGTTCAACTCTCAGGAGCTTGAGGTCTTGACTATTTTTACATGTTGCATTTAAATAATAAATATTCAGGACCATTGATATGGCTAGCTAGCATCATATTCTAGGTATCAATTAAGAAAATTATATTAGTCTTAGGAGAAAATTAATGATTACAATGGAATATATAAAATATTAATAACTGAAAGTAGCCTTTGATTCATTATACATGATTAAGTTTAAAAGTTAAAAATATCAAGCTAGCCCTGTCTGCGTAGCTCAGCTGGTTAGAGTGTCGTCCTGATACACCAATGTTGTGGTTCCATCCCCGGTCAGGGCCACATTCAAGAATCAAACAATGAAGGCAAAAATAAGTAGAACAACAAATTGATGTTTTTTCCTCTCTCCCTTCTTCTATCTCTAAAATCAATCAGTCAATCAATCAATCAATCACATTTACAAATAGACAAGTTATATTTTCATACATCTTATAAACTTGCCACAATTTTATGTCAGGCACGTTATAAGAATTTTTTTTTTAAATCTAAATGAACTTAAGTAGATTTTGCCCCCTGCCCTTGTACAGTATTTTACCAACTTTTCCTTCATTTTCTAACCCATCTAACAGTGCGTTGTTATACACCTATTCCATGAAATATAGATGTTTCCCCCCTCTACCTGCTAAATAAACTTCATTTCTAAAACATTACTACATTCTTCTTCCAACACACTAACTATGTCCCTTTATTTAACAACCATAATTAGTAATGCACATTGAGTTTTAAAATTTTTAAAGTGCTATCATATACATTGTCCTATTTATCACCATAACAACACTACAAATGATCAGTTATGGTCATCATTCTATAAAGAAATTGAGATAAATTACATGACTAGCAAAGAACAAAGATAGGACTTGAACCCGTGTGTTCTGATCCTTCAACTCAAATACACTTTACTATACCAGTGTTTCTTAGTAACATATGAAAAATCAATTTTTAATCTAGAGAACTCTGTATTTTAATGATATTTTACATAAATTATTTAAATTAAAAGTTATTTAATTTAAATAAAAACAACAAGTAAATAATAGAGATTGCATGCAGATTTTGAAAAATTCATGAATATATGTGTATATGAATGAAGTTTCCATAATCACTAAAAGATGGGTGAAAACCAGGTGTAATTCTCCCCTGTTAAGATAAAGGGTTAGTCAAATGAATGGCTGTGACATTAGCTAGGGTAGTTGAGAGGGGGGCCTTCCTTTAAAAAAACATAATAAAATCCAACTCCTTCCCATTAAAAAACTAGCTGAAGGGGAAATTATATTACAAAATGCCCTTTCACTGTGAAGATGCTTAAATCTTAGGTATAGGTAACATTTATGTTGCTGGTGCTTGGCTCTAGGCTCTTACAGACTAAATTATATAATCCTTCTACCACCTTGTAAGGTAAGTACATTTATTAACCTAATTTTTCAGATGAGGAAGTACAGTAAGATTCAAAACTGTTATCAAATTAATAAACTTTCATGAAGCAGAAAGTTCCAATTAATGACAGCATAGAATGAACAATCTTCAAGGCTCTATTTCCTATTTTTTCCTCTAGAATAAGAGTCAGGAAACCCTGATTCTAACCCTGGTTTTGTTTATCATCAGCTGAGTCACAATCCTCAGACAAATCTTTTAAATTCTAGGCCTTGGTTTTCCATATCTATAATATAAATCTTTGAATTTTGTCATCCCCAATATCCCCTTTATTTCTAATCATCTACACTTTTGCTCTTCAAATTGCTAATAACATTTATTTGTATCATGTCAGGAATGAATAGATTGCATAAGTTAGGTATACTGTTGAGGAACTAATGCTGAAATCAAAAGTTGTTCTCAATTGTTGTGATAGAGCACCCACATAATAATGTCTAGTTTGTCCTGAAAGAAGGAAGCTGAGTTAACTGACCTATTTCAAGCAATTATTAATGCAGAACACCTTAAGTGATAACTCAGAAAATCCACAAACCTAGAACAACCGTGCTAGCAGCATGTTCTGGGAAACACAAATAGATAGCCTCATCCTTAATGAGTTTACAGACAATTGAGGAAACTGATCAAACTCATGAAAATTGAAATTGCTGATCAAAGTGTAGGGTTGGAAAAGCCCTTCGACCTCATCTAGTCACAGATTCACAGAATGTGAGTGCCCACAAAGGACCTTAGAGATGGGTCCACTCACTGCCCCTCCCTGTTACCAGGGCCAGTAGGAGAGCTCACTAATCTGCAGGGAGTTAAGAAAGAACAGGGAGGGATTAGAACTCTATCAAGAGCCGCAGTAGGTCAGTTCAAGTGAAGTGGAGAATTTGGGTTAAAGAGCAGTTGCCAATTGGAACTTGGTTGTGGAGGCTTTTCTGTGTCATACCTCAGCACTGAGAAGCCATGAAAGGTCTTCCTGGTAGAGAAGCGTTCGCCGGGCTGTCAGAAACACAGCCGTTAACAATCAAATCCGGCCCGTCTCTGTGTAGCAATGTGGAACAGTCGACACATGCTGTTAGAAAGAGAAGAAAAGCAAGGCGTACAATGTTTTTTGTGTGCATGTGTATGTGTAAATGCATAAAATTTCTCTGGACAGATGAATAAAAATCTGGTTACTGTGTTTGCCTGCAGGGAGGGGAATTAAATGTCTGAAGTGTGGGCATAGGAGTTGGATAAATTTTTCATTTTATGTTCTTTTGAACATTTTGACTTTGGAAAGTTTCACATGTTTTGCTTAAATAAAATATTTTTTTTAGTGGTGATAGTATTTTCTAATTAAAAAAAATTTTCAGTTACAGTTGACATGTAACATTCTATTTCTGTGAAGTGAACAACATAGTGATTAGACATTTTTATAACTAGTGAAATAAATCATCATTTTTTAAAAGATATTTTTGTATAGTCTAGAAAGCTTTTTTTAAAGTAAATAAAATTCTTTTTCTGTTTTCAGTAGCACCTTTTGGTAAAGTAGTTATCTACCTTCAGAGCAATAAGATCAAGGTTAATTATATAATTACTGCCTCATTCATATTTTTAAAAAAATGTTACAGAGGGTGTGATATCCTGACATTAAACGTTGATTTATTTCCCCCTGTGGTTACTCTGCAACTAATGACTGCAGTTGTTGAAAGGGTGCCAGACACTGCCACACAGAACTCGGATGGGAATCGAAATGAAGACATCTTGTCCCACAGCTGGCTGAGGACCAGTGTGTACTATAAATAAAACAAACTCTGCTTTCAAAATGCAATTCATGACACATCTACAGCAAAGTGGGCTTGACAACACACTGGGATCTTTCTATCACGGAATTGGAGAGGGAGGCACCCTTACCTGCTTTGATCAGAATTTGCCTTTCCTGGTTGTGTAGTTTCTGGAACAAGAGGGGACCCATAGCACGTCCACATCCACTGAACAAGCTGTTACAACAGCAGTAACTAGAATCTAAAAATGCAAGGTGCTCTTCTTCCAGATAAAGCCATGCCCACCTGGCCTGTGGTTATGTAGGAAGACAATGTCTCAGAGCTTTTGGGAGTACATCCAGAGTCTCAGAACTGCATGTTTTAGCTAGGTTTAGATTTTCCAGAAAACAATAGAGCACCTTCTCAGTGGATTGTATACAACTCACTCATAAACCCTTTTGGGGATAGCACAAGTAGTCCAGCAACCTCTTGTAGAAAGTCGCCCAGTGACTTGCCACTTTGAGTATTTCCCTGGTCTGCTTTATAAACCTGAGTCAAACCCTGATGCTAATAGGTACAAACTCTTAGAAAGCCTAGGATGCACGTTTCAAATGGTCTCCGTCTTGTCTAGTTGCTTTCAATGATAACAGTGGTTGAGAACCACCTAAAGAGCTTTGGAAAAATTCAGGTACCTGGATCTTCCCTCTCCCCCAATCCCCTGAGCTGGGAGGAGCCTTGAGGACGGCAGTGCAGTGCAGAGAATGGGGAAGTAATGATGCAAGGTATGGAGGAGACCGGAGAGGTGAGCAGGAACCAGCTCGTTCATGGCCTCTAGGCTATGGTGTAGATTCTGATCTTCAATCTAAGAGCAAAAGAGAAGCTACTGGAGTCTGTTAAGGAGATGAAACACTGCTGAGGTATGTGTGTGCCTTTTTAGGCCACCTGGCCACAATGTGGGGACGTGATTGCAGGGGGACAAAAGTAGATAGATGTAACCTACTTGGAGAGATTTTTGTAATAATGCAGCCAGTTTGGCCTGGAAAAGATATGGTCAGGTAAAAAGGAAGTGGACAGCCCTGACCAGTGTGGCTCAGTTGTTTGGAGCATCATCCCATGGACTGAAGGGCGCTGGGTTCAATTCTCAGTCAGGGCACATATCCAGGTTGTGGGTTTGATCCCCAGTCATGGCATATACCAGAAGGCAAACAATTGATATTTCTTTCTTACATCAATGTTTCTGTCTATCTCTCTCCCTCTCTCATCTTTGCTCTTTCTCTCCCTAAAAGTAATGAAAATATGTCCTTGGGTGAGGATAAAAATAATAATAAAATTTAAAAATAAAATAAAAGGTGGTAGGGCAGGTTGGAAGGGGTGTTCAGGATATAGAACCAGATGGGAGATGTTGGTAATTGCCTGACCAGTGTGGCTTAGTTGGTTGGGCATCATCCCACAAAGCAAAAGGTCCCTGGTTTGATTCCTGGTCAAGACACATGTCTGGGTTCAGGTTCAGTCTCTGGCCGGGCGCATACGAGAGGCAACCAAACGATGTTTCACTCTCACATTGATATTTCTCTCCCTCTATTTTTCCCTTCCTTCCCTTCTCTGAAAGAATAAATAAATAAAATCTTTAACAAACAAAAAAAGAGAATAATTTCCAGACACCTAGGATTCTGACAAAGGCAGGAATTTGTACATTTGTCTAGTCCTTCCTGGATGATTTCCTGGTGCTGGCTGCACTTGCCCCGGGGTCTGGACGAAGGCCATCCCTGGCAGTGTTCCGTGAATCAATGATTCACCAGCCTGCCGTGTCCTAAGGGGCCAAGTGCCCGCATTACCACAAAGGGTAATGCAGTCATGGAATTTTTTAGTGTCTCTTCTTAGCTAGAAAATATAGTTTGCAAGTGTGTTAGTAAGACCTTTTATTTCATATTGAAAAACCCAATCACCAAGTGGCATTTGGAGAAATTTGTAGTATGTAGAAATAAAATTGAAAAGGGCAAGTATTGATTTATAGAAAAATTTTTCTAATGCTTAAAGAAGTGAAGTAGAGGTATATCGTAATTTAGTTATTTACCTGTACATGTGTTAGGTATGTGTATACAGGTGTGGCCATTTTGAGAATGGCCTGTGATCAACCTTTCATGTTTTCCTTCTTAATTAATCCCTTAAAAGCAACATAGTGTCACCATGATGAGTATGGTTAAGAAAATGATGCCACTTTTACAAAATAAGTTTGGTTTTGAATTTGTGAATCCATGCTGAACTATGGGTTGGGTCTAGACAGACTGAGGCTGGCCCTCTACTCTCCTGCTTCCATAGCTGATAAAGAGACTCTGAGAGGTAGAGTACCACTTTCATAACAAGAGAGCAAGGGGTCCAAGTTCCAGAGAATTCCCTCCGAGCAGCGACTTACTCTCAGGAGTGTTGGCTAAAGTCCAATTGCCCTCTCCACAGACTACCTCCAAGAACCCACAAAGAACATTCCATTTGCAGAGGTTCTCTGAGTCCTCCATCTTACCTCTCTTTGTGAAATGCCTTTACCAGTAAACTGCTGGTAATGAGGTGGTTTATCTGCTTTTATTGCTTTTAATTTTATTACCTACCCAATATAATCTTGGCTCAAGCTTCACCTGCTTAGAGGCCTGGTAAAAGCTTTATGTCTAGTTAGGCCCCATCCTAGAAGAGATTTGGCTTTCTGAGCTGTGGGCTCTGAGCCAGGCCTGTATGCTGAGGCTTTGGTCCTTCTAACAGCCTAATTTAGGAGCTCTCAGCCATTCTAGAATCTTATTTTCTGGCCTATGTGGATTCAGAGACAATCCAGAGGATAGAGATTCAATGAGTCAACAAAAAGAAAGAGGTAAAGACCAAACACCCATTTCTTCATCCTCAAGAGCAGCAGAATCTCTGTTTTGTATTTGACTTTCTTTGGTGTGAACCACACAGAAGCATTTGTGGTTGTGGGGGGACACATCCATCATCCCAGTGTCAGCTGGGGCTGAGCTCTAGCAAAGCCCCTCACAGAAGTGAAGTGAAGCAATAGGGCTGAGAACATTGGGGTGAGAGAAGACACAGCAGGTGAAGAATGGAGGAAGTGAAGTCTGGTTTTCAGTGAGGAAGGGTGGGGCCTTCCCTATCCTGGCTCTGAGTCCAATCTGGCTGTCTTGCTATTTCACTTCTCTGAGGGGCTCTGTCTCCCTCCGCCCTCCACCAATCCCATCCCCTTACCATCTCTCACACCACATGCATAAATTATGATTTCATATGCAGCTGTGGCTACCACTTTAACAGCCTGGTGTACCTGTATCCACCACCTTTTCAATCCTGTAGAGCATTCTTCCTGATACCATTTATTTAAACACACGTAATAAAACACTTTGAGGTGCTAGTGCCTTATGCCAATTTGATTTTACTCCTGTTGCACTTTCTCAATGACTCCTGAAAAATGTTTTTCTCTTCCTTCTTTGCTACCCCCACTCCCACCCACACCCTGACTCTCCACTGCTGGTGTGACCACAGCCCACCACAAACCAAGAAAATGTGGGTGGGCAGGTGTCAGTCTCTGCTGCAGCTATAGGGGCTGAGACTGGGGAGTTCCAGGGGTAACAGGGAATGAGGGTGTCGCCTTCAGACTTTCTCAAAAAGCTGCAGAGAGCTTCTTTAAAAAAATTTGTGTTGACAATATTAAAAAATACTCTTTCTGAATATGAACAGCATATGATGCTCTTAGAAAACACACAGTTTATACTAGTAAGTGAAAATGCTAGTAGTGATAACCAAGTAGTAGATCTGATTCCATTTGCTGTTTATTTACTAAGGATGTGCATACTTCTTATACTTGTATATGCATAAGGCTTTCTGGGAGGGGAAACGAAGAATTGCAGTGATTACCTCTGAGGAAAGGGTTGTGTGTGTGGGTGGGGGGAGTCAACATTTTGTTGTAGTGCTTCTGTACTGTTGGAATTTGTTTTTTACTGTAGGGCATGTATTGTCTTAATAATAAGTGAGTTTAATTTTTTTTAAAGGAATATTAATTTTCTGTCCCTCAGTAATTCTCCAAGACCAATTAATAAGATCTAAGTAGAAATTGAAGCTGAATAATACAGTAAATTCTGTCTTCACTGATAGGTTGAACAACTTACATTAATACCATTTTAAACACTTAGTATACACCATAACAATTGTCTTTGCTTTATATAACTACAAAATCAAATGAGGTATCTACTTGACTCCCCCCAGTTTATGAATGAGAAACAGACTTAAAGAGGTTACATAACAGTCACAAGCTCCCACAGCTAGCAAGTAAGTACTTGGCAGCTGATCCTTTCATAAGGATAGATTAAACATCTGCCTCATCTATCCTGAATCCCCAGATCCTAGCAAAGTGACTGGTACAATGGAATGATACAAATATATTTATTAAACAAATGAATAACACCTAATATAGAACTATGCCCTTAACTACCACATTAAATTCCCCTCAAAAGATATACTTGGGGTGGAAAAAGGCACTTTGTCAGCCCATTCACAAGGGCAGACTGAGGTCCTGGATCACTGTAGCACAGAAGGAGCCCTCAAACCTAAGGTGAGCCCTCACCTCCAAGCACTGTACTTACTGACTGCTTGTCCTGTTCTAGGACCTTCACTCAATACTCTCCCCTCATCTTCTGGGGCCATAAAAGACATTTTTGTTTTTCTTGACTGACTTACTACCTTAGCATATCATTCATTCATTTGGTCACTCATTAAATATTTATTGAGTACCTACCACCTTCAAGGCATTGAAGATATAGAGGAAAACACAGAGAAAACCACTTTTTACCTTTAATATTTGTCCTAGAAAACAACACAGACAAAAGAGGAATAAAAAAATTAGTAAGTGAGAAAATATTAAGTAGTTTAAGTATTTTAAAGAAAACATGGCCCTGGCTGGTGTGGCTCAGTGGATTGAGTGCCGGCCTGCGAACCAAAGGGTTGGTGGTTCGATTCCCAGTCAGAGTCAGGGCACATGCCTGGGTTGTGGGCCAAGTCCCCACTGGGGGGCACTTGAGAGGCAACCACGCATTGATGTCTCTCTCCCTCTCTTCCTCCCTTCCCCTCTCTAAAAATAAATAAAATCTTAGAAAAAAAAGAAAACATGGTGCAACAAATCCTGTTTGTTATGAAAAATGTGATATTTATTTTTCTAAATTCTTTTTTTTTCAAATTACTGGATAAAAAAGATGTATTTAGACCCTTACCTCACAGCATAAAAAATTAACATAAAATGGATCAGAGACCAAAATGTAAAGATGAAACCTATAAAACTTTTAGAGGACAACATAGAAAAGCAATCTTTATAACCTTGACTTAGGCAAAGATTTCTTAAATACAACACCACATGCAATACATTAAAGAAAAAATTGACAAATTGGACTTTATCAAAATTTAAAACTTTTGTGCTTTAAAATACTTCATTGAGAAAATGAAAAGATAAGTTGCAGACTGAAAAAATATTTGCAAATCATATATCTGATAAAAAAGAACATTTATTGAGAACATATAAAAACTCTTACAGTTCAATAGTAAGAAAAAAAAGTACAGTTTTTAAATGGGCAAAAGATTTGAATATATTTTTCACTAAAGAAGATGAATGAATAGCTAATACATTCATGAAAAGGTACTTATCATCATTAATCACTAGGGTAGTACAAATCACATGTAATACCACTTCATACCCATTAGAAAGGCTATAATTTAAAAGGCAAATACCCACACTGAGATGCATCATAATTAAATTGTCAAAGTTAAAGACAAAGAGAGAATCTTAAAAGCAGCAAGAGAAAAATAATGTGTTACATACAATGAAACCCCCATAAGACCATCAGCAGAAACTTTGCAGGCCAAAGCGGGAGTGGCATGATATACTCAAAGTGCTGAAAGAAGAAAAAAACCCTGCCAACCAAGAATTCTCTATCTGGCAAAGTTGTCTTTTAGAAATGGACAGAGATAGAGTTTTCCAGACAAGCAAAAGCTGAAGGAATTCAGCACCACTAAATTTGTCTTAAAAGAAATATTAAAGAGATTTCTCCAAGCTAAAACAAAAGGATGCTAATTAGTAAAAGGAAAACATATGAAATTAAAAATCTCATTGGTAAAGGTAAATATACAGTTAAATTTGGAATACTCTAATGTTGTAATGGTGGTAGATAAATCATGTATAAATTTAGTATGGAGGTTAAACAACAAAGCATTAAAAATAACTATATCTACTTCAATTTGTTAATGGATATACAAAGTAAAAAAAGATAAACTGGGATATTAAAATGTAAAGCTTTAGTATGGTCAGAGTTACCCACTTCAAATAGACTTGTAAATTAAGATGTTTTATATAAGCCGCATGTTAACCACAAAGCAAATATCTATAGTATGTATGGAAAAGATAAAGTGATAGAAGCATATCACTATGGAAAATTATTGAGTCACAAAAGAAGAGAATAAGACAGAATCGAGGGAATTACAAAACAGCCAGAAAACAATAACACAATAGCAAGTCCATACCTATCAGTTATTACTTTAAGTGTAAGTGGACTAAATTCTCCAATCAAAAGACATAGAGTGGCTAAATGAGTAAAAATAAATTAACAAGACTCAAGTATATGCTGCCTACAAGAGACTCACATCAGTTTCAAGGACACACACAGACTGAAAGTAAAGGTTAGGCAAAGATATTACATACAAATGGAAACCAAAAAACACCTGAGGCAGCTATACTTATGTCAGACAAAATAGGCTTTAAACCAAAAACTGTAATAAGAGACAAAGAAGGTCATTATATAATGATAAAGGGGTCAACCCAGCAAGAGGATATAACATTTGTAAACATTTATGTACCCAACATAGGGGTGCCTAATGATATCAAGCAAATATTAATGAACCTAAAGGGAGAAATAGATAGCAACATAATAATAGTAGGGGAATTTCATACCCCACTTCCAACCATGAAAAGATCATATAGACAAAATTAATAAGGAAATTTTGGACCCAAACTACATGTTAGTTTGGATAGACTTAGCCATTTTCAGAACATTCCATTCAACAGCAGCAGAATACACATTCTTCTCAAGCACACATGGAACATTCTTCAGGATAGATCATATGTTAGCCACAAAACAATTCTTAATAAATTTAAGAATACTGAAATCATATCAAGCATCCCTTCCGACCACACTGATCGGCTAAACTTATTATTTTTAGAACTCATTTGACAAGTAAATAAGGAATTCAGAAATGGTTCTACACTGTGATTTTTGAAGGAGGGCTTTGTCTGATTATTTAATATACTTCCCAAAAAGTACAGCGAGCATACAATATACAAATTCAGTTGTTAATCTAGCAGTCATTCCACTCACTGAAAAAAACTCATTGATTTCACTGTAAAATGTAACAAAGTATAGGCAGAAATAATAGGACAAAAAGCAATAGCATCTTATTTCTACTTGCTTTTTAATCTCTTTTTAAAAAATAGCCATGGCTGGTGTGGCTCAGTAGACTGAGCACAGGCCTGTGAACCACAGTGTTGCTGGTTCAATTGCCAGTCAGGGCACATGCCTGGGTTGTAGGCCAGGTCCCCAGTAGGGGGCATGCTAGAGGCAACCACACATTGATGTTTCTCTCCCTCTCTTTCTTCCTTCCTTCCCCTCAGACAAAAAATAAAATTAATAAAATCTTAAAAAAAAAAACAGTATAATATTGGCATAGAGACAGGGATCAATGAAACAGAATACATTGTCCAGAAATAAAGCCACACATATATAGCCAATTAATTTATGAAAAAGGAACCAGGAATATGCAGTGGGGAAAAGGACAATCTCTTCAATAAATGGTGTTTGGGAAACTGGACAGCCACATGCAAAAGAATGAAACTGGACCACTATCTTATACCATATACAAAAATTAACTCGAAATTGATTAAAGAAGTGAGTGTAAGACCTGAAACCATAAAACTTCTAGGAGAAAACATAGGCAGTAAGCTTCTGGGCAAAGATTTTTTGGATTTGACACATAGAGCAAAGGCAGCAAAATTTAAAATACACAAGTGAGACTACATTAAACTAAAAAGCTTCTATTGCAGCAAAATAAGCCAACAAAATGAAAAGACAACCTATGGAATAGAAGAAAATATAAGCAAATCAAATATATGATTAGAGGTTAATACCAAAAATATATAAAGAACACATACAGCTCAATAGCAAAACCCCCCACAAATTATCCAACTTTAAAAAATGGGCAAAGGAACAGGATAGACAGTTTTGCATAGAATACATTGATATAGAAAAGGTGCTTAATATTGCTAATCAGAAATATGCAAATTAAAAAAAATGGTCAGAGGACCTAAATAGACATTTCTCCAAAGATGACAGAAAGATAGCCAATAGACATACAAAAAGATGCCCAATGTCACTAATCACTAGAGAAATGCAAATTAAAACCACATTGTGCTATCTCCTAACACCTGTCAGAATGGCCACCATTAATAAACAAGCAACAAGTATTGGCGAGGATGTGGAGAAAGAGGAGTCCTCCTGCCTTTTTGGTGGGAATACAGATTGGTACAGCCACTGTGGAAAACAGTATGGAGGTCCTTTTAAAAATTAAAAAATAAAATTCCTGTGACCCAGAAATTCAACTTCAGGGTATTTATTCCAAGAAATCAAAAATACTGAGAAGATACATGCATTCCTGTTCATTGCATATTATTTCCAATAGCCAAGATATGGAAACAACTTGTATTTGTCAACAGATGAATATATAAAGAAAATGTGATATATAGCCCTGGCTGGTGTGGCTCAGTGAACTGAGTGCTGCTCGCCTATGAACCAAAAGGTCGCTGGGTCGGTTCCCAGTCAGGGCACATGCCTGGGTTTTGGGCCAGGTCCCCCTGTTACACCATTGTTTCTCTCTCTTTCTCCTTCCCTTCCCCTCTCTCAAAAAATAAATAAATAAAATCTTTAAAAAAAGAAAATTTGATATATTTATCACATACACATATATATCACATAAAGACAGACAATAACAAGTTGGCAAGGATACAACAGACACATACATTGTCATGCTTTCATATCTTGTTGGTGAGAATGTGAAATGGAAAATCATGGCAATTTCTCAAAATGTTAAACTTAACTTTACCAAATGATCCAGCAGCTCTACTCCTTGGTATCTAACCCAAAGAAATGAAACCACTGATCACATGAAGACTTGTACTTGGAATGTTCTCAGCAACATTATTCATAGTAACCAAAAAATGGACACAGTCCAAATGTCCATCAGATGCTGATTAGGTGAACAGAGTATGGTATAGCTGTATAATAAAGTACTATTCAGCAGTAAAATGAATGAAATAGTGATATTTGCTACAACATGGATGAACTGCAAAAACATTGCACAGTGAAAAAAATCAGTCACAAGACCATATATTGTATAATTCCATTTATATGAAATATCCAGAATAGTCACATTTTTAGAAACAGGAAGTAGATAAATAGTTGCCTAGAGCTTGGGGTAGGAATGGAAACTAATGGCAGATGGCCAATGAGGTCTTACTGGAGTGACAGCAAAGTTCTAAAACCGGATTAAAGTGATGGTTGTACAAATTAATCAAAGATAAGTTGGTCTGAAGGTTGTGGGCTATTGTTAAGCTTATTAACAAATTAATCAAAGATAATTGAATTGTATATTTAAAACTGGTGAATGTTTTGGTATGTTACTGTACCTCAATGAAGTTATTAAGAAAAAAGATTTGGAGGCTTTGGGGGAAAATATCACAGTGAGTTCACTCTCTCAAAACCAATCCCATCACTCGAGAGCAAACTAAAACATTAAAAAATTTCAAAGTAAAAAGTTATTAAAAATATTTTTAAATTCATTATAGAAACCTGCCCTAGTTTTAAAGAGTTTACAAAGTAGACCTCAGTAAGAATTTCATGATTTATGTTTTAAGTTTCCATTCAGTCATCCACTAGCCAGTTAAATGAAGAAGTCTTCCATTGGATTTGCAACTATATTTTCTTGGTGGAGAGAAGAAGAAAAGGAGAGCCCTGGTGAATGAACAGTGTTTAGCTTCTGAAGTGTGTTCCTCTTCCTTCTACATGAGTCCCAGACCTTAGCCTTACTGATTGATGTCTTCTCTGCTTTTTGATCATCCTCCTTTATTGTAATCAATCTCACTCTGGTTTGATTTTCTCTGTTTTATTTGTCCTGTTTGCCCTTCATTTTCCTGCCCTATCTCCTTTTCTACTGTCCCTCTCACCTTCTTCTAGTCCTTTCTACAACAGAAAGATTCTCATCCATTCTCTCTGCAGTCCTGGCTGGTGGAAAGTGCTGGAATGTGACTTCAGCACATTCTAGTTCATCCTAACTGGGCTGGGGAAGCAGGAGCCATTGCACAACTAGGGAGAGTATTTTACAGCCTATAATTGTTACTCTCACATCATCAGACTTTTCAAAACAATAGAGGACTAATTATTGACAAAGTTGCCATGAAACTTTCACTCAAATACTTCCACACCTAGGGAGGAGAAAACCAAACATTTCAAGGAATTAAAAAAAAGTGCCTCCAATTTTAATTTTCACTTCCCTCAAACATTCTAAAATTGAAGGAAAAAAAGGCTCTTTTTGAGACAGGAAACTATTGGAATTTTTTAAAGGATTCTAAATTATTCTTATCTTTTTTTTTTTCTAGCTACAAATAGAGACATGAATGAATAATAAATTTCTTTTAAAATCTGATAATATTTTTTTACAGCTTATACAGGGACTTTCATGAATAACGATAAATCCCTTTACTTGGAGAGGGCCTGTGTGAAAAACAAAAAAATTCCATAAGAGAGGGATTCTAATCATGGGTGGTAATTACACAAAACCCAGATTCATTAGACACTATTAATTGTGTGAAATATAACCAGAAGAAAAATAAATGCCAGGAAGGAAATCTAGCATGACAACAATTGAGTTTAATCATGAATCCTCCAGTCTATAGAAAAAAAAACTCTCAAAGTTGGTATTTCAAAATTGACTTTGAAGTAGCTCTTTAGTAATGTGTAAGTCACTTTTTAGTTATTGAACCAGCTAGCAATCTTTGTTCTGTATTTAACCAGGTATAACTCCAAAACTCAATGTTACCCAATATTTATACCCAATTTTACCCAATGTTTTCTGATACCACTTTTTGGAAAAAAAAAAAAACAAAAAGCCAATGATGTTCATGCAATTAACATTTAATAAGGATTCACTCAAGTAGAACACTTCATGCTCCAACCCTCATGCCTAGGCAGATGGCTACTAAATTTGAGCTGCAGGCCAGGAGCTTGCTCAGATCCCCTCTGAGCTGACAGCTTCTGAGCTGTCATCAGCCTCATGAGGCTCTCCACCTCCTCCTGTCACCCTGAACTCTGCACACTCAAACCCCAGGTCCTCCGCTCTTCCTGCCCTAGGTAAATACAGCTGTCCCCTCTTTTGGGATCCTTCCCAAATTTGACAGTCTTCATGATGATTCCCCTCCTCTCCTCCGCGCCCCATCTTCACCTTCCCTAGTTGAGCACAGATGTCAGGCATCTCTGCTGGCTTTTGCCAGCTTTGGAAGCCCATCCTCAGGAAGCTTTCTGGAAGAGCCTGCCTTCAGCAGGAAATGATTTCCAACTTCCCCTTTTTTCTTTCAGCAACATGCTTGACCCCCTCTTAGACATTTGGCATGGTCCTTCATCTTTATGGCTACACTTTCCCTCCCTAAACAGACTAAAAACTCCCAAGGACTCAGGCAAATTTTTTTTTCTTCCTCTTTTGATACAATAGACAACAAAATATATTGGAAGAATATGGGTTTTAGAGCCAGCAGGTATGAGTCTGAATCTTGACTGTACTACTCACTTACTGGGTGAGTCACTTTGAGGAAGTTACTTAAATTGCTCTGAGATTATTTTCTCATCTGTAAAATACAGACACTAAGTAATACTAGTGTTAGCCCTTAGTGAGAATTAAATGACTAAATAGCATATATTCAAGACATATTCTTCAAAAAGCATGTCTGTTTTCCCACTTTTCTCCTCCTTATCCTTCAGTGTTGATATCACTATATCTGTCTGTGTAATGGTGAAATTAGTTAGTGCTCAGCTGTAATATAGAGACAGTAGGACTTTGCTATGTATCTGATATGGATCCGTAGCCTTGAGAGCTCCCTCCTGCTCAAGAGGCTGAGAGCTCACCATCTACATGGTGGCCTCTTTGTTCCTGTGGGTCCTCATTCCAGCCAACCTTAGTGGTTTTCAAACTCTCAGAGTTTCTTATTTATGTGGCCTGGGATGAGAGTGATGAAAAGCTGACCCGATAATTCTCCTGTGTAAGTGGGGCATTACTGGTCAATGCCTTAGCTCCACAACTGGAGAAAATCTGCCTGGATTTGCTTTTGATTTCATTTTGGTTCCTTTTTTCTATTGCCCTCACTACAGCCTAACCCTGTTCTAGGGACTACCCAGGCCCTCTCTGAGCCTGGGCTAAGATCTGTGCTCTGGGAGGTAAGATAATCAATGGGAAACATTTATCAAAAACAGATACCTATCATTGAATTGCAATGCATTTCATACTTATTAATGGTATTTTAATGAACAGACTTCATAGCCATTGTTTGCAGCCATTGAAGTAACACCTGCCACTAAATTGACTACAGTGGATGATATGTATGTCCTTTGCTCTATACTTTCTCAATTTTCCTTTTGAATCAGTCAAGATTTGGGTGGGGAAGAAAAAGGAGAAGGGGAACCCCAAAAAGTGTCCGTTAAGCTGTTCTTGAACTTCAGAGAACAGCAGAATCACCTGGGCCTTTGCTGACCATGCAAAGGACCCAATGGTGAACACTGAAATAATTGAGTTCAGAAGAGTAGTTAGAACAGCTATAAGTGATAGTTGAAATTATGAGGGGGAAGGGAGGGGAATCTCCAAAGAGATTAAGAAAAGCAGCCAATAAAAGAGAGAGAATAAAAATAAAAATAATTTAAAATAATGCTGAGAAAGAAAGAGAAAGAGAATAGAAAAGATGTAACACCCAAGTACTAGAAGGAATAAAATAATGCTGGCCTTTAGGACATGCAGAATATCCAGATAAGGGGTCGATCCTGCTGAAAATGCAGATCCACAGGTCCCACCCCCAGAAAATCAGATTCAGTTCATTTGACGTGGGGCCCGGAAATTCACAGCTGTCACGATGTGCCTGAATTTCATGCATATCCACTTGTAGAAGCACTTATTTATGAAACAAGAGGTCTTGCTTCATAAATAAGAAATCCCCCCAAAACAAAATGTTTAATATAAGTTCATTTGACATCCAATTTTTTCTATTTCTAATACTGACCTTATCACATGTGAGACAAGAAATTTTCTTTTACTGCCCAAAGACTGAGCTAGAAAAAACTAATTAAATTAATAAAATTCAATTCAAATTAAACCACATCAGTCCAAAATGAGTTCTGTTGCAGTGGAGTGGGGAAGAGTAATTTTTTGTATGTACCAGATTCAGACACTCAGCAAACAAGAGTACCAATGCAATATCTGTAGTACCAAGTATCTTCACACTACTAGAAATAAAGCCAAGATGGTAAATTCCATAGGAAAGGGGGATCAGAGTGATCGTTTCATTCATTTATCCATCCATTCATTAATTCACTCATGCCTTTATTCAATACCTATCATGTTAGATACTGTTAGGCAAGAGACACTAAAGTAAATGCAGTTCCTATTGCTAATTATTGCTACAATGGCAATCACATAACAACAAATACAAATACCAGATTAACACGACCACCTTAAATTTATACAATGTTTTATGTCAAATGTATTTCACTTCAAAAATAAAGTTCCTGTCCTCCTGGGGTTTACCTTCTATAATAAGTCAGCAATTCCTCCATTTTTATTGAATATATTCTGTGTGTTACGTATTCGACAGTGAGCTAGATGTCAGATTAGAAGGATTAGGTGAGATGCCCTCTCCAAAAGTGGTGATGCCGATTATTCAGAAAACACTCATTTCTCAGGCGCTTTGCTAGGTACTTCAAATACCGAGATTCATAAGGGCTGGTCCTGACACCTGGAGTTGAGACTACAGAGAGAAAGCTCAACAACTACTCCAATACAACGTAGAGATAGAGTTGGAGAGCTTTTGGAGCATGGGCTGGGAGAGATGAGGCTGGGAAAATGCTGGGGCCACATCGTGGAGACACTGAATGCCATGGTAAGGAGTGGGCTTCACTCCACAGGCTGTGAAGCCTTTGAAGGTCTTTTAGTGGGAAAGTGGCCTGATCAGAGTTGTGTTTTAGAAAGTTACCTGGAGACAGACAGGCCCATTAAGAAGCTATTATAACAGTGACAGTGAAAATGAAATGAGAAGTCAAATTCCAGAGTTCCAGAATCAGAAATGACAAGATACGTAAGAGGAAGGATGTGGGAGGAGAGAGGGAGGAGGAATTGAAAGTTGTAAGACTTATGGTAGTTTGGAGTCTGTGAGCATGGGGATCTTCTTAATGAAGCTTGGTTTGGTTGTGAGGAGGGGAGCTTGGTTCGAGGTGTGGGAAGGAGGGTGGAAATAATGGCCTGTTCCACTTGGCTCACTGTGAAAGGTACAGTTGGACTATTTATGAGCAACTGGAAATATAGGTCAGGAGTTCAGAAACAAAGTTGAAGTGGATGTGGAGATTAATTACAGGGAAAATACATGTCACGGGGTGGCTGGGGTGAAAGAAAGTGATGGAAGAGATCAGAGATGATCTATTGCCCAAGTAGCAGCACAGGTATAACAGAGTGATGTTCTTGGAGCCACAGCAAACCGTTTCCAGAAAAATGTAAGAGGTCAGAGATGAGAGATCAAGAATGAAGAAGGCTCACATTGATAATCTCATCTCATGATTTAAACGTCACCCATTATTGATGACCCTATTCTGTGTCTTCCATGCAGACCTCTCCTCCAGAGTCCATCCCATTCATTCATTCATCTAAACAAAATATATAGACTGAACCTCTATGGGCCAACACTGTGCTAGGAAGACCATGTTCCATGAGATAGCCATGGTCTTGCCCTCTAGGAGCTCCCAACACCCCGAGATTCACAGACATGGTGTCATAAAAGCTATGAAAATACATGGGAGGATCCCTTGCCCAAACCAGGCTTCAGGAGTTATGGAAAAGTTTCTAGAGGGAATGACATCTTAGCTGAGACATGAAGAAGGAATGCAGTTAAGTAGAAAAAAGGGAGGGTGGAGAGTTCTCAAGTCTGGAGGAGAGAAGGCTGGTGTCCTCAGTGAACTGAAGCAACTCTTACGTAAGCAAGAGTGGGGCTGGGTGAGTCTGGGCATGGACAGAGGGCAGACAGAGGGCTTTGAAAGTTATATTAGTTACTTATAGAATCATAATTAATTATGATAGTAAACATTCACATGGTACTTACTATGTACACTTACCAGGTCTTAAGTGTCTGATTTATATTAATTAGTCTTTACACTAATCCTAGGAGGTAAGCACTACTAGAATCCCATTTATCTAACAGCAAAGTGGCTCGTTGACAAGTTCTGAGCAGGAAATCTGTCTGAGTTGATATCCCCACGTGGAATACGAAAGTCATCATTATGGACCCCCACCCCAAGCCAGCCTCTCCTACATTCTCCGTCTCAGCTCTGGCACCACCACCCTCCCAGTCCCTAAGCTGGAAACTGGGACATCCACGTTTACTACCCACCTCTAACTACTCATAACCCTTGCCAACTGACCTCCAATTCTTGCTGCTCCTCACTCCGCTCTTGGTTTCAAGACCTCCTGTCAATCACATAGACTCTGCCACAACCTCCTCTTCCTTGGCTCCGGGCCTCCTCAAGACTTGTCCCCTCCTTTCAATCTGCCTCCCTCCAAAATACAGATATGACCACATAGGCCTCTACCTTACACACACGTAAGCTTCCTGTAGCCCATGAATGTGGTTGCAGCCCAGGTACCCTCAGAACCAGGACAAGGACTCATTGTCCAGGTGACAATTTAACAGCTAGAATGTAACCAGCACTTACTACATGCAGGCTCTGCTCTCAGCCCTTTACATGAATTAACTCAATTCTCACAGTAATCATCCGTGTCACAGTTGGGGAAACTGAGGCACGGGAAGGTTACGTAACTTGTCAAAGGACACAAGTTAATGCGACTGGGGTGGGCACCTTGCCTCTAGTGTGTGTGCCCCTAAGACAGGCAAACCCAATGAGGTTTGGGAGGAAACAAAATAAAACCCAATACATCTTGAGATGCTGCTGCTGTAACAGCTGTTCTCTCTCCCCACGCACTTGGACAATCACACATGTACCGCATCCAGATGCTCAGGGCCCTGGACTACCTTTTCCAGTGCTCTCTATCCTCAGCCCTCCATTTGGCCCTAAGTTTCCAGGTCCTGGCTCTGGCCCACAGTCCTCCCTCCCTTGCAGTGTAGCCATACCTGCCTCTATTTCTCCCCTAGGCTATGAGATTTCTTTCCCCTTCTTTCACCCACTGCCCCGTGTTGAGGACAGGATGGTGCCAGTGAGACGGTGTTGTGTATTGACCACCAGGTTAGGCCTGTTCTTCCTAACCTTCCTTGGCTGTCCCTGCCTCAGTTCTGCCTTAGTGTTATACTATATGTTGTAGCTTGTGAGATTTTCCTTGAAACTGACAGACAAGAAGTCTAAATTAGTTACATTCACTTAACAAGTGTTTTTTCAGCTCTTACATGGCAGGCACTGTGCTAGGTTCTGGAACAAACAGTCCAGATGTGGCCCCTTTCGTTGACCACAGTAAGAAGAGGCCACAGGGAAAGCTAGCTGCTGCTCCCTGTCAGGTCCCACAGAACACAAAACACAGGATTGTCATTATCTGTCCATAGGTCTGTCTTCACCTCAAGACTCAGTTCCTCCAGGCTGGGACGTCCTCTTCCTCCTTGTCTCCCAAAGCCTAATGCACTATCTAGAAATGGGAATGATTTTGAGCACTTTACAGTAATCCAGCCCTCATGGCACCCATGTTCTACTCTGAAGTCCCCCCACAGTATCTCATTTAATCCTCCCAAAGGAACAAATGAGGTAGGAACTAGGGCTCTTTCCATTTTCCAAATGAGGAAACTGGAGCAGAGAGGTTAAGTGACTTGTCCTAAGACACACCTCAGTGTGGAAAATATGTTCCTTTTTGTCTTACCTCAGCCAGATCCCAAAACTCCCTAATCCTATTAAACTGTCCATTCTGTGTGGAAAATTACTACTCCCAAGAAAGTCAGGAATGGAAGAGCATAATTCTCTTTTATGTTCATACACAGGGCTTTAAAGGAGTCCCATCAGAGACCTACCCTGTATGGGATAGGGGAACTGTTTTTCAAAGCAAAGTCAAACATCTCCTTTACTTCTGTAGGCAGTTTATTTTTGAAGCATTTAAATTCCACCCACAAAAAAACAAAAACTAACTTAAAAAAAAAACCTTTTGTTATGTGAGCTGTCTCTTTGTCTTCCCACTTCCCGACCCCCCACCCCCAAGACTGGATTTAGATAAGCCTAAAGCCAAAACCTTGTAGATTGCAGAACAATTGGCCTTCAGGTGGGGCTTTGAAAGGCTTGTCATCCTTGGAGGTCACCTGAGAGCTGGTTTCTTGCTAACCCTCCTCTGTTCTCCCTGGGGGTTTCTCTCTCTCCCCACCCTCAACAATCTGTGTAAAGGCACTTCAGAGACTACTTGCCAAGTCCCCAGAAGAAGGAATCCCAGGCCTCCTGCAATCCCCACCCTCCAGCCCCCACCCTCAGCACCCAGGACTAGTCCTAGCTGGGCTGGTTACCCAACACTCCAGGACCAAGGGGGACAGGGCAGATGTCCCTCGCAGCAGACCTGCCTCTTTCTCTCTAGTCTTCTCACAATAAGCAACAAGCATACCTTCTCCAGCCTTGGACTTTGCTCCTTGATGTCCCGCCCCCAGTTCCTACCTGCCCCCTAAATGTTTTCCACTCTAGGCCACCAGGTTCCAAAGTATACTTTACCTTCCATCTCCAGGCCCTGCTTTAAAAAGACTCCAAAACAAACTTTCCTTAACTAAAAATCTGGTATTTTCCAAAGACAAACCTTAATTACTTTACTATTATTAACTTGAAATGTGTCTGTGTGTGTATATACTTACATCTGTTCATTCACCTAATGTTTTTATCGAGCATCTATTGTATGCTTGTCTGGTGAGATATTAAGCACAGATAAAAGTCTCAAAAGAACTTTTTCCTTAAGGAGCAGGAAGGACCCTGGGGAACAAGTGTCCACGAGAAAACCCCCAGTGTGTGTTAAAGAGGCACCAGGAGGTGAAGGGAACCCAGGAAGGGGACTCTCCAGGTTCCTCTACTCCTCCCTCCTCCCCTCTGCCCTCACCTCAGACAAAGGCAAGAAACCCTCAATCCACCTGGGACATTTCTTATTCCAGTGATGTCCTCATTCATTCAACAAACATTCTTTGAGCACGGGCCTGTGTCAAGGGCCTACTGTAGGCACTGGGAAAGATGGCGGTGACAAGAATGAACCCTTCTGGAGCCAACACTTTCACAGTGGGGACTCAGAAAGTAAATGTGTAAATGAGCAAACCAATATGTTCAGGGAGTGGTAAGTACTGAGAAGAAACGTAAAAGGGTGGAAGCTCCAGAGTGCCGGAAGGAATGGTGGATTACTTCCTAGAAATGAGGACCTCTCTAAGGAGGGGTGTGGGGCTGAGACTTGAGTAACAAGAATGTCTCCTGTGCCAAGATCAGGTTAAAAAAGAGATTGGGGCAAGGCCTCAAGGTAGGCATGGATTTGTCACAATTGAGGGGCAGCAGGCAGGCTGGGGACAGTGTCCCAGCAAGGTCAGGGAGGAATGAGGTCCCAGATAGGGCGGGTCAGGTCACATTGGGCGTGGTGGGGACAAGAAGCATAGATTTGATTCTAAGGTGATAAGTTCACAGGCAATGGGCAAAATGGGACATTCAATACAGTGTTTTGTAAACAAAATATATACAAAGCTTTCTCTGTACCAGGCCCCTGTCTCACTACTTTGTACGTGTTCACACATGCGACCGGAACAACCCTGTGAGGCAGGGATTACTATTATTCATTTCGGGCAGGAGAGACAGGCCTGATTTGTGGTTTGTCCTTCGTGGCTGAGCTGCGTGTCCGGGTCCGAAATGCAGCGTTCCGAAAGCGGGTCCTCACGCTCACCCAGTGTTCCCCGCCCTGAGCCGGCTGAAGAACCCGACATTAAATGCTGTCTTTAAAAATAAGAGAAAAAAATGTCTTCCCCTTTGGTATCCAACAAGAGTTTTATCGGATTCTCAGAAAGCACCTTTTTGTCCTGAAGTCAGGGAACTTAAAAATCACTCCCACATTCTTTCAATAGGTTTCCCCCAGGGGCAGAGACCTTTGGAGACTCACTCACCCACGCCTGAGGCAGGGGCGCTGAGGTCCTTGCCGTCATGTTTTGTTTTGTTTTAAATACTGTCAATTAAATGCTCTTAAGACTATAAACCCTCCTTTGTCCAGCTTTGGCTTTTTTAGAAATGTAACTTTGTCTCCTTTGGGATTCTGATAGCTCTGCACCAGTCATCAGCTGTTCACCATTCTGGGTTCCTCCCCTGAAGTACACCCAGGGGACCCGCCTTAGCCTGAGCAGGAATTGCCTGGAGTCTTGTTGAAAATGCAGATTCTGAGTCCCAGGCTCAGGGGTGGAGCGCGGATGTTTCTCTTTCCCCCTGGCTCTGGAGAACAACCAGCACCCTGGCAGAAAGACGGCCTCTGACTACCCCTCCGCCACCGCAGACCCGCCAACCCAAACCTTATCATTGCTGGGCGGTTTTCCCTGGGCTGGGCACAAAGGGGAATGCGTGCTGAGGTCCAGAGAGCCTCACTTCTGGGCTTTTCGCTGGACCCTTGACAAAACACTAAACAATTTCACCATAAACTTTGCACCCACCGGGGGCCTGGATAAGATCACCATGTATGGGGCCGGCCGCAGTCCAAGCTGAAACGTGCCGGGAGGACCAGCTCAAAACCTGCAAACCCTCAGGCCAGGGGCAGGGCTGGGTCCACCTTCCCAGATTCCTTCCACTGCAGTCCAGCCTATGCAGTCCACACACTCTAAGGAGACCCCTTCACGGTAGAGATGCTGCTTGCCGCATCCTGAAGCACAGGGTGGGCGGGCGCTGGGGAACGTGGGGTGGCGTGTTTAAGGGGGTTAGGCCCACCCTCCCCGTGCTCCCTCAGGAGCATAGCTCTTTCCCTGGACTAGCTACTGGCTGGCAGGGCTCCAATCCAATAAACTCTCAAAATCATCCATGAGACTGGTGTAGGAAAGGCTCAGTTTGAGACATCGCCAAGTGAGCGAGCCCAGAGTTGAAGCTAAAGTAAAGACCAACTTGAAAACAATATGCCTTAAACAATCCACTGGAGTAACTATCTTGCAACAAGTAAAAAAAAAAAAAACCCAAAACCCAGCAATTATCGTGGCCTGTTTTATTACCAGTCCATGCTTTTTATTCATATTTGACTTGAATTGTCTTTGACAGTAGAATTTTAAACATTTTTATTTTATGTTATAAAATTTAGCAGCAAAATTAAGCTTCAGGATAGATATGTTACTATGTTACAGTATTTTGTGCACTGGGAATTTAAAAAATAAAATATGTGTTCTTGTGACCTCCTCACCACACCCTTCCCAGTGCCAAGCTGTCCCTCCCAGGCTGGTGCAGTGTTCCTCACCTTTGGTCTATACTAGCTTGGTAGGTAGCTTCCTAACTGATTTCACCAGGTCTTTCCTTTCCCATCTCAATCAACTTTCCTAAAGCATACTTTCCATCAAGTCCTGCGCCTGCTCAGAAGCCTTCACAACTCCTCCACTCTGGGTGAAATTCTGCAACCCAGCCCTGGGGGCTTTTTTGGCTCATCCTACCTTTCCACATTGATTCAAATCACTTAACGTCTCTGAGCCTCCATTATTCATTTAAAAACTATCTTCACCATGCCATCGTCTTTGATGTATTTGAAGGATTGCTTGTGATGTAAGTAAAGACCCTATCTCAGACAGCCCAGCACATGGTGAACTCTCAGAAGATGTGATTTCTGTTTCTGCCTAATGAACGTATATTGCAGATATATATAGAGAGAGACAGAGAGACAGACAGAGAGAGAGAGAGAGAGAGAGAGAGAGAGGGAGAGAGAGGATGACTTATTCTGAAATTTACTGAGCACTTTCCTGGCTTGTCCTATTTGTTGAAGTCTACACATACACTCATACCTTCTGTATTTCCTTCCTTTGCTTAGCATTTTACATTCATTTGTGTAATTGTGAGATGAATGCTGTCTCCCACACCGTCTTTCCCACTTCCACAGGGCAGCAGGCAGCATCCCTTGGGGCCATGTCATATCCCTGACCTCCAGCACAGAACCTTCCATGCACAATGGGCAATTAAAGTATACATTTCAGAACAAGTGCAGTTGACATTTTCCTAAACTTTTCCCCAGCCTACCCCAGCTGCTGATCTCTGTTAACACAACTCAATTGGTCTGGTTCAACGGTTATTTGAACATAAGTATTACCCTCTTAACTAGCACCAGGTATGCACAATGTGAATTTATGTGGATTATAAGAAGCAAATAAGGAGCGAGAGAAGAAAAAAATATATAACGAGGTGATGAGCAGTGATGCTCCTGAACAGTGAAGCAAGCAGGTCACAGCAAGGATGACCTGAATGGTGATGAGTGACTCCAAGGAGCAGAGAGCCAGGAGAGGGGTAGTGGTGGCATCTCCACTTAAACAAAAGTTCTCAATTAAATTGAAGAATTAATTGAGAACTTTAGAAAACCAACTCAGAGTTAGCAGAACCTCACTCTATTATAAATGCAATTGTACGGCATCTCTGTGTATACCATGTTTAGAAGGGGATTTTTAAGTATTGTTAGGGGTTATTGTGACTTGGTACCATTTTTACTTTCAAATCCTAACCACTACCACCCCCATAAAATTAAATTCCACTAAATAAGCACTTTGTGGCAAAATCTGAGTCTTTTACACTTATGTGTGGTCCTATGTAACAGATAAAGGAAAACTTAAAAACCAGCATATTGTCTGGTGATCACCAGCCAGCACTGTCTCTTAAGTAATTCTCTTTGGCTTTATATCAAAGCTTATTGAATTAACATGTATTTCTTAAAAATGATACTGTTTAGTCTCAGTAATGAGTGTGAAATCTCTAATGTGCACTTGTTGAAAAGATTCCATTGTTCTATAAGTCTGCTACATTTCACTAACCATTGACTATATTTTTGACTGTTTAGTACTAAGTGGAACTATATATTTATTATCTAAATTATATAAGCTCTCCATACTTACCGGGGGAAAAAGTACATACTTAAGTAAAAAGAAGGAAAAAATCAAATGTGATCCAACTACCCAAAGATAGAGATTATTAACAGTTTAGTTTGTAATTGTCCATACAGTGGGTGTGTGTCTGTCCCCTCTCAATGAATACAGGTTTCCCCTGCTATTTGAAAGTTCCTGAGAAACCTTTCATGAGCCAAAGTGGCATAAAGCGGAGAAGGGATTACCTTAGATACCTATAGGATACTGTACTTTAAAATCTTATTAATTTTACATAAAAACGAATCATAGGACATCAGCATCAAGTGACTGTGGCCTAAGCCCTTCATTCGACAGTTATAGGATCTGCAAGATTCTTTCCTAAGGGTAAAATGTGGCTAGACTATAATTACAGACACAGAAACCATGAGGCCTTTGGGTCCCAGAATATAATTCATGTTCTTGCTTGTTCAAATCACAGTGGCACAGGACTCCAAACGCATACTATGTTCTAGAACAACAACAAAAAATACACCACAGGAAAGAGTAAAATTAAGTAGAAGCAGGTTCAAAACAGTCAGATAATGTTCTTATCAGATTGCTAACAAAGTTATTTATTCTACTGGAAAAAAACCTTTAACTAAGAGTCAGAAAACTGCATTCTAATTCCCACTGTTATTTACAAGACATGTGACTTTGGGAACCTCTCACTATTTCCTCATTTGTAAAATGGGAATTATTTTTATTTTCCATTCCTATTTTCATTAAATTAAATGAAACACAGAATTGGAAAGTCCTTTTAAAAAAAATATCTAAGAACAGCAATATATCATTGAGCATCTCTTCATTTTTCCCCATCTTCCTACCCCCACCCCCTTGGCAAACATCAGCTTATTCTCTGTATCCATGGGTCTGTTTCTCTTTTGGTTGTTCATTTATTTTGTTTTTTAGATTCCAAATATAAATAAGATCATATGGCATTTGTCTTTTTTCAACATGTTTCACTCAGCATAATACTCTACAGATCCACCCATGTTCTTGCAGATGATTAGGTTTCATTCCTTTTTCATGGCTGAGTAATATTCCATTGCAGGTATATACCACAACCTCTTTTTTTCTTTTACATTCTTTTTTTTTGATATATTCATTGATTATGCTATTACAGTTGTCCCATTTCCGCCCCTTCACTCAACTCCATCCTGCCCACACCCTCCCTCCCACATTCCCCCCCTAGAGTTCATGTCCATGGGTCATACTTATAAGTTCTTTGGCTTCTACATTTCCTACACTATCCTTACCCTCCCCCTGTCTATTTTCCACCTATCATTTATGCTATTTATTCTCTGTATCTTTCCCCCCCTCTCCCCCTCCCACTCCCCTATTGACAACCCTCCATGTGATCTCCATTTCTGTGGTTCTGTTTCTGTTCTAGTTGTTTGCTTAATTTTCTTTTGTTTTGTTTTGGTTTTAGGTGTGGTTGTTAATAACTGTGAGTTTGCTGTCATTTTTACTGTTCATATTTATTATCTTCTTTTTCTTACATAAGTACCTTTAACATTCCATATAAAAAGGGCTTAGTGATGATGAACTCCTTTAACTTGACCTTATCTGAGAAGCACTTTATCTGCCCTTTCATTCTAAATGATAGCTTTGCTGGTTACAGTAATCTTGGATGTAGGTCCTTGCCTTTCATGACTTGGAATACTTCTTGCCAGCCCCTTCTTGGCCTGTAAGGTCTCTTTTGAGAAATCAGCTGACAGTCTTATGGGAACACCTTTGTAGGTAACTGTGCCCTTTTCTCTTGCTGCTTCTAAGATTCTCTCCTTCTGTTTCATCTTAGGTAGTGTAATTATGATGTGCCTTGGTGTATTCCTCCTTGGCTCCAGCTTCTTTGGGACTCCCTGAGCTCCCTGGACTTCCTGGAAGTCTATTTTCTTTGCCGGACTGGGGAAGTTCTCCTTCATTATTTGTTCAAATAAGTTTTCAGTTTTTTGTTCTTCCTCTTCTCCTTCTGGCACCCCTATAATTCAGATGTTGGAACATTTCAAGATGTCCTGGAGGTTCCTAAGCCTCTCCTCATTTTTCCGAATTCTTGTTTCTTCATTCTTTTCTGGTTGGATGTTTCTTTCTTCCTTCTGGTCCACACCGTTGATTTGAGTCCCAGTTTCCTTCGTATCACTATTGGTTCCCTGTACATTTTCCTTTGTTTCTCTTAGCATAGCCTTCATTTTTTCATCTAGTTTTCGAACAAATTCAACCAATTCTGTGAGCGTCTTAATAACCAGTGTTTTGAACTGTGCATCCGATAGGTTGGCTATCTCTTCCTCGCTTAGTTGTATTTTTTCTGGAGCTTTGATCTGTTCTTTCATTTGGGCCTTTTTTTTTTTTTTTGTATTGGCACTTCTGTTACTTAAAGGGGTGGAGCTTTAGGTGTTCCCCAGGTCAGGGTAATGCTCGTTGCTGCCCTGTGACGCTGTACGTGGGGGAGGGGCCGAGAGAGAGTAATGGCACCCGCTCCCATCTCCACTGGATTTCAGTCACTCCCTCCACTATCCACAATCAAATTGGGCCCCTCTGGTGCTGGTTCCCAAGTGGGTGGGCTTGTGCACACTCCAGGCCCCTGTGGGTCTCTCCAACGACCTCTCCCGTGAGGCTGGGAGTCTCTCCTGCTGCTGCCCCAACCCCCACAGGTGTTTTCAGTCAGAGGTTTGAGGCTTTATTTCCCCGAGCTGGAGCCCTGGGTTGTGAGGTCTGCTTCGCTCCCTGCCCTTCCTCCCGGTTTATCTATGTGCGAATGTGGGGCCGAGGGGTGCTATCCACCGCTCTGCCTGCCCCGTTATCTGCCACTCTGAGTCTGGCCCTCTCGGTTTATCTGTACGCGAATGTAGGGCCTCAGGGCCTGCTAGTGGTCAGACTGCCTGCCCTGTTCGTCCCACACTCCGCCATTCTCGGTCCCGGCACGGCCACGCGAGTCCTCTCCACCCCGTTGACCATCTCCGCTCCTCCTACCGGTCTGGATATATGTTTCTTTTTTATCTACTTGGTGTCGGACTTCCTTGCCGTTCGATTTTCTGTCAGTTCTGGTTGTGCGAGGAGGCACAGTGTGTCTACCTATGCCACCATCTTGCTTCTCCCCATTCTTTATTTTTTAATTATATTTTATTGATTATGCTATTACAGCTATCCCATTTTTTCTCCTCTTTATCCGTCTCCTCCCTGCACCCCACCAACCTCCAACATTCTCCCCGCCGCCCTTAGTTCATGTCAATGGGTTATACATGTAACTTCTTTGGCTTCTCCATTTCCTATACTATTCTTAACGTCCCTCTGTTTATTTTGTACCTACCATTTATGTTTCTTATTCCTTGCACGTTTTTCCCCATTCTCCCCCCTCCTCCTCCCCACTGATAACCCTCCATGTGATCTCCATTTCTGTGGTTCTGTTCCTGTTGCAGTTATTTGCTTAGTTTGTTTTTGTTAGGTTCAGTTGCTGATACTTGTAAATTTGTTGTCCTTTTACTTTCATAGTTTTTGATCTTCTTTTTCTTAGATAAGTCCCTTTAACATTTCATACAATAAGGACTTGGTGATGATGAACTTCTTTAACTTGACCTTATTTGGAAGCACTTTATCTGCCCTCCCATTCTAAGTGATAGCTTTGCTGGATAGAGTAATCTTTGATGTAGGACTTTGATTTCCATGACTTGGAATACTTCTTTTTAGCCTCTTCTTGCCTGTAAGCTTTCTTTTGAGAAATCAGCTGAGAGTCTTATAGGAACCCCTTTGTAGGTAACTGTCTCCTTTTTTCTTGCTGCTTTTAAGATTCTCTCCTTATCTTTTATCTTAGGTAATTTAACTATGATGTGTCTTGGTGTGTTTCTTCTTGGACCCAACTTGTTTGGGACTCTCTGAGATTCCTGAACTTACATGTCTAGTTCCATCACCAGATTGGGGAAGTTTCCTTCATTATTTTTTCAAATAAGTTTTCAATTTCTTGTTCTTCCTCTTCTCCTTTTGGCAGCCCTATGATTCGGATGTTAGGATGTTTAAAGTTGTCCCAGAGGTTCCTAAGCCTCTCCTCATTTTTTTTGAATTCTTTTTTCTTCATTTTGTTCTGGTTGAATGTTTATTTCTTCCTTTTGTTCCAAATCGTTGCTTTAAGTCCCAGTTTCCTTCCTTCATTGTTGGTTCCCTGTATATTTTCCTTTATTTCACTGAGTGTAGGCTTCATTTCCTCCTTCATTTTGTGACCATACTCAACCATTTCTGTGAGCATCCTGATTACCAGTGTTTTGAACTCTGCATCTAACAGGTTGTCTGTCTCCTCATCGCTAAGTTCTTTTCCTCGAGTTTTGATCTGTTCTTTCATTTGGGCCATATTTCTTTGTCTTGGCGCACCTGTTACTTACTAAGGGGTGGAGCCTTAGGTATTGATCAAGGTGGGGCAACGTCCCTGCATTTTGGCACTGTATGTGGGGGAGGAGTCTGAGAGGGAACAATGCTGCATGCTTGCTTGCTCCACTCTCCCCCCACTTTCTGTCAGTTCCCTCACTTCCCACACTTCCCAGAAGTGGATTTTGACCTTTCAGGTGCTGATTCCCAGGTGGGTGGGCTTGTGTATGTTCTAGGATCCTGTGGGCATCTCCAATGGACTCTCCTGTGAGATTGGGAATTCCTCCTGCTGCCGCAAACCCCACAGGTTTTTACAGCCAGAGATTCTGAGGCCTTAGTTTCCCTCGCTGGAACTCTGGGTTGTGTGGCCTGTCTCACTCCCTAGTTGTTCTTCCCTGCTTATCTGCTTATGAATGTGGGAAATCCCATCTGCCAGCCACTGCCTCACCTGTCAGTCCGCCACCTTGTCACATATCCTCTCCACCCTGGTTACCCATCTCCACCCCTCCTACCAGTCTGGATGAATGTTTCTTCTTTAACTCCTTAGTTGTTGGACTTCCTTAGTTGTTGTTAGTTGTTTGGATTTTCTGGCAGTTCTGGTTGTTTTTTGTTTTTAAGTTGGCTGTTATCCTTCTTTTGGTTGTGTGAGGAAGTGAAGTGTCTCTACCTATGCCTCTATCTTGGCCAGAACCCTATACCACAACCTCTTTATCCTAAAATATGAAAGTACCTTTTAACTGTAAAGTGTCATGCAAAGTGAGATGTTGATGAGAAAGGGAGGGAGGGAGAGAGAGATTCAGAGAAGCACTAAAGCATAGACTAATAGTCTAACAAATTGTACAGGCTCTTGTGTCTCCCCTCAGGCTGCAGTGCTCTTCCCTGCATGGCACCTCTCTCAGTTAGAATCAGTGTTTTGTGATTGTGTGAGTTCATAGCACTCTGTGCTTATCTCCTTCATACAACTATCACACATTCTTGTCATCCTTGGTTTCTATTTCTGTCTCCCCCACTAGACAGTAAACTCTTTAATGATTAGAACTGAGTCTTGCAGCAAGGGGCTGGGTCGGGGGCATTTTGTCCCTTCTCTCCCTCAGCCCTCTGTGAAACAGATTTCCTCCACTCCCTCACTCAGGCTTTGCCAACCAGATTCTCTAGCCCTACTCCAATTCCTCCCAGAGTTTTAGAAGCACCATTAACCCTCTTCATTTTTACATCTCCAACCTCTAAAATACCGTCTATCAGAGCACTCTGTAGATTGTCAGTGAAAGTTGTTTGAGGGATGAATGAATGAGATAGGTGATTTATTATACCAGTCTTTAAGAATTCTCTTTCCCTGTCACCCAAAACCTCCTCTACTTAAATCTCTGAAATCTGATCATGGATGATTTTGAGTTTGATTATTCAAAAAGGGTCATGATTTGTAATAACTGGTGATTTTGCTGAAAAAAGAATGTGAATGAATGAGGTAAAAGCCAGGCTGGTATCAGCAGCCATCCTTTTAGCTCCTGGGTTGCCCTTCCCAACCACCCAGCTCCTCAATGAAGCTTCGTTATCACACACTCTTTAATGTATTGGGTAAAGCTGGAAATATACCTGTTTTGAGTCTGAAACTCAAGTTCTCTTCTATAGCTCTCAAAAAGATTAGAATTTTCAGAACATTTTGTTATCTCTGTTAACTCCAACAGCAACACAATGAGAGTGGGTTATTTTATCATCCCCTTCTACAGATTAGGAAAAAGGCTCAGAGAAGTGATTTCTGAAGGTCATCCAGCTGATATATGACAAAGAGGACCCTAGAAGTCAAGATCTCTGACTCCAAAATAAATGCCCTTGTCTCTAAACCATAATACAATGGTGTTGGACAAATAAACCTACAATACATTTATTAATTACATGAAGGAAAAAAGAAAGTTAGAAGGAGGGGCAAAGTGAACATTAGGATCAGTTATATGTGTAATATTTGTTCTATACAAAACTTTTCAGAGATTTAATAAATATTAGTTGATAATAGTATTTATAAACCCATAGAGGAGATACTATTATATCTTATATGTATGTTCTCATATTTTAACACAATGCTTTCTATGTGGGGCTCAGTAAATGTCTATTGGAATATGCTGGAGGGGATCATTGGCAGACTTTATCAGGTGACTTTCCTGCCATGACAGGTAGTAGAGAATAGATCTTATTAGAAGAGGTATGATCTGGTGAATTGTGCAGAGGCTTAGAATGGGTTGCAATTCCCTGGAGGCACAGAGTGTTACAGCCTGGGCCCGTGCAATCTGGAGATTCCCAAGGGTGGTGGAGACCAAAACAAGGAAGTACCCAAGTCCAGGAAAGCACAATTTTGCCTCAGTTCTACTTCCAGCTTAACCCTGAATTTCAGCCTTCTTGGCTGAAAAATGCTTTCTAAGAGTCATTTGATGACTGGGCAGCCCAGCATTTTGGTCAAGTATAAAGCTCTGGAGACAGACTTGGTGTGTGTCCCAGTTCAGCTTCTCACTGTGTGTATGATCTTGGACAACCCACATAGTCCTCCTGGGTCTCAGATTCCTCTTATGTAAATTAGTATAATAATTTGTATTTCATAAGTTTGTTGAGGCAGTGGAATAACTTTTATTAAGGTATATTTCATTGATTATGCTATTACAGTTGTCTCATTTTTTTTCTTTTAAAGTGCTTAGATCAGTGACAACACATGCTACACGTTAGCTATTGTTATAGTGTCAGTGGCTGTGATTATCTATTCATTTTTCATTATTCATTAGAGATGAGAACCTCAGGTCAGTCCATTTTTAATTAGTTTAAAGGCAGGGAGCCGATGTCAGTGTCCAAAGTGTTGGTGGAGGGGAGAAGAAAGGCAGGAAGCCTAGCAGAGGAGACCAATGCCCTTCCTATCCTTCCCAGAATCATAGATGGTGACCAGGGTAAGGAAATGTTTATCAGAGGTGCCAGAATAAATATGAACTAAAAGCCCTTTAAATAGTGTAATTTCACAATGCTGGCAAGAATAGGGAAAAAGAAAATGACTTTTATTTGGGACAAAATACAGTTTCAAAAAATAGACCTACGCTTATATGGTCAATTAATTTTTAGCAAAGGTGCCAAGTTAGATAATTAATAGAGAAGAGATGGTCTTTTCAACAATAGGTACTAGAACCACTGGATATTCTATATGGAAAAAAATTAATCTTGACTCTCACTTCACACCATTCAAAGATTAACTCAGGATGGTTTCATAGACCTAAATGTAAAAGCTAAAAATGAAACTAAGCCACCTTTTTATATCACACACAAGAATAAATTCAAATGGATTAAAGACTTAAATGTTAGACTGAAAACCATAAAAATCCTAGAAGAAAACATAGGCAGTAAAATCTTGGACATTGCTCATAGCAATATTTTTTTCTGACATATCTCCTCAGGCAAGGGAAACAAAACAAAACAAAACAAAAATACACAAATGGGACTACAGCAAACTAAAAATTTTTGCACAGCAATGGAAACCATCAACAAAATGAAAAGACAACCCACTGAATGGGAGAACTTATTCACCAACACATCTAATAAGGGCTTAATATTCAAAATGTATAAATAACTTATAAAACTCAACACCAATAAACAATCCAGTTGAAAAATAGGCAAAGGACTTGAGTGGATATTTCTTCAAACAGGACATACAGGTGGCTGAGAGGTACATGAAAACATAGTCAACATCACTAGCCATCAGAGAGATGCAAATTAAAACCACAATGAGATGTCACCTCACACCTGTCAGAATGGCTATCATCCATAAATGAACAAACAATTGCTGGTGAGGATGTGGAGAAAGGGGAATCCTTCTGCACTGTTGGTGGAAAGCAGTATGGAGTACCTCAAAACATTAAAAATGGAACTGCTTTATGACCCTGTAATTCTACTTCTTGGAATTCAGCCAAACAAACCTGAAACACTAATTGGAAAGAATATACAGACCCCTATGTTCATTTCAGTGTTATTTACAATAGCCAATATTTGAAAGCAGCCCAAGTGTCCATTAGAAGATGAGTGGATAAAACAGCTATGGTACATTTACATAATGGAATACTATGCAGTCATAAAAAAGAAGGATCTTTTATTCATTGTGACAGCATGGATGGACCTGGAGAACATTATGCTAAATGAAATAATACAGTCAGAAAAAGACAAATACCTTATGATTTCACTCATATGTGGAATTGTGGAATTTATTGAAGAAACTAAACTAACAAGCAAAATAGAGACAGATTCATAGAGAGCAGGCTGACAGCTCTGAAGTAGGGGTTTGGGGGGTAGATGGATCAAGCAAAAAAGAAAAAAGACTCATGACTCATGGAAATGGACAACAGTGTGGGGATTGCAGGAGGTAGGGGGATGGGCGGAGGTGAATGAGGGGATAAATGGTAATGGGAAAATACAATAAAAAATAAACTATTAAAAAACTTTTAGATGAAAAGTGTTGTGATATTAGATTGGGTAAAGACAATGTAGCAGAACACAAAAGCACGAACTGTAAAAGGAAAAAAATGATAAATTGACTTCATCAGGATTAAAAATTATTGCTCTTAAAAGTAAGCCACAAAACTAAACCTATTTTTGCTAAACTTATATCTGACTCAATTTGTAAAGAATACTTACAAGTCAGTGATAATATGAACAATCCAATAAAAGAAAAGGGAAAAGACTAAAAAAGGGGGGGGCAAAAGATTGGAACAAATTCTTCATAAAAGAAGATATGTGAATAACAAAAACAAAAAAAATTTTCATTATGTCTAGTCATCAGACAAAAGCAAATTAAAACCACAATGAGATATTTTGAAGCTATGCTATGTATACAAAAGTTTAGAATTGTTATATATAATGGCATCACTCTTTAAATTTGAATTATTGTATACAATGTTATGAATACATTCTCAGAATAATATTTATTAGATTTTAAACATCTTTAAATATATGTCAATATATTTAGAATATATATGCTATGTAATCTTGTTTATGTTTTTAAAATTCATTTTAAATAATAAAAATTTTAATAAAAAATCAATAAAACATAAATGTTCACAAGAATGGCTAAAAATTAAAGAGAATGACAGTAGCGAGTTTTGGCGAGGATGTGGAGCCCTTAGAACTCATACATTGCTGGTGGAAATGCAAAGAGGGTAGAGCCAGTTTGGGAAATAGCATATCAGTGCCCTATAAAGTTAAACAGACATTCAGCTTATGACCCAGCAGCCCTATTCCTATGTAACTTCCCAAGTGAAATGAAAATGAAGAGGACCAAAGTTTTGCCATCCCAAAATGTGTCCTTTGGGATATTGATTATAACCTGGTTATTAAAAAACAAAAAAATTCAGAAAACTTTTGACTCTTCCCTTTTCCTGCCTAAGGTAGTTAGGAAGGAAAGGCCTGCTTCCAGAAGGAAATCTCAGCCTATGTGAATTGAGTATGGTAAATGGGAAAGATCCAAGCAGGGGCCTGTTACCTGGATTCTCTACTGCTTGCCGTTGTTCTGGGATTGTCCAGGAGGAATCTGTTTGCCAGATGTGTTCTGCTGTTTCTCAGCTACCTGTGAATTGCCTATTTCCACTTTGAAATCCCAGACCACCTTCTTTGTCCACAATGGCATATAAGTCTCAACTGCCTGATGCTTTTTGGGTCTCATTATTACAAAACCTCCCCTCCTGTGTACTGATAATAATTAGTCTTGGGCTTTTCTCCTATTAATCTGTCTTTGTTAATTTGATTAGTAGCCCAGCTAGAAGAAATTAGAAGGTGGGAGGAAAATTATTTTTTATGCCCCACAAAAACATATTTCCACATAAAAACATGGAGATGAATGTTCATATAGCATTATTCATACTAGCCCAAAATTAGAAACTACCAGTATCCATAAATAGGACAATGGAGAAAAAAAACTGTGGTACATTCACAAAACAAAACATTATGCAAACGTAAAACAGGAATGAACTATGACCATGCCACAACATTGGGTATCTCTCAGGAACATGATGCTTAAGCAGAACACGAAACACGGCTTGGTTTATTGGTCAGCTAGTTTCTTCAAGCAGCTCTTGTGCCTTGTCTCAGCAAATTGTATTTCCTGGCCTTTTTGTCTCAGGAAGTTGATAGTTTGTTGAATGAGCTGAAGAATCAATCAGAGGGCCCTGGTTGCTGTGGTTCAGTGTTTCTCTCACACATTGATGTTTCTCTCCCTGTCTTTCTCTTTTCTTTTCCCTTTCAAAAAAATCAATCAGAGGAAGACATTCTGGAATAATATATGTTGCTACCCTTCCAAATGTGTCCCAGGGGTCAGAAATCCCACTGGTCGCTCTTTTAGAGAGAGTCCTACATGTATGACTAATAACATCAATGGATCTCAAAGAGATCTTGAAAGATAGGATAGAACACATGCCACATAATACCATTTATGCAAAATTTAAAAGCTTACATACAATACTGTATTTTGATGGCAGAACCATATATATTAATAAATGTGTAGACACCTAGACAGTTATATGCACTAACTTTAGGATGGTGGTCACTTCTGGGAAAAGAGAGGAATAGGGATGAGGTACACTTCAATCTTTTTACTATCTATCCGTATTAAATAGAGATCTAAAATAAGTAAGAAAAATTGTTGAAACTCATTAAATTTGTGTTGGGGTGGATTCTTTGTAACAGTAGTCTCTGTACTTCTCTGTGTGTTTGAAAGTTTCATAGTCAACCATGATCTGATTATTGAGACTGAGGTCTGCCCTTCAGGGCTGGCCAGTCCTGGTCCTTGTAGCATCTCTCCCAGCTCTGCTGGCCTTTAGGTATTTAACAGAAGAAAATAAAAAACACGTCTCATCAAGAGTCTTCTTAGTAGCATCCTGAGGAAGGAACATCTCCTCTCCCACTTAGAGATTGTTTTCAAGAAAATCTATTGATAACCACATCTTCCCTTTTCTGAATATCAGCATCAATCAACCTATAATTGCCAGGAAATGGCACCCCAGTCCACCATGGTTCACGTCAAACTAGTCACATTTGTACCAAGGCCCCTTCCAACCTGGAGTTCATGTGGTTGATTCTTTTTTCAAGTTATAAGGTATTTTTCTCCTCAAGTTATGAGATGTTTTTCTCCTAACCATCAATAGAACCAATACCTATAGCTTTGGATTTTTGTTTTTTAATAATGCAGTCAGCAATTTAGCTAGTGGATGCTACTCTTGTTGCAAACAAACAACAATTTAAAATAAGCCACTTATCTGCAAGCAGCATATAAAATTTTCAAGGGAGCTCTTAACTGTCGGAGGGTGAGGAGGTTGCTTTGTCTGGGACACTGAGATGATTAGAGAGAACACAATGTACTGTAACAAAAGAAGCAAACAACAACAAAAAAAAGGTCAGGCTCTAATACCAGCATTAGTGTCCAGGCACATCCATGACCAATGTCAGCATTCATTGACGATGGTCAGATTCTATGAGTGTCCGCACTGAATTCGTAACTTGGATAGTCATCTAAACCTCTACTTATATTTTTCCCAGGACATGAACCACATTTCAGTAGAATGTAATTCACTCATTGATTTAGTATGTTGTCCATGTCTCCACTCTGGCCTACAGCTCTGGGAGTGCAGGATCTCAATCTGTGCTATTCATTGCTATTCACCAAAGGGCGCCTGTGATGCAGCTGGTTATAGAATAAATGAATGAGTTTCTGCCTCTCGTAATTCCTGTTGCCCAAATGATGATTCTGATGATAAAACAGACGTAGCAGCTCTTTATTGAGGGCTTCCAACATGCCGGTCCTGGGATCAGCACATGACCTACATCTCATTTAATGTTTTAACAGCCCCCATGACTGAGCTATTAGTCCCACTTTGCCAATAAAAGGAGTGTCAGACTTAGAGCAAAGTGCATGATCTAAGATCACTTAGCTGCCAAGAAGCAGAGCAGGGATTGAATCCCTCTCTGCAACCCACCACATTGGTGCTCACCACTGTCTCACATGCCACTCCATGGGATGGTGATGTATACGGGACCAGAAGAAAGCAGACTCCTCTGCACCCCAGTTAGAACTGGTAACTTCTAGCACCCATTACTCACAGCTGATTCATGGGAGGAACCTCTGGGCTGCCCCTCCTGAGTCCACCCTTGTCTACCCTCCTACCACCTGCCACAGGACCTTGTCACAGTGTCATACTAGTTAATAGTGATGTAGATTTGCCAGACACACTCACTTCTTGAAGTCAAGATACAATCATGGTGTTCTGAGAAGTGTCCTTGTTTAGGGGGAAGAGTCTGAGCTTTGGATTCCTACCATACAGGGATCTGATACTATTTGCTCCCTGTGTAACATTTGGAAGGGAACCCCATCCTCCTGGTACAATGGAAATATGGATGACTACCTTGCAAAGTTGTTGAGAAGTTGAAAAAGATTCTTATAATAAATATCTCTTATGGTCATATAAGGGACAAACCAACATTTAAAAATTTTAAAAATTTATTTTTAAAAATAATTCTTACTTTTTAATGACAGTTGACATTAAGCCAGATTCTTTTTCCCTGTGAGAAAAGAGGTAGAAGAAGAATAAAGAGAAAAGGCATTAAAGATCTTCATAGCAACTTGTCTCATCTTGTTTGGGTGCTGCTACCAGGAGGTAGTGCAGGACAAGAAGAAAGGAATTGGGTAGTTTCTCATCAAAACCCCTGCCCTGAACAGGGGAGAGAGAGAGGGATAGGAAACCAGGGGAAGGAGATTTGCAGTTGCCACAGAACAAACAGAATGGGTCCTCTTTTTCTTATTGTTTTGTAGGGCTATTTACATGTTCTGGGTAGATACAAGCATGCAAATACTCCTTTACAGTTTGTGAACTGTATTCTGATTTTCTTTCTTGGTGTTATTTGTTGTTCGGTTATATATTTATGGCTTTAAAAGTTTTAAAAAGGCAAATGAATCCCAATGTTAGCTTTAAGGAAAAAAATGAGGTAAATAGGCATTTGACTGATAAATAGAGTTTTTATTAGGCTTTTGGTTATAGTCATTCTTTTCTGTATTTTGTGATGTTTCATAAAACAAAAATAAAATATAGCAAAGAAAGGTTTGAGCCTCACTGCCCTCCCCTCAACCCCTGAAAGAGCTAACTCCAAAGACCCCTTTCCCTTCCAGATTTTAAACTGACGTTACTGAGGGCTGTTGAACACAGGATAAGAAAAACACATCTTGAAATGACTTGGAATTCTGGGGACATTCTTGGCTGAGACACCCAATCCCAGGGACAGCCCCAGGCCAGATTGTGAAAGAGGCTACGTGTCTCTGGGCGCCACCATTCCTGAACCCCCACCCTGGCCTTTCAACATTTCTTCCTCCCCCAGGCACCTGGCATTCTCCTTGGATTCTCAAAGTCACCTCTCCCAGCACCAGACACACACCTGGTCACGCAAATGTTACTGAGAGTGGACGCAACCCCAGAGGTATTTGCATTTGGAAAGCCTGTAGGGAGTGGCTGAGGAAGGGCAAAGGGAACCAGGTTCCTCAGGGGGTCTCTCACAAACCAGCAGAGTGGCCCCAGCACATCCACAGTGACACTGCTCCTGGAGCAGACAGATCCCTCTTGTCAACAAGCCCACACACCATACTTTGTACATAGTTGACAGATATGTGTGGAGTGGATGAAACAGCTTCCAGTCCATTTTCCGTGTCAGGCATAAAGGCTCTGTCTATGAAGAAAATGCCAAAATTCCCCATTCCATGTAGGTGGTGGGGAGGGAGGGGATGAGGGTGCCGAGGACTATAGGTACAAAAGTACAGTTATATTGTCTTTGATAATAAATACTGAGAGTAGCAAAGGTGACCAGCAGTGCAGGGGGAGGGGCCTTGCACTTTAACACAGGAGTGTCAGGGTGTCATTTGAGCAAAGACTTTAAGAAGGTGAAGGGTGAGCCATGAGGGAATGTAGGGAAAAAAGAATAGCAGTGGGTGCCCCTCCCCTCTCCACTCCCCACCCCAACACTCTCTGTCATTCAAGACCGAACCTCTCAAGTTCTGAGACATTATACAAGGTCTTTCTTCAGTGTTCACAGATATTGTTCCCTGTCTGAGTATCAGCCTGCCCATCATTTCTACCTGGCCAATTCCTCCTTGTCCTTCAAGACCTGTATCAGATACTACCTTCCTTATGAAAACCTTCCTCAAGGCCTCTGGGCAGAGTAATGTTACTGCCTTTGCACGTGCACGACACCATGTCCGCATCGTGCTAGAAGCTCTGGGTCCTTCTCCTGAGGCATCCCACATGTCCTGCAGAGCTGCCACCATAGGGGATGAGCTGTTACTGCCATCATCACGGTCACAGGAGAAAACAGGTTCCAACAGGTTGAGGAACTGGTGCCAGCCACCACCAGATTCGGAAGACAGGACAGTAACGTCCACATCTAGGCTCTTCCTGCCATTCTAGAGACCTCGCTTTGTGTTGGGGTGAATTGGATTTGTGTCAGAATGCTCAGCTACTTCTTGATTAGCTTGAGGACAGACACCATTTCTGTGTGAAGGAGGAGGGCTTGTCTGGGGAATACTACATACATATTTGTTCAGTGAATTAAGGGCTGAGTTAGTTATCAACAGTATAGGCATTCATGCAGAATTTATTTTTGAGCAGGGACCTTTGCACACTATCTGAGTCCTATTCTACCTGAGCTCATCAGTACCAAGGCATGCTAGGGAAGGGCCTCTTGGCATTTGGCTAATCTTTCCACATTGGCCACTTTTAACTAAGTTGGTTTGCAACAGCTATGGAGGGAGGGGTCAGCAAAGGCCCAACAGGGAGTAGGGGAGGCAGAGGCAGTAGCCCAGAGCCCGGTACTTAGCCATTCTCTCCTCTGCATCTTCCTTGTCTGTGTTTCCCTTTCAGACACACAGACACAGCTGGCACAGCAGATCTCTAGGCAGGAGTGGAAGGGACTGTAGTTCCTCCAGACCTTCTAAGAAGCCAGAGTGTATAGCTTTTCATTGGCTGGTCCCTGAGATAATAAATGAGATGCTGAGATGCTGGGGAAAAGAGGAAGGGAAGGAGGTTGAAGAGGGGCTCAAATTGGGGAAGGATGGTCTTGAATAAGGAAACTTTCTCAAGGAGTACTTACCCCTGAACCTGAAATATTAACTGAGTGAATCAGCTCGATGCATGGGAGGGAAACACTTTTGCTCCTCATAGTTAGAGATGGTGTTTTTTCTTCTTCCAAATAAGCATGAGGACTTATTCATGTAGTATATTTTAATTTCTAAAGGGCTTTCTGCGTAGACCATCTCAGTATTAAACTCAGTTTGCTAACCATTGCTACCTCACCTTCTCACTCACACACTCCCTCAACATTAAGCATCTGGGATGTGCCAGGTATGTACAATGAGACTGGGATACCCACGAGCCTGACCTATCTTCACAGAGTCTTTAGTTCAGAAGGAGAGACCGTCAGGTAGGCGTGGAACAGGTTCAGGAGCCATGATAGGCATCAGCCAGGCCACCATGGTGGCTCAAAGGGGGAAGGTGCCAAAGATGAATCACAGTGAGCAAAGTCTTAGAAATTTGTTTAGTTGTTTTTCTTTGGGGGTGGTTGGGTGTGAGGAGGAGAAGAAAAATAGTTCTTTCAGTTGAATTATTTTATTGTTCAAACTTGAAAGCAATTCCTTTTGTTTTTAAGGGAGATGTAAGGACTGAAGCAAAGCCTATGAGTCTGTCTTCTTCCACAGAGTTCCGGATTGGATGTGCTCTCAGCTCCGAGGGGAGGAGTGAGGACACCCTATGTCACCCCACCCACTCTCTCCATCTCAGAACACCAAGTTCCACAGTCCCAGCTCCGGTCTAAAACACTGACAGGAGGAAGCATAGCCCCTGGGGGCCTCTCTGTGCAACAGACGTCACACTAGGTGATCTCTCCAAGAATGAATCTGTGTTCCCTTTTACAACCTGGGCATATCAGCCATTTTCATCTCAGCATGCTTCAAGGTTTGTTATCTTGAGAGTTGAAGGTTTGTGATCAGGGAGCCACGGCAGGGAGGGGATGGCTCTGACGGAGGTTAAGAATGAGGGAGCACCATGGGATGAGGTGGGTGCGGCAGGAAAAAGTCCTTATTCTTCTCTTGGTGGAGGGTGTTTTCTTTTCTCCCTGATGTCCAGCATTCCTTTACTGCAGAGAATGATAAATGACCAGCGTCACAGAGGTATCGGTGTAAGCTTTGTCCCCCTTTGTCACGTCTTACTATGGGTCAGGTGCTGTGCCCTTTTACACACAATGCTGGGACAGAGATTTGAAGCAGATGCCTTCGAACTATACCATAAAATAATAAATAAGTAGAATTAAAACAATCAACTTTTGTTTGGAATCTTGTGATTTACAAAGAGGTAAGTTACTTCATTCCACCCTGGGCACAGCCCTTTGAGTTGGGTGGTGGTCGTCTCTACACCTTATGAAGAAAGCTGGGCCAGGTGGAGTTCAACCACTTACCCTAGAGGACTCCTGTGGTTATTACCGGATGTGAGCAGCAGGACACCAACATTATGAAGACACAGTGCAGCCAGCAGGCCAGCAAGGTAAATGGCACCCACTCACTTCCACCTGAAAAAATAAAAAAGCCCCCCCCCACCCCGCCCCAACTATACAATGGAGTGAGTCCATGTTGTCTTCTGCTGAAGATTCAAAACTTCATAAGGATAATAGATTTTCAGATCATAACCTGCCCCCAGGTCCCCTTTTCTGCCAGAATCAACTCCATAAGGGACACCTGTACTCTGGGGCATTGAGGACTGGCAAATCTGTAAGTGCAACAATCAGTTACTTTAAAGAGCAGCCTTCCTCACCCATCCCCATGGCGGGTTGGCCATGACTCAGCAGACACCTGGGGGTGTGGAGTGCGCCACAGTGTGGTCAGGCTTTATTTGAAGTCCCAAGTCCCCTCCACCCCAGCAGTGGACAGAGGCCTCAGCTAAGTGGCCTTGTGCCTTTCCCTAGCTCTGAAGGGGCTTCCACCCAGACCTCAGGCTTGGACAGAATCCTCACTATAAAAATATAATAATTAAAAATAGAAAAATAAATAGACACACTATTGCCTGTCTTTTAAAAACATGAGCACATAATACAGTGTCTCTATTATAATTTCTTGCTCAAGGAATACTCAGTATTAACATCCACCCTAATTTACCTCAAGGTGAGGTTAAGGTGAACTCCCAGACCCTAGCACCGTGTTTGCTGCTCATCAAGTATTTGTTGACTATGGACTGACCCTTTCAACCCCCAACATCACATATCTGAAGCAAAAAAAGGAGAGTTAGAAGATGAGGCAAACTCTGAGTCTGCTATAGGGGGCTAGGGTCTTGGCTGGTGTGTGCTCACAAAGATTTTAACTTTAGCCAAGGCTTCTACAGTTTGGGGTGGGGTCAATGAGGACAGGGTCCCTGAGAGCAGGCATCGTGGTTAGTTTACTTCTCCATCAATCACTATCCTGGCTTTGCCCTTGACCTTGAGGATGTAATTTAATCCCTCCTCCCCTCAGTTTCTTGTCTGAAAAATATGAACAGTAGATGCCCATCTCAGTAGCTGGTTAGTGGCTTAAATCAGGCAACATGTGTGAAGTGAGTTGTGAACAGGAGACCATAACTGAATATTCCCCAGGTAGAGACGGTCGTGTTCATGCATATGCCACATTGTACAGAGGGCATAATGAGCATTCAGTGAAGGAATAACCCAAGGAGGGTGAAGAGTGATTAGCAGATATTGGGGGGGCAGGAAGTTGGGAGAGTATTTAGGGATAAATAGAGGAGACAGCAGGAGCTGCTTAAATGAATGGGTGTCCTTGGAGGACTGGGAGGCAGAGAGGGGTCATCAGGGCATCTTGACATGTCCCTTGAGCATCTATCTCCATGTAGTCACCAAGCAAAGGGTCCTATCTCCTTAATCCATTGCAGGCTGTGCTCTGCAGATGAAAACAATGCCTTGAGAACAGAGGCAAGTTAGAAGCTCTTCTCTCTCTCTTTCTTTTTTTTTTTTTAAAGATTTTATTTATTTATTTCTAGAGAGAGGAAGAGAAACATCAATGTGCAGTCGCCTCTTGTGCGCCCCCTACCGGAGACCTGGCCCACAACCCAGGCATGTTCCTTGACTGGTAATCGAACTGGTGACTCTGAGGTTCACAGGCCAGCACTCAGTCCACTGAGCCACACCAGCCAAGGTTCTCTTTCTTTTTTTAATTGGAAAAAATTAGTACACATGCAAACTGAGAAGAAAAGTCCAGCAAAAAGGGAGAGATGTTATTTATTATTGTCATATTTTACCAAACACAATATGCCATCAATTTATGGGCCCAGCATGCTTCCACTGCATGACTCTGCTGGCCCAATATGCCATCAATTTAAAGATCAATAATTATTTTTGTATATTACTCCAAAGGAAAACATTTGCCAAATTATGACATTTCATCTTGATTTCAGAGATGTTAAAATGGGAGGAAATATGCAACATAGTCGATATAAACAGGCACTACCATGTCCATTTGAAAGTTCAGCAAGTCATCAGCAAAATATTAGATAGTTAGTATTTATTTAACAAGCTCTTATTTAGTGTTACTGTGGGGCAGGCACTTTTCGTAGGACTTTATAAATAATAATTTATTTAGTCCTTGAAACAACCCTGTGAGATCAGTACCATTGTCATCCCATTTTACAGACCAGGACACTGAGGCACTGAGAGGCTAAGAAATTTTCACAAAATTAATAAGTGACAGAGGCAAGCTTCCAACCCAGGTCATCACCCCAGAGCCTGCTCTTCTCAGCACCAGGGTACGTGTTGGCCTACAGTCAACATTTGATGAATGAACAAATGAATGAGTGAATGAATGGAAAAAGTAATTGAAGCTGGGCTTCCAGCATAGAACTTAGCCTGAATGTCTCCTGTCCATCCCTGTTCCTCTTAGGAAAAGGGTCAGCAGATCTTCCATAAGTTCAAGGTTGTAGGGCACTGGTTAAACTCTCAAGAAACAGAAAGTAAGAGCAAGGAGTAGGGTGTGACATATGGGAGGGAAGAAAAGTTGCAAAATAATCAGCATGACTATCTTGTATTGCTATTCTGTTGTTCATCTAAGTGTAGTCTAATGGCTAATCAAAAAATCTTCTGGGCTGAGGAAGGATGGTGTTGTGGGAGAGAGTGCCATCTATTGAGTGACCATTACAACAACTGGAAAGTTTCATCCAGGTCGTGCAACACCACAGCAGAGAGGACAAAGCTTCAGAAATGAACTTAAGGAAGGGTAAGAAGGCCAACCTACCAAAAAATGGTCTTGAACTTAAAGCTAAATTCTTATCCAGACTGCAAGAAGGGAGTAGCTCAGGAAGCCTTCTTTGTAAGAGGTCAAAGGACCTAAAAAAGACCTGCTTGTCCCTAACAATGAGGACTCTGCTGACTTCCAAGGCCTGATTTGGGCAGGGCTTCAGTACAGGTCATTTTCACGCCACACACTGCAGAGGGAAAGCTAAGCTCTTAAGGAAGAAGAAAACCCACAGTTACAGAGTCTCTACTATGTGCTTTACAGATGCACTCATCTCACCTTCACTGATTCAGTGGATCTTTCCTGAGCAGTTACTACGTGCCAAGCATTCCCCGACCATGAGAAAACAGCACGATGGAAGAGCAGCCCTCCAGGTGCCTGCCTTCAGGAGCTTATGTGGAGGAGGAGTCCTGGATGGAAAATAAACAAGTACTCCAGTAATTTCAGACCTGGACAAGAAAATAAAACCAGAAAATGGGGTAAGAGTGGTCATATCATTTGAAACTACCAATAATCTCTCCTCTCACCAAGGGGGCTTGGTTGGTTGGGCATCATCCCTCAAAGCAAAAGGTTGCAGGTTCCTTTCCCAGTCAGGCACGTGGGGGGGGGGGGGTGAGACAGAACTGGTCAATGTTTCTCTCTCTTTCTTCTTCCCTTCACCTCTCTCTAAATATAAATCAGATTTTTTAAAAATTACAACTACCAATGATCTTGTGAGATAATATTGTTCACATCCTTCAGGCTCCAGAGTTGAATGCCATTATGAGCAAGTGAGTGAGCCCTCCAGCTAGCTGAGCTTTCATTCTCTGCCTCTTTGGATCCACAGCCAGGCTCTCACCTGGCATCGAGGCTGCCCAGGAAAAGAGGAAAGGTGCACTCAGTGCAGGAGGTCCCAGTGGCCCCTGGCCTCAATTATCATCTCTAGTTCAACGTCAAGGTTGTTTCCACTACCTATATGACTCTAGCAGGGCACATAGGTAAAAATTTAATTCTCTGTGTGTATTTACATGGATTCTCAGCATCTGATGTCCCTTGGTCTTAAAGTGTACAGCCCTCAGAGGGAAAAACGAGCCAAGACACCAAGTCGCCAAGTTCTCATATCGGTGGTGTATTTGCCAAGGAGGTTTCTACTGATCTTGTACATTCAAGAAATTTGTATAAATTTTTTTGTTGGATGAATCTCATCATAGTAGAGGATATGTGGACTTCCTTGTGCTTCACAGTAAAGCGTCATTTCCAAGAAGATGGGAAGAGAAGCTCTGGAGAGTTCAGTCATGTGGTTCCTGCCCAGCAACCTGCGGGACAGGAATATTGGGTGAGATCCCTGGAGGAAGGGCTCCTTTTGTGTTTGAGCTGGGAAGGATGTTACCACCTCCTCTGGGTGTCCAAGGCAGGGTTGCCACATTGTCCCAGCCCCTCTTAGGCAGCTCGCTGCTGTCACTCCCCTCGGAAGCCGGAAAGGACATGTGTTTCCTCCCCTCTGCTGCTCTCCTCCAAGGGGGCCCAGGGTCACAGATGCCAGTGAGCTGTGTGGCTAAAACTACTTCAGTTCAAATAAAGTCTTGGAGAATTTATGGTAGTTTCTAAGCACCAGGGATGACTGTGTATCCTACTACCTGGCTTAGAATTGCTGTGTTTGGTTGAGTACCGCGGACAGCTGACTTACAAAGCTGAGTCTCCTCAGACTCACAGGTGACATGTGGGCAATGCATTGTTAACACATAGGCCTTGAATACGCCATTGTCACTGTGGACAACAGAGTGACTCTTGAGGACCCAGGCGCTCCCTCTTCCTCCCGCTCTCCCATGTTACTCCTGGGGCTGCATTCCTTCCAAAAAGCAAGCTGCCATATAATGTACTCTCATTGAATTTGAGAATGGTTGTGAATATTTGAGCAACTAACCCACCAGGAAACATAAAATAGCTAGAGGAGACACTAAGTGCTTTTAAAAATTTGTGAAGACTGAGAACACCAACAAGTCATTCTGTCAGCCCTCCCTGCATGATTCAAGGCGATCTGCATCCTGCTCTTAGCCTTGATAGAACACCCATAAAATGTTCCTGAACACGGAAGGGGCTCCCCTGAGAAGATCCTTCCTGGGCAGAGTATGGTGGGCTGTGCTTTTCAAAATTTTCCCCTCTGTCAATGTATGGATTCTGAAACCCAGGACAGAGCTCCCTCCTGTATTTAAGTCACTTCTTTCTCTCTGGGTTTTGCATTATGTGCGGTAATCAGGCCAGAATGCCCTGGAACGAACCTATATGAAGCGGCATGTCTCCCTTCCTGTAAGGTCCCCCAACTGTCCTAACACTGAGGATGTTTTCACATGATTCTAGCTTCTATTTTCTTCTGTCGTTTTATTATCATGGGTATTTTAATGTGGATCTCTTAATAATTTGGCCTATTATCTCAATGTCTTGGGCTATAGAAATGTGTTGATCCGGACAAATGACAGCATGTTTCCTCTGAGACATGTCATTGATTCCATCAGCGTTTTGTGAAGAGTTGGCTGTTTTGAGCCAGCAGTGGTTAAAAAACCTGTGCTAAGTAGGCCAGGGGAGCAAGAGTGGGAGAGAACAATTGAGGCAGCCTTGGAGGCACGCCAGGTTTGGAGAAACTCAAGCTGTGACTCAGTGAGGCGGGAGAGGGAGGAACACCTGAGGGATGCAGGGAAGCATGCAGGGAACTGGGACACAGGTTCACTTGCTTTAGTACATCAAGGATGCCTGTTCTTTTGACTACCAACCAAAAGTCCTCTTAGACTGCTTTATTTACCTTGAAAGTTTAGAGATACACAGACATTCACGTACACATCTCTACTTTTTTGGGAGGGATGAAAAATAGCTTTTTAAAAATTTTAATAATTTTTACTTCAAATATTTTGACATATGAAAAGTTGTATATAATTAATGTACACAATTTGATGGACTGAGAGACAAGTATGCACCTGTGAAGCCATCACCACAATCCATACCATACATTTTTCATCAGCTCCCAAAGTTTCTTCCTGCCCTCTTATTAGCAGTAGTTTTACTTTTTACCCTTCACTTTTTATTAAAAAAATAATATGTCTGTCATCACTGGGAATGTGGTTATGGCATATGGGAAAATTTACATTATACTTGGTGCCTCTTCGACAGCCTCCGTATATCCATGCATTCATACACAATGTACATTTTGCTTATATTCTTTGGCTTACAAGCTACTTTTCAAAATCATCTTTCCATCCTAAGTAGCAGAATATTTAAAGCATAGGAATATTATATGAATATAGATATAATATATCTTTGTTGATGTTTAGGTTTGTTTGCTATAAGCAGCTATATGGATTTTGGGAAATTCTGAGAAATTTGAAGAATCAGATGTGCAATGAATTACGCATTGAGTTACTTGTGAATTAGAGAACCCAGACTACGATGGTCTGTAGGAACTATTCCTTGTTCGAGTGCCCGCATAAACAGCTGCAGTCCTGTGCCCATCCGGCCCAGCAGTTGTGAAGAGTTCTCCTCTGACTGATGCCTGCATCTCTCCACCTGCCACTACCTGACTGTCCGAATTTCTACAGAGTTGGCATATATTTTAAAATCCTGTCTTCCCTCTTGCATTTCACTGTGGCTTTCTATTGAAGTGATGTTAATTTCAGTTCAGACAAGTAGTTGTTTCCAAATAGTTAGGAATGGAGACACTTCTGCAGGTCTTTTTAAATTTATGTATTTAGTCCTCCTCATCAGAGGACTTTTTTTCCATTGTTTTTACAGAAAGAATAGAAGGGTGAGAGGAGAGCAGAGAGTGAAACATCAGTGCGAGAGAGAAGTATCAGTTGGTTGCCTCCCTTATGCATCTGGCCAGGGGTCACGTGCATGAGTGCCCTGACCAGGAATCAAACCTGCAACCTTTTGGTTACGGGATGACACTCCAACCAACTGAGCCACACCGGCCAGGGTTGGGTCACTTTTTTGTTATTATCATAAATTATGAGGGACATGGACGGACGTGAAATCACATGAGCATGACTCAAGACATCCAGGGAGAGAATCAAATGGCTTTTAAATGGAATCAAAAGTAAGTTATACCCAGGTTGCGTTTTCAATCCCTGGCCGGGGCCCATAGAAGGCAACCAATTGATGTTTCTCTCTCTCTCTTTCTAAAAGCAATGAAAAATGTCCTCAGGTGAGGATTAAAACAATTTAAATTTGGCATCTTAGTTTCCAGTTGTAAAAGTAAGGAACTCAGAAAAAATCAGTAAAAATAATTTATATCACACACATTATTTTTATTCTGTGAGAGTATCTCATAATAACAAACATCTTGTTGGAAATTCAGACATGAGTGAAGCTGGCAAAGTAGTGGGTCAGAAAACTATGCTTCAAAAAAATGGGAAAACATTTATGCTGTGGTCATGTATGGAACTGTCAAGAAAGAAAAGCTCAGAGATTCTGAAGAGGTGAATAATATACAGGAACAATTCTCTGGGTCAAGACCTGCACTTTTACTCTTGAGGAATCAAGGCTGACTCATTTATATGTTAGAAATCTCCCAGTCATCACCCTAGAAGCATTCTAGTTAGTCATCAGGATAACAGTATTTGCCTTTTACTGCTCTTTTTTTATTCTTAGGTGGGGATGGGTTACGAAGTTCCATTTAAAGGAAAAGGAACATTAATAGTCCGGCAAACCCTCAAAATGTTAAGACCCTCAAAATGTTAAATAACTTTATGAGGGCAGACCTTCATAAAGTTACTGTATGGTCAGTAAATTTATGATCCATTCCTAGGTATCTACCCAAGTGAACTCAAACCATAGAACCACACAAAACTGGTCAATGAATATTTATAAATAAATATTTGTATTTATCATGATAGCCAAAAAGTGGAAACAACCCCAATGTCCATAAACTGGCAAATTGATAAGTAAATGTGGTATATCCGTACAATGGAATATTATTCAGCAATAAAAAAGAAACGAAGTGTTATATATGTTGCAAATTGAAAGCATGTTAGCGAAACACATCATTCATAAGAGGCCACATACTGTATGATCTGATTTCTATGAAATGTCTAGAATAGTCAGATTTATGGGCAGTGGATTAATGGTTGCCTGGGGCTGAGGGGGTGGGGAAATTGGGGAATGAATGGTGATGGGTAAGGAATTTCTTTTTGAAATGATAAAAATGTTCTAAAATTAGATTGTGGTGCTGGTTGCACAACTCTGTGAATATACTGAAAAGCACTAAAAATATTAAGGGGATGCACAAACAGGGCCTAATCACAGTAAGCCTAAGTGCTTTTGCTTAGTGGGAAGGGGCTTGTAATCTGAGGGCTGCCTTGTTTCCCCAGGTTTGCCCAAAGCTGGAATAAGGGGCAGGTGACTTAACTAACCTTGAGGAGTAGGTGAATGAAAGATGAAGATAGGTTAACGTGGAAAGAAGGAGGTTAGTAGAGTAAGTCAGTACTTGTGAGGGACAGAAAACTGCCACCAGCTTTTGTTTCCTCTCCAAAATCCTGAAGACCAGCCCTTCCCGGCGTGGACAGGCACTGGACTGCCATCCTCCCTCCCATAAAAGGCGGATGCCACTTTCCTTCATGGGGTCAGTGATCCAGTGTGAATTCTGCTTCGCAGTTCTCCGGATGGGATTTGGGAGCACAGTCTTGACTGAGAACAGCAGAGGGCGCTGTTAGCATGTGAGTTCGGAGCTGAGGAGCCCAGTAGGAAGTGGTTGGGTTTGTGGGCTTTGGCACAGGAATCCAACGCAATCAGACCAGAATAACATACTTTGGATTTGAAGCACAATTGTCACATTTAGAAATAATGCCTTGACTCACTGGCGACTGTATTCAAATAAAACCAGCCCTGGCTGTGTGGCTCCGTTGGTTAGAGCGTGGTCCTGCACACCAATAGGTTGTGCATTCAATTCCTGGTTAGGGCACACGCCTGGGATGCAGGTTTGATGGCCTGTCGGGACACCTACGGAAGGCGGCGGCAAAACGACATTTCCCTCTCACATCTCTCACATCTCTTTCTCCCTCTCTCCCTGTCTCCCTCTCTCCCTCTCCCTCTCACCCTCTCTCCCTCTCCCTCCCTCTCTTCCTGTCTCCCTGTCTCCATCTCCCTCTCTCTCTCTCTCCCCGCCCCCTCCTCTCTCCAAAAGCAATGAAGAAATGGCCCCAGGTGAGGATAAGAAAAATAGAAAAAAAGAAAACCAAACTCCAACAGAACTGTTCATTCCTAGAGGGAGGATATTTATAGGCAAGTCTGGACATTTCTTACATCCAATGTATTTATTGACTATCTGCTTTACACAGATATTGAGTACTCTGATACAGCTTAAAACCATAAATGCAAACTGCATGCTGCTATTGATGGATCTTAAAGATGAAAAACGTCTTATCTGCATCCATCACTTGAACTCAGAATGCAGGAGAATGCTATTCCAGGATGTGGAATTGTCAGGAAATATCCAAGAGAAGGGGGAGAATTGTTGGCTTTTTAGTCTAGTTTTCCTGCCAACTCAACTGTGTGAAAGCATAATAAGAGCTGAATTTATTTATTGCATACCATGTGCCAGGCACTGTTCCAAATGCTTTCCATCCTTCACGTAACAGCAGAAACTCAGGGGCACCCCAGACCCGCTGACTCAGAATCTGCATTTTAGAGAGATTTGGATGCACACTAAAGTTTCAGAGGTACTTTCATCCCATGATGATCTTATTAAATCCCTACTATATATGATCTTATTAAATATTAAATAAATATTAAATTCCCATAATCATCCTGCAACAGAGGTCCTATTGTAATCTCCATTCTAAAGTGGTACTGCTGGAAAACCAAGATGGAGGCGTAGGTAGACACACTGCGCCTCCTCTCACAACCAAAAGAAGGTCAACAACAATTTAAAAACAAAAAAACAACCAGAACTGACAGAAAATTCGAACCCCAAGGAAGTCCGACGACCAAGGAGATAATGAAGAAACGTTCATCCAGACAGGTAGGAGGGGTGGAGACGGGCAGCTGGGGCACACAGGACTTGGGGCAACGCGGCCGGATCCAGAGACGTGGCGGATTGTGGGACGAATAGAGCAGGCAGTGTGACAGCTAGCAGACTCCATGGCCCCACATTCACACATAGATAAACCCGGAGGAACGGTGGGGGAGCTAAACAGACCGAGCAACCCAGGGCTCCAGCACGGGGAAATAAAGCCTCAAAGCTCTGATTGAAAACACCCGTGGGGGTTGAGGCGGCAGCAGGAGAAACTCCCAACCTCACGGGAGAGGTCATTGGAGAGACCCACAGGGGCCTAGAGCATGCACAAGCCCACCCACTTGGGAACCAGCACCAGAGGGGCCCAATTTGATTGTTGATAGCAGAGTGAAAGACTGAAATCCAGTGGAGAGTGGAGCGGGCGCCATTGCTCCCTCTTGGCCCTTCCTCCACATGCAGCATCACAGCTCAGCGACTAGTGTTACCCTGCCTCGGTGAACACCTAAGGCTCTGCCCCTTTATATAACAGGTGCACCAAGAAAAAAAAAATGGCCCAAATGAAAGAATAGATCAAATTTCCAGAAATAATACAACTAAGCAACGAAGAGATAGCCAACCTATCAGATGCACAGTTAAAATGCTGGTAATAAGGACGCTCACAGAATTGGTTGAATTTGGTCACAAATTAGATGGAAAAATGAAGGCTATGCTAAGAGAAACAAAGGAAAACGTACAGGGAACCAATAGTGATGGAAAGGAAACCGGGACTCAAATCAACAGTGTGGACCAGAAGGAAGAAAGAAACATCCAACCAGAAAAGAATGAAGAAACAAGAATGCAGAAAAATGAGGAGAGGCTTAGGAACCTCCAGGACATCTTTAAACATTCCAACATCTGAATTGTAGGGGTACCAGAAGCAGAAGAGGAAGACCAAGAAATTGAAAACTTATTTGAAAACATAATGAAGGAGAAATTCCCCAATCTGGCAAAGGAAATAGACTTCCAGGAAGTCCAGGAAGCTCAGAGAGTCCCAAAGAAGCTGGACCCAAGGAGGAACACACCAAGGCACATCATAATTACATTACCTAAGATTAAGCAGAAGGTGAGAATCTTAGAAGCATCAAGAAATAAGGACACAGTTACCTACAAAGAAGTTCCCATAAGACTGTCAGCTGATTTCTCCAAAGAGACCTTACAGGCAAGAAGGGGCTGGCAAGAAGTATTCCAAGTCATGAAAGGCAAGGACCTACATCCAAGATTACTCTATCCAGCAAAGCTATCATTTAGAATGGAAGGGCAGATAAAGTGCTTCTCAGATAAGGTCAAGTTCAAGGAGTTCATCACCACCAAGACCTTATTATATGAAATGTTAAAGGGATTTATCTAAGAAAAAGAAGATGAAAAATAGGAGCAGTAAAAATGACAGCAAACTCACAGTTATTAACAACCACACCTAAAACAAAAACAAAAGCAAACTAAGCAAACAACTAGAACAGGAACAGAACCACAGAAATGGAGATCACATGGAAGGTTATCACAGGGGAGTGGGAGGGGGAGAGAGGGGGGAAAGGTACAGAGAATAAGTAGCATAAATGGTAGGTAGAAAATAGACAGGGGGAGGGTAAGAATAGTATAGGAAATGTAGAAGCCGAAGAAATTACACGTATGACCCATGGACATGAGCTCTAGCGGGGGAATTTGGGAGGGTGGGGGTGGGCAGGATGGAGTGGAGTGAAGGGGGGGAAAATGGGACAACTGTAATAGCATAATCAATAAATATATTTTTAAAAAAAAGACGGAGAGAATCTGATCACTGAGGTTGAGGTAAGTAGAGTGGTGATCTGGAATTAAGTTAAATAGGAAGGGGGGTGAAGCAGGAAAGGAGGAAGAATGGTAGAAAAAGAGGCCCATATAGGCTTTTAAAAATCATACCAGTAAACTTTTAAAAATCAGATAATCATTTATTCAAAAATATTTATTCATTTAAGTCAACAATAAAGGTATGATTAAGTGAAAAAAAAATAAAGTGGTAAACTGAGGCAAAGAGAAGTTAAGTAAGTTGCCCAGTACAATATAGGGATTTTTAACTCGGGCAAAATACTTTCCATGCTCACAGTCTTGTTCACATTGCCTAGCTTTTCCTCTTCTTTATCTTCATAATAAACACATCTACCTTACTATTATATTGGTTAAGTAGTCACTGTTTGTAAATGTGGCTGAGATCCTTAAAGTAAAAGTTAATGGATTACTTATACAAAGTAAAGTCTAAGTCACAGGCGGCAAACACAAGGCCTGTGGGCCAAATCGGCCCTCCACCTTGATTTATCCCGCCTATCACCGTGTTTCTACCCAGCGGCAGTGCCAAGCTCTCACTTAACTGTTAAGCAGTAGTTCATTTATACCGCCCTAAAATTACATTTGGCCCTTTGAAGGCAACTGTGAGGCTGATGTGGTCCCCGCCCCACTCTGGTGAAAATCAGTTTGACACCTGTGGTGTAAGTGTTCCTTTCTTGGGAGTATTTTCTTTAGTACAAGTACTGTTTACTACAAGTGTGTTTTTATGTTTGCCTCACCTACCTTTAGCACGCCAGGCAGACTCTTACCTCAGGGCCTTTGCACTTGCCCCACAGATCTTCATCCCTTGCTCTCTCACTTCCTTTGAGTGTTTGTTTAATATATGTAATTAAACAAAGTACATTCTGTGGAAGTCTGTCTTGACTACATTATTTGAAATTATACTTTCTTCTCTAAGAAAATAATTCAGAAAATTAATAGAAATAATGAGATAAAATAAAAATGAAATAATAAATAAATAATAAAATGAAAAGGGAAAAAAATCCTTTCCCAAGACTGAAGCAAAAGAAAAGGCTTAAAAAACTGATAAGGTAGCCCTGGCTGGTCTGGCTCAATGGATTGAGTGCCGGACTGCAAACCAAAGGGTCACTGGTTCAATTCCCAGTCAAGACACATGCCTGGGTTGTGGGCCAGGTCCCCAGTAGGCAACTTGAGAGGCAACCACACTTGATGTTTCTCTCCCTCTCTTGCTCCCTCCCTTCCCCTCTCTAAAAATAAATAAATAAAATCTAAAAAACAAAAACAAAATGGAAGGCCATGCAGAAAGAAGTTGGCAGCTACAAGGAGAAAATGATCTATCCATCTCTCACCTTCTGGTGGCCCAGGAGACTGCAACTCTGAAGGTAGACCATATACCTTCAGAAGAGCGGTCTCAGGAAGACTAAGCTTGACCACTGTGCTTCCCTCAGGTTGCCCCCAATTTCCAGATGGATGATGAACAAATGGAGAACAGCAACACATGTGCTCTGTATGGTTGTCAAGGGCAGAGCTACCAAACCGTGAAGAAGCTCTGTGAACCCTGAAGTGGACAAGGTCAACACCCTGAGGACAGCAGCCCTACCATGATGCTTTAAATTCTGCTGACAAAGCTGTGATTGTTTAAAACGAGTCTAGCTCATTAGTTTTAACATATTAAGGTTTCTCTGTGATTGAAGAAAAGGAATTACAACTGTGCACTCAATACACACACACACACCTACTTTAATCCTCTTCTCTGCTTTATTTTTCTCAGCAGCACTTTTTACAACCTGATAAATGTATTTTATTTCTTTACTTCCTTATTGATTTTTTCATTAGAATGTAAATCCCCATTAAGGAAAAAGAGTTTTGTTTGTTCTTTTTTTCACTGTGCACCACTCCCTAACCCTAACTCTTAGAAAATCACCTGGCACAATACAAGTGCTTTATAATATTTATTGAATGAATGCGTGAACAAGTGAATGGTTCCCGCCTGATTGCAAACTTCTCAAGATGTTGGACCAAAATTTACTCAGTATTATAGCTCAAAATTCTAGCAGTGCTGTTGATAAAATGAATGCTTATTGAAATGGAGCCATTGTCTGGACAGTATACTTATAGAAGTTTGTGTCACCACTGTCCTTTTCTCTGTTGTTCACAAAAGACCAGGACACAAATCTTGACACTGTACCACAATGCATATGACAAGCCCACTCATCTTTATATTTAGAGGAAAAAAATCTGTGCTTGGTGATGTCTCAAGTTGGAGGAGAAGAGGCCAAGATCCTAGCTGAGGTGTTGCCAACTAAATGAGGGTTTCTTAGTAAGCAAATCTTGGAAGGGTGTCAGGACAGAGCCGGTGAAGGCACCACCAGCCCTTTGCAAAAGACTCTATGAGGAGATAGTGCTGTGGTTATAGAAGCTGAAGCCCAGAAAAATTGTCCACCGAAGGGTGCTACTCTTGATTCCAAGTAAGGCAGCCAGCCAGTGAAGAGTGGTTAGTAATAGCTAATAGGTTTAACAGGACAGTGGCAATAAGTGGTCATGGGATTTGGTCACTTTAACTCCATACAGGCCTTTAAAAGCTAAATTAGTTTCTCTGCCTTTTGTTCAAACAGCTTCTTCCTACTATTCTCCTGTTGTCTCTTTTCAGGCATGCCTCTTGTGTTTTTTTTCTCTTCCACTTCTGAATTTTCATTCCTTGCATTTTTCTTCTACTTATTTTTTCTCTCTCTTTTCCCTTCCCCCTCTAGCCCCTTTCTACCTCCTTTCTATATGTTATATTCATTTCCCCACATACAATTCACTTTTTGTACCAACTTTATTGAAATGTCATTTACATACAATGACATTTCTTCAACTACATACAATGTCAGTTCTCCCATTTAAAGTAAAAAGTTCAATGGTTTTTACTATATTCCTAAAGTTGTGCAACCGGCACCACAGTCATTTCAAAAATATTCGCCATCCCTAAAAGATGCCCTTTGCCCTTTATCACTCATCCTCCCATTCCTCCAGCCCTAGGCAAGCACTAACCTACTGTCTTTCTCTACAGATTTGCTTATTCTGGACATTTCTTATAAATGGAATTATAAAATATGTGGTCTTTTGTGATTGGCTGCTTTTACTTATCTCTTAGCATAATGTTCTGAAGGCTCATTCCAATTGTATGTATCAGGGCTTTATTTCTTTTATGCCAAGTAATATTCCATTATATGGATATACCACATTTTGTTTATCCACTTATCAGTTGATGGATATTTGGGTTGTTTCACTTTTTGTGCCTGTTATGAATAATGCTGCTGTGAACATTAATGTGAAAGTTTTTGTGTGGGCACATGTTTTCATTTCTCTAGGAGTTAAATTGTGGGTTCGTATGATAACTCTACATTAAACATTTTGAGGAATTGCCAGATCATTTTCCAAAGTGTCTCCATCACTTGGCATTCCCACCAGCAGTGTGTAAGAGTTTTGTTTTCTCCACATCCTCACCCATACTCCTTATTATCTGTTTTTTTTTTTTTATTCTAGTCATCCTAGTGGTTATGAAGTGGTATTTCACTGTGGTTTTGATTTACATTTCCCTGATGACTAATGACATTGAGCATCTTTTCATGTACTTATTAGTCATATTCATATTGTTTTTGGAGAAATGTCTACTCATATACTTTGCCCATTTTTCAATTGGGCTGTCTCTTTATTACTGAGTTATAAGAAATTTAAGAAATTCTAGTCTGGTGGGTACTTGAAATATTGAGGACACCACTCTGTAAAGTACGTGAGTTTCTAGCCACTATGCTGTATACCTGAAACTAATACAAAGTAACATTGAATGTAAACTGTAATTTAAAAAATAAAAAATTTATATTCTAGATACAAGTCCCTTAACAGATATATAATTTGCAAAAATCTCATCCTATTCTGTGAGTTGTCTTCTCATTTTTCTTGATAGTGTCCTTTGAAGCACAAAGATTTTTAATTTTGAAGTTCTATTTATTTATTTTTTCTTTTGTTGCAGGTCCTTTTGGTGAAATATCTGAGAAACTATTGTCAAGTTCAAGGTCATAAATATTTACTGTCATGTTTTCTTCTAAGGGTGTTATAGTTTTAGCTCTTATAATTAGATCTTTGATCCATGATCCATTTTTAGTTAATTTTTATATACATTGTGAAGTAGAGTTTATTCTTCTGCATGTGGCCATCTTCTTGTCTTAACTACATTTGTTGAAAAGACTATCTTTGCACATTGAATAGTCTTAGCACCCTTGTCAAAAAATCAGTTAATAAGCCACAGAATTCTGGGCTTATTTCTGGACTCTCAATTGTACTCCTTTGAAATATATATCTGTCTCTTTCTAGGACCACACTATCTTACCTTTACTTTGCAGTAAGTTTTGAAATTGGGAAGTGTAGGACCTCCAACTTTGTTCTTCTTTTTCAAGATTATTTCTTAATTCATTTTTTTGAAGTGTGTGTGTGTGTGTGTGTGTGTGTGTGTGTGTGTGTTAATCTTCTGTATACCAGTGAAGGGAAAAAAAACAGGATTAGTCAGCCAGGAGAGAGATGCACTTAAGGAAATGAACAATGTGTACTGGATATTAAGAGAGAACTATAGATACTTATAGAAGGAGGAGACTTAGCCAGATCTTGGACTTGTGAAAGACTGACTGAGGAGCCAAGTTCCAGACTGACAGTTGGGGAAGGCATAGGACATAAGCAGAAGAGAAAGGAACATACTGCATTCTAAGCTATTCCAAGGGATAGCTTCTGTACATTCTGGGGACCAGGGATGGCTCTAAAAAAGCAAAGTTCAGAAAAGCTTTAGTGGAGAGTGGTAGAGCTGAGTTTAGAGAAGAGGATGGGGGAGCTGCTTTCTGTCTCAGTGTGGAGGAAGAGCCATTGTGGGTATTGAAAGAATGATGGGAGCCTTGGGGTGTCATCATTATACATGGAGAAGGATTGCCCTGGCTCTAGAGTGGAAAATGGAGAGCAGGGGGCAACAAGAGAGGAAAACCAGTTAGAGGGCTTTTGGAGTGAAAGGTGCAATGACCCAGACTACGATGGGGCCAGGATGAAAACAGAAGTGGAGGGATTTTGAAGTTCTTCCTAGGCAGAGTCCACAGGACTTGGCGATTCCTGAGAAGGAAGGGGTAAGGGAAAGACAGGATCAAGGATGGCTCCTAGTTTGTCACTATGTGGAATTCATGTATATTTTGAGTATGTTGTAGATATTGAATAAAGGTGAGTTCTGATTAAAAACATAAAATAAAATGGGAAAGTGGAATGTTATATATTTCAAAAATCTCCCAAAAAACAAAATTAAGTTTCTTGTAACTTGTGTGGTCTCTTAGTATTGTTTTTTTTTTTTAGGACCACTCTGAGTGATCCTCAATTTTTCTTTTTAAAGCAGGTACAACCAGGAAATACAAAAACGAAGTGAGAGGTTGTAACTGCAGGAGTTTCTCAGGCAGCTCAGGCAGATAGGCCTGACAATAGTTGACTTCCCTTTATTGGCTATCGTCTCCTACCTGGACTGCCAGGACAGCTTCCCAAGTGGTCTTCTAGCTTCCAGTCCTGTCCTTTCCGATTGTCCCCTCTATCATCACAGTGCAACAGCAATGATTTTTTAAAAAGGTACATCTCAGCTTGTCACCTCCTCTGAATAAAACTTTTCAGTGGCCATTATGACAAAGTTCAGACCTTTCACCCAGTTTTCAAGTTCCTGCATAATTTGACTCCTGCCTGCCTCATTGACCTTTTGCCACTTCTTCCCTTGTACACTGAGGTCCAGCCAAACTGAACTTTCTGCAGTTCCTTCAACATTCTCTCTCCCACCATTCTCTCCCCCTCCCCACCCTTTGCTCTTTTCCCATCATCTTCTTTGCCTCTTATTATGTCTATTTATCTTCCAAGCCCTGCCTTAGACATCACTTCTCTGGAAAGCCTTCCTGACATTTCACATTGGGTGAGGGATACCCTTCTGCATAAGCAGCCTTATAAGCCCCATGCCAATTGACCCATTGGGGCTCAGTCCTCTTTTGCTCCCGCTTGGGCCAGGGATGTATAATAGACATTCATAAGAGTGAATGGATTATGTTTCTTACAAGTGGCTCTACAAGAACATTGATGCTCTCAACTGCTGGGTTAATGAGCTGCCGCCACCTGCTGCTTCTGGCTCTACAGGGACTCCATTTTTTGCCAAGAGACAATGGCCTGCCACTGTGAAGGCCAAGGAGATGGATGGGGAATTGGGTCCTATTGGAAGACCAGCTTACCTCCCTGCACAGAAGAAGAGCGGCCAGTGTCCAACGCTCCTCTCCATCTTTTTAGCTGGAGTAGTTTCTAAAGCAGCTGTATCCAAACTTTCTTGTCAACAGGAATAACAAATTTTCATCAGTAAATCATGCATTCAATACCCAGCATCGAGGAATGCCACTTTCTGACATTTCTTTTATCATAAACTCCCTGCAAAATGGACCGCAAGACAGATAAATGAGGAGACGTGTTTTATCAAATTGTTATTTACAAACCAGTTAAAAGTAAATCAACTGCTAATCAAAAGCAATAAAAATTGAGAAAGCTGGAAACAAGAACACTTGGACTCTAATGCTCCTTTCTGGTAACAGGTACCCAGCAGCTCACATATCAGCTCACATTCAGGTGACTCTGACTACAGCACGGGGTTTGTGATAAAAGCCTGCCCGTCTTTCTAGTCTCTCTAGAGGACAGGCATGCATCCAGCTTGTCCCAGACTCATTAGTCAAAACACAACTAGCTTTAAAAATAAGGAAGTAGGAGAAAGGGAAGGAGGGAGACTTCCCTCTTTCCATATTTTCACAAGTCTTCCATAATCCACTGGAAAGTCTTCAGCCCTTTTCAAAAATCTCTCCTCTTTGACCCCAAATCTCACTGTAGTTCCAGGGCTGTGTATGCATCAGCTAATGGCTCTCTGACTGGAGTACTTGCCACTTAGCCTAAACATGTTCCCAAACCCAAAGTCAAATCTCAGGCTCAGAAAATTCTAACCTTAAATAATCCAATCGTATCTATTCTCCACATGACAGTAAATGCATCACAATGTCCAGGATAGACAGTCCACCTCTGAGAAAGTCCTCTCTTCCTCTCTCACTTTCTCTGTCTCTCTCTGAGGGTAAAAGGGTTGAAAACAAGTCTAGTAGACTGAGCCAGGCAGAGAGCTGGAAAGGATGAGAGGTAAGATCCTGGAGAGATAATTCACCCTAAAGATGGCAGGACACAGGACAGGTGGGCTGGCCTCAGTGGTCTAGAGGGAATAAAGGATTATTATTGGTTCTGGGTCTTAGAGGGGCCATGCTTGGAACAAACTTGGTTTGGAACAAACTGGTGGCAAGCTTGGGCCCTAAAGGTTATTTGAATGCACCTGAAAGCTGATTTCAGTGTGGATAACTTTTAACAGAGGTTGGTGTAAAGGGGAGGGGCCACTCTGATCTACAAAGGAATTATCTTAAGTAGCATCAGCAGCAACCAGAACATCCTTGAGGATGTCTGGGATCAGTCAGGCAACTATAGCAAGCCTCTGGCTTACATAGTAGCAACAATAGCACAGTGGTTCAAAAGCAATTGCCACCAGGAAGGGGATTTGGCCATGAGTGGGTCTGCCTCAGGCTGGCCTGTATTGTGGTGGTTCTTGACTGCATGCAGGAAAGATTTCACAATACAAGTCCAGGTGTCTTTGAGAGTAGTTTCATTTAAGCTGGGGACAGTGAAACAAGGGAGGGCCTAGGCTAGAAGAAGCAAAAGGAGAGAGCCTAGATGGGACTGCTTTGGCTTGCCGGAAAGTCAGAGAAAAGGGGGCCTTGGGAACAGGTTCAGGGTATTATCTTGGGTCCAGCTGCTGCCGCCCATTGCTCCCCTCTTTGCAAGCCTTGTGGGGTCCCTTAGAGTTTAGGAGACTCATGCCTGTGGGGCAGAAAAGCGGGGAGAGAAAGGTATGAGCATACTCCCAGGAAGGAGAGTGTTCACTGGGACCTTCATTTTGAAGATTTTTAAATGGTGGGAATTTAGGGAAGGTCTTAGGAAAGATATCAATCCAATAGTTGTCAATTTTCCAGTGTGCCCTTTCAGGGTCATGGTCTCCAATGATTGGCCAGTGCCAGAGCAGGGAGTCAGTTGTCATTGTAGCTGGTCTTGGCGTCACCAGCCTGGTTTTGCTGCTTTTCTGGGCCTGGAGCTGAAATACAACTGAGGGCTAGATGTTATCTATGGGGAGGTGGCCTTCTGCATCTGGCTGTAAATTGCTCAGCCAGTTTGTTCAGCTCTCTGTCTTAGTTTCCCTCTTCTACTTGCTACTTCCTAGCTTCTTACTATCCTGCATCGCAATGAGTTTTTCCGGGGAGCATTGTGATGGGTCCCAGTTCAAGGGCACTTGCCTAAGTTCCAGCTCCACTGAGAAGGGAAGCTGCTTCCAGGACACTTGTGGAACAAGTTAGAATGAATTTGCTGGGTGTTTTCACATGCACCATGGAGCAACAACCTGGTGAAAGCTGAAGTCACAAAGGCAGGATGTCCTAAACTTTTTCACATGTTGACACACATTAAATAACACATTTAGATAAACCGAAGATGCCACTCATTGCCAGAGACAGCTGTCTTGGATCTCAGACTGAACCAAATTCTGCTCCATTACTCTAAGGGCTAAGGAAGTCCATACTGAGGTAAACCCATTTGAGGCTTAATGAGCCTAGTGAAATTATCTGTGGGGAGAAAACTATAAAAAATCAGGGCCATTCACTGAGGACTAGATTTCAAATCTAATTTGTTTAAACCTGTTTTCAGAAATTTTATTTACACTGGAGATCATCACATGTCTTTCAAGGGTGGCCAAGAAATTTCACAGCCCAACCTCAGCCATGTCCCTATATCGTAAGAACTTTCTAGAGTGCAAGCATAGCTAATGATTAAAAAGTGAGGGTGGTTCTCTCCTCAACACTTGCCTCTAGACCACTTTTAATAGCCAGATACAGACTATATCAGATGGAAAGAACCACCCACCATAAAAACAATGGATCCATTAAACATCTTTGAGAGATAACCCTCACTCTAGCCAGCTTCTTCTCTTGCATCCCCAAGGTAAGAAAAGAAAGCTGGAAACACCTGTCACTTAAGACTCCTCCTGTGATCCTGAAAGGAGGGGAATCATTACGGTAATAAGAGGGTAGAAACAGTGGGTTCAGAAGTGGTGCCAGTACCTCAGCTGCTGAACTTCTTCTGCGACACCTACTTCCAGAGTCAAATTCCAAGCCATCACCTGGGCAGTTCCTCCCCCACACCATCAGACCGTGGGTTTTAGGACAAGCCATTTTTTATAAATGCCCAATAGTGGAACATGTCTATAAGTAACACTTTTTAAGCAAATCAAATATGCTGTCTTCACTGTGGAACTTATGGCTGTGGAGAGACTTAACCTCTGAGTTTGCAAAGTTTCCTTGGAGGAAGTTCCTCTGAGAGACTGGTTAAGTGCACCGGGAAATTTGTTTTTACAGGAGGCCAAGCGGACAGGTGCCTAAGCAAGTGGAAGACGGTTTCTTGTTTACAATGTAAACCCTCCATGTTCGCACTCCTCCAAGCCCAGATTCTGAACAAATAGTATAAAGATGAGTCATCATAAAGGGGGGAAAAAGAAAAGGAAGTGAAGGAATATAAAGGAGGGAAAAGTAATTAAATAGATAAAACCAATAACAAAAACCAATAAAGCGGGCTCTGTAGAGCCGTCGCTCTGTAACACCAGTGCTGTCTCTGGCTCACTGACAAAGGAGAAGGGGGTAAGTAAAGAGGTGTCTGTACCATGGCTCGACAGAGCTGACTGGCAGACTGCCCGCAGATCATTGGGTGGTAAAGCACTGAGGAAGCGAGTGGCTACCAAAGTCATTCACAAGAGTTCGCCTTCTGCTGGAGGGGTGAGGAAACCTCATCATTACAGGCCTAGTACCATGGCACTCTGTGAAATTAGACGTTATCAGAAGTCCACTGAATTTCTGATTCACAAACTTCCCTTCCATGGTCTGGTGCAAAGAATTGCTCAGGACCTCAAAACAGATCTGTGCTTCCGAAATGCTGTTATTGGTGCTTTGCAGGAGGCGAGTGAGGCTTATCTGGTTCACCTTTTTGAAGACACCAACAACCTGTGTGCTATCCATGCCAACATATAACAATTATGCCAAAAGACGTCCAGCTAGTACACCACATATGTGGAGAACATACTTAAGAATCCACTATGATGGGAAACATTTCACTCTTTATATTTTTATTTTTATTTATTTTTTAAATTATATTTTATTGTTTATGCCATTACAGTTGTCCCAATTTTTCCACTTTTTGCCCCCTCCATCCAGCCCCCACTACCCCCCTCCCTCAGGTAATCCTCACACTGTTGTCCATGTCCACAGGTCACCCATATACGTTCTTTGGCTAATCCCTTCACCTTCTTTCAACCAGTTCCTACCTACCCCCTCCGCCCTTACAGCTGTCAGTCTGTTCCATGTTTCTGTGCCTCTGTTTCTAGTTTGCTTGTTAGTTTATTTTGTTCATTCGATTTCACACATAGGTGAGATTGTATGGTATTTGTCTTTCACTGACTGTCTTATTTCACTTAGCATAATACTCTCCAGGTCCATCCATGCTGTTGCAAAAGATAAGAGTTTCTTCTTTTTTACCGCTGTATCGCACTCCATTGTGTAAATGTACCGCTGCTTTTTAATCCACTCATCTACTGATGGGCACTTAGGCTGTTTCCAAATCTTGGCTAATGTGAGCAATGCTGCTATGAACGTAGGGGTTCATATATTCTTTTGGATTGGTGTTTGGGGATTCTTAGGATATATTCCCAGAAGTGGAATTACTGGCTTAAAAGACAGTTCCATTCTTAATTTTTTTGAGGAAACTTCATACTGCTTTTCACAGTAGCTGCCCCAGTTTCTCTTCTTCCTGTTATGGTTCTGAACATTAGATATTTTTTTCCCTATGGTATCAAAAGTACCTAAGTATATGGTTGCAAGGGGAAAATAAGGGACAGAAATCAGGTATTGGCAGTTTTTCCATTTTCATATGTGTGTGAATTTTTAAAATATAAATGTGGGGACATAAAGCACTAATGTTAGTCAAAATGTTTCAGTGAACAAGTTTCAGCAATTCAACTTTATAACAACATAAATAAACCTATCAAGTTTTTCTAAAAAATAAGTAATATGTGACATATAAGAGACTAAAAAAGATAAAAGATATTTAGAGCTATATTTACAACTTCAAATTTAAGAATAAAAAATGAAATATTTTAGAAGGTGATTTTCCATTTTCTTAGTCATATTTAAACTATTTCTATCTTTTGACTTATCCTCCAGGGAGAATTTATCCTTCAGTGAGAGTCATATACATGTACAAACATAAATATACAAGGATATCCAAATCAGAATTATACTAAAAAATTGAAAACCAGACACAACCTAAACTTTTTCAACAAAGATTTAGCAAGCCACACATAAGTCCCCTGGACCAGCCTCATGGCTTCACCTCTGCCCCAGAGCTCGTCCCTTGTCACATTTTCAAGGACTTTGCTCCTGTAGTCATCTCTTCATAAATCACCATTTTTCTTTCTCAACTTGACTGTCTGGATTAGTATAAAACATGATGTTCTTATTGTCATTTAAAAAACAAACAAAAAGCAAGCAATACTCTTTCTTGACTTGGTACATTTCCAATTGCTCCAGCCTCTACTTAGTTTTGAGAAAACTCCTTCATCAGTGTTTTCTCTTCCAGATGTTTCAATTTCCACACCTTCCATTTCCTCTTTAATAGCCAACTCAAATTGCTGTCCCCACCACTCTCTGGGACAACCTTGTCAAGGTCCTTATTGACCCTCATCTTGCCAACTCCTCTAGCAATTCTTAGTCTTCATCTCACTTTTTCTGTAAAAGTGTTGGACTGAGTAGACCTTAATGAGACACAATCCTGTTATTTCTGCTGATGGCTCCTTCTTCACACTTTCCTGCCCTTTCCCACTACTAAGTGTTCAAAACCCTGCCAATGGAGGCCTCTCCCCCTTGGTACCTGTATTCTCTTCCAAAATGACCTTATCCCATCCTGTGGCTTTAAATGACATCCAGATATTGAAGACTTCTAAAGCTACATTGCTAGCCCTCTCATTGCCCCTGGGAGAACTCCACCACCTCCATAACATGCTACTTTGATGTCTAATAGGTCATTCAGTTTTAACATATCTAAATCAGAACTCTTTCTTTCTCCACATCTCCTCTCAAAACCTAGTTTTCCTGGGCTCTTCCATCTCTACTTAAAATCTTTCGGGACTCTCACTGCCCCTAGAATAAATTGCAACCCTGTTACCATGATGCCTAGAGACTTTTCACACCAACCACCACTCTCCATTCCTGCCAGCTCCAATCCAAACCCATGGGTCTCCTCTGGGTTCCTTAACAGGCCAAGTTCACTCCCAACCCTGGCACTCAGCACTAGCAACCAACAAAGAATAAAACTTCTATCTCTGCACCCTTACTAAGTTTATTTTCTTTGTAGCTCTTACCACTTACTTATTTGTTGACTTTATTTATCTCCTTTCTGCTCATGAACATTGATATTGGGGACATCACACTTTTCACTGCTGCATCTCTAGTACCCAGAACAAAGCCTGCTACGTAACAGGTATTAGTATTTTTTGAATGAATGAGTGAATGCTGGAAAAGTTTTCATGATACAAATATATATTTAACTGAAGAAAAAGGCAAACTTTGAAATGATATATACAGTCAAGTCCCATTAATATTCATACTAATAAATACTTTAGTATATATTTATATTTGTATTTTATGTAGTATGCAAATGAATGCATGGGGAAATCTTCAAGATATAGTTTTTCAATTGAGATATAATTGACATATAATCTTGTATAATTTTGTTGCTTTGATACAATTTCATATTGCAATATGATTAACAACATATTGTTAGCCAATGCCTCGATCACATCACATAATTATTTTTATTATTATTTTTTTAATCCTCACCTGAGGATATGTTTATTGATTTTAGAGAAAGAGAAAGGGAGCTGCTTGTGTGCATGTGTGAAAGAGAGAGAGAAAAACATCAATGTGAGAAAGAAAGATGGTTCAGTTGCCTCCCATACTCCGCTCAAGTGGGTACCAAACCCATAACCTAGGTATATGCCCTGACTGGGGATTGAACCTGCAGCCTTTTGGTGTATGGGAAGACACTCCAACCAACAAAGCCACCAGCCAATGGCTCTTTCTCTTCTTTTCTTTTCTTTCCTTTCCTTCCCTTTTCTTTTCTTTTCTTTTTACAGTTCCTCTGGGATGACAGCTCTGACCCCCCTTTAAAGTGACTCTTTACTTGTTTTTTACAGTGTGTGGAGTCACACTGGATCACTGTGCTGTTGTCTGAGGTCTTTGTGGGCTTGTTGTGGAGTCATGTGGGGCTGATGGGGCCTTGTGTGGTTGTGTGGCCAAGGGTGGTTGTGGGGTTGTATGGGGTCACATGAGGTTGCATGGGATCATTGTGGGGTGGTATAGTGTCATATAGGGTGGTGTGGGGTTTCATGTGGTCATTGTAGAGTGGTTGTGGGGCTCTGCCAGGCCTTGTGGGGTCACAGTAGTGTTAAAAAGAAACCACAGCCCTGGCCAGGTAGCTCAGTTGTTTAGAGCATTGTCCGGAAATGCCCAGATTGCAGGTTTGATCCCTGGTCAGGGCACATATGGGAATCAACTAATGGACGTATAAATCGATGGAACAACAAATTGATGTCTCCCCCCCTACCCCACCTTCCACTCTCTCTCCTTCTCTCAAATCAACAAATAAATATTAAGAAAAAAGAAATAACAGACCCAAGATGGGATACACATAATTATTTCATTTTTCTGGTGAGAACATTTAAAGTCTAGTCTCAGCAACTTTGAGGTGTATAATACAGTCTTGTTGACTGCAGTCTCTATGTTGTGCATTAGATCTCTGGAACTAACTCATGTTTTCATTGCAAATTTGTGCCCCTTGACCAATATCTCCCCAATTCTTCTACCCTGAGCCCCTGATAAACACCATTCTACTGTGTCTATTTCTATGAATTCAGCTTTTAAAAGTTCCACATAAAAGTGATATCATACAGTATTTGTCTCTCTCTCTTTGAGTTATCTCACTTAGCATAATGCCCTCAAGTTTCATTCATGTCTTCAAATGACAGGATCTCCTTCTTGCTCATGGCTAATAGTCGTGTGTGTATATATATATATATATATATATATATATATATATATATATATATATGTCACAACTTCTTTATTCATTCACCCATTGACAGACATTTAGGTTTTTCCAAAAGTCCCAAAACTGTGTAGTCAGGCAGTAGTGGTAATCCTTTGATACCATGTTCTTTGCTTCTGTTACCATGCAGAATTTCATCGAACAAAGTATTGTGAAGGCAATGTTGTTCTAAAGAATGCTAGGATAGTGAGATTTTTCAGGCTAACAGGGTTTGCGTGTTTGTTGAACATCATACCATCGATTGGCAGGCCCAATCTAGACAGGAAACATCACTATGAGATTGCATATATGATGACAGTAAGATTCTCGGAGAGAAAAGAAGAAAAGTGTGACATTTGTTTGTCACCCTAACTGGGTTCTTTTGATATCACAGAGCTGCTAAATCAAACCATGGTGGAGGCTGCCCTACCTTGAAACCAGTTCTAGTTATTGTTGACCAGTTTGATTGGGCTTTCTGTCTTGTAACTGAAAAACACTATTCCTGCTATTTATTGATCAAAAAGCCAGTGAGAATTTTTAGCAACCTGAAGCTATGAAATGCATAATACCACAGGTCTATGCTTATTTTCTCCTGATTTTGCTTTCTGAAATGCTATATGCTTTTCACAAATAAGTGAAAGTGTTTGTTTTGCATAGTCAGGAAAACTTATTAAATATTATTAATTATCCAGATATTATTTAAATTGTAATATACTTGAGTATATATGTTTTTTTGAAAACTACTCATAATGTAGGATGAAAGCAGGTTATAAAATTATGCATTTTATTACTATGTTTATTTTTTAACTAGTGGCTGTTGTTTAAATTATGAAATGCTAACTTACATATTTATAAAATTAATTTGGGAAGGGGATGATCAACAAAACTATTAGTTTGTTTGCAAACAAAGCAATGGCAGTTCTACTACAAGAATACCATTAACTATTGCTTTCCAATAAGAAAACCTGGACACTCTGGCGGGAAAAAGTACTCCCAACATTTTTAATGCTTTGTCCAGTCTCTGACATTCCCTCTGTTCTGTTGGAATGCCTACATCGATGAATTCAGTACAGATTTATTTCAAAGGCCTACAGCTTGAAGGGCTGACAGAGCATGAAAAGAAGGAAAGAAATGTTTTCCATGGGCTGCATCAGCCTTTAGGCACAGAATTCAAACACAGAAGAGCACATCAGACTCATCATTGTCCCTTGCTCAAACATGTGGAAAGAAGTCTATGGCCAGGGTGGGAAGAAATATTGCTAATTAATGGATAAATTTATATTTTAACCGGGATCTCTGCATTCCACCGAAGTAAACCTAGACTATAATATTGTGACCATTTTGGCTTTCCATATTGGTCCCTTACATTCAGGTTGCACACTTTGCCAGGCCTAGTTGCACAGGTACGAGGCTGCATGCAGTGGGTGTTCAGTAAATAGTTCATGACTGACTGACTGGCTGGCTGAGTTAAGGGGAGACTTTAAAATTAGTTTGTCTTTATGATGTAATTTTTACTTCAACACTGCTCACTCAGGCAGTTAAATATTTTGATTCTCTGCTTTCAATGTCAAAACAATATAGGGTAGTAAAAAGATGAGTTCCAAGAAGGTCTTGTAACTGCAGTCATTTAACACTTCCCATTTAAGTTCAAGCAGTTATGTCTCTTTCAAATTTAATACATCAACTCACCATAATAACAAATTTTGGCAGTAGCTCATGTAAGTAGTAACATTTATTGAATTCTTACTGTATGCCAGGAAATAAGCTATATTCTTTACATAAAATTTAAAATTTCTTCCTCACAATGACTTTCTAGGTAGGTAGTATTATTTCTTGTTTTACAGATGAGAAAAATGTGTGAATTGTGTTGTTTCTTGTGATATATAAAATATATATATGATTGCACAGAAGGAAAATAAGGACATTAATGATCTTTTTACAAAGAGATTCTTCACTGAGTGACAGGATTCACTGTGGTCTTTTAATACAACAAATGTTCCTAATTCATTCAAAAACCTTTCAATTATAATAGTTAAATTGTATGCTTTTCAGTTACAACAACTCTTCAAGAATACAATTTTGTACATGACAAAAGATCATAGGTTATTGCCTTGTTAACGTTATTTTTATATTTGAAAGAGATATAATTGCTTGAACTTAAACATAAATGAATAGTCCATATTTATTTAAACCAAATTATAAAAACTCAACTATAATATAAATATATTTAAGATTTTTATTATGTAAATTAAATAAATCTCCATATATCAGCCACCCAGCTTCAAAATTATCGAAAGTTTCGAATCTACAAATATATTCTGGAAATGTAATTAACAAGAAAGATACCCACATAATTTATTATCCAAACCAGGACACTTTTGAGAGTGAATGGGGCTGTTATATTAATTCCCAAGGATAACAGGCATAGTTCAAGATAGTGGGGGGAAACCAGGGCATGTGATCCCCTTAGGAAAAATTCACTTTTGTAATATTTAATATATTTAAAAACATACCTATCTAAACAAAATAGTTCTGATGTAAAAAAAGAGATATATACATCTCTTGTTAAATAGTTTTGTATATTCATCATTATTATGGGTTTTCTCAAAATTTGTATGTTGAAACCCAAACTCCCAATGTGATGATATTTGGAAGTGGGGCCTTTGGGAAGTGATTAGGTCATGGAGTGAAACCCTCATGATGGGGACTGGTATCCTTGCAAGGAGAGACACAGATCTCTCTCTCTCTCTCTCTCTCCCCACCGCCCCACCCCCCGCCCTGAGGTTGCAGTGAAAAGCCGGCCATCTATGAACCAGGAAGCAGGCTCTCATAAGGAACCAGGTGAGCCAGCGCCTCGATCCTAGACTTCCTGCCTCTGTAACTGTGAGAAATAGATGTCTGTCATTTAAGCCACTCAATCTCTGATACTCCATTACGACAGCTTGAGCAGACTAAGGCAATCATGTTGAATAGGATTTGTACAGGCTTTTACTATTCTGTGGCAGAATTAAATAAAACACACATTTTTAAGAGTGTGTATTTGGCAATAAATCCGTGCCTATAATCTAGCAGCCATGTAGTCATACTAACTCTAGCACAGCAGCTGCCATCATTGGAGGAGACACCCCTGAATGTGTGACTTAGCCTGCCAGTTGTGAGGACAAACGGGTGATGCAGGGAAGCACAGAGTATGTCACCTTTCCCTCTCTTCTCCTCCTCCCTTTCTCTTCCCTACTCCAGGGGCTAAGTTGGAACTTCCCAGGGGTGCTGGGGTAGAAGAGCAGGGGCTGCTCCAGGGCCCAGATGCTCACCAGATACTGGGGACAACATGATGACAAGTCATTTCCTGTCCCGAGTCAGCGGGAGTTCAAAGTGTTATAGCTTGAGTACTTAAAGTTATGAACTTCTTTATAATCAAAGACTGGTGAGACCTGAGTGTATCAATTAAAAGTAAAATTGAGATATATTCACCTTAGGGGATTGTTATGAGGTGTCAGTCAAATAACATTTGGACAATTTGGTCAGATTCAGTGAAGGCCTCAAAATGGTGGGTACCATAAAGCTTGTTTCTCCTACAAAACCTTCTGAGGAGACACGACGAATGGAGAAGAGTCACCCAAAAGTACTTTCTCTGTCACAGAGGAGGCAAATCCCCTAAGCCTCCTATCAGCCCAGGGAGGATTCCTCCTGACTGGTCAACATGGTCTTTTACCAGCTCAGAGCACCAGGACGACATTTAGACTCAAAAGATGTCAGTCCTGACCAGATGTCAACAGAAGAGCAAAAAAGTTTACAAAAAAACTTCCAGGATAGGATTTGTATTGGTTATTAAATTCCATACCTTACGACTTTTGTCAAGCAAAAAATCTTCATGAAATACCCAACAAATATTTCATTTTGGGCAGTGATGCATGTATGAAAAATAACACATTGTTCTCTCATTGTGTTTGTGGTACGTAGGAAAAGAGAGCTTCACAAACTAGTACGCATGTGCTACAGACAAAGAAAGATGAATCTCCTCCAGAGAAATGAAGTGAAGCCAGTGGCTGTCAGTTAAGAAAGCTGGAGCAGTTTATCTTAGTCACACAGAGGAGGGATGTTTAAGATCTGGCACAATACCTGAGGTAAACACGCAAAGGAAACCTGTTCATTATATCACATCTCTATTTTTTAGCAGATAATATATTACTATTGAATCATGTGAAGAGAGTGAGGCAAAAATGTTACCAGACATTGATACCTTGACTGACATATGAACATAGAATTGCAGGGTGGGATATATAGAAACAGGAGCATATTGTTGGCATTGAAATTGGGCATTGGTTATTTTCAAAGTCATAAACAGGGACTCTGGAGAAGGGAAACCACAGAGAGAGAGAGAGAGTGAAGTTTCAAATGCAACCAGATAAGCAAATAATGGCCTTATTATGGGTGCTGCACTCAGGAGGGGCCCTTTCCCCTTTTCACATGGCCTTTCCCAGCCCCTCTCACCTTTGAGATATGATAGCTTTCCAAATCTCCCAGCAAAAACCGGGCAGCCCACTGACAGTGACAGGAGCCACGGGCTTCTGGGAGCTCAGTTTCTCTCCCCAGTCTGAGGTTCACGTTCTTGTTTCCTTGAGTGACACATGGTTTTAGATCTCCAGGTCAAAGGCACATTTTCATCCACATCTACCTACATTCCATGCATTTTAGAATCTGTATGTGCAATCTGAACATTCCAGGAATGGCCATGGCAGCACTGACTAAGGTTGTTCTCCAAAGCTAAAGGTCAAAGGTCATTCAGCCAGCTCAGCACCTGACCAGCAGCCCCGGCAAGACAGTCCTTTCTTCCTTCTCTCCCTTCTCTTCTCTCTCCCTCCCTTCTTCCCTTCCCTCCCTCCTTCCAAAAATATTCTCATCCTAACTTTCGAAGCTGAAGCCCAGCCTGAAAGAAGTCAGTCACCTTGGCTTCGCAGTAATGTAAGGTGTCTAGCATCTAGGACCTAATAACCTAAGTGGCTCATTCTAGCTCCTTTTAAATTGAAAAACAAAAAAATCAAAAGTTCTCAAAAAATGATGGAAAGTGTGATCCCTTTGTTCTCACTAATAGAAACGGGAGGTTTTACTATCTCCTACTCCCCTCTAAATGTAGGTCCCTCCTTCCCACTGCCCTCTCCCTTTTCTGTCCCTTTCTTTCTCTGATCTTCCTTTTCCTGAGGTCCATAGCTGCTGCAACCTCAAATCCCTGTGCTTCCTCCAGGTTTCCTCCTCCTCATAAATAAATAGCACCAACATTTTTTTTTTTTTTACAATAAGAAAGCTGCTTTAAGATCTGGCAAAAGCAGGCAATAAAAAGAGGAATGTTTAAAGGATGTAACAAACTCATTATTGGGAGGCTTGCTTCTATTTCCCTCTCAACTCCAAGCCTAGTGAAATGTTCTCACCAATTTCTATGAGGAAACAGCAGAAGTCAACAACCAAGTAGTTATTTCTGCTTGAATTCCTACAAGAAGTTTTAACCTCTAAACTATACAAATCTAACACAAGGCTTGAGCACCAATCAGTACTTTCAAGAAGTAGTAGTAAATAAGATTAAGTAAATTTACTCTAATAGTAAATGATAGAGTAAATCAACTCTATTACAAAAGTTCCACAAAGCAATTCCAAATCAGTGAAGGTGCTAATTGTCCTTCTCCATGGGCATAGTAGCCCTCACTGGTCCTCAGTCTGCCGCATATACTTTTGTACTTTTATACTGTTTGTCTCAGAAATTCCCTCAGGGACAGTGAATTGGGTCTTTGTTTAATTCTCTGTGATGACTGTAAGCTCCTAATTTTTCTTGAAGGTGACAGATGGTAGAATAAACACGGCTGCTGGGTTCACGACGGTGCAGGAAAAACATTCATGCCTGCTCCTTGCTTATCAAATGTTGCCGCCGCAATCAGTGGTAGCCACGCCCCAAATAAAACACCCCAGTTCCTCTCGGTGGCAGCGTTGCTCCTGGGCACACAGCGAAGGGAGAAGGTTGCCGTCCAGACTGAGAACGGGGTTCTGATTCACGAAGTTCCAGAGCCCAGAAGCCTCAACCCCTTCGTTTGTTAAATCGGCGCATGTGGTGGACAGAATGATGACTGCTCACAGATATCCACGTCCTAACCCCAAACCTGCGGCTTTGTAAGGAAAAGGAGAAGGAGAAAGACAAAATTCGTCGAGCCGGGCGATGCATCTACGGGAATGCCCACAACGAGACGGGGCGGTGGCCCCCTGAACTCAGAAAGGCTAAGGAAGCGGCCGCCGCCACACAGCTGGGTAGATCGTCTCAATCCCTGTCTGTCTGAACTAAAAGCTCGTGATTTTTCTAACATCTCTTTAGAACTTAAAATAAAAAATAAAGCAGAATTTCTATCTTGAAACACTTGTTTGGTTTAAGAAGACATAGATCTTCACTATCAAATAATCATCCTGTGTGAAATCCTGTCCCCAGTTCACAGTACAGTGATGGGGCGACCGCCACTTTGCCGGCTGTGCGGGCAAGTAACAGAGGTAGTGCTAATAGTAACAACAGTTCATCTATTCTATTTGTGGAGCACTTTCACAACGTACCAAGCACTTTAAAAATATGTATCTTAATCCTTTCAGGAGCGCCCTGGAAGGCGAGGTTTACTCTTCCCTTCTGCTGATGAGAACTCGGAGGAGCACAGCCATGCTGCCCAGGGCGCACATCTAAATGACGGAGCAGAAAGCTGTCTCCTGGTCCAGAATTTCATTCCACGTTCATCACGTGGGTCTCTGAGAGTGTCCTTCCTCTGTGGCCTGAAAGTGATTTGCAAACTCCGGTGCAGGAACTTGGCTGTGGTCAGCCAGAAAGTATGCATTTAGGCAAATGAGTCCGGAAACTGTGTGCTGAGCTCCGGAGTTATTTTGAGGTCAAAAGCCATGTCTTCTTAAACTACACAGGAGGCTCCACAGAAGGCTTAGAGATTGCTTCCACGGGGTTTGGAGCACAGTTTTGCTGAAGGTCATTGTGTTCTATAGCCCGCTTAAAACTCTGTATTTTGCGTTAGCAAATACACACTTGTGGTAGGCTCTTATGTTTTATTTTTAGTTGCAGTAGTGTAACAAATAAAATAAACCACATTTCTCTTTGAAGTTCTTTTGTACAAACACAATAGTTTCTCTTCTCTCTCCAAGTTTCGTAGCCTGTGTTCATTTATTTCCAGGAATTTTTCTTTATACAATATAAATTCATTCCCACAACCTGGAGATAATTTCACAGTAGCAAGTTCCCTTCCTTTGGAATTATTTACCATACTCTGTCCTCCCTGAGGACATGCATAATTAGTCAAATAAATGCACTTATTACCCTTTTACTTTTCATGTAAGTTTACATGCTTTTCTAAAATGTACAGATTATTTAGAGAACCCCTAATTTTGCATTTACTTGTTTATGATTTTAAGTCTTATTTTGTTGTCCCACCAATGTGTCTTGTACATTTAAATCTTCAGTTTTTAAAACCACTGTTTTGATATTCAGCCCTGGCTAGTGTGGCTCAGTGGATTGAGTGCCAGTCTGTGAACCAAATGATTGCCAGTTTGATTCCCAGTCAGGGCACATGCCTGGGTTGCCAGCCAGGTCCTTAGGATGGGGCATGTGAGAAGCAAACACACATTGATGTTTCTCTCCCTCTTTTTCCCCCTCCCTCCCCTTCTCTCAAAAAATAAATTAAAACCTTTAAAAAAAATAAACCACTATTTTGACATTCAAAACTCATTGAATTTTGTGCTTCGTTTTATTTTGAAAAAAATGCTGACATTTCTAGTTTCCCCCTCCCCTTCTACTTACATGCTATTCATTCATAAATATAAACAATCTGATTTTTGAGCATATTTATTGCTAGAAATTTTGAATGAATTGATGCTTAAAATGTCAGAATGGAACGAATGATTTTCTACTACACATACATACACATCTTAGCCAGTCACAGTGATGATGTACTATTAGTGGAGTATTTTATAAGCAAGCCACTGTACTTCATTCATTCTAACACAGACACTTTTTCACACTTTATCATTTCTGAAATTGAGATATGTCTTACAATCAGTGTGGCCAGAAAGCATTCATTAACAGTGTTTTTCTTTCTTGGCAGTATGATATATATAAAATAATGCTGCATTATCAATGTAAAATCTTAGAGTTGAGTAAATACAGTAAGTACTAAGACTGCTCTACATGTCGGACAGGTTATCTCATGCAATCCTCTAAGCAATCCCATGACATAGGCATAATTCTCCACATTTCATAGAAGAAGGAAATAGATGAAGGAACCTGCCCCACTGCCTATCAGCTACACCATGGTCTGTGGCATCCTGATAACCAACTAGCTGGGGGGGGGGGGCTTCAGTTTGTACCATTTGCTAATTTGCAATGTGTAAATACTCTCAGTGAAGGTACCACACTGAAGTCACATAGAATCTGGACAATATGCACCATCACGTGAAACATCAATACCAGTTAGACATCATCTGTGGAAAACGCAGCACACCATAGGGCCCCACTTAGATGACCCCCTTAGCCTCTTCTTCCTGCCTTGAACCATGCCCATATCCCACGAGCTTCATCTAGACCTGGTTATGCCTGACTCCTACTTGACACTTGTTATTTCCAGTTATGTGAACCAGTCTGTATATCCCTGTTTTTTCTTAAATTAGCTCAAATTTGCTTTCTATCACTTGCAATCAAGAGTACTGATGGATGCAACAGAAATTTACAAGATGTGCTAAGAAGTATTGTTTAAACTTTGAAGGCTACATGTAGTCACAAGTGAAGGGTTTTAATCTCATGAGTGATATGGTCAGTGTATTTCACTCTCTCTGATTGGTCCTGAGTTGGAAGTGGGATGAAAAATAGGGAATGTGGCAATCATTGACTAAATCCTGACTATTCTGGGCTGTTTGCCACAGAGGTTGTGGTTTGGCCTCTTGAACTGGTTGTGGTTCAGGGTGTATTGTCATACGTGGTCACTGGCCTTTATTTATTTCTCTCCCATCTCTCAGGCTCTCTTTTGCTCATTCTCTCATTTTTGAGAAGTTAACTGTCTCAGGGAATGCTTGAGATCTAGGTCTTTACCTCCTGGGGACAGTCCAGCTGTCTCCATAGCCAAGTATATAGAGAGATTGTCTTGCTGTTTTGTTGGGCCATCGTGATGATCATCCATCGTGACTGAGAAGATGCATTTAAAACCCTGGAGAGAATACAGTGCACCAACATCGTGACCACTGTGATATTACCTGTAAAGGGCCTCAAAACCAGGAACCCCAATTACCCAGCCCAGGACAAGAAAACAAATCTCATTAATCATCAGAGAGATTCAAATTAAAACCACAGTGAGATATCACCTCACACCTGTCAGAATGACCATCATTAATAAACCACCAAACAACAAGTGCTGGCGAGGATGTGGAGAAAAGGGAACCGTAGTGCACTGTTGGTGGGATTGTAGACTGGTGCAGCCACTGTGGAAAATAGTATGGAATTTCCTCAAAAAATTAAAAATGGAACTTCTGTCTTACCCAATAATCCCACTTCTGGTAATATATACTAAGAATCTCAAAACACCAATATGAAAGAATATATGCACCCTTATGTTCATAGCAGCATTATTTACAACAGCCAGGAACTGAAAGCAACACGGGTGCCCAGTAGTAGATGAGTGGATTAAAAAGCTGTGGTATATCTACACAATGGAATACTACATGGCTATAAAAAAGAAAGAAATCTTACCTTTTGCTACAGTGTGGATGTACCTGGAGACTATTATGCTAAATGAAATAAGCCAATCACTGAAAGACAAATATCATATAACCTCACTTATATGTGGAATCTAAAGAACAAAATAAACTCAGAAACAAAATAGAAACAGAGGCATGGATACATGGAACAGACTGACAGCTGTCAGACAGAGGGGGTGGGAGGGATTGGATAAAAGAAGGTGAAGAGATTAGCTAAAGAACGCACAGGTATGACCCACGGACGTGGACAAAAGTGTGGCGATGGCCTGAGGGAGGGGGGTAGTGGGGACTGGGTGGAGGGCAGCAAAAGGGATAAAATTGGGGACAACTACAACAACATAATCAACAAAAAATAAATAAAGAAAAGAAATCCCATAGGCCTTAAGGATCAATCTTAGAAAGCCAAGTAACTCTATTCCTTCAGATGTGGCATAGTGTGTTCATCTAGTCTGTTTCTTGATCCAAGTACAGCAAGAAGTATTAGCAACGATACAAATGACCCCATGACGAGACAATCCTGCTATTGTTTGTTTCCATTCATGCCAAATAGCTGTGACTGCTCTGCATTCCATCGTGGGCAGAGTGGTTTCGTTAATAACTTCTACCAGAGTTAGTGAAATTTTTCTCACAGTCTTTTTTATTTGTACAATTTTCACCCTTGGAAATACTGCTCTGGTTGGTCCCCTAAGCAGTGAGCTGGTAATTCCTCGAGGGAGAGTGCCTGAATAGCCAAGCGTGACCATGTTTCAGAGCTTGAGTCTGAGTTAGAATTTCCAGCCTTGGAGATTTACCGAATTGGGAGGGTCTTTGATCCAGACAAGTCTTGGAACACTAGTCCTAAAGGGGGTGGCGTGCTGCTGAGCTACCTACCATGAGGCACATAGGATCAGGCATCCTTCCCACAGTATTTTACCCTAAGTCTGGCCATTGGGAGAGCACCGGGGTGGTGGGTTAGGTAGGAAATGTTTAGTTATGAGGTTTTTTCCTGGGTGAAGCTGGGTCAGTGCATTGATTTATCCTGGGAGCTGCTCCACCGTCATGGTGTGGGGGGAAGACCTCTAAACTGAGAGGGAGCTCTTCGGTGGGTTATAGGTCTGACATTTAAGGGGTATGTGATTTTGACTAAGTTTCTTAATATCTTTATGTCTCATATCCTCATTTTCAAGATGCTATTCTATTGCTCCAAGGTTATGGGAAAAGTCCAAGTAGTATTAATGTATTCTCACATTGATTTTATCTTCAATAAAATACCAGTATTGACTAAAATGAAGTGTGAATTGGAGAAAACAGCTTGATTTCTTTTTCAATGCAGAATTTAAAACTTAAAAGAAAATGTTGAGAACCATAGGAAGTATTTTCCAGACAATTCACCCACAGGCCAGCAAGTGGGATTCATGAGTCTCTTGACTAATGGGGAACCTTCAGACAGTTTATTAGTGGAGACTGAAGAGAGAATATTTTTCTCTCCAGTGTCAGAAGTACCAGCTCTCTGGTAGGTGATTTCACATCTGCATCTAATGATTTACTTCAGAAGTGTCTGCTTCTTGAATTTTCCCTGGGGAGGAAGCCAGAGAAAAGATAAGTGAGGGAGAGAAAGAGTCTCTTCAACTTGTGGAGGAAGGGCACTTACCCTATTGTGTATCTTGGGCTTTAGGACAGATCCATGACATGGCGTCTGTCCTTCCTTCCTCCCTCCCTCCCTCCCTTCCCTCCTTCCCTCTGTCCCTCCCTCCACCTCCTCCTCCTTCCTCTTCTTCCCCCACCCTCTCTCTTTCCCCTTCCCCCTTCTCTCCCTCTCACAGACCTAGGCTTAAAACATACCATGGATGAAGTTTTCTTTGGAGCTTCTTTGGAAATATTTTAATAACAACATTATAGAATATCACTACAATGTCATTAGGAGTACATTTTTGGCCTTCTGAGGAAGGTTCCAGGCCAAAGGCCTATCATATGGGTAGTGAAACACTTTTCTTAAACTCTAAGTTCATTGAAGGGTAGGTTTAGTTTTCATTTCCATGCTTGACACTTGTTAGTGCTACTCTGATTCATAGTCATAATTTATAATATAGTTAGAAAAGCTCAAGAAGTTTATAGAACATGAATGAGAGGATGCTAAGTGGTACCACACACTCAGTCCTAAAGGTCTGGGAGTGTTAGCAGCTGATGGCTGTCTGCTGTGTCCCTCATGAAGAATTACCCTTAATGGGAGAAAGTCACTTTGCCCAAGATTATTATCTGAGGGCAGCTCCTTCTTAGGGTGGGTCAGCACAGGACATGAAAAGCAGGGCCTCTTGCTTCAGTTGAGGACAACTCTGAAGGAACATCCCAGCTCCAGAGTTCCAGGAGGGATGAGATGAGCCCTTTGTTGTGAGTGCCCCAAAGGTCACTCTTCCCAGTTTGATTTGCTTGCTTCCCTCCCCACAGTTTTGATCCCCAATAGGCTTGCTGCACACAGTCTCCAGTTCACACTTCATTTTCCAGGGAATCTGACTGTAATAATGACCAAAATATTTTGCATGGGGGAACTGCGTTATTCTAGTTTTCTCATTCCCTTCTTCAGAATGAAATATTTCTTAAACTCATGTCCTCAATGGAATAAAAAAAGCACTTATTTCATTAAAGAAACTTTGCAGTTATCTCCCATAAGGGCTGCCTTCAGAAAACATGGCTTGCTAAGACATTTAGCATCTTCCTCAAACTTGTTCAACTCCCATGATTAAATCTGAGAAACACAGAATTCAAAGTGGCTTAGAAAAATACAAAGAAGATTAAGTGGTCTATGGCTTTCTTAACAAAATCAGTAATCGCTTCCTGTGACTGTTTAGGGATCCACACGCATAACTTCCATTAGTATGGAGTGCTCTTTCCTGCCAATACCCATTTTTACACATTTTACAAGTTGTTTATTTCACATTCACATTCTTTTCCATAGCTGAGAGAACGAACGTCTGTCATATTTTCTTTAGCAATGAAATGTTAGTTACCTGCCATTAAAGCAGTAATTCTCCAAAACTGGCTTTTGATATTTTCGGCCTCCTAACTCTGGATTATGATAACTTTTTCAAAATCGTGGTATCTATCCTCTGCTTTCAGTTGTTTGACTACTCAGAGAGCCAGAACTGCCTGTGGAAACAGATAGGGCTGGCGATTAGCAAATAAAAATACAGGAACACATTAAGAATTTCAGAGAAACAATAGATACTTTTTTTAGTATAAGTGTGTGCAAATATTACAGGGCTATACCTACACTGAAAAGTTATTTGTTATTCATCTAAAATTCAAATTGACCTGGGCGTCCTGTATCTTATCTGGCAATCCCAGCCCCAGGCTCCTGGGTGCTCCTGGATGGGGCCCCGGGCTTTAGAGACTGCCCACCAGCACCTGGCCTTTGGAAGAGCAGTGCTTGGTGCCAAATGGACACCCCCACCCATTCCTATGACCTCTTTATAGACCATGCACTGAGTGCCTGCAGCTCACTCCCAAATCTCCCTCCTAAACTGCCCTGGACGTGTTTTTTGGACCTTTGTTTAGACCTTTTCCCCAGGACAGCATTTTTGAGTGCAACCTTGGGCTGGGATCTGGCCGAGGGGTAGCTGATAGAAAAAGGTGGCAGGAGATGGGGTACGTGGCTAAGGTTCCCCTACACAGAAGCATGCCAGGCCTTTCGGATGTAGGACAGAGCCTAAGGTGAAAGGACAGAGTTGGACAGGAGAGGAAGGGCCTGAGTTTGAACCCTTGCCTCGGACCCCACAATGTGAGGGGCAAGCCTGCTGAGAATACCACCCTCTACACATTCCGTGTGCTTTCTGTTGGCTCTCAGGGGCTCGATTCATTGAGGGCGGACTGCAGAGGTTTCCACTTACAATGTACAGCTTCCATGCCTATCTAGCCCCTTGAATATTTTCACGTTTCAGTTCACCTGCTTTGGGGGGAATTTCCTCGGAGACATTTCACCAATGAATGGGCCTTTGAAAAAAGAAACTTAAAAAAGGATCTACATCACCAAAGTAAATTTAGTTCTTGCTTGTGTGCTGAGCCTTGAAGGGATGGTTAGGCTAAGTGTACCCGGGTGCTCTGTGTAAGGGCTGGCTGTTCTCCAGAGATTCCCGAGTGCAAAAACACCAGCTCTATTCATTTCAGAAGGAACACATTCTGAGTTGCTTGTGTGGTTTCTATTTGCCAGGAAAAAAAATTAAGTACAGGGAAGACACTAGAGAAAAACAGGCTTTTTTTGAAATATGATGTATGGGCTGCTGTGGACAGTGCTTATTTAACCCTATAGAGAAAATAAGTTAATATTTACTTAAGGTTCAGGACTGCAGGAACACATCTGTGTTGGTACATGACAAGAAGGGATTTTTAAAAAATGGCACGATAGGATTGCATTTGGTTCCATGCAGCAGGAAGCCAACCACAGCAACTTCAAAATGTCAGGTGTCTACTTCCTCCTGGTGCCCTCCAGGACCCAGCTTCTTTCTGCCTGTCTCCTCTGGCATCCTTGGCTTGGCTTTCTCTCTCTGCTAGTGAGGTGGCTGCTGTCCTTCTAGGCGGGAAGGGATGGGAGAAGGGCAAAATAATGTTGCCAAGTTTGTCTTCTTAATTTCTTGGCGGTTCCAACCAGCAAACTTTGCTCATATCACCCTGGCCATTAATGTGTCAGAGAGCCAGTAGCAGCTGCAAGGGGAGCTGAAACACTGGCCGCTTTGCTTTCCCAAACAACATCTGGGCTGTCTTAGAAAGGGCAATGGGAACGCAAGATATTGGGTAGGCCATTGGCCTTTGCTGCCACAGGTATGAACAAGCATATACATTCTTCAAAAAACCACAAGGCATTTTCCCTTCCAACATACATAATAGTCAAATCCATCACTGCACAGCAAGTTCAATAGATATGAATAGAATAAATAATATTTTCCAACCAATAGTTAATGCTATTTATTTGTCCACAAGTTAGTCCACAGGTAATTCCATTATGTAAATTCTTTACATAATGGGATTTCCTGCCAACGCCAAAATTTACCTTATCGTTACACTTAACAAATAAGTTTTAAAAGGTATATTATTGCACGTCTTTGTTACAAACACTGGCTCATTAGCAGATACAACATATCTTGTTTTAAAATGCAAACCCGAAAGCTAAACGTACAATATTTTTCAATGGTAGAATAAAAGGGATGAAACATGATCAAAATGATCCTTGACCTGGTGGATCTAATAAACTACTAAGCTATAACCTAGTAGGATGTGGAGCTGGCCTGAGGGATCAGTGCCAGGCATGAGTGGAAGCAGACAGGGTGCAGGTGCAGTGGGAGCAGCAGCAATCCAGAGGGGAGGTCTCCGTGTTTGCATAGAGGGCACCAGCATGGAGCCTTCAGCTGATTATGAAACAAACAAAAAAACACATTAGTAAGAGCCTAGTGTGCCTGGTACTCTGCGATGCTACCAGCACAGGGCCAAGGCCAAACTCAAGGTGGAGTCTCCAGGTAACACTGTAGAAAGAAAGCGCATCACTTGCAGACTCAGCTGGTTTATGAAATCAAGGTGCCACTTTAGAGTGACAAAGTGACTTCATGGAAGATGAGTAACTGCAAAACACACTTTGAAAGCAGTGCTAATGCTAATAATTACAAGTCCTGTGCCAGGCACTTCAAACTGTCCGTTGGTCAGTGGACATGAAGCCTCAAAGTACATTTTCAATAGATCTCCATTGATAATGCGGCCCTTTGGTTAATTTAATTCACTTCAAATATTTCATTTAACTCATTTCAGAAAGTTGTTCTTTATCCTGCACTCAAAACATTTCTTATTACATGAAAATCTTCCTAATTTGTCACTGAAAACTGTGAGCTTCCTGTGAAAAGACAGGAGTATGTAAAATTTAGAGATTCTGTGTCATTTTCCCCTGTTGCGACCTAGCTGGTGATTTCCTAGCTGGAAATCATAGCATCGGATATGATTTCGGTCAGAGGGATGAAGGTAAGAGGGAGAATGCATCTCTAAATATCTGCACTGTGCACCCTACTCAGCGCAGGAGGGCAGGTGTTCAGGAGGCAGAGAAAGGACAACGCCGAGGCCTCAGAGGAAACTTAATGTAGAAATAACTTGAAGGTGGGACACAAACGCCACCCAGGTCCTCAAGCAGCCTCCAGGCTTGTCCCAAGTCCCCGCCACCCTCCTACCACCTGCCCCGCCCCCCTCCGCTGGGCGACGTGGCGGGCGCACCGGTCCGGTAGGCGGTCAGGTGGTTGGGTGGCGTCCGACGCCTCCGGAGGCGGGGACTAGGCGGGAGTGGCAGCGGAGGCAAGGAGGAGCTGGCGGCGCTAGCCGAGAGGGGACGCGCGGCGGGCGGCGCTGGGGACGCGAGGAAAAGGTGGCTGGCCGGCGGGCGGACATGGAGCGTGGCGAGCCAGGTGAGGGCCAGGGTCGTCTGGCCTGCACGCGGGGCGGGCGGGTGCGCGGCCCACCCGCCTGCCCCAAGGGGGTGCACAGCGTGGCCTTCAGAGCCGCACCGGCAGTAGCAGCTCCGAGGTCCGTTCGAGCTTCCTGGTGTGGCGGGACCGGAGGGAGGGCGAGGACACCCGGACCGACAACCGAGATGGTTCTGGGAGGCAGCGACCAGCCGGGCTGCGTAGTTGATGCGCTTTCGGTGGAAGGCGGCGCGGATCCAGTGCCGCCCATCTAGCTTTTTATCACTGATGGAAACTGAGGCACTGGGACCAGGTCCTTTCGCCCCTCAAGATGGGAACATGAATCCACTTCTCCATGTTAAGACTCTGCTCTCTCCTAGTTAACAGGATTTTGGTGGCCTATGGTTCGGATGCAGATATTTAACACACCAGGTGTCCCCAACTGTGGAGTGGTGTCTATGGATTTATTTGAGGGGTGGGGGTGGAGGTGGGGAGGAAGGCAGCTTTTCATAGTAAGGGTCTTCTTTAACCCATCAAGGTGAAACCCCACCACAGAAAACCCTTAGTCTAATTACTACAGCTTTGGACGCACACAGTTCTGAAAACAATGTGTCAACTTCAAGTGCCTCCAATGGAATCACTGTTCAAGAGATGTGGGATTGTAGGGTAGGGATTTCAGATTTCAATATTGCTATATCCTGGAGATCTTTGCCCATGATAACCCAGTAACTGTAACAGATGCGCAGCACGCTTTTAAAAAGATACATAAATGCTAAAAAATACAAAAGGGAACGATAAGGTCAATTTTTGAAACGGGGGTAGGAATGACTGCTGTTTTGAGTCCCAACAGAATAGTTTTCATTTTCTGCTTATTACCTTCCAGTATTTACCTTCATGCATATATGTTTTTATGTAAATAAAACCATATTCCTTATATACAATTTTGTATTTTACTCTTGAGCAGATGAAAGCTAGAGTTTTTGGAACCTTCCACCCCTTACTTTCTCCCTGCCCCTCAAATTAACCTCACACTTATCATCTGAGTGCTTAAAGTATGTAATATGCATGATATATATGCACATGTAATACATTATATGTATGTGTACATGCATACATATATGCACATGGTTGTGTATATATGCATATATACATGCCCACATACTATGTACATTTTAAACTTTTTGAGGTGAGAAGCATGTAGTTCGTCTTTGTCCACAGCTGGGTAACATGGTGATTCGCACATAGTAGACATTCAAATGTTAAAGCCAGAAAGCTTGCCACGGGTCTTCTATGTATTATCAGGAGGAGGCCAGGGCCGCCGTGTAAGCCAGCACTGTTCTGGTTTTGCATGAGGAAAGTGGGGGTGTCAGACACGTGTAGGTGTGCATTTGTGTATGTCTTCCATTGTCGTACGTAATGCAGTGATGTTTTTAGAATGACTGTGTTTGGTACTTGTCAGTAGCTGACTTAGGTGAGTAGAGTGACTAATTTTATTAGATTTTGTATTCTAGAGTGGCTGGTCAGAAACAGCCTCTGCCATATTCCAGCTGGCTATTGCACTTAGTGTGGTTTTTGTAGGACTAGTTTGTGTATATGTGTCTAAGACATATTTTATAAATTCTTTGGCTTATAAAAGGATTCTTTTTCTGTCTCTAATTTTCAAATGTTTTCTCTGGTCAAGATATTAGTCAGTCATGTTAGTCCTTGTTTTTAATTGTTATTTTTCAAGGGCAAGGGATCCATCCTCTTAAGTGGAGAGTCTGGAGACTGGTGTCAGAATGACAGATGAGTCACCTGCCTTGGGAAGGTCAGCAGGCTCCCCGAGCAGCTGTGCTGGGTGACAACCCCGTGGCCTGGCCTTATACTTCTGGTTCCACCTGTCTGTCTCTTTTGTCTTTTCAACTTTATGTTCCCATGGCATACAGTAGGTGCTCAGAAATGTCTGTGGACTGCCTGCAATGGAAAGGAAAATACCCAGGACCACCTTTCAGCTGTTGGAACCCTTGTTGACTCTACAAGTTGGACTCTTGCTTCCTACTTCCTCCTGCTCTTTTTTCCTCTGTAATTTAAAGGAGCAGAACTCTGTGGTTAGGTGGAGAAAGTTGCTGATGAGGCTGTGCTGGGCTTGGAGGGTAAGTTACATGTGAGGTTTTTGAGCTAGTGGGTGAATTGCTCAGTCTTCAGCGACTATGAGATGCCTGAAAGAACCTGGGATTGTAAACCTGCATGTTCTCTAGCAAATAATGTTGGTTGAAATAAGGCTTATAAAACTCTGCTTATCTTTTGAATTGTGATTTTTTTTTTGCAGGGTACTTAAAACTAATCAGAAAGTTTGAAGATTTGTTTAACTTACTTTTTTTGTTTTAAATCCTCACTTGAGGATATGCTTATTGATTTTAGAGAGGAAGTTGGGGGGAGGGCGGGGGAGAGAGAGAAGAAGGGAGGAAGGGAGGAAAGAAGGAAGGAAGGTGTGTAGGTAGGTAGGTAGGAAGGTCAATGTGAAAGACCGTCATCTATTGATTGACCCCTACTGGGGATCAAAACCACAACCTAGGTATGTGCTCTCACTGGGGATCGAACCCAAAACCTTTTGGTGTATGGGACAACTAAGCCAGCTGGCTGGGGCTGTTTAACTTACTTTTTATTTAAATATATGGGCTTTCTTGGATTTGCCTCTCCCTTAAAAAAAACAAAAAACCTCTAGATGCAAAATTAAATATCCTACCTCTTGTTCCAAATGCATTTCTCTATTGAAAATGACTCTTTATACCTTCCTTATATGAAGCTGTCAGAATGTATCCTTTGCTACCAGTTTTATTTAACAGAGCTATAGAGTTTGGAAATGAACAGTTTTCTTTGTGTTTTTAATGAACACATTCTAATACTTTTCAGTATCAGGCTGATTTTACTAGTTTCTCACCATCTTCTGTTCCAAGACTTTATATAAAATACTCTGCTTGTATTGAGAGCTCCATCAGCATCAGTTGATGTAAAATATACCTTAACCTGCTGATGCCTGTTAAGAATTTCAACGTGTTAAGCCCCACGCGGCACGTCTAATGTGTGTGGTATTTCCTGCTCCGCGCTGACTAGAGCACACATTGTATAAAAAACTTCCCGACTACCTTTTATGGGGCTGAATAAATATTTATACTCAGTACTCTCTTATGTTAGTAATAATCTGTAGTTTAGCACCATTATATGGAAGTGATAATCAACTAGCCACTAAGCATTTTATGTGTTTCAATTAAAACACATACATACACACACACACAAACTTTATTTTAAGGGGGAGAAGGAAGGCCCCCCCAAAAAATAGGAAGAGGGAAAGGCTGCAAGAAAGCAGTGAGACAATAAAACATAATAAAACAACTGCGATTTCAACATTGTAATTATGCCTTACAGATAACAAAAATGCGAGATGTTACTTATTTAAAAGTAAAAGAAATGTGGAGGTGGCTGGTTAACAATTTTGAAGGTCTGCTCACAAATCTTCGCATGTGACCCTCCCAGGTTCTTGGTTTCTTTGGTCAAGTCTTGCCTTCCATACGGTGCTGGTGTCTTTGTTAGCTCACATTCACTTCCTGCATTTATTTTTATGCCTAAGCCTCCCTTGTCCCAAGGGGAAAGCTGAGTGGTAGGAGGGGTTGTGTGAGTGGTTAGCAGGGTCTCTAAGCAGAATGATCCACTCACTCAATCTAAACAAATGCCCTCACACTGCAGAGTAAGAAAGAACACCCAGTCCCCTGAACCTCTTGCTACCAGTCCTTTTGTTATAGGTGGAGATTGTTTTATTTTCCTTTTAGGGTTCATTATATATGCTTTAATTGTCGACTGTTGTAAATCTTCCTCCTGAGACTCTGCTTAGTTTTAGTTAAGCTGGGCGGGCACCATAATCTTAGCAATGTATTTTTCTTAGAAAATGTCTGAGGGATCAAGGGATTTTGTGTGTAGAGGTAGTTAAAAAATGTTTGAGTTAAAAATACTTTTTTGGTAGATGAGAATAGTTGTTCATTTTAGAAAAATCAGAAAATGTAGATGGAGAAAAAGAAAATAAAATCACCTATAACCCTACAGTGAGAAGTCACTCTTACTATATTGGTTTATAGCCATTCATATGTCTAAACTTTTCAACAAATCACAAAATAATCTCTTTTGAATATTTCATTGTATTGCTTGTCCTACAAAAAACAGTGCATTTTTAAAACACTTCTCCAATGTCATTTCGCCTAGTGTGACCAGGTTGTTAGTGCACATGACGCAAAATTTACGGTGACTGAAAGGTTGTAAAGTAGAAATCTCCCTGCCATTCCTGTCTCTCTCTCGGCCTGTTCCCTTGGGGGGCAGTGCCGCCAGCTGCTTCTCTCTCTGTCCAGAGGAGTCTATGAATGTAGCTATACATACACTTACATGTAAATACACATTTCCATACGTGTATTTGTGTGCATACATAAGCTGACACAACTCGTTTAGCGTGAACTTCCTTCACTGAAACAGTGTATGTTTTATGTTGTGTAGAGTGGCTTCATTTTTAATGGCTGTTTTTAGATGTGTATTTGTAGGTGTACCATGTTATTGAGGGGAACCAAAGTTTTGCCACCCCCAAATATACCTTTTGGTAGATTGCTTTTAAGCTGGCTATTAAGAAAAGACTCAGAAAAAACCCTTTGACCCTCCTCCCTTTACCTGCCTAGAGGAATTCAAGTAGAAAAACCTGCTTAAAGGAAGGGACTATCACCTTAGCGCCATAATATGAGCTAGATGTGGCAGATGGGGAAAAATTTAGCAGAGCTAAATTTGCGTCCCATTGTTTCTGTGTGGCCCAGCAAGAATTCATTTACCACATGTTTGCCCTTTCTTATCTACCTGTAAATTACCTCTTTCCCTTTTGAACTCCCAGGCTCCCCGCCCCCTTCTCCTTTGTCCGAGGTGGCATGTAAGCCTCAACTGCCCAATGCGGTGCTTCGGGTGCCCTGTTCTCGCGGCGGGCGCACGTGGACATTCGTCATAGACTTTGGACTTCTTCTCCTGTCAGTCTGTCTCATGAGCACTTGGTTATCAGCCCAGCTAGAAGAATTTAAATGGTGGGAAGAAAGTTATTTTTGTGCCCCCACATTATATAACATAATGGATGATATTTAACTTGTTCCTGTTGATGGACACTTAGGTTTCCCCTAATGATTTGGCTCTTAAGACAAAGCTACAGCAAATGCATTTTTATCCAGACCATTCCATAAATGTGCCAGTTTGTGTGTGGGAAGAATTCTTGGAAGAATGTGAGCATTCAGTCTGACGGTGTTAAGCCCTGCTCTGCGGAAGTGGTGCCGGTCATATACCACCGGCACTGTGCGAGCAGTTCTCCGTCATCCAGCCAGGGTCTTCCCACTTCATCACCTTTGCTTGTCTCCTACGGGAACAGGGGCTTCTCAGTAGTCGTTTCATTATGTATTTTTCCTTAATATGAAGGTGGTTGTACTTCTTCGAAAAGCCTAAAATCTGTATTTCATTTTCTGTGAAATACCTGCCCATAAACTTTGCCAATTTTAGTATTGTGTTATTAATCTTTTTCTTGATTTGTAGATGTGGCCCTCTGTCCATGATATGAATTGCTAATATACCGTATTTTTTGGACTATAAGATGCACTTTCCCCCCCAAATTTGGGAGGAAAATGGGGGTGTGTCTTATATGTAGCTTACCTAACTCTGTGGGGTGGGGGGAGCGGCAGTGGAGCGGGGTTTTTTTTTCCTATTTTCCTCCTCTAAAACTTAGGTGCATCTTATGATTCGGTGCACTTATAGTCCGAAAAATATAGTATTTTTTTCCCCTAATTTGTTGTTCCTTTTTTGACTTTATAGTATTTTTTTCCAAGCAGAAAGAAATACTAAGTTAATGGGTTTTTATTTTTAGCTTCTAGCTTTTGACTCATTCCTAGAAATGTCATTCTCACTTTGTGTGTATGTTTTTATGGTTTTATTTTTTACATTTAAATCTTTCATCCATCTAGAGTTTATTTTGATAAAAAGTATGAGGTATCTGGAAGCATAATAGGCAATCTCCTTTTTCCTTCAAAAGTATTTGTCAGAAGAGCAGCAGGCTATGGCCGCAGCTATGGGAAGGGGGCTGTGGGAAGTGTGTCTGTACCAGAATGTGGCTGTGTGTCTGCCTTGTGTCTCAGGACTAGTTACAAATGTTTAGGGCAAAGAATGCTGGACTTGAAGTTATGTCTGGGTTGAAAATTCAGTTTTCTCATTTTCTGGTTACGAGATACTGAATAAGTCACTAAATCTCTTTGAGGCTGAAGATACCTCACATATTTGTAGAAATTAAGTGAAAATCTGTGACTAGCACTGGCACTCAATACACACTGATTGTGAAACTGAATATCACCTATGTCTGTAAAATGCTAATTCCCAATTCAAATTAAACATTTCATTTCTTTAGAGACAAATACAAGCACACAGCAAGGCCACTACAGTGGAGTGGGCATTGTAAGGCTGTATGACCATGACCGAGAAGGAAGTGAGCAGCTCAGGCTGGGTCCTCAGAAAAGGATTCTGAAAGTGGATGACCTTTGAACTTGGACTTGAAGGCTAAGCAGGGAATCTTTGTAAGAGAAGAAAGGGTTAGAAAGGGAATTGAGGGTTAGATCTGGGGTAGGAGGGGGTCTGAGGACAAAGGCTAGTAGAGAAGGTCTTTCAGGTTGGAACTGGGATAGAATCTAGGAAAAGAAGAGCAGATGTGGGGAGGGAGGTGCTAAACTTAGTTTGGGGGATGTCACATTTGAGCCCTGTTCTGGTTACCCAGAGCTGCAAAACCGAGCGGTTTAAAACAGCAGCATGAATTATGATCACAGACCTGCAGTGTGGCAGCACTTGGTGGGGACAGCTTGTCTCTGCTGACCTCAGCCTTAGCTGGGACCACTTGGAGCCTGAGGCTGGGATCATCCAAAGAACCACCTGAGGACCAGCTGTACTGGGAAGATGTGGACAGCTGGAGCTCAGGCACCTGTCTCTCCCACTTGGTCTCCAGCCCAAACAGCCAGCTCTGTTTGCTGATGACTGCTTGTCTGTGTTGAGTGTTGTTTTTTGCTGGTGACCATGCTGTTGATATAGCAGTATGCCCCTCAGGATGTTAGCTCAGGGCTCCCACGGTGTGAGTCCTAAGAGAGAGTCAGTGACAATCTGTGTGGCTTTATATGACCTAGTCTGAAAGTCATGTGGCATTATAGGGCCAGCCCATGTTCAAGGAGAAAAGACTTAGACTCCATTTTTGGTGGGAAGAGTGTCAATGAGTGTGTGCACATGTTTTAAAGCCACCACCAGATCCTTGTGGGACGTCCATGTGCATAGGAGTAAACCTTGGGTCTCAAGTGGACCTGGGCAGGATGTCACAGTTTGGGAGACCTTAGTACACCTGATATGTGAAGCTGTTAAGTTGCTGGGTGGCCCAGGAAAAAAGGTGGAGCAATAGAGGACATAACATGGAGTGTGAACATTTCAGGGTGGGGTGGATAGGAAGGTATGAGCCCAGAAATAGGGAGTTTGACTCTCAAAGGCTGGGAGAGGCCAAGCAAATTGAGGAGGAATATCACTACTGGCCTTAGCGGTGAGGACAGTCATGGATAATGCTGACAGAGTCAAGCCCCATGGATTAGGGTGGGGGTGCAGCAAAGGGGTAGGCAGGTCTTGGGGACTAGGGACCTGTGGGAATGGTAAAGGGAGGCAACACAAAAGGCCAGTCTGCTCTTTCCAGAAGCCAAGTGCTGTTTGGAATGGACTTTTGGGTTAAGTGATGGTGGTTTGCTTGCCTGAATTTCACATTTCTGTTTGTTTCTAAAATAAGCAGAGAAAGTAGAGGCAAGAGGGAGTAACAGGGTTTGCTATTCCTATAGTATATGTCACTGATTTTAGTGAAGGTGCTTTTAATGCAAAATGTATTTGAATAGTCATATCTAGAGACTGACCTTCAGGAGCTCAAGTCTCTAAGCAAATTCCCTTTAATGTGTAAGAGCCTTGCATACAATAAGTGCTTATTAAATATTAGTGGAATGAAAGCATTATACTTTCCCTGGGTGATACGAGAAGTAATTTAGCTGAGAGGTGACATTTGAGACAACTCCTAGGAACGCTGTGATTTTGTTCCCATGCTGGGGATTTCTCAGGGCAGATGTGGGGTTGTGAGGGATCACTTTGGTTGCTGGGCATCTTGGCTGTGAGATTGACTTGTGCAGTGTCTGCATTTGCCTCAGGTTCTCTTGGGAAGTAATTCCTTTCTGAAGCAGCAGTCCCCCAACTGGGGAGTCAGTCAGCTATTTCCTCAGGTCATCGTTGAAAGAGAAACCAACCTCCCCTGGCCTGTTCTGCTGATTTTGAAATAGTTGCTCATGCTCCTTGCTTCTGGAGTAAAGGAGGATAGCATGGCGGAGTCCTCCTGTTGAGGGGCCTTATTTTTCCCAGCGTTACAGTCCCTCCCCAAGCTTGCTGCCTCTTTTCATCCTCTGCAAAGGACTCCAGGCCTAGGGGTCCTGCTGCCCTGCGGTTGGCCTCTACCTGGGATGCAGTCACTGCACATAAGGGTTTGATGGCATCTCATAGCCTGGTTATCCTGTTTGTCATCGTGACTGTGGATGTTACAAGTGAACAGCAGTGAATGCTGATAAAACAACCAACTTTTCCGAGTGCACTAGACAACTTTGATAATTCCCTAAAATCCAGTGATGCGTAAACCTCCTATCACACATCTCTGTGCGTTGCTGTGTTTCTGTCGCTGGTCCTCTCTTTTCCTTTCTCCTGCCCATAGCTTCTCTCTCCATGTCTTTTTTCCTCCACCTAATTCCATTTTCCTCTTTTTATCTTTCCCCACTTGAGCCATAAAGTGGAATGCAAAAGGTTTGTTGTTTCTGTTCTTTTTGCTTTGCTTTTACTTAAGGAATTTCATGGACTTATTCAATATAGTTTATGTTTCTTATTAGTATTAATTTTTTTTCCAGTAAAAAATTTAAAAACCCTGAAAATGGATTTTCTACTTTCTTCATTTATTATTAATTGCGTTGCTATTGCAAAGCTAATTTAGGCATCTCTCTCTCTCTCTCTCTAGTGTGTGTGTAATGATTCAGATCTTAGAAAAATACTTCAAATTATTAATTGGAATTTAAAAAAACATATTTTATTAGTTTAACTCTTTGGGTCTCTATTAATTCTGGGCAAAGTAGAAACATTTGGAGGCCACGTAATTTTTTTTAGTATATTTTATCGATTATGCTATTACAGTTGTCCCATCCCCCCCCCCCCAATTTATTCCCCTCTGCCCAGTAGCCTCCCTTCCCTCCAGCAATCCCCCTCAGTTTTTGTCCATGGGTTGTACCTATAAGTTCTGAGGTTTCTCCATTTCCTATACTTAATTCTTAACATCCCCTTATCTATTTGTTCCTACCAATTATGCTTCTTAATCCCTGTACCTTTTTTCCCACTCTCCCCCTTCCCCCTCCCCACTGATAACCCTTCCTGTGATCTCCATATCTATGATCCTGTTCCTGTTCTAGTTGATAGCTTAGTTTGTTTTTGTTTTTTAGATTTAGTTGTTGATAGGTGTGAGTTTGTTGTCATTTTAATGTTCATAGTTTTGATTTTCTTCTTTTTCTTAAATTAGTCCCTTTAACATTTCATATAATAAGGGTTTCATGATGATGAACTCCTTTAGCTTTACCTTATCTGGGAAGCACTTTATCTGCCCTTCCATTCTAAATGACAGCTTTGCTGCAGAGCCAGTAATCTTTCTTGCCATTCCCTTCTTGCCTGCAAAGTTTCTTTTGAGAAATCAGTTGATAGTCTTATGGGAACTCCTTTGTAGGTAACTCTCTTATTTTCTCTTGCTGCTTTTAAGATTCTCTCTTATTTTTAACCTTTGGTGTTTTAATTATGATGTGTCTTGGTGTGGTTCTCTTTCATTCCAACTTGTTTGAGACTCTCTGTGCTTCCTGGACTTGTATGTCTATTTCCTTTGTCAAATGAGGGAAGCTTTCATTATTTTTTCAAATAAGTTTTCAATTTCTTCCTCTTCCTTTTCTCCTTCTGGCATCCCTGTGATTTGGATGTTGACACTTTTGGAGATGTCCCAGAGTCTTCTTATTCTCTCTTCGTTTGTTTGAATTCTTGTTTCTTCATTTTGTTCTGGTTGATTATTTATTTCTTCCTTATGTTCCCAATCATTAATTTGAACACTGGCTTCCTTCCCTTCACTGTTCCCTGTGGGTTTTTCTTTATTTCACTTAGTGAAATAAAGTGAAATTCATTTCTTTCATTATGCTTTTGCCATACTTGAGTTCTCTGAGCATGATTATTACCACTGTTTTGAACTCTATATATGATTGGTTGGCTATCTCTTTTTGGCTTAGTTCTTTTTCTGGGGTTTTATTCTGTTCTTTCATTTGAGCCATATTTCTTTGTCTCCTCAATTTGACAGTCCCTGGTGTTTGTTTCTGTGTACTAGGTAGAGCTGTTTTGACTCTCTCTCTTGTTGCCCCTGTTAAGTTGTATGGGGCTGAGCCTTAGGTAGGGGGTGGGGCAACCTACTTCATTGCTTTGTGGCCCTGTATGTGGGGGCGAGGGCGGTGCTGGAGAGGGGACAAGGCTACTATCTGGCTACTGGAGGCTTGCTTGGCACTCACCCCATTTCCAGTCACTTCACCCCCTTCCCATATGTGACTAGTGCCCCTCTATCTGCTGCCCTGGTGGTAATTCCCAGAGTGGGTGGGTTTGCATATGTTCTAGGACTGTGCGGACCTTTTAAACAGAATCTCCTGAGAGACCGGCAGTTTCTTCTGCAGCCCCAACCCCCCACTGGTTTTGAGGTTATGAGGCTTTATTTCCTGGTGCTGGAACTCTGGGCTGCGTAGTCTGGCCTGAGGCTAGGATCTCTTGTTCCCAAGGTGTCCCTCACAATTTTTATCCACCACACATGAATGTGGGACTGCCTGTTCCACTGGCCACTGCCACCGCTGCCTTTCCCCTGTCACACCATGTCCTCTCTACTCTGGCTCCGTGTTTCCACCCCTCCTACCTGTTTGGATAAATATGGCTTCTTTAACTCCTTGGTTGTCAAACTTCAATACAGTTCAATTTTCTGGCAGTGCTGGATGTTTTTTTGTTTTGAGGTTAGTTGTGATGCTTCTTATGGTTGTGCAAGGAGGCGAAGCGTGTCTATCTGTCTATGGCTCCAACTTGACCGGAAGTCGGAGGCCATATAATTTTTTTAAAACTTGTTAGAAGATGAGGAGAAAACTTGATTTTTCTATCTAATCTGGTGCCATGCCAGGACGTAAACCTCTGTCATATTGTTGCTTGGTCTTTTACCACTGGCCCCAGCAAGTGCTGGAGCTCCCTGAGCTAAGGGTGAGGCTGCTGGCTGGGCCCACATTCCCTTGGGCCCCTGGGGACTTTCAGGACACTGGCCCACAGGTAAGGTCAGGGACCCCAGGACTACCCAGCTTCTCATGACCACGGTGTCCGTCCGCCACTCCCTCTTGTGCTTTTGGGGGAATTTTTCACATGTGCTCATTTTCCCATTAATAGCATCACCTCACATTCATATTTTCTGTGCCAAACAAAAGAAAAATGTCATTGTGTCCTTCACAATGTGATAGTTCTGTTCACCTTTCTTTAGAGATTGGAGAAAGGGAAGGGAGGGAAGCAGAGAGTGAGATGGGGGCTGGTTTGGACCTTTCAGCTTTGTAAGTTCTTAGTTCTCTTCTACTAGCACTGTGTGGAAAAGAAGGAATTTGTCGATGATGCCGCACTTACTGTGTGGCTGTCATTGAGTTCGTCTAGGTACCGGGCCTGGTGTAAAGCAGCTGTGCTTACTCTACTTAGTATTTTTCTGCGGTTTTCAGTAATTCTTTATCATTTTTTTTTCACATAAGTTCAACATAATCTTAGTGGATAAACATGTATAAACACTTCTTTCTAATAAAAAACCTGGTGACCTCAGTAATTTTAAGCACTCTTCTCCCACATTTACTCATCGGTGTCTAAGCATCAATCTTTCTTTGAATATACATGTTAATTAAGGGACCAACACACTAATGGAAACATAACCTCATTCTAAAGAAAGCGAAAACCAGTAGGTAGACACACTGTGCCTCCTCGCACAACCAAAAGAAGGACAACAAAAAACAAAAAACAACCAGAACTGACAGAAAATCGAACTGTATGGAAGTCCAACAACCAAGGAGATAAAGAAGAAACATGCACCCAGACCAGTAGGAGGAGCGGAGACAGGCAACCAGGCAGACAGGACTTGCAGCAAGGTGGCGGCTGGCAGACCCAGTGAGGTGGCAGATTGTGGAGAGGGGTGGGCGAAGCTGCAGCTGGCTGGCGAGGCAACAGCTGGTGGACCAGGTGACAGACGGCGAAACCCAGAGTTCCAGCGTGCGGAAATAAAGTCTCAAACCTCTGACTGAAAACACCTGTGGGGGTTGAGGCGTCAGCTGGAGAAACTGCCAGCCTCACAGGAGAGCTCGTTGGAGAGAACCACAAGGGCCTAGAATGTACACAAACCCACCCACCCGGGAAGCAGCACCAGAAGGGCCCACTTTGCTTGTGGGTAGCGGAGGGAGTGACTGAAAACTGGCAGAGAGTGGAGCAAGCGCCATTGCTCCCTCTCAGACCCCTCCCCCACGTACAGTGTCACACCACAGCAACTAGTGTTACCCCGCCCTGGTGAACACCTAAGGCTCCACCCCTTTATGTAACAGGTGCTCCAAGACAAAAAAAAAAAATGGCCCAAATGAAAGAACAGATCAAAGCTCCAGAAAAAATACAACTAAGTGAGGAAGAGATAGTCAACCTATCAGATGCACAGTTCAAAGCACTGGTAATCAGGAAGCTCACAGAATTGGTTGAATTTGATCGCAAATTAGATGAAAAATGAAGCCTATGCCAAGAGAAACAAAGGAAAATGTACAGGGAACCAATAGTGATGGGAAGGAAACTGGAACTCAAATCAACACTGTGGACCAGAAAGAAGAAAGAAATATCCAACCAGAAAAGAACAAAGAAACAAGAATTCAAAAAAATGAGGAGAGGCTTAGGAACCTCCAGGACATCTTTCAACGTTCCAACATCCGAATTATAGGGGTGCCAGAAGGAGAAGAGGAAGAGCAAGAAATTGAAAACCTCTTTGAACAAATAATGAAGGAGAACTTCCCCAATCTGGCAAAGGAAATAGACTTCCAGGAAGTCCAGGAAGCTCAGAGAGTCCCAAAGAAGCTGGACCCAAGGAGGAACACACCAAGGCACATCATAATTACATTACCCAAGATTAAACAGAAGGAGAGAATCTTAGAAGCTGCAAGAAATAAGGACACGGTTACCTACAAAGGAGTTCCCATAAGACTGTCAGCTGATTTCTCAAAGGAGACCTTACAGGCAAGAAGGGACTGGCAGGAAGTATTCCAAGTCATGAAAGGCAAGGACCTACATCCAAGATTGCTCTATCCAGCAAAGCTTTCATTTAGAATGGAAGGGCAGATAAAGTGCTTCTCAGATAAAGTCAAGTTCAAGGAGTTCATCACTACCAAGCCCTTACTATATGAAATGTTAAAGGGATTTATCTAAGAAAAAGAAAATGAAAAATAGGAACAGTAAAAATGATAGCAAACTCAAAGTTATTAACAACCACACCTAAAACAAAAACAAAAGCAAACTAAGCAAACAACTAGAACAGGAACATAACCACAGAAATGGAGCTCACATGGAGGGTTATCAATAGGGGAGTGGGAGGGGGAGAGAGGGGGGAAAAGTACAGAGAATAAGTAGCATAAATGGTAGGTAGAAAACAGACAGGGGGAGGGTAAGAATAGTATAGGAAATGTAGAAGCCAAAGAACTTATATGTATGACCCATGGACATGAACTATAGAGGGGGGAATGTGGGAGGGAGGGAGGGGGTGTGCAGGATGGAATGGGGTGAAGGGGGGGAAATGGGACAACTGTAATAGCATAATCAATAAAATATATTTATAAAAAAAGTGAAAACTAAGGCAAAGACTCAGACTCATTTTCTTCATTCAGTAATATTTGTCTTCCACCCTTCCCTTCTTTCTGCATATACCACGTCAATATTCAGGTTCTTAGTCACAGTGTTTTGAAACACAGGCCGCTGGCCTTGACAGGCCTTCAGGAGGTCAGGTTTCCTCTGTTCAAAAGGAACCCAAGAGCCTTGTGCCTGACTCCTGATGCAGAACAGGTCTTCTGAAAGCTGGGTGCCAGGTGCAGCTCTGGTTAGTAGTGCAGTGGGTGTTTGGGTGGGGTTGTCGGGGAGCAAGGGTATTGGCCCAGTGGCGTCTCAGATCTAGTCTTGGTGCAGAGCTGCCTTAGGTTGCCCTGCCCCAGCCCACGTGAGTGTCAATGACTGAGGGAGGCTGGCCTTATTCCTGCAGCTTCCCAGAGGACATGGTGGCCCGTCCTCTCCAGATCAGCCCTCTACTTCTGGGAAGGGGGAATCAGTGAGGGGAAGGAACAGGAGGTTGAGGATTGATCTGTTCCTGAGATGGGAGGCAGTGGGGGAGGTATAACCAGTTTCAGTCTGCTTCCTTTCTTGGGTAGTCACAAATGTCAACTCCAGTGTCTACAAGGCCCATCACCCAGGAAGTTGGCTTCCCAGAGTTGCCCGCTCCCATAACAGACAGGTGTGGGCTCTTGTTTATATTGAAAGCAGCTTATCAGTAAATGCTCAGACCTTCTCTAACAAATATTCACATAAAGGCAGTTCTGTCCAGTGTCTTGATTTAACTTAACTTGCTTTCTAACTCACTCAGGAGTAGATGCAGAACAATAAATACAGTGTAGAATGACTCTGTAATGTATCTTACACTGTACAGCCATGCTCTTCTGCTCACATTTTATGTCTGTTCTCCTTAGAGGTAAAGGATATATATATATATTGACCATTTTATGTTGTGGCAAGTGTTTTTTTTTTTTTTTTAATTGGATATTTCTGTTCTATGAGGCTATAATAATATTTTTTGCTTCATTTTCTCTGGGTGCAAACCCAAGCTTCTTAATGGATATAGCTAAAAATTTGGTCTTGTTAAAGGAAGAAAAAAATTGGCTGAATGGTAGGAGATGAGAAGAACTGAGTGGCTTTCAGATTTAAAAATATTTCTCTGCACCACAGAGAAGTGTGGCCCAGAAAACTGGATGGTGCACAGATGCTTCTTTGAAATTGTACGGTCACTTCCAGCATGGGGTTTCGCTCATATCAGAGACCAAGCGGGCTGTGATGGCCTCGAAATATCCAGGGCGGTGAAGCCTGAAACTGAAGTAGCTGATGTCCCTACACCCAGGCCTGAGAGTGTCCTTTTATGTAGCCTTTTCTCCTCAGTGAAATTTGAAGAGTTCTTTTTATAGAGAGTGAAACTTTGACTTGATTGTTAATCACAGAGTTGAGGTGAGAATATCTTAGGTGTCTTAGGCTGTCTTTTACATTTGTTGTATTGTATGAGTTCAGGGTGATACCATGGACGTTTGACACCAAATCAGCTAAACTCACTTTAAAAATTATTTACAAGCAAAAAAAACTCTTAATTCTTTAAAAAAAATTTTATTTTAAAAAAATTTTATTTATTATGCTATTACAGTTGTCCCATTCCCCCCCTTTACTCCCCTCTGCCCTGCACCCCACCTCCCCCCCCACCCTTTCTTCATGTCTGTGGGTCGTACATATAAGTTCTTTGGCTTCTCCATTTCCTGTACTATTCGTAACCTCCCCCTGTCTATTTTGTACCTATCATTTATGCTTCTTATTCCCTGTACCTTTTCCCCCATCCTCTGCCCTCTCCCTCCCTCCTGATAACCCTCTATGTGATATATATTTCTGTGATTCTGTGCCTGTTCAAGTTGTTTGCTTAGTTTGTTTTTGTTGTTTGTTTATGTTCGGTTGTTCATAGTTGTGAGTTTGTTGTCATTTTACTGTTCATAGTTTTTGATCTTCTTCAATTTCTTAGATAAGTCCCTTTAACATTTCATATAATAAGGGCTTGGTGATGGTGAACTCCTTTAACTTGACCTTATCTGGGAAGCACTTTATCTGCCCTTCCATTTAAATGATAGCTTTGCAGGATAGAGTAATCCTGCATATAGTTCCTTGCCTTTCATGACTTTCAGTACTTCTTTCTAGCCCCTTGTTGCCTGTAAGGTTTCTTTTGAGAAATCAGCTGATAGTCTTATGGGAACTCCTTTGTAGGTAACTGTCTTCTTTTCTCTTGCTGCCTTGAAGATTCTCTTCTTATCTTTCACCTTGGGTAATGTAATTATGATGTGCCTTGCTGTGTGCTTCCTTGGGTCCAACTTGTTTGGGACTCTCTGAGCTTCCTGGACTTCCTGGAAGTCTATTTCCTTTGCCAGATTGGGGAAGTTCTCCTTCATTATTTGTTGAAATAAGTTTTCAATTTCTTGCTCTTCCTCTTCTTCTTCTGGCACCCCTATGATCTGGATGTTGGAACATTGAAAGATGTCCTGGAGGTTCCTAAGCCTTTCCTCATTTTTTTGAATTCTTGTTTCTTCATTCTGTTCTGGTTCAATGTTTATTTCTTCCTTGTACTCCAAATCATTGATGTGAGTCCTTGTTTCCTTCCCATCACTGTTGGTTCCCTGTGCATTTTCCTTTATTTCACTTTGCATAGCCTTCACTTTTTCCTCTATTTTGTGACCATATTCAACCATTTCTGTGAGCACCCTGATTACCAGTGTTTTGAACTCTGCATCTGATAGGTTGGCTATCTCTTCATTGCTTAGTTCTGTTTTTGGAGCTTTGATCTGTTCTTCCATTTGGGCCATAGTTTTTTGTCTGGGCTTGCCTGTTACGTAGTAAGGGGTGGAGCCGTAGGTATTCACCAGGGTGGAATACCTCATGAGGTATTGGAATACCTCATGTGGGTTGTGTGTGCAACCCACATCACTGCATTTTGGTGCTGTATGTGGGGGAGGGGTCCAAGAGGGAACAGTGCTGCTTGCTGAGTTGTCTTCTGGCTTCCAGTCACTTCCTCTGCTACTCACAAGCAAAGTGGGTGCTTTTGGTGCTGATTTCCGGGTGAGTGGGTTTGTATACCTTGTAGGCCCCTGTGGGTCTGTCCAATGAGCTCTCCTGTGAGGCTGGGAGTTTGTTCCACTGCCACAATGCCCACAGGTGTTTTTAGTCAGAGGTTTCGAGGCTTTATTTTACCATGCCGGAACCCTGGGTTAGGCAGTCTATCTCACTCCCCAGTTGTTCTTCCTGGTTTATCCGCACAAAAATGTGGGACTGCCTGCTCCACCAGCCACTGCCTCGCCTGCTCTGGTCCTCCAGCCACCACCATGCCGTGCCGCAAGTCCTTTCTGCCCCAGCTGCCCATCTCCACCCCTCCTACTGGTCTAGATGAATGTTTCTTCTTTAACTCCTTGGTGGTTGGAGTTCCATACGGTTCGATTTTCTGGCAGTCTGGTTGTTTTTGTTTTTAAATTTGTTGTTTTCCTTCTTTTGGTTGTGTGATAAATCTAGCTACACTTCCACCTTGGCCAGAAGTCCAAAAAACCTCATAATTCTTTTTAAATCCCACTTATTTTTATCCCTTATTTGGAACAGGACTTATAACAATAGTATGGAGACAAATAGGCTACTTCTTATTGCCAGGTCTCAACAGAAAATTAAGTCTAGCTAATCCTATTATTAGATATGTAGGTTTTTATAAACATTTTAAAGTGGACTCCTGATTACAATTGTGCATCAGTTTTATCTTCATAAACATTGGCAGTAGTGGTTGATTTTGCTCGGACTGTGAAGTTGCTGGGAAGTAAAGCAGTGTGTGCACGTGTGCACGCATGTGTGTGTCCCCAGGCCCCTCTGTCAGGAAGGGAAGACCATCAGGCTTTCGAAGGGTGGTGACAAGATGTACTCGCTAAGATTTGTGACTTAGATTTCAAAGCTTCCTTTCTTGTCACCTGTGAAACTGTCCCAGCAAATGTAAGGATGACAGTGCGGGCTGGGAGCAGTGTTGGCTGCTGCTGTGTGTAGTGGCACAGAAGCCACAAAACAGGACAACAAGAGACTTTATAAAGGTTTAGCTTTTCCAGAACAATGTCTGCATTGTCCTGTCATTGTGATCCTTTGGTAGTGAGCTGTTCTTCCTCTGAGCTGACTACCATGTAGTCTGTCCGTGGGAGACACCAGTAAGGCCAGCTGAACTCTGTTGAGAATTCTTTTATTTTATTCAACTACAGTTTACATTTAACATTATTCTGTATTAGTTTGAGATGTACAGCCTAGTGATTAGATGATCATGTACTTTACAAAGTGTTCCCCCTGATATTTAAAGTACCCACCGGGCACCATACATAGTACTACAGTATTATTGACTATATCCCCTATGCTGTGCTTTACATCCCTGTAACTATTCTGTAACTACCAATCTGTACTTTTTAACCCCTTCATCTTTTTCACCCAGTTCACCAACCTTCTTCCCCTCTGACAACTATCAGTCTGTTCTCTGTGTATCTGAGTCTGTTTCCATTTTTGTTTATTTATTTTATGTTATTTAGATTCTACATATAAGTAAAATCACATGGTATTTGTCTTCTCTGATGACATTTCATTAAGCATAATACCATCTGGGTCTATCCATGCTATCGCAAATGGTAAGATTTCATTCTTTTAGTCTGTTGACGGGCACTTGGATTACTTCCAAAACTTGGCTATTGTAAATAATGCTGCAGTGAACAGAAGATTGCATATATTCTTTCAGATTAGTGTTTTGAGTTTCTTAGGATATATACCCAGAAGTGGCTTCACTGGGTCATAAGGCAGTTCTGTTTTTAATTTTTTGAGGAACCTCCAGACTGTCTTCTGTAGTGACCACACCACTCTGCATTCCCAACAACAGTGCAGAAGGGTTCCCTTTTCTCCACATCCTCACCAGCACTTGCTATTTGTCGATTTATTGATGGCAGCCATTCTCAGGGTGAGGTGATACCTTATTAAGGTTTTGATTTTTATTTCTCTGATAATTAGTGACATTGAGCATCTTTACGTATGTCTACTGGCCATCTTTATGTCTTCCTTGGAGAAGTGTCTATTCAGGTCCTCTGCCCACTTTTTAATTGGATTGTTTTTTTGGTGTTGAGTAGTATGAGTTCTTTATATACTTTAGATACTAACTCTTTATTAGATGTATCATTGGCAAATATCAGTTCTCCCATTCAGTGGGTTATCTTTTCATTTTGTTGATGGTTTCCTTTGCTGTGCAGAACTTTTCAGTTTGATGTAGTCCTATTTGTCTTTTGTTTTTCCTTTTGTTTCCCTTTCCTGAGGAGATATACAGTGGACCTTTGTATTGTCATTAATTTGTTCCGGAACTTGTTCCGAGTGCAGAAACCGATGAGTACCAAACAAGCGACGAGTGATGAAGCATTTTCTCTTGCAGGGTGGTGGTGTGACTCATACAAGTTCTAGCAAGTGTGGTGTGGTGAGTCCCAAGCAAGCGCCAAGTGCTGAAACATTTTTTTCCTCATTAAAATGTGATGGGTACGGGGTTTGATGTGTTCTGAAGCCAACGCGTACTGAGGTATGACTGTATTAGAAAAAATGTTGCTAAGAGAAATGTTAGAGATTTTACTGCCTATGTTTTATTCTAAGATTTTTATGGTTTCAGGTCTTACATTTAAATCTTTAATCCATTTTAAATTTATTCTTGTGTATAGTGTAAGAAGGCAGTCTAGTTTCATTTTTTTTCATGTATCTGTTCTGTTTTCCCAACACCATTTATTGAATAGACTGTATTCATTCCATTGTATGTTCTTCTCTCCTTTGTCAAATATTAATTGACTGTGAAGGTGTGGGTTTATTTTTGGGCTTTCTATTCTGTTCCATTGATCTATATGTCTGTTTTTTTATGCCAGTACTAAGCTGTTTTGATTACTATAGCTTTGTAGTATCGTTTGATATCAGGTACTGTGATTCCTCCAACTTTGTTCTTCTTTCTCAAGATTGCTAAGACTACTTGGGGTTTTTTGTGGTTCCATATAAATTTTTGGATTTTTATTGAAAATTTTGGATTAAAAAACTTTCTGGGGTTGTTTGTCATAATTTTTGTGACCTCCAACATTTGAACAGCTCTTGGGGAGCCTCCTTTCCCCATTCCATCAGTTTTTCCTCCACCACGGTGGCAGAGTCAATCATTGCTCTCCTGGCACTTGTAGTACCTTAAAAAAAAAGTTATTTTTGTCATGGCTGGTGTGGCTCAGTGGATTGGGTGCTGGCCTGCAACCCAAAGGGTCACTGGTTGGATTCCCAGTCAAGGCACATGCCTGTGTTGCAGGCCAGGTCCCCAATAGGAGGCGTACGAGAGGCAACCACATATTGATGTTTCTCTCCCTCTCTTTCTCCCTTCCTTCCCCTCTCTCAAAAAGTAAATAAATAAAATCTTTAAAAAAGAGTTACTCCTAACTTACAGGAGCAACGCATGAATATACTCTTCCTGTTAAAAAGTGCAGTGTAGGGAGGCGAAGTCAGGAGAGGGGCAAAAGATGGCAGATAAAGATGGTTGCTCAGGACCTCGGTAGGTATGAGTCCTGTCAGATTTCTTCTTAGGCATCTGTGTACAGACCTGTGTGGAGTTCCGAGGCATGTTCAGACACCTACGGTTAGACCTATGCTGCTGATTCAGTAGGTCTGGGGGAGACCTGAGAAGTTGCATTTTTAGCAAGTTCCCAGGTGATGCTGATGCTGCTGGTTAAGGACCACACTTGGGGAACACTCATAGAATTGATTGTGTGTGTGTATGTCTTTAAAGAAAAGCACATGCTGTAGTACAATATGTGCTTCTGCATTTTCATCCCCTGTGGAGAGTTATGTGTGCTAGTACATAGTGACCATTTCATTCTGTTTAAAGGCTGCACAGAGTTCCAGAGTATAATTGTGCTTTCATTTAACTTCTATTAATGGACACTTTGATACTTACCAGTATTTTTTTATCGATTATACACAAATACTTCCCTGAACATCTTTGTGTCTTCCTCCTTTGTGCAAACACGTGTTTCTAGAGAGATACGGAAATGTGAAATTGCTGAATATGTGTTTTTACTGTCTTGGGGGGGGGGCTCTGCCCGCAGGGCTCCCCCCACCAACCCGGCCGCCATGGATGAGAATAAGTCGGGGAGGAAAGGTGGCCAATCCCTCAAAGAAGGGACAAGAGCCTTTTCCTCAATGGGCTTTTATTGGGTTCATTTTGCACAGGAATACAGGTAAAGCTCATCAATCATTGTCAGACAGTAAGGATCAAACAATAGATAACAGACAAAGAACTCTGAGGGCTTATTCTGAGTTAAGGTCAGTTAGCTAAAGGGCTATAAGATTTTGGGAAACAAACTCATTTCATGCTTGAACCCTTATCATTTAAATTGAGGGTATAAACAAAGCAGGTTTCACAGGGTTTTATGCATTCTTTCTTAGGCCTGATCGCCTGGGGGGGAATCCGCCCTTTCCAGCACAGGACTGCACTGCCCTCTGTCATTGTTTCAGGCTTAAGTCAGGCAGGGGAAGTAAGGTAGCCAAGAGATTAGGAGACTTCTTGCAGACAGAATGAGGACTCAGGCTGTGTCAAAGCCGAGGGGTGAGGGTCCATCACCCCCTTTTTCTACAGCCCCCACTTGTCCTTCCCTGTGGGCCTTTTTTGTGACCATGCCTGTCTTAGGGCATCCCTCCCTTGAGGAATCTTACCTGTCATTGGCTAACTGGTCAGGCTTGGGGCCAAGCAGGGTGAAGTAAGAGGGGCAGAGGCAGCATCCCTGCCAGGGAGATAAGCTTTGTCTCCTTAGTGGCTTATGGTACCAAGGTCTCTGACTCAGCCTTAGCCATGGGGGTTTACAGCTTCTGAAACGAGGTAGGGCTGTTCACAACACTGTCTCATTTTTGTTCTAATGGATAATGTCACCCGACACCTTATGATATTTACTGCCTTAGTGTTCAACCTGGATCCCTTGTTTTATTCTTCGAGTCTGGGCTAAACCAGAGTTGCTAGGGAAATTGTAAACGTGCTTACTGGGCTCCTAACAAATTCCACCCAAAATGGGCTTTGGGCTGCTGGCCAATCTTTTTCATTTTTTATAGACTTCTGAGACAGTAGTATTCAACTGTTTTTACCCCCAACTTGGGACACTTGGTTAATAAGAATTGCCCTCAGTGATAATGGCTCACTCACTAAAGTTTCCAGTGGATATGGGTCCAAAGGTATCTTTTTATGTAAAGTCATTATTAGAGTTCTCCAGTCTGCACATTCTTCTTCATGTCAGACTCTGTAACCAAATGCAGCCTTCCTTGTGCCCTCCCCCCACTTCTAAACCAGTTATTCCTCTTTTTCCGTTCTGTCCTGGAAGTGATTCATGTTAAGTGAGTCCAGCAAGTCTTAGATAGGTCTGCAGTCACCGGTGAGTTGTACCCACTTGTAAGACGGTATGACATCTTAGCATAACCATTCCTAATATTCTGGATCTAAAAGATTAAAATTAAAATTACAGGGTTGTCATTTTTTTGTGTGCTAAATCATTTAAAACAACTAACAAAAAGCCAATATTTTAAAATACGAGATTTTTAACACCTTTCCCCCCTCCAAAATCAGGAAAAATATTATTTTATAATAACGGACATTGCATATAAGTTCAGTTTTAGAAAAAAAAATTTTTTTTTCTCCTTTTGCCTCAGACATGTGCGGATGTCGGTTTAGTTTGGAGTTGTCGTAGTGTGTAGAGGACCCTGTCATTTCTTGAACACAAGTCTTGATGACTGGATTTGTCTCTCCTAGTTTGCCATGCTCTTCACTGTGCTCCTGTCTGTGAGTGGCGGCTGGGGGTGGGGGGACTTCCTGCGCCCCTCTCCTGACGGAGGGAGAGTCTTAGGACTCCTGTGGTCACTCATTCCCACCCTTTGAGCGCCTGCTGTCTGCCAGGTGCTACACCAGGTCTGGAAGAAATAAGCAGAATGGGGTTCTTGTATTTCAGCTCTCCCTGACAGTCTGAAGAGTATGTCCAGACTTCTGTGGTGACACTGCTCAAAGGTCACTCAAAATCTTTACACATGTTCATCACTCCTGGCTGCAGGCCCTGCTTAAACAAGCTCCCTGTTGTGTCTGAGCTTCTTGGAAGCATCTGCTTTTAAAGCAAAGAAATCCTTTCCGTTGTCAGAAAATCTGAATACCTGTTACCTACTTTGGTTCTTCTGCTTTGGGATGTAAAAATACTCTAATAAATAATGATTTGTACTAGTTTTAACACCAAGACTTTCCAGATTTAGAGCAAACACCCTCTAGGAGTACTTCAGCCTGAGATAGTAATACATTTTGAACCTCATGTAGTGTGTGGAAACAAATTAAAAAATAACCCACAGAGTAACTCATTATAATGTGAATTCTTTTCACACAACGAAGATATAAGGGGCTTATTGGGTTTTAAATAGATACAGTGCTTTATTAGATTTTTGTTTTTCTGTTACAATTTCTTGGATATGGTGCTAAGGGGATTGAGATGACCTAAAAAATTTGAAAAGCCATGGGTTTGGTTAAAACAGGCTCTGGATGTCATGTAAAGAAATGGACACTGAATGCCATGTGAAGAGGGACAGTCCATCCCCTGCCTCCCTTTCCCAGGGGACCAGTTGGGGGCACTCCCTTTCTGGGTTAATTCAGTGACTCTGATTGAGAGGATGTTTTTGCAGGAAAAACAGTGGGCTCTGAGTTGTGTGTGCATCTAATGAACTCCCCCGGAGAGGACCACTGTTCTGAGATCTAATAAATATTTAATGTAAGGGGCGGTATCTGATGCCTTCCTGGCTCTGAAGGGCTTGCTGCAGTTGCTATGGAGAGATAGGGGCTGGTCTCAGCTGTGTGACAAGACGTTGAAGGAGCCTTCGGGAAGGGGAAAGGTCATTTGACTTCAGTCAGCTTGCAGAGCCCTGCTGGTTCTGCCGAGTACTGATCCTACCTGATGATCTCCATGCTTTAATATGTCCAGCATTCAGTGTGCAGATCCCAAAATAACTTAATTATTTTTAAAGTACTGTACTTGTTTAGTCAGAAATAGCTTCCTGTGGCAAAATCCTAGCCTTAAATGTTGGTAAAATTAAGATATAGTTTATTTACTAATTTCTCATAATATTATCGTGGCATTCTTCATGGTATCGGAAAGAACAAAATGCTACGGTGCCCGTTCTCTGGACAAGGGTTACTTTCTGTTGAAGAGGTAGGAATATCCTGGTTGTTTCTGACTAAACCTTGGACTTTCTTACAAAGCTGATTACAGAATTTGTTATATATTATTTAAGTTTTGGAATCTCTTAACATGGATTTCATCTTCTAGATTATCCAAACTATGAACTAATATGGTGTTTGTGATTGTTTAAAAATTTAGTCTCTGTATTTCATTAACATTTTGAGAGCACAGATAACAGTTTTTGAGAAGTGTTTTGCTTCTTTTTGTCTGCTTTGGTGCCTAAATGTACTGGAATCTTGAACAGTTAGCAACTGTGCTTCATGTTGAAAATGAATCTATCCAATCCTACTAGGCTTTTAAAAATGTTTATTAAAAGGCTTATTAAAATGTTTGTACATTTTTAGTCCCCAGAGTAGAGTTATTGTGATACCTGGAAGTTCTAGAAATAGTGATTTTTAGTTATTTGATCACTTGGTGGACATTGTGCTAACTACAAAGCTCGAGAAAACAAAACAAGAAACGAACCCATGGCTCTGGCACCTGAGGAGTGTGTGGCCAGGTGGGGAGTGCTGGCACACAAGTTAGCTCCAGGAAGTTATATGGGGTGATACTACATGTAATTAGCCTAGAACATGCTTATGGGTGGCCTTTGCTGAGTTGTAATGAGTTTTGCTCAGAGAAAAAATGTACATTCCAAAAGAACCAAGCTCTTAAACTGGGGCTAATGCAATTCTAGAAGTGAATTTGGGGGTTTTCTTCCCAACCCTGGAGCTTCTGTAGGGATTTTCAGCAAAAAAGACAAATAAAGATAACTTCATTGAGTCCTCCTGTTAGGGCTCAGACCTTCCTGTTTGGGGCACAACTTCTCCAGAAGGCCCGGCTCTGGTGAGAGGAAGGAAGTAGATGAGATGACAAGCCCTTTCCATGTGTTTTGCAGAAACTTGTAGTTTGGACTCATTTAGTCTATTTAACTGCCATCTTAGTAATTTATAGGAATTGACAGGTGGGAGATCCGAAGGTCCAGGAAGTGGAAGCTTTCTTCCTGGGTCACGTGGTTCCTAGATGTGGGATCAAGATGCAAGCCCAGACCAGCCTGATTCCCAAGTTCACACTCCATGACCACTGCCATCAGCTGCTGGAAGCCATCGCAGCTGCCTTGTGGGTGCTGTTCTGTCGACTCCTGAACTGCCTGCTTTACCTCACTTCCCCACTCTCTTCTGATCGGGTCACCAGGGGAAGTGTAGGGGAGGGAAGGGTCAGGTTCTGCCCATGACCGATCTGATTTGTGCTTTCTCTGAGTGTCCCCATTTTCCGAAAGTGGACCTAAAAGAGAGCAGCCTCTTTACAGTTAGCCAAGTCTTTATTACGGGGACCAGCCCCACCCTAGTGTCCAGTGGTTTCACTTCCTAGTTTTTCTGTGCACAGGTGTGGGGTGGCTGAGACTCCCCGATTTGACTAGGCCCGACTGCTGTCTGTGAGAAGATAGAGACCTCTTATCTAGTGTGGGGGAAGTAGGTCAGGTCTCTATCAAAAGGCAGGTCTGGGAGCTTTCACAGCACAAGACAGAATTACCTCTGTTAGAGAGAGTGACCCATACAACTGGACCTCAGAGAAGGGAGTAAGTAATACTGGTAAGGGAGTGTCCAAAGCATTTTCCTAAAAGATAAGCTGTATGTAACCAATTCATATGAGAATAGAGTCCATGCTGGATTGTGTGTGTTTGTGTTTGTGGGTGTATGTATGTGTATCTGGGTATGTGTTTATGTGTTTTGTGTGTGGTGTGTGGATTCAGTGGACATCAGCACTTAGGTGCCCTGCACAGTTGGTGTTTTCCCCCCAGGGAAGCCCTAACCATTATTGTTACTCACAGTGGATTACTTTTCAGAAATTTGTTAATCTCTTTCCGTCTATTAAAGGCTTAGCGACTAATGAGCACACCCACCCAGTACTATGTATGTCTGAAAAAGAGTTAATGTTCCTGGAAAAAGCGAGCTGTTTTCTCTAGTTAACAAGGTGGAGCCGGTGTTCCCAGGGGATCAGATTATATCAAGCACTTGATGAGTAAGAAATGATGTTATTCTGGAGACAATTGGAAAGTAATTAGAATTTGACCTCGTTTTAATTAAGTTTCTAAGTCTCACCTGTCTTCCTAGCTGTGTGGGCAAGGCACAGGTCCTAACACTGGTCATTCGGGTCCCTCTGCCCTTTCAAGGTGACCTCAGGAGAACCCGGGATGGGCTATAGAGAGCGCTTACTTTCTCTCTGCGAAACAAAGAAAAAGCGTTTACATCAGCCAAGGGACCAGTGTCTGTGTGTCACAGTGGGACCAGTGCTGAAAGTCTCCAGGGCCTTAGCATAAAACAAAGGCACACTTTGTTGTGCTAAGGGCGTAAATAGGCTTCTTTTCTTTTTTCCAGTTAGATATGAAATTGGAGTTAATAGTATACAGAATCCGCTCATGGAGCTGGACAGATGTGTGCGTTCAGGAAAAGACCAGGAGGCAGGAGAACTGGGCTGGGGGACTGCCTGAGTGACTGTGGGTCAGGTGTGTGCCCCTGGACATCAGGTTTCCCACTTGTAAATGCTGGTCTATTAGGTCTACTACCTATCCAGCGCTTAGGAGGATAGGAGAAGCCATTGTGTGTGAGCATATTTTGTCAGCGCCAAGGCCCTGTCCAAATCCACTCTGCTCTTTACTGTTGTTTCGACAGCTGTAGTGCCACCTGTATTGCATCTTCCCCAAGGCAAAGCTTTAGCTTTCAGTTCTAGATCACAGGCCTTATGAGTGTTTTATAATTTTAAATGTCCTAAAAGTTTGCAAGATTGAAACTCTGAAAAATTTTTTCATGAAAGCACTATCCTAGCTGCTGATGGGTATAGGATTTCTTTGGGGGATGATGAAATGTTCTAAAAGTAGATCATGGTGATGGTTTCCCAACTCTGTGAATGTACTGATTGCTACTAAATTGTATCCTTTAAATAGGTGCATTTTATGGTATGTGAAATATGGCTCAGTAAAGCTGCTACTGTATTAAAAAAACAAAACACTGTCCTTCACGTTATCAAGAAAAATCCCTTCATATTCTCCTCCCCACCAGTGTCTTGGGCATGAAAGGTGTTCAGTACATATAGGTGACTAAATGTTGATTAACGGAGTTGAAATAATCTAAGTAGCAAGGTAGGTTGGGGGACGGTAGGGGCACAGTGGTTCGGTGGCAACCACCAGGAGGCAATACGGCAGCAGGGTGGGCTGGTGTGCTGAGGGCAGGCTTGGTTGGGAGGGGGTTTTGTGGCAAGAGGTGACAGTGATGGTGGATGTTGTCAGGGTGGCTCAGGAGGAAGAAGACATGTCACAGGTAAAGATCTGGGTAGGAGGGGCTGCAAATAATCCTGGATGCCGGTCAGATATGAGTCCCACATTTCAAAGTTGAGAACACTAGTATTTTGTGGTCCAAATTCTGGTACCTTGACTTTCTGAATCAGGAAGCCATGTGTTGATAGAGTAGGCTGGAGGGCTGACGATGGCTGCATTTGGGGGAATTCCTGGAGAGGGTGATGTGGTGAGTCACAGATCCTCATTTTCAAAGTGTCCGTGTGCTTGAGTAGGCAGGTGAAGAGCCGATCAGGTACCGAGGCTGACAAAGGCCAAGAAGTATGGTGCGGCAGGAAGGCAGAGCCTGGGCCCAGATCTGAGCAGCTACCGAAGATCTGCTTACAAGCTTTGGAGTGTGGCGTTGAGTGGTTTTTTGGGTTCATTTTTAGTTTTTTCATTGGTGTATTCCTTTTATTTATTTTTTGCATTTTAATTTTAATTTTTCAATTACAGTTTACTTATATTCTAGTATAAGTAGAATATAAGTAACAATGCAGTAGAAATATACAGTAGAAAACTATTTTTCAATTACAGTTTACTTATATTCTAATAATATTATTTTCTATTGGTGTACAGCATTGTGGTTTGATATTTTTTTCGTTTTTGATAAATGTTGATGAGGAGTATATTTTCAATTCTTTAGATGCATACCATCCTTTATTGAATGCCTTTCCAGACCTAAGGTTGCAAACATAAATGACTGAGTTTTGTTCCTGCACCAGCAGAAGCAGAAGATGAAATCTGATGAAACCACATTTTCCTCCTCGAAGGGCACACAAATTCTCCGCCTTGTGGGTTTTTATGCAATGAGGTTTCAGACTGAGGATTCCATCACTTTTGGCATCTTACTGCCAAAGATAGTCAGTCACCTTTTTAACATAGTCTTACTGAAAACTCTTTTAGTTCTGAAGGTTCAAACTAGCCCCTCTCTCAAAGGACAGTGTTAACTAGCACTGTATTTAATGAACATGGGAATCCTGTGAGGGGCCTGCCGCTGAGGCCTTCTACCAACTTATTTTTGTACTTTTGAAAAATAATACACATCAAGCCCAAAAAGTTCAAGCAGTACAAAAGAGTATACAGTTGAAATCCAACTGTCGCTCTGGCTGGTGTGGTTCAGTTGGTTGGAGTGTTGTCCGGTGAACTAAAAGGTCACAGGATCGATTCCCAGTGGGAGCATGGACCTTGGCTTTGGGTTTGGTCCCAGTTGGGTGCATACAACAGGGAACCAACCAATCAGTGTTTCTCTCCTTCTCTCTCCCCCTTCCTTCTCCTCTCTCTATAATTAATAATCATGTCCTCGGGTGAGGATAAAAAAAATCAAACTCTCACCCTCCACCCATTTCCCAGACACCGCTGCCCTGACCTAGTGCCTGGGTGTCCTAGAGACATCCACACAGGTAATATGTGTAGCTATTTAAAAATATCCAAATGGCAACACAGCATACACACTATTCTGCACTTTGATTATTTTGACTAACATGTATCTTCTTGGATATTTTTCCTTCTCTAACACGTATGGATAAATCTTTTTAGAAGAACAGCTTTATTGAGGTATAATTTGCATAAATAATTACCATACGATTTGCCTCAAAATTCACTTGTTTTAAGTGTACGAGTCAGTGAGTGACTTTCAGTAAACCTAGACTCCTGCAACTGTCCCCACAGCCCTATTTTAGCACGTTTCCATTAGCACTTTGCCTGTTTTCAGTCACACCACGTTAACCTCCCCCCTCCCCCCCCCCCGCCCCCCGCACACAACCACTAATCTAATTTCTGTCTCTATGGATTGATTTTACTCTTTTGAACTGCAACCAGTGGTTCATTTTGTGGAAGTACAAAAATGTGTTTAACAGGTCTCTATTCAAGCACATTTAGCGTTTTGCTGATGTTTTATTTTGCTGCATTCCTACTTCCTTTTTAAAAATTTGACAAGGTTGAAAATTTGCCTTTGAGCCAGACTTGGTAAGAGTGATAAGGGATTTTAGTGTAGGCTGTTGTGAATTTTCCAGTCACCAGCTGTAGGACTAGAGGAACTGTGGGGCCTGGGCGATTACCTACATTTGAATAGAAACTGACTGAGATTCTCCATGATTAGGTGGAACCAGGAGCATTAATACCTATTTTATGGCTGTGGCAAAGTGGAACTAAGTATTTACACATGACTGATATGGAGGGGAATTTATTATGCTGGCTTTTCCTTTTCCACTTTTGTCTTTAACTAGGAGGACTTAAGGAGTTGCTAACTATTTAGGGAGTATGTCTTAGGATTTATTTTTCAAATTGCATATTGGGACCCATTATTGGGTTGTAGGTTCTGACCAGCTGTTTTCTAAAAAAAATGAAATAGAACAGAATGATAGTAAACATCTTACATGTTGTCATTAACCTAAAATTAAAAAGGCAAAAATGAGAGGCAGTAAGTGTTTATTTAGGATCAAAGAATTGCAGTTTGGAAAGCACAGATTCAAAGACAAACCAAAATAGTGTCCTGGCTACAGGGTGAGGACAAGGAGTATTTATGAAAAAAGGTAAGGAATTAATTACATGAATAGATTTCTATTGGTGCGCTAATGAGCTGAGTTGCTCTTTAGCTGCGCAGGGCTGGTTACTCACTCTGTCTTCAGATAAAGAGTCCATCATCCTCAGTCCTTGTGGACAGAATGTCTGCTTCCCTGCTGACTTTACTAACAGTTGTTCGGCAGACACTCTGGGCTTGGCTCAGTGCAAAGGTTCAAGGAGCCAGGTGGACGAGGCAGCTTCTCTGGAATGGCTGCTTCACTGAGATCAACTGTCACGGCCCAATGCTGAAAATTCAGTGTCAGTTGTAAATTGTGTGTACATGTGTTTGTGATGTAAACATTAGAAATATTGAAAAGTCAATGCCTCAGGAGTTAGAATTTCAAATTTCAGCCAAGGGAACAAACAGATTACATTCATGCTTCCTCTTCGTCTGAGCTGTGCTGGAACTCTTCTCGGGTCAGGTAGGTGAGAAAGTGAGGACAGGGTCCTTCACTGAGATAAAAATGAGTTGGATATTAGCTGGGAAAGTGGGCCAAATTATCTGGAAAAGTGGGAGCTGGAAAAGAAAATGTTCAGGCAAAATTCCTGTATGACTACATTTCTCTATCAAAATAGTGAGTTATTTCCAAAGTTCCAAAGAGGAAGCTTTGGATGGATGTTAGTCAGTATATCATCTATTCAATTTTGGCTTTTTAAAAAAAGATTTTATTTATTTTTAGAGAAAGGGTAAAGGAGGGAGAAAGAGGAAAAGAAACATCAATGTGTGGTTGCCTCTTGAGCGCCCCCTGCTGGGGGCTTGGCATGCAACCAGGCATGTGCCCTGACTGGGAATCCAACCAGTGACCCTTTGGTTCACAGGCTGGTGCCTAATCCACTGAGCCACACCAAGCAAGGCTCCTTTTGTTTTTATCAGCACTCAGGGCATCATGAAGTTCCTGGATTCCAGGTTGGAAAACTGAGGCAGTTTCTACAGGTAATTCATGGAGAATTGAAGACATGATGTGAACTAAGGCTAAGAGGTGGTAGTAGGTATGCAAAATAGAAATGGAGCTTAAAGGGACTGGAGGAAGAATTGTTAGTACTCTGGCCAAATCACTGGATAGTCCAAAAAGTAATAGGTGTGGAGGATTTCAGCTTGGGTGACTTGAGGAAGTGGGGGGTGCAGTTCATAAGAAATCAGGAGGAAATTCATCAGGAAATGAATAGAGGACAGAATATATGGCTTTGGAAGGCAGAAGTAGAATTCAGTTTCAGTCTTGAATTTGAGGAGTTGGCATCCACCAGGCAGCAGATGTCCCATGATCAGCCACAGCCCTCCGTGCTGCCATCCTTGAAGCCTCTCATGGTCAGACAGGGCGTGCCACGCCCCTATCTGCCTGAGTGTCTTCTGCCCTATGATAATATTTGGGGTGGTTCAGGAAGAGGGACCTGTCATTTACAGCAGAAAAGTAAAGGGAACAAACACGTCAGACACTGTGCTTTTTGTATGTCATCTTGATTTCTAGTAGCAGCTATACAAGGTTTATGTGGTTGGTTACTCCAGTTTTACAAGTACAGAAAAAAAAGGACCAAAGAGATAGGTGAGAAGCTGGAGCTGATTCGAACTTTATGAATGAATGAATCTTCCTTTTTCATCAGCATCAGAGGGCATGATGGCTGGTTGAATTGTTGGAATCTGAAAACTATAAACTAAGAACTCAGAAAGGGAAGGGACCCCTGGTAATGAATTAATTACTAAGGGTAAGTAATTGCCCTTCCAGCTCATTATTTGTTCTGTTGCTAGAGGGGTTTCTTATGTAGTACTGCATCTTCTTAAGGACACTGTTCCCTGAAGTTAGTTAAGCAGGAACCTGTGTTTGTTTTTCTGAATCAATAAGGGTGGAGAAGATTAGCGAAAGGAGGTTTACTTTCGCATACCCTGTTCTTAACAAACTTCATGCTGCGTGGAGAACTCTCCTGTCCTAACCATGGTCATTGTCAGTGTAAGAGGCACTAGTCTCCGTGGCCACTGGCCATTGCATTGTGTCACATGGAGGACAGAGGGTTGGTTTACAGGTAAATTTGCACATTGGATCCTGATCTCCTCTCATAAACAATAGTCATCGTAATTCCAATGATCAGGTATGGAACATGTACCATGTACTAAATGATTTGCAAACACAGATTTAATTCTCACAGCAACCAAAGGAGATAGATTGTTTTTCCTTTTTTTTAATTGAATTTATTGGGGTGACATTGGTTAATAAAATTATACAGGTTTCAGGCATACAATTCTGTGACACATCATCTGTGTATTATATTGTGTGTTCACCACCCCAAGGACAGATACTGATTAATCCAGTTTTGTTGATAAGGAACTTTAGGTTCAAAGAGTTTCGGCTTCAAAATTTCAGTGGTAGAGCTGGATTTATATTCCTGGATTTTCTGCCTCTACAGCTGTGTTCTTAAGTAGGATGCTGACTTGCCTTTCCTTACAAAATCTGTCTCCAAACAAAAGCCTTTCCCATCCACATCTAGTTTTATACCATTTGGTATATAGATGGTTGCCACCTGGGGGAGCTGTAGCGGATGTGTGGTTGTGAATGGCCACTGGTACCTTGTGTTTCAGAGTGAAGTCTTCTCGTAGGTGTCACTGCAGGGTACCTGGTCCCGAAGAGGACTGGATGTGGCCAAACTGCAGCACTGCTGAGTCGGGGTGTGGGGATTGAACTGTTGGCGTTGACCCAGCAAGTCTGGCCACAGCAGCCACCAGGTAATGGCAGTGGCTAGAACTCTAGGAAATCAGCTGGGGTCTGGCCCAGAAGGATTTGGACTGGAGGCATTGGGAGACATACTGATTTTTTGAAGACACAGGAAGAGAAATTCCACCTGGATGTTAGGTAATATCAGAGTAGTGCTTAAAGGGAATCTGTAATGCTTAGTGTGCCAGTTAGTATTTAGGGCATGTGTTGTGCGAGGTGTTTCACTGTGAAATATGTGTACTATATCCATAAAGAAGATTGACCAGAATAAGAGCTTAGTGATAGCAAAGAGAAACGTGACAGTCACTCATATAACGGACAGATATGGGGCGCTGTTCATTGGGTGGCTACCTTGGCAGCTTTGTATTAACAAGAAACTGGGTGACTCAGGCTCCTCTACCTGAAAGCTTTATTCCCACCTGCGGAGATGTAAAGAAGAGAACACTAGAAGTCACAAGAGAGGTGTTCGTGGGCCAGGCCAGATAGTGGTGGGACCACGTTTGCATGAGGTGGGCTGCAGTAGAGGAAGCCCTAGTCACACTGTTAAGACCTGATGTCTCATTCTCACGAGAGAACACTCATGAGATTTTAGCCTAATTAAACAATTTAACTGATTTTCAGTTTTTTCATGTGTAAAATGGTGATGATGATAAAACATTACTGCCCAGTGATTTTTTTCTGAAGACTTAAATGAGATAGCATATTCAAAGTACAGGGGAATATGTAAAGTAGAAATAATAATGATAAACATAATTCCTGTAGTTTTAATTATATAATTGCTAATGATTGAAAAAAGAAATCTATTGCTGTGTCTTATTACCCATAGCTTTAGGAACTCAGCTGAAACTCAGTGGAAATATTCCAAAAGAATAAAGAAAAGGATACAGTCACCTGGAGCCCTGTCTGTAAACCAGGGTGGCTGTGTGAAAGGCAAGTAAGGTGGTTAACCAACAGAGGTTTGGTGTCTTATAGGCAACCTGGCCAGGTTGGGGCTTGGTTTGTTTTGCAATTGATTTCAGGCATTTGTGCTGCGAATGTCCTCCCAGTAGGAAGTCCCTGTAGAGATGTAGAGTTCAGGGGGATACAATAATATCACATGTTCCTAGTGGCCCCTGAGGCTTCAGAGGCTGAATCTGCCTGGTCTGTCTGGGGTTGTCTACGTTTATATAACGTTTTGTTAGTTTTGCAACATGGTGTTCATGCAGATTAATGAATGGTTACATTAAGAACCTAAGACTTTGAGAGCTTCTCATAAAAGCATTCAGTCAAAATGCCCAGTCTGTGTGACTGTAATCTCTTAATTGAGCTGAGTGATGTGGCCTGTTATTCTGCACAGAGAGAGGAGGGTCCTGTCACATCGTGTGCGTTTAGGATTCCTGTCACGTCGTGCCTTTTCTAGGGCCATGAAAGATTGGCAATTTTGCTATCTTCACCTTAAATAACCCCTGGTCTTAAATTGATTATTTGTTCTTAGTGGGAAATGGTAGTGTTGATTTTTAGTCATCTTGGTAATGATCTTGTACCTAGCTGGATATATTCACAAATTTGCAAATAGGGGAAGAGAGAGCAACATAAATAAATTTGAATGTTTTCTTTAGTGCAGATTTTGTTGTATTAAACACCACATGAATACTATCTCTGTAATATAAGACATATGGTCAGTAAAAAACTCTGTTTACTGAGAAATAGTTATCTTTTTTTGTAGCTGAAATAATTATAAGAAATATTGTTTTATACTGCTCACTAAAGAGAGTCAAATGACAGTTGATAAAAATACAAACCATTCTTGCCCTGGCTGGTGTGGCTTAGTGGATTGAGTGCCGGCCTGTGAACCGAAAGTCGTGGGTTTAATTCCCAGTCAGGACACATGCCTGGGTTGTGGGCCAGGTTCTCAGTTGGGGACACGTGAGAGGCAACCAACTGATGTTTCTCTCAAACATTGATGTTTCTCTTCCTCTCTTCCTCCCTCCCCTCCCACCTCTCTGAAAGTAAGTTAAAAAAAAAATACAAACCATTCTTAAGATTAAAGCTGGAGTTTACTTCAGTACATACATTGTGTTGAAGTTCCTTCATTAACTTCTACAGAATCAACCAGTAATTTAATCCATCATTATTTTAATTAATAATTTAATATCAGTGTCATTAAGATACCATCTTTTGAATTCTTATTATATGTATGGTGTAAAGTATGTTACCTCCCATCTGTTGAAAATATTGTCTTGCCAGCTACTGTTTGACTTTTCACTGAATTTATGCTATCTTTCATCATAATAAAGTTTAAATGTATATGTAACCAAATTTGTCAGTCTTTTAGTAACTTTTGGGTTTTTTGTGTTAGAAAAGTCACACTTAAATTATGAGAATAATTCTCTACAGTTTTTCTAACATTTTTACTGGGTACATTAACTAATGTTGTCTATAGCTTTTTATTCCATCTGGAATTTCTGGTCTGAGTTAAGGAAGTGTGGTCTTTTCTCTGCTGATACTAATTCTTATTATATACAAACTCCGTTGTGAACAGGGATCTGTTTCTGGACCTCAGCTGGTTTTGTAGATCTGTGAATCCCTTCTTCTACCAGTCCGTGTGGTTTTAATTACTGTACAAAGTTCTTATTCTTTTAACTTTTAAAAAAGTTTACATTTTATTTTATATGGTGTAAAACAAACTTTAAGTGAGCAGCAAGGGATAAAATTAAAATAGAAATTTCTCTTTCTTTAACCCATTCTCCTAGTCTCTCCCTTCCCAGTTTTAATTACTGTTAAATTTCTTGACTTTTTTTTCCAGAAAAATTTCATCTGTGTTCCAGCACACACTCACTTACCCATGGGCAAAAATGTATTCAAATGTATGATATGCTCTACATATCATACACACTATTCTTCTTGACCTTGCTTTAAAAAAAATAACAGTTTTTATTGATAAAATTCTCATACCATGCAACTCACCCATTTAGTATACAGTGCAGTGGTTTTTAGTATAGTCATATACTTTCAGAAGCTTTACCACAGTCAGTTTTAGAACATCAACCCGAAAGGTACCCCGTACATAGTAGCGGTCATTCTCTTCTCCCTCACCCCACATCCCCCAAGCCCCTGGAAAACACTAATCCACTACTTTCTGTCTCTAGATTTGCCTCTTTGGGACATGTCATATAAATAGACTCATAGGAGTGGTCTTTTGTGACAGGTTTCTTTCACTTAGCATGATATTTTCAAGATCCATCCATGGAATAGCATGTATCAATCAGTACTTAATTTCTTTATTGTTGAATAATATCCTATTGCATGGATATACCATAATCTTATTTATCCATTCATTAGTGAATAAGCTTTGATCTATTTCTACTCTTGGGTGGTTTTGAATACTCGTGTACATTTGTGTTCAGTTTTTTGTGTGAAGGTATGTTTTCATTTTTGGGGGGTGTATGCCTAGGAGTGCAATTGCTGAGTCATTGAGGAACTGCTGGACTTCCAAAGTGAATGAGCTATTTGACATTTCTACCAGCAGTGTGTGAAGACTCTGGTTTCTCTATATCCTCACCAGCGCTTGTTATTATGTCTTTTTTTTTCATTTTTTAAAAATACATTTATTGATTATGCTATTACAGTTGTCCCATTCCCCCCCCACTCCACTCCATCCTGCCCACCCCCTCCCTCCCACATTCCCCCCCTATAGTTCATGTCCATGGGTCATACTTAGAAGTTCTTTGGCTTCTACATTTCCTACACTATTTTTACCCTCCCCCAGTCTATTTTCCACCTATCATCTATGCTACTTATTCTCTGTACCTTTCCCCCCCTCTCCCCCTCCCACTCCCCTATTGACAACCCTCCATGTGATCTCCATCTCTATGGTTCTGTTCCTGTTCTAGTTGTTTGCCTAGTTTGCTCTTGTTTTTGTTTTAGGTGTGGTCATTAATAACTGTGAGTTTGCTGTCATTTTTACTGTTCCTATTTTTGATCTTCTTTTTCTTAGGTAACTCCCTTTAACATTTCATATAATAAGGGCTTGGTGATGATGAACTTCTTTAACTTGACCTTATCTGAGAAGCACTTTATCTTCCCTTCCATTCTAAATGATAGCTTTGCTGGATACAGTAATCTTGGATGTAGATCCTTGCGTTTAATCTTGGGTAATGTAATTATGATGTGCCTTGGTGTGTTCCTCCTTGGGTCCAGCTTCTTTGGGACTCTCTGAGCTTCCTGGACTTCCCAGAAGTCTATTTCCTTTGCCAGATTAGGGAAGTTCTCCTTCATTATTTGTTCAAATAAGTTTTCAAGTTTTTGTTCTTCCTCTTCTCCTTCTGGCACCCCTATAATTTGGGTGTTGGAATGTTTCAAGATGTCCTGGAGGTTCCTAAGCCTCTCCTCATTTTCCCGAGTTCTTGTTTCTTCCTTCTTTTCTGGTTGGACGTTTCTTTCTTCCTTCTGGTCCACACCGTTGATTTGAGTCCCAGTTTCTTTCACATCACTATTGGTTCCCTGTACATTTTCCTTTGTTTCTCTTAGCATAGCCTTCATTTTTTCATCTGGTTTTTGAACAGATTCAACCAATTCTGTGAACATCTTGATAACCAGTGTTTTGAACTGTGCATCTGATAGGTTGGCTCTCTCTTCCTCGCTTAGTTGTATTTTTTCTGGAGCTTTGAAGTGTTCTGTCATTTGGGCCATTTTTTTTTCTTTTTGTCTTGGTGCGTCTATTACTTTAAGGGGCGGAGCCTTAGGTGTTCACCAGGGTGGGGTAACGCTGGTCACTGCGCTGTGACGCTGTACGTGGGGGAGGGGCTGAGAGGGAGCAATGGCACCCACTTCACTCTCCGGATCTCAATCTTTCGCTCCGCTACCCACAATCAAACTGGGCCCCTCTGGTGCTGGTTCCCGAGTGGGTGGGTCTGCGCACACTCTAGGCCCCTGTGGGTCTCTCCAACGACCTCTCCTGTGAGGCTGGGAGTCTCTCCTGCTGCCGCCCCAACCCCCACAGGCATTTTCAGTCAGAGGTTTGAGGCTTTATTTCCCCGAGCTGGAGCCCTGGGTTACGCGATGTGCTTCCGCCGTTTGTCCGGTTTATCTGTGTGCGAGTGTGGGGCCACGGAGTGCTACCCACTGCTCTGCCTGCCCCGCTCTCCGCCACTCTGAGTCCGGCCCTCTCGGTTTATCTGTGAGCGAATGTGGGGCCACCGGGTCTGCTAGTGCTCAGACTGCCTGCGCCATTTGTCCCACACTCCGCCAGTCTTGGTCCCACCACAGCCATGTGAGTCCTCTCCACCCCGGTGCCCGTCTCCGCCCCTCCTACCAGTCTGGATGGATGTTTATTTTTTATTTCCTTGGTGTCGGACCCCCTTGCCATTCCATTCTCTGTCAGTTCTGGTTGTGCGAGGAGGCGCAGTGTGTCTACCTACGCCACCATCTTGGTTCTCTATTAACGTCTTTTTTACGGTAGCCATTCTAATAGGTGTGAGGTGGTATCTCATTATAGTTTTGATTTGCATTTTGCTGATGGCTAATGATGTGACCATCCTTTAATGTACTTATTGGCAATTTGCATATCTTTGGAGAATTTTTTATTCAGATCATTTGTTCATTTTTAAATTGGGTTATTTGTCTTCTCATTATTAAATTGTAAGAGTTCTTTATATATTATAGATACAAATCCTTTATCAATCAGAAATATTGTTACGGAAAAATGACTCAGACGAAGTTGTAGGGTAGCAAAGTGGAGTTTATTTACCCATGCGGACCCAGAGGAGGCAGTCTCCAAATTCTGGGCCCCGAGCTCTGACCTTCTGGGGTTTAAATAGTCCCCTGCTCCCTGCCTACGTGGCAAAGCAAGGTTACAGAAGCCCAAAGCGGAAGTTTGGTCTAGCTACCTTATCTGGTAAAAACAAGGACAAAGCACAGAAGCTTAACCCGAAAACACAGGAGTTTAACACAGAGGTTGCCTGTCACAATATGATTTTAAAATATTTCTTCCCACTCTGTGAGTTGTCTTTTCACCTTCTTGCTGGTGTTCTTGAAGCCTAAGTGTTTTGAATTTTCATAATATTCAATTTACTTATTTCTTTTGCTCCTTGTACTTATGGTGTTAGGTCTAAGAAACCATTGCCTACTCCAAGGCCAAATAGATTTAGGTCCATGTTTTCTTGTAAGAGTTAGTAAGTTTTAAGCCCTTACACTTAGGTCTTTAAATCTAAGTGTGTGATTTGAGGTAAGGGCTATCTTCATTTTTTTGCGTGTGGATATCTGATTAGATTAAAAGACTATCCCTTGTCCCCCAAATTGTCTTGGCAGTTTGTCAAAAATCAGTTGACCTTAAATTGGGAGTATTCATTTGGGCTTTCAATTATATTCCATTGATCTGTATGTCTAAATACTATGGACTGACTGTATCTCCTCAAAATTTTTACGTTGAAGCCCTAGCCCTCAATGTGACTGTATTTAGATATAGGGCCTTAAAAGAGAAAATAAAGGTTAAATGAGGTCATAGGTGTGGGGTCCTGCTCTGACAGGACTGGTGTCCTTATAAGCAGAGACACCAGAGATGTCTCCTTCTCTCTCTCTATGCACAGAAGAAAGGCCATGTGAAGACAGAGCAAGAAGTTAGCTATCTACAAGGCAGGAAGGGTAACTTCATCAGAAACCAACCCTGACGGCACCTTAATTTTGGACTTCTATCCTCCAGAACTGCGAGAAAATAAAATTTCTGTTGTTTAAGCCATATAGCCTGTGGTATTTTGTTGTGGCAGCCTTTATCATGTCTCCTAAGTATTTTTTTCTTATTTGTAGTGTTTATGACCTTGTTGGGCATTTTTGCTCTATGTAAGTGTTTACATGTTTACATGGTTGGATTTATTCACCTCTTCCTTTCTAGGTTCTATCTTGGTACCAAGTTCATGTTCTTAATCACTGCTGATTGCTGCCTCTCTTGTAATTAGGCTCTTTAGGCTTGAATAGACAGATATGATTGGTTTACCTAAGTCAGTAGGTTTTAATTATAAGAATTCATAGAGAATAAGAATAAGAAAAATAGGATTAACCACCTAATTAGTGTGTGTTGTGTTGTTGGGACATAGCAGAAGTCCAGGAGTTAGTCTGTCTGTAGGTCTGTTGTCCCCTTAGAGATAGTATTCCTCCCTTGGTCTCTGCTGTGACATTCTCCCCTGAGACTCCCCCCACCTTTTCTGCTGCTGAATGACTTGAACCTCGTGGCTTTTGCTCAGTCATTGCTCTGCTTATGGCCGGTCCTCTCTCTCTATGTCATTGTGACTTCTGTTCCCATTACTAAGTACTGACTCCCTCAAAGTCTCCAATTTAGTCTCCTGTCAGAGAAGATGACATTAATTGACAATCGGTGGTCCGGTCACAGTTCATTGGAGACCACCCCAGAGATTTTCTGTCAAGACTCTAAGTCTATGAATTGGCTGCTCTTTGAACTTGGGGTGGGCCTCCTAACCAGTTGGATGTGGCTTCTAATGTGGGGTCAAGTGGTAAAAACTAGGACAGCTTCTGTGTTTAAAAAGGTTAAAAAGCTTAAAAAATGCAAGGGACAGGAATTTTCAAAATCCAAAGAGAACATAAACGACAAGAACCTCACTTGGCCTGACTAGCAAAATGTACAGCTCTTCTGTAGGAAACTTGGCTCACCCAGTGCCATGCATAAGCTCCCATCAGTAGAGAAGAGGTGACTCAGACATGACTAACCACAGCACAGGGAAGGTGGGGAGCCGGGCACTTGGCAGAAGATAAGCCTTTGGAGTGAAGCCCACTGTGCCTGTGGATTCGAGGAAGCAGTTGAAACAGAACACCATTGCAGAGGCCCTGGAGGGTGGCATCTCTGTGACAGTGGGCTGATACTGTTAGATATCGGGCAGGGCATTCCGAGAAGAGGGGATACACGAGCAAAGGCAGCAGGAAGCAGAGGAAATAGTGACTCCCTGGATTTCTGAGTCTGATTTAGGGAAGTTAAGGACGGGAACGGTCAGTTAGTGTCCAGAACCCCTAGAGAGTGCTTGGACTTGATTTGATATACAGGAGGGAGTTGTTGAAAGGTTTGGAGCTGGGTGGTGACTTTGATTCAACAAATATTTATTAATGTTAGACACTGTTCTGGGAACTTTGGGATAGATCAGTATATAAAATAAACTAAAAAGAAAGAAAGAAAGAAATTCGTACCCCTATATAACTTATGTTCTATTAGGAGGAGACAGTCGCTGATCAAAATGTCCAATTAATATATTACATAGTATGTTAGGTAATATGTGTTGTTACAAATTAAATAGAGCAAGGTAATGGGAACTGGTTACATGGGGGTGGGTAGGAGAGAGCACAGTTGGGATTTTAAGTAGGTAGGCAAGGTAGAGTCAGCGAGCAGGTGGTAGATGACAGGTAGTTCAGTGGGGAGAACAGTCTGGGAAGCCAGGTTCTATGGCATTGAATGTGGAGTGGGGGGGTGGAGAATGTGGAGACAAGCAGATCACTCGTGTGAATTGATTTGATGCTTCCCTTTGGAAGTGGAATTTCTTTTCCACTTGGATGTGTTCTTTTGTACCTTAGCAAAGTCCAGCAGTTAACTAGCCTGATAAGTTCTGCTTTGGTTTTTTTTAGATACGGACAGGTACGACTCTACTATTATTCTTTACCACCAGGAGCCCATTGTTTCTTGCAGTGTAATCATGTCCACCCAGATGAGAATCACTTGGGATGTGAGTTAAAAATATGGCTGCCTGGGCCCTGCCCTAGACCTTCGTGGAGGTGGAGAGGGATGCTGGGTAGGAACACAGGTTTGAGACAGTCTGTTACTGTAATAGCACAGCACTCAATAAGCCTTAGCTTGTCAGGTGACTGAAAAGAGCTGACTCCTACTCATTTTGGAGACACCACGTGGTGAACTGGCCTTTACTCGTAGCCAGAATGAGCCTTGATTCAGGTGGAGTTTCTCAGGGAGGCAGATTCTGGCTTCTGTGGTTAAAACATCTTGGTTTTAGATGGAAGTTTTGAAGGCATCCACCATCTTCCTGCTTCTCTCCCTCTGCTTGATCTTAAGCCTCAGAGCAAATGCTGTAAGAAGTGAGTTTGAATAGTGTTTTTGGTTTTGCTTTGAAAGTTAAAAAAATGTGGCAGAGAAAAGTTGTTAGGGCCTGGATCAGTTTGTTGAAAGCAATTGTCATCTTACTAAGGCTGTCACGTTCAGCACAGCTCCTGGCCCCCAGAGCTGGTTTCTGTGCCACTCCGCCCTCTACAGTTCTTTTCTTTGAATTTCCAGATTCCAAAATTGGGAGGCCAGATTTGCTGAGCGGATTATCTTTCTAAATCAAATCCTCTAATGGAGAATCTGAATTTGGGATTGCTCTCTGTTTTGATCAACACACCGGTTAAATGTTTAGAATGCTGCTTCATGGAGATGCTGGGGCTGTATCTGCCTTCTAAGAAATCCATGCAAAGAATGCGGCCGCCAGTAGTGATTTTATCTTTGGGCAGGGCTGGGTTGCCATCTTGCTCAGCTCTTTTTACTGTATTTTTCCAAGAAAAAAAGTAAAAGATACTTGAAGGATCAAGTGTAGGCTTTGAATGTGGTGTCCTACTTCTGTATTGAATTAGAAGCCTGCTTCTGTTTAGTTTTAGAAAGATGTAGACCCCTCGCTGGTATTATGAGCCACCTTTGCCTGCGGGGAAACATTCTTTGAAGATGATAATACTCTCCCATTAGTTTAGTTATACTCTTCCTTTAGCTAGGAAGTAGGCATTCAAACCACCATGATATTTAGAAAATGCACTGGAGGAATTTAACCAGATCTGCCCAGGTGATTGTCTGCTTTGCGCTTGATCATTAAGTCATCCTTTATTTTATCAGGAGCTCAGGCCTGACCTGGAAACAACACATGAAGGTGCTTTCTGTGGTCCTTCAGGAGCCCCAGCAGATGAGTTTCACTGCCCTGGGTGTTTTCCCCCAGGTAGAGTGGCCAAGCAAGTGAAACATTTTTTTAAATTAATAGATTATTTTTAGAGCAGTTGTAGGTTTACAGAAATTCAATAGATAGTATTGAGAATTCCCATATCGCCCCCCCCCCCCCCAGTTTCCCCTATTACTGTGGTACATGTTATAATTGATTAACCAATATTGATACATTATTATTAAAGTCCATAGTTTACATATAAATGTCTAAATACTCTGCTGTACACCTAAAACTAATTAATAGTAAATGTCAACTGTAATTGAAAAAATGTAAAAACAGTAAATCAGTTTGGTGATCAGTTAGTAGTCTTAGCCATATGAAATAAAATTATTAAAGCACGCACCTGGCTCTTTATTTGGAACTTTCAGGGACAACGTGACAGTGACCGCGCGTTCCAGAGTTCTGGCTGCTGCCCAGGAGAGCATGCGCCACTCGTGCTCCCTTCCCGCCTGCATCTTGAATTATCCTGCCCTTTACCCCTGAGAGGGCTTACTGAAATAAAGAACATCTCGTGCTGTTTTGATAGATATCTTTTTGGTAATTGTGTGATAAAACTGAGAAAAGTCAGTAAGGAGCCTTCACAACAGTAAATACAGGTGTAAAAGTCAGATGTTTCTAAGTGTCAAGTTTGCAGCCTGTGCGAGGAGTCAGAGAGGCTGTGTGCAGCCTCCTAGTGATTCGTTCGGTTCAGAGGTGATGCGTAGCATTGGTGTTCTACCTTAAAAAGGAAATACGGGAGATCTGTCTTTGAAAGGGAAAATGTGTGAATTGTGTCATTGGAAATGGCATTTCTTAACCAGAGTTGTAGGTTCAGATAGAAATGCCATACATCTTGGCATGAGACTATTTCTTAATAAAATTTAGGGTAAAATGGGCAACATTCATGTTGTGTATTTTTTGAATGGTTGCCCATTGGGGAGGCCTAATTAAGTTATTAGGGTTTGAAAGCAGCTCAGCTGCCTAAACGCCTGACTTGGTGGTGGAGTGTTTGGAGTATGTTTGTTATGCCTCAGCTTGCTGACAGTGGAAGTTCATGGCCAAATATTAATTTTAAATAAAGTGCCTGCTGATCTGGAGCAACTCCCCCATTCCCTGAAGGAAAAATGTTGCATATGAGCCTATTGTTGCTGGGAATAGCTGGGTAAAATCTGGTCTGCCAGCTCATTTACCCCCTTAAAGTTCTGATGGTCGGGTGTGTTTATGCCCCTCCCAAGCTCTCCTTACACCCAGTCAGCAAATTAGAAGCATGTAGCTTGGAAGAAACCTCTTTATCTTCCAGTAATCTCACTGTGGAGACCATTGTGCTCTTAAGTACATTGTTAATACTGGTAGGTGGAGTAGCTTGTTTTCATTTCCTTATTCCGCAGCCTAGTTCCAGACGGTTTAAGTGGCTGTAAGTCCAGTCTCTAAGTAATTCCCCTATTGAAAAGACCAGACAGGTGTGCGCCTTGTCGTGGCGTAGCCAGTTCTGTCTCCTTTCTAAACGTGCACACTTTGTGACCTATTAGGGTAGCAGGAAAACAGAAACACACACCGCCAAAGCAAAACCTCTTTGGCTACAAAATCTGTCTTATTTGCAAAAAGCGATACCTGCTTAGAAAGTGCCAAGACCACGTGGAATGACAAGTATTGAGAATTTGCTCAAGCTTTTATCCTAGGCAGATCCAGCTGCTGCTGCCTAAAGGAAGCATTACCAATCACCTGAGCTTGTCCAAAGGCAGAATTTCGGTCCCACGCCAAACCTGTTCATTCAGAAGGAATCTGTCCTTGAACACAGTGCCCTGGTGGTGTGTGAACATACGAGTTTGAGAACTTTTCCCTTGAGCCTGTCATCATGGAAATCACCAGGGCAAGGAGGGACCAGCAAACTGAAACTCAGACTCTCTTTATAAAATGAAAACTTTGGATATTGCAGTTAATGATCTGGGTACCTAAGGAATATTGAACCATCTTTCTATTATTTTCTGATTTGCTAATGAAACTTCCTCAGTCTGAGAACAGAAACATGACCCGAATGGATAAAAGGTGGTTTCGTGGAAACAGTGAAACCTTTTTGTACATTTTGGAATCTAGTCAAGATGGAGAATTTGGGAATTTTTGAGATTTCTCAACATGTCCTGGTTTTCCCAGTTAAAGGCTCAACTGGAAAATATGTTTGAAGATAGGTTGAGGGGTGAATGAAGTCTTGTTATCATTGTAAGTCTTGCTTTTTAATATTTTTCTAAGTTTCCTAGCATATCCATTGGACATGAATTCAATTTCAGTTATTTTGGGAAGGCAGAAAAACACTCCAGCTAGAATGTTGGGATTACCTGCCAAGTGAGAATTTCCTTGCAAGTTAATTGGTCAAGTAAATGGGTTCATACTTTGTAGGAACTGCTTTATCACTTAAAGCAGGGGTGTCAAACTCATTTTCACTGGGGGCCACATCAACCTCGAGGTTGCCTTCAAAGGGCTGAATGTAATTTTAGGACTGTATAAATGTAACTACTCCTTAACTAGGGGCAAGGAGCTTGGCGCTGCCGCCAGGTAGAAACAAGGTGCCAGGCTGGATAAAACAAGTTGGGGGGCCGGATATGGCCCACGGGCCTTGTGTTTGCCACCTATGACTTAAAGAATGTTTGAACCCAGGCTGCTGTGGCTCAGTTGGTTGGAACGTCTTCTTATAACTGAGGGGTTGCAGGTTTGATTCCTGGTCAGGGCACATGCCTGGGTTGTGGTTCAATCCCTGGTCCAGGCCGGAGCATCTATGTAATTCTAGGTTGAGGCATGTGCAGGAGGCAACTGATCCCAATTGATGCTTCTTTCTCACATTGATGTTTCTCTCTTTCCCTTCTTCTCTCTCTAAAAGCAATAAAAAAATATTTGTACATTAGTCTAAATAAGTCATCTCTGTTTGCTAGTTTGTGCATTTTTTTCTAGAGACGGGCTCCAAAGAGGGTAGTTTTTTCTTATTTTATTCCAAGCCACAATAGGCTTTCCCCTTGGGATGGACAACACAGGGAAAAGGTGCTGGAATTCCCACAGAGGATTTCCTACAATGAATGTAAAGTTTCTAATCTGAGCGCTCACATATTTTTAAAAGAAAGCCAAGATGTTCCAGTCTCATCAGAGACTCCTGCTGGTGAGCGGGACCAAGGTCCCTGAACTGTCTCCGTCATCTCCTGCATGACACACCCTACAAACAGACCCTGCAAGACGTTGACTGGTCCACCACCTCTTCCCTGCAGTGGCCTCTGTTTGCCGTCTGTGTCCCGTCATCATTCTGATTACAACTTTTTCGCAATATCATCAGGGCACCATGTCCCACAGCAGTTTTTAAGTCTCTGTAGCTGTTTTGAAGTCTCTGCTCCCATTTTTCCTGTGATATTGGTCACTCAGGGTTTTCTTCCATGTTTCTTTTTTTTTTTTTGCTTTTTAAGACCACTTGAACCAAACTGCCGGAGTTTGAAACCAGGCTTCACCACTTGTTACCTGTGTCTCTAGGGCAAGTGTCTTAACTTCTGTATACCTTAGTTTTCCCATCTGTAAAAGGGGGTGGAACTAAAGCCTATCCTAGAGGTTTGGTGTGAAGTGCACAGAAGGAACATCCGGCACGTAGCGAGGGTTCCTTAGGGATGAGTCATGCTGCAGTCACGTCATCATCGCCAAAGGGTGTTCCTGCCCCTGTGCAGGCTTTGCAACCTGCCTCCCCCTTGCAGTCATTTATTCCTGTTTTCTTTCTTTCATAAGGTCTCTCTTCTCTTTGGGATTTTCCTTGACATTTGCAGGTTTCACATGTTGATATCTTTGTCCTTAACCTTTTTCAGAGCCCTAGAATTCAGTTTCTAACAGCTGGCTGACTGTTGACCTTCAGAAGTCTTCTGAGTATTATAAACCAAACCTGCCTGAACGGGATCCATTCTTGGGTCACCTGAAGGCTCCTTTCTCCCTCCTACCATGGATCTCTTTGCCGCCATTGTAATTAATGCTGCCACTGGCTTACACAACTCCCACTGGGAAGCCAGTTACAGTTGGGCTCCAGAATCTTGGTGATCCCTCCGTGTGTCTCATGGTATGTCTTTGCTTTTCTGTTCCCACTGTGTTCCTGGAGCACACTCTTGGCATTAGTCCACTCAGGCTGCCATATCCGAATGCCACAGATTAGGGGCTTAAATAACAGAAGTTTATTCTGTCACAGTTGTGGAGGCTGGAAGTCCAAGATCAAGGTGCCAGCCGGATTGGTTTCTGGTGGGGATTCTCTCACAGGCTTGCAGGTGGCCTTTCCTTGTATGTGTGTGTCTCTAGTTTCTCATCCTCTCCTTACAAGCATATCATTCCTATTGGGTTAGGGCTCCACCCATGATCTCATTTCACCTCAGTTGTCTCCTTAAAGGCCCTATCTGCAAAATACATTGTGGATTCAGATGTAAACATATAAATTTTGGGGAAGGACACTATTCAGTCCTTAGAAATAGTTTCACTGATTTCCCATGTCCCCTCTGTAATCTGTCTTCGGGTGGTGACAGCAACTATCTTTCTTAAGTACAGCTCTGAGCATCTCCCGCCTGTTACTAATAAGATGACTTAGATGCAGGGTGAGGGAGATTATTGTGAGGTGTTGGACATTTCTTATTCAGTTCCTGACATTTACTCATCTGGAAATTGGAGAGGACATCACTAACTCCGTGTTGCTGTAACAATGAACTAAATGCTAACAAATATTCTCCCTAAAATTGTGGTCACACTCCTCAGCAGGGCCTCCATCACCAGGTCTCTCCAAATGTGGTCCCCACTGGCAGCCTCCCATCACCTGGAGCTTGTCAGCAACGCAAGTTCTGCATTGTAAGGAGACTTTCAGGTGATTTGTATGTGAGGTCCTGGCTCCTCACTTGGTTCTTAACCACAGTCCACTTTTCTCTTGCTCCAGAAAGGACACAAGCCTTGAGGCAGACCACCTGGTTTCACATCCTAGCTCTTCATCTACTCAGGGGTATCCAACCTTTTGGTGTCTCTGAGCCACACTGGAAGAAGAAGAATTGTCTTGGGCTACACATTAAACACACTGTGACATGTAATCACAAAAAAAATCTCATAGCATTTTATGTAAATTTACGATTTTGTGTTGGGCCGAATTCATAGCCATCCTGAGCCGCATGCAGCTTGCAGGCCGCAGGTTGGACACCCCTGACTGCAGCTTTGGTGGGTATGGATGTTTGCAGAAACTGGATTTGCTTTGTTCCCATCTGAAAAATGGGGACAGTCCCAGCACTTGCACAGCATTTTGGAGGCTTACTAGAGAAGGTGTGTGAGGGAGCATCTACTCTTGTGATTTTCAGTTGAATTTTATATTTAAAGCTAAGTTCTCTTGTGTGTATGTGATTATTTTACTCCTTTTTGTGTGTTTTTTTAAATCAAAGTTTGCTTATTGTGGCACTGGTGGCGGGGGGGTGGGGGGGTGAGCTGTGAAGGAGGTGTTCACTAACTCCCAGCCTCTGTGCCTCCCGGACAGTCTAATCCTGACTGTCTTGCAGCGCTCGAGGCCGGGCAGGTTCACACGGGATTCGGGCAGATGGAAGAAAATCCGCAGAGCCGTGGGAATGCCTGGCATGCCTTTATTCTCGGGTGGGGAGCCTGCTCATGGGAGCCCACTCTTGAGGTTATATGAATACTGCTCAGTCATAGTTGCCTGGACATCCCGGGGAGGGAGCCTGACTGACTCCATTTCCCTACACTGACGGTGGAACGTCCTCCTAGCCGTCTTCCAGAAAGTTGTGACCAGTGAAGGACTCGGTGGTGAGACTTCTTTATCACAGAGGGCCAATCAACTGCTGCTTCAGTGGAAGGTGGAGCAAATCCTTTTAGCTCTCAGAAGTGGCTGGGAACCAAGATGGATACCTGTATATCTGTCTCTGTAGAGAGTTATTATAGGGAATTGGGTTACATGATTATGGAGTCAGAGAAGTCCTGATCTGCAGTAGGCTTCAGTGTAAAAATTCTAGGCCAAGGCCAAGTCCAAAGGCAGAAGACTGATGTCCCAGCTCAAAGACAGACAGGCGGAGAGAGTGAACTTTCTCAGCGTTTTTGTTCAGTGCATGTCTTGAACAAATTTGAGGAGGCCCACTCACATTGGGGAGAGCAATCTGCTTTGCTCTGCTTTGCTTAACAATTCAAATGTTAATTCTGTCACAAATCACCTCACAGACACATCCACAATAACGTTTAATCTAATATCTGGGCATTTCATGGCCCAGCCAAATGGACATGAAAATTAATCTTTACATATGGACTCTTGGACTCCTGTTTTCACCAATTTATAATTTTGCTGTTATTGATTAGGTTGGTGGTTAAGTTGTCCTGTATTTGGCCAGCTGGAGCACCTTCCAGCTGGCTGCTGTGGTGACACATCCACTGATTCTGATGCCACTGGCCTGCCTCTCCTATTGGGCAATGACATCGTCTGTCTGTGTGCCCTGTAGGCCCCCTGCTGGATTTTTGTATGTGCCTTACAGCTTTTACATCGGGCCATCCCTTAAGAATCTTTCAAAATTAGGGACAACCTACTGAGAACTATTTAAGTGATGTGTTAATGGACAGGTGGAAACTTAATATTCTTTATAGCCATTTATGCTTTCTCCATTTCCATTTGCAAATGCATGAGTCACCTAATGGGTTGTTGCTCTGTAGTGTGCCCTTTGCTGGCTAGACTGTTAATGGTTGCGCTGTCCAGGGGCGCCCCCTGCTGACACTGCTGTACATAAACACTTTTCTGGGGTTGGGCCACATGGATTTCTCCTGTTTTCTTTCTTTTGGTATCTGTCTGTCTCTTTCTCTCTCTCTCTCTCCAAACATTACACATTTATGGGTCATATAATACAAAGAGTTTTGGAGTCTTCTTTGTTTACTAAATGTTTCAAGAATATCTTTCCCTGTAAAATACACACATGTTCACATCATCATGTTAATGTTTGTGTAATTTTATATTATATGGGTATTCTGTTTAGCATTTAAATAATTTTCTTTTTGTAGGCATGGGTGCTTGTTCTTTTTCCATTATAGGTAGCACTAGAATGAACATCCCTTGTACTCATACCATTCATATGTGACTTATTAAGTTGAGCTTGATGATAAGGTAGGAATTTGACAGGAAGAAATATAGGGAAAAAAGCTCTAGTTTGGCCAAGTTCAAAAATGTATTCAAGAAATAGGAATACCAAGTCTGAAACATGGTGGGGGTAATAGCGGGAAAGGGTTCGGAAGTAGGACTTTTTCTACTGAAATGATAGAATTCAACCTGAACCATAAGTGAAGTAGCACAGAAATTTGTTTATAACTGGGAAGCCAGGGTAGGTGGATCGAAGGGCTCAGATGCAGCTGCTCCATCCCTTACCTGTCTCTTTTCTTCTTCTGTCCCTTCCCAGTCTCAGCACTGGGTCTGTTGCCTGTTTACCTGGGCAGAGAAGGCACTGCCTGGCCCCTCCAAACTGGCATCCAACAGCTCAGGTTCCAGAGGCACTTTCTCTCATTACACGTCCTGTGAACATCAGGGAAGGTCTGTAGGTGGCACTGTTTGGGTCAGATATCCCTTAGGCCCGTCCCTGTGAGCTGGGGGATGGGAAGCCTGCATGGGCCTGATCTGAAGCACAGTAGTGGCTAGAGCCAGCACATAGGTAGGAACTGTGGTGGACTCTGCACTGTGGAGCGGATGAGGTGGCATTGCTCAAGGAAAGGAGGGTGCCGGATAGACACCAGCAGGCATCTACCAGGTCAAAGATGTGGGCGTGTCTCTATCAAAACAGTCCAGTTAGGTCTGAACAAGGGTGTTGTCAGTGACAAACAGAAGGAGGAGAGGACACAAAAGGAATAGAGTGCAGGTTGGATGTGCAGCTCTGGTGGGTGCCACCGTAGAGAGCAAGAAGACTTGGGAATTATTCCTCTGAGGCGAGGCCTCTGTGACTCAGGATGGCAAACCTGGACATAGGAACGTCATGAGCAAAATTGGTGAATTCAGTCTTGTGCATGTTGATTTTGAAGTACTTTTGGAACACCCATGTGGCAATGTCCAGCAGGACAGGACCAAATCTTACTTGTTTTTTCCTCCTTTGGGTCTATAGAAAGAAATAGAAAGAGCTGCCACTAAATCCAAGGTTTCCTCTCTCTTTCCTGGACTGTAGCAGTATACTGCCTCTGAGTCCTCTCTATTTTAGCTCTTTCTATATACAGTACCTCCTACATCCCATTTCCAGACTGATCTTCATAAAACTTTATCCTGTCTCTACATGGCTCAAACACCTTAAGTGGCTTTTTTTGCATACTGTATTGAGTATAAAAGTTGGTCTCTCAAGGTCTTTAATGGTCTGTCCCTAAGCTACATTTTCATTTTTTTTTTCCTTACCACTCTGTTCTCCTTGGTACCTGAATCTTGAGTCAACTGAATTTCTGCCATGCCATTGACATACACCATGCTTTTCTCACCTTTGGCCATCTAGAAAGTGTTGCTAGACATTCTAGAATATCTTGACAAGGATCTGACCAGAGAACTGTAGCAAAGAGACAGGATGTTATATATCAGTCCTGGGATTGTACCCAAGAAGGTAGGGCAGTAATATCAGACATCACTTAAATTCCAAATCTGCATATTCCACATTGGTCAGATCTAAAACTTAGGGTAGGTACCATAACGGACACTTGGTGCCTACCTGCCAGGGAGGATGTAGGCACAGAGGGGCTGGTGCACGACCCATTCATTCTGTATGCTGCTGCTATGAACCTGAGAGCTAGCGGGGAGAGGGCTTCCAGGATGAGGTGGCATTTCTGCCTGGTCTTGAGAGATGAATGACACTTGCAAGCAGATCCAAGGTGGCATTTCGGGCAGAAGGTGCAGCGTGGCCATCAACATTGCAGGTCAAGGGCATGGATTTTTGAGGGGTAGTGAGAACTGTGGAATAGGTGTGTGTGTGTGTGTGTGTGAGTGTTGATGTCTCTGTCTTAGTTTGGGCTGCTTTAATAAATTTCCATAGACTGAATGGCTTATAAAGACAGACATTTATTTATCACAGTGCTGGAGGCTGGGAAGTCCAGTTAATTTGATTTCTGGTGAGAGCCTTTCTAATACTTGTGTCTCTAGGAGGAAGAGTGGGTATGGAAAACCGCTTTTTCTACCAGTTAGTTAGCGACCAGCACAGAGAGTATTGAAAGGACAGGGACTCTGGTCCAGGGACACAACTGTGGTGCCTGACCTATTGCAGTAAGAGAGACTGTGGATCTCAAGAAATCAGACAGTTCATTCTTTCAGATAATAATAAAAATTAATCTATTTCTAAATATGGAATGAACAGCCTTTATAGTTGGCCAAATTTGGGTGCCTTTTAGGAGAAATATACAGATGGATTTTTTTGTTGTTAAAAATAAACTTTTAAAAATCTTAAGATATAAGACTTGCCAAAAATAGAGTACAACGTGATAGTAACACATAAATAGAATATGAATCACAAGTTGAAATGAATATAGACTTTCTCGGTGCATATGTAGTTTATACTCTAGACACACAGATTGTTTTTTTAATGCTTAACATATTTTAGGTTTCCTCTTTGCTTCCAATCCAGGGAGAGTATATTGAGTTCCTCTTTATCAGGTAAATTTGAGAGGGTAGAAGAGCTTTTTTGTTGTCCTGCAGTGACAGGCCATGTCCCCTAAGGCATGGTCCCCTTTATTTTTACCTGCTTAATAGTAGGCGAACTGTGTAGGCAGAAGCACGCGGCCAGAATTCTTGAGCAAAGACCCGAGTTCCTGTGGAAAAGGCCTGCTAAGGAACTGGTGTAAAGGAAATGGATCTGGTGACTTAGACATTTGATGGGCAGACTGGGGCCCAGTCCTCCGCAGGGCATGCTGAGCAAAGGGAAATGCGCTTTTCCTGCATGTTTGCACACAGGTTTCTTGCACCTGCATGGGCCTGGCCCGAGTTCAACAGAGAAGGTACAGGAAACTGGGCGCTGTGCCTTGAGAGTTGACTCTTCTCTTTGCAGTATGTATAACCAAAACATGGTTTTCCAGAAAAGGACGAGAGGGGAAGGGAGGGAAGGAAGATCAGACTGAAATTTTGTTACACAAGGTCAGACATTACTTTAGAAGAAATGATAGTGGAAATAATTTTATACCAAGTTGTACTTAGAAAGCCAGTGGAAAATGTAGGAAGCTTGGCTTTAGAACTGTGCTGTAATCCAGGTGGAAAAACGCATTTTCCAGATGCCCAGATGGCATTTGTGGGAGATTACTGTCTGGTAATCCTTCCTTGGCCCAGAGGATTAAGTCTTCCCTGGTGTCGCTTTGGTCAGCTGACTTGTTTTAAAAAAAAAAAAAAATCCCTGGTAGTTTCTGTGACTGTGCTAGTGTGTGGCGTTTCTGGAACAGTTGGTACCCATAAGTGGCATTGCAGGACATGGCCCTCCTTTGTTGACCCAGGAAGGTGCTGCTCCCACGGGCTTGTTCCTTGTTGGCCCCAGTGAACAGCAGGGAGCAGAGCCCTTCTGAGGTCATTTATTAAACAAGCCTGCGTTATCTGTGCGTGTGACACTCTGGGAACGAAGCACGAAGGCTAGGAGGCCAGTCACCAAACCCTGCCTGGGTGGACCCTTCGGCCAGTGGAGGGTGCAGCCATGGAAAGCAGTGTGGCCAGAGTGGCCCACAGCTGAAAGACACCTGGTGGTGACCAAACCATGTACCTCACATTCTGCAATGAACTTCAGGGACATGGAGCTGGACGAAGACTACCAGTCCCCATTTGATTTTGCTGCTGGAGTGAACAAAAACTACCTCTACTTGTCTCCCAGTGGAAATCCATCTCCACCTGGATCTCCTGTTCTTCAGAAATTTGGTAACTGAATTTTCTCAAGTTCACTTTGCTAATAAAACCTGGATCCCACTTGGGGTTTGCCTGACTTTGAAATTATTAGTGTAAAGATGGACAAGGGTGTTTCTGTGTTGAAACTGGTGAAGAAAGCTGTTACAGATTTTAAGGAGACAGATGGTTCATTAAATGTGTGCTGTGTGTATATATGTATACACATAATATGTGCATGGATTTTAGATTTTGAAGGTAGTACTGTTTGTATGAGCATGAGTGTTCTTCTGATCACTGAATTCATTGCGCTGATACATAATTGGAAAGGGGGTGTCTGAAGGCCTTTCCAGTCACCTGTATAATTTATGAAGACTCCTCCACCCTAGATTTTGTCTTTGTTAAGATGACAACATTCCAGGTCCTTCTTATGGAGGTTGTTGCGAATCTTGTTCTGCAATACTAGGCGTAACATTTGGAAATACCAGACAAGAGATTTCTTTAGATTGAAAAAATCAAAGCGGCTATTCCTTTGGTCATTCCTGCATCCACGAGCACGAGAGTGTTCTGAGAGCCAGGGCTACTGTGAGGAGTGTCTGGATTCATGAGCACCAGGCAGCACCGAGCTGGGTGCAGCCCAAGCCACTGTCGGGCCAGTTCCCTGTTTTACAGCCGATGCTTGGTGACGGGGAATTGATCTCCTCTGTAACGTGCCAGAGAAGTAGCAGATTTTCTGTGAAGTTCATTTTTTTCTTATAATATTTTGCTTTTTGTAAGTTTAAAAAGTAGGTGATTTAGAAAAAAAAAAGGTAAAGGAGCCAACAAGAAACCTCATTATCAGTGTTTAGGTTGCAGGTTTGCAGCCTTCCCTGAGGGGTTGGTTGCAACCCATAACCACCCTTGGGAGGTAGTTCGGATTTCCAGGCAGGGAAAATGTGGAAAATACCAGTTTAGAGCTGTTCTCTGGAAGTTGGGAGCTGGTAGGCAGTGGCTAGTTGTCTGCTGGGGCCACCTGGGACCTCTGTCATAAAGGGGGTCCTCCCCTATGCCTGGCCTCTAAAAAAATGAGGCCATCCATCCTGACTTCTAAATCCTGTGTGTAGGAAACGCTTTAAGAGCGTTAAGAGCAACACACAGTGGGAGTGGGTGAGTTCAACTCAGTGACAAAGGGAAGCTCAAGTGGCCAGGGTCATGGAAGCTGGGGTCCCAGTGACCTGACTTCAAGTTGACCTCAGGATCGGTGTGCATAGGGTGCAAAATTCTAGGAGGATTCATGCTGCTGGTCTTACTTCTCATCCATTTTCACTGTATCTGTCTCAGGTCCTTTCACTTTCCCAGTTGCCATAGTGGCTACCTTTGGATGTTTTCTGTTAAAACAGAAGTAGTTGGTAGGGTTGGGTATGTAGGGTTTCCAGGCACATTTCCAGCAATTAGTATTTCAGTCCCTAGGAGCAACCTGTAGGAGTCTGGGCTCATGGGATTAAAACCAAAATTATGAAATACCAAGCAACCAACAGAAACCAAATTCAGGTACTCACTAGTGTTTAGATTTAGTGGTTTGCTTCAGTTGGAAAAAAAGGAGGGGGAGAGAGCATTAAAACAAACAGAGACCGCCATAAGGAGTCGTCTAGGAAGAACATGGTGATTTTCAAATACTCAGATGGAGTGGGACCTGGATTAGTCATCCCCAGTCTCCGTTCCTGGGGCCCTGCAGGACACAGGTAGCCTGCCATCTGTTTGAACATCATTTAATGCGTGGGGCCTAGATGGAATGAATTCTTTGTGGTGATTCTCTTCATTTATATGCAGGAGCTCTCAGGACGGATACAACATCAATCTGTTTAAAAGCTCCTGTGGTTTTTGGCCACTATGGATCCCTCCTTCCTTCCTTCCTTCCTTCCTTCCTTCTTTCCTTCCTTCCTTCCCTCCTTCCTTCCTTTCTTCCTTCCTCCCTTCCTTCCTTCCTTTTCTTCTCCTCACCCAAGGATATGTTTATTGACTTTAGAGGGAGAGGAGGGGGGAGGGGGGAGAGAGACAGAGAAACATCAGTGTAAGAAAAAAATATCAATCAGTTGCTTCCTGTATGTACCCCAACTGGGAATTGAACCCGCAACTTTTTGGTATATAGGATGACATGCCAAACAGCTGAGCCATCCAGCCAGAGCACTGTGTATTTCCTTAATCAGCAGACAAGCAGTGCTCAAGGAAGGACTGACGTTCAAAGAACTCCTACTCAGAAAGGCTGGGAACACTGATCTGAAACACAGATTTTTTGATATTTATCCAAAATGCCATCGCGGGGCCATTGAGAAAATAATCAGATTTAATCTATGTACAGAGTGTTCCTAAGAAGCAATCTGCATGCAGGACAGGATGAGGGCCAGTGGCTGGAACAGAAGGAGGTCTTTATCAGGTCGATGTAGCCAGCCCACATTCAGAAATGACTTAGACTTCTTGACCCCCAGCCCTCATCAGTGCAAATGTCAGTGGCTGAAACAGAACTTGTTCTCTCTATGTGTGATGTACTCTTGAGATTTCAAACTGTTCCAGTGATTCTTTTGAAAATACTCATTTGGTCCTGCTAACTGAGTTTTACAACCTATAGTCTGAAAAACACTGATTTCTAGTAAGTTTCAGAACCTGGAATATAAATCCATTAGGGATGTTTACTGATTTTCCCTAGCACCTGGAATTAGTGCTGGTCATCTGTGGCTCAGCAAATATTTGTTGGATGGATGGATGGATGGATGGATGTCACAAAACTGGCAAGGACTGGTTCACACTCCAGTCTGTTTTACAGGTATGAACACTGAGGCCAAGAAAAGTGTTGTGAAGTCCCCACATCACAAAGCCCAATTTTCAGGCCAGTCAGTGGTTGGGTTGTTGTTTTTCTTTAGTTCCCATTATTTTGGCCTCTCTGGTAAATGGATATTATGGACCAGGTTACTCATTCAGGGCATAACCTTTCGTTTGGTCAAGGGTTTTACTAGGGGAGACGGGGGGCTTGTTGATTCTTTATGTGCTGTGTGGACCTGATCATTCCGTCAAGTCTGCAGTAGCCAGTCTGCACAGGTGGGCCCAAGGATGGTAGCCCGGGTCCTTTGTGCCATTTTCTCTTGTGTTTTGTGATCGCCCGCAAGGATAATTTCCCAAGTGATATTTATGTAGGAGCCTTCTTCCTCAAAAAATTTTTCTTGTGTACAGAAGGATGCAGCCCTGGTTTATGAAAAACAAAAGAAACAGAAAAACTTGGGTTATTTCTAGTGGCTTCAGGAAATAGGAGCCATTTAAAAATCTGATATTTTAGTTTTATGCAGTTATATTAAAGTCTAAAAGCAATGAAAAAAAAATGAAAGGGAAACCCCTTAGCCCAGAGCTCTCCTTGTCGTTCTGTTTTATTACCCTTAGTCATTTCTGCTCTGTGTCATCCTCACTTCCTTTTAGGGAAGTGCTGATCACTTCTGGAAAGTTTGTCATGATTATAAATCAGAGCAGAATTCAAGAAATGTAGTCCCCCCACCCCTTGTACCTAGATAGGAAATTTAAGGATGGAAGTGACTTCCTCTCTGGGGACCCCCCAGTCTCTCCATGCCTCAGCTTTCACTTCTCTTGTGGGGTGCCCCATTATGGGTTTTACAGTTGGTTAGGGTTGTAGGGAATGATGGCTCTGACATCATTGACTGAAGATTTCTCCCCCTTTTTATTTTTATTTTTAACATGAAGGAGGTCCATTCTGGAATATCTGGAGGAGGCGATTAAAACATTGAAAATACTACCTTTGCGATTTTTCCTTTCTTCCCCATTCTTTCTGTGAGGTGGTTTTCTGAGGTAAATTTTGGGGAGGGTGGCCTTTTTTGGGGTGAGAAGTTGACTGCCGTTCAGGGCCCTGCTGTCTGAGCTGAGTCTGGGGTGGATCTGGGTCTGTAGCCTGCTTTGCCTTTATGCCTTAGTGCTGTGTGCATCCCCTCCTCAGCCCCGGCACCGCCCAGCTAGTCCCCTGGGTTCTTGGGTCTTTCTCAAACGGATTGCATCAGGGTTCCTTGGCTTTCCTGTTCCTTGTTGCCTCTGCACTACAATGAGTTATTTTTCTCTCCTATTTTACTGATCTCACCATGGGCAAACCTGTGAAAATTACAGCTGCAAGAAATGAAAAGTTTTCATGGCTTGTGCTACTGAATCTCTTTCTTCTGAAGAGAATCAGTGTCAAATAGGAAGTATCAGATGCTCCCTCGCCTTAAGTCCATGAGTTTCAACCTGGGGTGGTTTTGTCACCCTCCCCCCCACCCCCAACTATGGACATTTGCCCACTACAGGAGCTGATGTTGAGGTGACTTTGGTTGTCAGAGCTGGATGTTGGGAGGAACAGCTACAGACATCGAGTGGGTAGATGACACTTGGGACGATGTACAGAAAAACCCCCACTACAAAGAATTACCTGGCTCAAAATGTCCCTCATGCTGTGGTTGAGAAACACTGTCTTAAGTGGGTCCTCTGTAGTTTGGGCCTCTTAAGAGGAACCACTTTGGTGTGGGGCCCTTCAAACATCCCCTTGCCTCTCCTGGGATTCTGTTACATCCGGAAACAAAGACCAAGCACAGACTTATAAGAGGAAACATATCTTTACCTTGCGATCTTTTTTGGGTATTACCACTAATGATATTTTGAACTATAATTTTACCTTTTTCTATGTCTCTAGGTTTTAAAAAAGGGGGGTACATATTCTCTCTTGTTTGTGCTAAAATAAAATAATCCCTAGAAACTGGTTTCTTGTTCCTACTCCAGTTTTACAACCATTTTAGCCTCTTTGAAGATTAGGAGAGGTGGAGCCAATTTTGTTGCCAGAGTAGCTTCTGGGGCTTGATTAAATCTCTGACCAATCAGAGCCTTCCCTGTTCGGGCGCTGACTACCTCTCTTCTACAGTGTTGCGAATGCCCCACCCAGACCACGTGCACGTGGCTTTCTACACACTTTCTCTGTAACGTGAAGGTGGGTGGCCTACTCCAAATATAACAACGACCTTTGGATAGGTTATGGGACACAAGTTGTATTTTTTTTTAGAAAAGTGACATTTCATTTATTTTAAATAGAAAAGCCTCAGGTGAAAGCAGTGAGGTGAAAATGAAATATAAAAAATAATAAGCTCAAGATGTAAGGCAGATAATGAGAAAATTGAGTCCTTACCTTTGCCCCTAACCCGCTTGTGGACCTTCCTGTAATTCACGTTTGGGGTGTGTCATTGAGTGTCTGTGTGCCGGACCCTGGGCAGAAGGCACCACAGCGAAAGATGCAGGATTGGAACTCGGCTGGGGTCCTGGGTTGCCAGCCTCGTGGTCTGTGTCTCAAGTGAAGTATATGTTACACGTAGTGTGTTATACCCAGAATGGGGACTGGGTCATGTGGTCCAGGTAATCCTCCAAGGGCAGGAGACACTTAAAACTGATTTGTTGAAATGAATGGGACCTGGAGACAAGGAGGGGGGTTTCAGGAAGAGAAAACATGGGCAAAGACAAAAAAAGGGAAAGTGCTTTGGAAAGAGATGGTGGAAGTGATTGTACAACACTGTGAGGGTAACTAAATGCCACTGAATTGTACATTTAAAAATAGTGAATATGGCCAGTGCTGTGCTAGATATTTACCACAATAAAAAAATTAAGTGGGCAACAGAGTATGGGAGGTAGTTTATGTTATTTTACTTTTTGAGTTAATACATTCTGTTGGTGGGTGGGGGCGGTAGCATGAAGTGGAGTGGGTGGGCCTCAGATGTCAGGAGCAATGAGCTTTACGAGGAGGCGGGTGTCATGGAGGAATTAAGGCAAAGGAGTGCTGAAGTCAGGGTCATACACAGGAGCTCACTGTGGTAGCAAAGTGGTCAATGATTGGAGTGGACAGAGACCATCAGGGAACTTTGGGGGCAAGAGTCTAAGCAAGAACCAGTGGGACCTTGAGCTGAGGCAGGATGGTGGGACTGGAGACGAGCCATATCCCAGAGAGGCCAGGAAAATCCAGGGAGGTGGGTGGGAGGTACTAGAGGAGCAGAGGTGTCAGGCCAAGGTTCACAGCTGGATGCCTCAATGTCACATGTGACCATGACCAAGAACTGCTCTTAGCTAAAGGGGTGGAAGAAGGACAGAGGCCAGGTTGCAGGGGATTGAGGAGAGATGGGAAGTAAGGAAGTAAGCCTGTGAGCCAAGCTTCATAGAGGGAAGAGGAAGTAACTGGGGTGACTTGCAAACATGGGAGAGGTGGGAATGACAAATCCTTACAAAACATTAACATGTGTCCACTCTTCTACATGAGTATTCTTATAAAAACCCAGAGGGCTATCTGGTATTACCTTTTTGTTTTTCTTTAACAGGGAATGGTTTGGGGGCTCAGTTTCTTAGGGCTATTGCGACAAAGTGCCATAAACTCTTGTTTAAAGAGTTTATGAGTGGCTTAAACAACAGACATTTCTTTTATTTTATTTTATTTTTTAAAGTAATTTTTAAATTTTTAGTTACAGTTGATATACAACATTATATTAGTTTCAGGTGTACAATCCAGTGATTAGATATTTATATAACTTACATAGTGATCAACCCCATCAGTCTAGTACCCGTCTGGCACCACACATAGTTATTACAATATTATTGGCCATGTTCCCTGTGCTGTACTTTACCTCCCGTCACTGTTTTGTAATGACCAGTTTGTACTTCTTAATCCCCTCACCTTTTTCACCCAGCCTCCCAACCCCCTCCCATCTGGCAACCATCAATTTATTCTCGGTATCTATGAGTGTATTTCTGTTCTGCTTGTTTGTTTTTATTTTTTTTAATTCTACATATAAGTGAAATCATATGGCATTTGTCTTCCTCTGTGTGACTTATTTCACTCAGCATAACACCCTCTAGGTCCTTCCATGTTATTGCAGATAGCAAGATTTCATTCTTTTTTATGGCTGAGCCATTCCATTGTATATAAGCACCGCTTCCTTATCCATTCATCTATTGATGGGCATTTGGGTTGCTTCCATATTTTGGATATTATAAATAATGCTGCCATGAACATATGGGTGCATGTGTCTTTTAAGTTTAGTGTGAAACAACAGAAATTTCTTATATCTCAATTCTGGAGGCTGCACATCCAAAATCAAGCATTTGGCAGGGCCACTTTCCTCTGGCACTGACGGAAAGCCTCCCCCGACTCATTCTAGCTCCTGGTGGTGGCCAGCAGTCCTGGGCTTGTGGCTTCATCACTTACACTCTGTCTCCATCATTACACAGTGTTCTCCGTGTTTCTCTCTGTCTCTGTAACTTTAGGAGATGTTCTCTCTGGGTCTGTATCCAAATGGCCTTCTTCTTAAAAGGATGCCAGTTTTGGAAGAGGGCCCACCCTAATCTAATAGATCTCATCTTAACCTGACTATACCTGCAAAGACTCTGTTTGCAGGTACTAGGGGTTAGGAAGTCAAATGTATCCTCTCATGGGACGCAATTCAACCCACAATATCATCAAATTTTAAAGTTCATGCTTCTCTCTTTTTATTCTTTAACAAAATCTGTCTCCAGTTTCTTTTTCTTTTATACAATGAAATGTTCGAACTAAATGATGCAAAATTCTTTTCATATCTAAAATTGTATGACAATGGCCACAAATATTTTACTTGATCACAGAATGTCTTGAAGGAAGTGGTTGGTCTTAATTGGATGAAAGGTCAAGGACTGTTGGGGTGGGTGCTCCAACATGGGAGGGTGTGGGCTGCGCCGTAGCAACTGAGCTGGGAGGTTCTCACCAGACTCTCCATCGTGACTTTATTGTAATTGTAGGTTCAAAAGTTGTATAAAAAAGGCTTTGCTTCCTTCCCTGGTTGATGTTTTGGGGAGTATGTGATGAGTAGGTGGTTGTCTATGGGCATGTAAAGAGAAACTTTGAATAAATCCATTACCAATAAATCAGTTCACATGAAACATTTGTTAACACTTGCTCTGTTCCAGGCACTGTCCTCAGATGAAAAGATAAGGGTGTGACATCAGGACTTTATATTCTAGAAGTAGAGATGTGTTCACAACTCAAACCTTTCCCCTTTCTTCCTCATTCTTCCTAAACATTCCTTGCTTTATGCACGTTCCCGCGGAAGCTAGAAATCCCAGAACTTCATTTTCCTCATATTACTCACAAGTTCCTCAAAGTCTGAAGGATCATATTCCAGCACATCTAAGACTACAGAATTTTTTAACCCTTTTTTAAATCTTAAAAAACAAATTTATTATCTCACAGTTCCCATGAGTTGGTAGTCTGGAAGACACCACAGATTTCAAGATTTTAAGATTTAATGTTAAGATTTTAATATTACTTTATGTTTCATTAAGGGGGAAATTTTGCTTCAAGTTAAACTAAAAAATGCTTTATTTTCACTTCAAATTTTAATTTCATCATGCTCATGAACATTCTTTTACATTTATTGAGATACATACATTGACCATAACACTCCTGTGCACGCTTTTTAAAGAAAAGTAAATGAAAGTTTCCCAAAACATCTTTACATGCCCTAATGTGCCTGAATTGCTTGTCAACTAGGAATAACCCATGTCATTTTGTTTATTGAATAAATCACAATAAGCCTGTGATGTGGCCTTTCTGAAAAGAGAGGAGTGTGATTGTTCAAGCCACTCATACCCGTTTTGGAAAGTTTGAGGCACGGTTACAGGTGGTAAAACAACTCCGCCCCAAGGACTGCTTACCTGGCTGGTTGTACATTGCATCTCAATTCAAAGATGTACAAGGAAAACCTTTGTCTTAGGTTTGATAGGGACGAACCTTCTGGTCTCTGTCTTCTCCATTGCTCCCTGGGCAATGGACTCCCACCTGGCCACCCATCCCAGCTGCCTGTCTGTGGGTTCCAGCTTCCCTTTGGACTCACCCTTCGACCTCCCTGCTCACTGGAATTTCTCTAAGAATAAAGGTGTGTGAAGAAGGGAGAGTTCAGAGTCAGAAAGACCTGCCTTTGAATCTAATTTCTGTGACTGCACAAATTACTTACCTCAGAGGGCCTCAGTTTCCTAATGGAAATAAATACTACTCCAGTGCTTTTGGTAAGATTCTTTGTATTTATTTTTTTTTCTTTAAAAAAAATTGTTCAATTACAGTTGTCCCAATTTTTCCCCTTGCTCTATCCAGCCCCCATTCCCTCGGTCAATCCCTAACCTGTTGTCCATTACCATGGGTCCTTTGTACATGTTCCTCGGCTAGACTCTTCCCCTTCCTTCCCCAATTTTCCCTCTCCCCCCTCCCCTTTGGTCACTGTCAGTTGGTTCCTTATTTCCACGTCTTTGGTTCTATTTTGCATATTTGTTTTGTTGATTAGATTCCGCCTATAGGTGAGATCATATGGTGTTTGTCTTTCACTGCCTGGCTTATTTTACTTAGCATGATACTCTCCAGTTCCATCCATGTTGTCCTGAAGGTTAGGAGCTCCTTCTTTCTTTCTGCTGTGTGGAATTCCATTGTGTAAATGTACCACAGTGTTTTGATCCACTCATTTACTGATGGGCATTTAGCCTGTTTCCAGCACTTGGCTATTATAAATAATGCTGCTATGAATATTGGGGTGCATAGATTCTTTGGAATTGGTGATTCAGGATTCTTAGGGTATAATCCCAGCACTAAAATCACTGGATCAAAAGGCAATTCCAGCTTTAGTTTTCTGAGGAAATTCCATACTATTTTCTACAGTGGCTGCACCAGTCTGCATTCCCACCAACAGTGTGCTAGGGTTCCCTTTTCTCCAGAACCTCTCCAGCACTTGTTTATTGATTTGTTTGATGGCCATTCTGACCAGAGTGAAGTGGTATCTCATTGTGGTTTTAATTTGCATCTCTCTGATGGCTAGTGATGCTGAGCATCTTTTCATATGTCTCTGGGCCCTCTGTATGTCCTTCTTGGAGAAGTGTCTGTTCAGGCCCTTTGCCCATTTTGTAATTGGGTTGTTTGTCTTCCTAGTGTTGAGCCATATGAGTTCTTTATGTATCTTTGAGATCAAACCCTTGTCCAAGGAAAATATGTTCTCCCATATGATTGGTCCCCTTTTCATTTTGCTGATGTTTTCTTTAGCCATGCAGAAGGTTTTTAATTTGATGTGTCAGTCCCATTTGTTTATTCCTTTATATCCCTTGCCCTAGGAGACATACCGGTGAAGATGTTGATGTGTGGGATATCTGACATATTACTGCCTATGTTTTCCTCTAGGACTTGTATGGTGTCATGACTTATATTTAAGTCTTTTGCCCATCTTGAATATATTTTGGTGTATGGTGTAAGCTGGTGGTCTAGTTTCATTTTTTTGCACATAATCTGTCCAGTTTTCCTATTTTTTATGACATAACAGAAATCTCCTTGGCTGGCTGGTGTAGTAGGCCTCAATAAATATTCATCCTCCTCTACATTTTAAAAATGGCTTTCTATCAGATTCTGAGGAAGAATATTCAAATTAATAATCAAATAAGAATTTTTGGATTACTTACAGTTGTATGTATACAAGGTCTATCTGGAAAAAGCCAGCTATTGCTAATATAATGAGAACAATTTGCTTGGCATTGATGTAACCTGGCAGCTAAGGAGAGTGGACTGGACTGCACATGCATGAACATTAGTGACTTCATTGTACTAGTCGGGGGGGGGGGCAGTAAATGCCATTGGGTGAGCATGTGTACTGTGTGGCCATCACATTCAAAATGACTGAGTGAGTAAAGCAACGAATCTACATCAAATTTTGTGTTAAGCTTCAACATTCCTCCATTGAAACAATTTGGATGATTCAAAAGGCCGCAGCTGTGGGCAACTTGGTATTGGTAGCTTCATCACAACAATGCACCCACTCATGATTCATATCTTTTGCAGAGATTTTTGGTGAAACATCAAATCACCCAGGTGACTCGACCTCCACTCTAGCCCAGATTTCGCGTCCTGTGATTCCTGGCTTCTCCCAAAACTAAAATCACCTCTGAAAGGGAAGAGATTTCAGATGGCCCATGAGATTCAGGAAAATATATGATGGACAGCTGATGGTGACTGGGAGAACTATGTGAGGCCCCAAGGTGCCTACTTTGAAGGGGACTGAGACATCATTGTCCTATGTGCAATGTTTCTTGTATCTTCTTCAATAAATATCTCCATTTTTCATACTCCATGGCTGGATACCTTCTGGACAAACCTTGTACATTAACATGCTCCCATTTCCCAACTTTCATGTGAGTGAGAAATTAAGATATTTTCTCCCAAAAGCCAGACTTCATCTCCACAGTAAATACTGCACTCTTACTGAACATAGAGGAAATGGAGTAATATCTAGAAAAACCTCCAAGGCACAATTTGGATTCACAGGTTTGAGAAACTGTCTATTTGGACATGATGAAGTGATTGCTTTTGATCTAATGTACCAGGTTCTTTTATTGGTACAGGGTCTTATTTATTGTTGCTTCTAAATAGCATCCCAAGTATATGACCTGTTAGCCCCAACTCTTGTCTTTATTTGTATTTTGGAAATCAGTGATTTGAACCATGTGCCATAAAATCAAACCGTCTAGGTTCAGAATGGTAACTGCACCATGTTTTCAGATGTCACCATGGGCAAGTCACTTAACTTCTGTAAGCTTCAGATTCCTGACCTGCAACTGGTAAGAGTGATCCCGCATCATGGATGTGTTGCACGAGCATGACGTAATGCACTCAGAGCACTTAGTTTAGACGTGGGTATAAATAGCGTGCACTCTGTGGTGGCTGTGGTTATTAATAATTTTCCTAATTCGTGGCTGTCATGCTGTGCTGCTGATCTCAGTAGCTACCATCCTGTTCTCCTTCATGTCCTTTATTTTTCATGCTCCCCCCACCCCGTCCTCACCTTGAAACCTCACCTTTAAATTATAATATTGATAATTTGCTGCCACCTGCAGGCTAATGTGGAAAAAGCAGATCATGTAATTATGTGCTAACTTTTCTTAGATTCTGAATATAAAATCTCAAGGTCATTTTGGAGATCCTGAAGCCAACTGTGGTCACCCCACAACCCCATTTTCTAGAACATTGTTTTCCCCTGGTACTCTAACTAAATACTTGAATAGTATTAGAACCCCCTCGATTCTTTTTGGAATTGGGCAGCTATGCATAAAGCATTTTTAGTAGTCAGATACTGCATTTTCCTTAAGTAGATTTGCAAAGTGCTGTTTATTAAAACGTATGAAAGAGTCTTTGCTGTTTACAGCATGGTTTAACATCTGAATTTTGGGTTTTTGAGGGGTGTCTAGCTCTAGTTGGAGAATTTGAAAGGTCTGAACAAAACATTGAAAATACTGTTTAAAGGAACCGTATTGTGGTTCTCCCCATCTGGCCTGTAAGATTGCTACCTATATGCTTGTCTCCCATTTTCAATCTCTTACTCCTTTGTAACAGCACCTGGTGTCAGGATGAATTTGCAAACACACGTGGACCCCCCTTAATGATTTCTAGCAGTACATCTTATGGCACCTTGCCCACAGTTTGAATTGTCTGGAGTTGGAGTCCAAGGTGCCACTGCCAAATAGCAGGGCATGAGCCCAGTAAGGCCTCTGTGCTAAACCACAGGGTTGAATTTTTGTCCTGAAGACCGTAGGGGGCAACTAAAGGATTTTAAGCTGGGGAATGGCGTGATGGAATCTCTATCACAGAAATACTCATATTACTCAGGCAGCCTGTTCGCTGCTGTTTCAGAGGAAACCTATAGGAGCAATTATTGTTTGAGCCTTTACCACCACTGATTGTGCCTGTCCCGTGTTGTCTCTGCAGGAGAGGGCTTAGTCCTGGTCCGTTTGCCACTCCAGTTTGTGGTTTCAAATTGTTTTATTTGTATTACTTTGATGCCTTTAACAATTCTGTTACTACTGTTCAGGCACACACTATTTTGACTCTGTTATGCTAGTGATTAATGTTACTATAATTACTACCATCATACAGTTAATATACAATAGACTGTGTAGCAAATGTCTTTGTACTTTTTACAAGATGTTTTGCCATCGATTTGGCCACTCCTCTTCGGTTGGTCACGGTGCTGGCTTGTTGTTGAATAGTGTGGTGTTCCTTCTTCCTCTCTGCCTGGCTGCTAAGTCTGTCATGCACTGCTGGCATCTTGCTTTGGGCGGGTGCCACATAGCTGCTGTGGCTGAACTAGCATTTCTCAGAAATGGATGTGGAGGTGGGGTGGGGAACAACCATGGTGGCATGAAGATAAGGAGACCTTCTCCTGGTCCCCTCCATGAAAAAATATGCTGCTGTGGGAGACTATGAGAACACAAACCTGCGACATGGAAATGGACGGACTGAACGGCTGACGAGGGTGTAGAATTGAAGGGGCATCCAGAAGCTCAGTCATCAAGATAAATAATATGTTAATGTGGTATTGTAAAAAGTTAAAAGTAATGTAAAGAAACTCATGATGAATGATACACTAAAATTTTAAATTAATATCAGAAACAATTACAAAACTATTTTTGAGCCTGTGGCAAAAGAAAAAATCAGCACTAATAAGCCTGTCATTTTAGATTTGGGTGTTTTGTTTGTCTTGGATTCTTCAAATTAACTTTGAGTTTTACAAATGATTGCATTAAAATATTTAAATTATTCCTACTGAATTTTTGGTGCCCTCTTAAATTTTGCACCCTGGGTGTAGGTGCCTCACTGGCTTCACCCTCACCCTGTGTGTGGCTGGATGGGTAAGAGGAAAGGACAAAGATGCTGAGAGGCAGTGTCTCCCTGGTGTTCTCTAGAAATACTGGACATACTGAGTTCTTCCTGATGGACGGACAGACGCTGGCTCTGTTCCAGGGGGATGGGCACCATCGTGATTGGTCTTAAATAATGTGAAAAGCCTTTACATGGGTGTTGGTCTTTTCTCTGAATATACACATTAGGAATTTTTAAGGGGTGTATTTGGATAATATATATATGTAAGTTTGTATGTATAGGATGGGGCAAAACTAGGTTTACAGTAGTTTGTATGGAAAATAATACAATAATAAATAATAATACAAGAATAAACTATGTTTTATGTACTCACACCGTAAACCTCCTTTTGCCCCACCGTGTGTGTGTGTGTGTGTGTACACATATTTAAAAAGCTATATGAAGGTATTTCTTATATCCACTAACTAGTGGAAAGAAATAGAATAAAACTTCTTTAGGCACTGAGTCTGCCCAGCATTTCTTCTTCAAGATTGTTCACTGTTGGATCTCAGAACCAGAGGAAGCTAAAGCTGCTTAGAGCCCCCTCTCCCCGCCTTGCTTCCTGTGAATTACTAGTCTTGTTGATTCGCTGGTTCAGCATTCCAAGCCTTGCCAAGATCTCATTCTTGGCCTCTTCACTCTTCTGCTTTGCAGTATGTGTATCGTTACTGTGGACATAAATGGAAGCTGAGCAAATGCTGTATTTTCTAAATTTGTATTTTGGCAAAGTCTAAGCTGGTGAGTTTTAGTGGTTAGTGCCAACTTTTCTGTGGTCTTTTGTGGGGGAGCTAGGTCATTCGAAAGTGCAGCATATGATGTGTAGATCTAACTTCATTGGCTTGATTCTGGCTGGGGCAGTGGAGGAGCGTAAAGGAAAATTGTACTTAGCTTTCATATCTTACACTTTTTTTTTTTTTTGGAACCCTCATCAAGGTCTGCTGAGAACAGACCCAGTACCCGAGGCTGGAGAAGATGCTGCTGCTACAATCAATGCCACAGAGACCCTGTCAGAGGAGGAACAAGAGGAGCTAAGGAGAGAGCTTGCAAAGGTAGGGGAGCATTCCTTCTACAGTCTTAAGTGTTTTGCACTTAAGATATATTGTTGTTTGTTTTTCTTAAGCACATGGTAATATCTTATAGTCAATTCCAGGGGAGAGAAAGCAATGCTTGTTCATTCACTTGTCATAGATCAGGGGAGAGGAAGTAGAAGAGATGCTACTTTGTTTTTACCTGAGAAAAGGTATATATGGGTAAAGTGGGTCTGGGAAGTAGAGTGAACCATCCTAGTAAGTATTAACTGATATCTCATTGTGGTTTTGATTGGTATTGTAGTTCCCTAGTGACCCCAAAAGTGGAATTACCTTCTGGAGGGCAGGCCCCTTGTAGTACAGGCTTCCCCTGCTATGTGAGTGTTCGAGGAACCTATCTGTATCAGTGTACCAGCTGGCATTGTTGTAAGAGGCTGCATTCGGCCTCAGTGAATTCTTTTTGAAGATTCTTTCAACACATTTGCCCATTTCATGACCGGTGATTTACGAGTGCACCTGCCCGCACTGCACTGAGTGTTCAGCAGTTTCTGACCAAAAGCAACATGACCCCCGTGCCCCACCCTCCTTATTCACCGATCTCTTCTTTAGTTGTTATTTTCCTGAATGAAGAAGTCCTCCAAGGGAAGGGTTTTGCTGATGTGGAGGAGGTGAAACAAAAAGCAGAAGCACTATAAGGCATTAAAATTGATGAGTTCAAAAACTGTTTTGAACACTGGAAAAAATTTCAATAGGCATATTGCATCAAATGGAGAGTACTTTGGAGGTGACTGAAGTTTAAACATGTAAGAATAAACACACAAGTTTTTAACAAATAAATTCCATTTTTTTGTTCCCTCCCTTGTATTGAGCATCTTTTCATGTTCTTATTAGCCATTTGTGTACCTTTTATAGAAAAGTCTATTCAAATCCTTTGCCCAGTTTTTCAAAAATTTGGGTTTTTTTTTGTTAAGATAAGAGCTCCTTATGTGATTTGCAAGTGTAATGCACAAAAGTTTTACATTTTGATGAAATCCAAGTTATTTTTTCTTAACTTGCTTGTGCTTTTGGTGTTAGAGCTAAGAACCCATTTCCAAAACTTAGATCATGAAGATTTATCCCTGTGTTTTCTTCTAAGACTTTTAGCTCTTCCATTTAAGCCTTTGATCCATTTTGAGTTAATCTTTGTATGTGGTTTGTGGTAGAGGTTCAGCTTCATTCTTTTGCATGTGAATATTTCGTTTCCCCTGAACAGGGCAAGTGCTGAGCAAACCTTCAGAGGCCAGGCAACCTGCTTCACCACTTTGTGGCTCTGTCTCAGGGGAGGTTTTGGAGAGGGGACGGTGCTGCTTGCCTGGCCCCTGGAGGTTTGCTCAGCACTCGCTCTGTTTCTAGCCACTTCATTTTCTACCTGTATGCAACCGGTGCCCTTCCAGTTGTTGCCCTCATGCTGAATCCCCAAGGAGGTGGCTCTGCATAAGTTCTAAGTCTGTGCCAGCCTTTTAAGAGGAGTTTCCTGAAAATCCAGCAGTTTCTTCCACCGCCTCAACACACACTGATTTTTAAAGCCAGAAGTTACGGGGATTTATCTTGCTGGCGCTGGAACCCTGGGCTGTGTGGTCTGGCCTGGGGCTGGGATCCCTCACTCCGGTGGTATCCCTCCCAATTTTTATCCACCACACGTGAATGTGCGACTGGCCATTCAGCCCCCTTTCTGCAGCACACAGCGTCTCAGCGCCTCTCTGCCTGTCTCTGTGTCTCTGCCCTTCCTGCCCATCTGGATGAATGTGGCTTCTTTAAATCCTTGGTTGTTGGACTTCCGTACAGCTCAGTTTCTGATGTTTCTGGGTGATAGTTGTTTTGAATGTGTTTGAAGCATGTTTATCTATACCTCCATGTTGACTGGAAGTTCCTGATTGATTTTCATATGTTTAATCACCCTTGCATTCTTGAGATAAATCCTACTTGCTCATGGCAAACAGACATACCTTGTTTCATGGCGCCTCGCTTTACTGCTCATCACAGTTGTTGCTGTTGAGGGCAAGACCCTCCATCAGCTAAAAAAAAAGAATTAGATCTCACTTTATATGAAGACTCACTTTATATGAAGACTCACTATATTGTGGTGGTCTGGAAATGAACCCGCAGTATCTCTGAAATACACCCGTATAAATTTTTTATTATCTGTTCGATTTGATTTGTATTATGTTGAGTATTTTTGCATCTATTCATCAGAGAAATTGGCCTACAGTATTCTGTTCTTATGATATCTTTGTCTAATTTTTGTATCAGGCTAATACTGGCCTTTCAGAATGAGTTAGGGAGTATTTTATGTCCTTCTATTATGTGGAAGAATTAATTGCCATTAATTCTTTAAATACTTGGTAGAATTTACAAGTAAAGACATCTGGTTTTGGACTTTTCTTTGGAGGCTTTTGATTACTGATATAATCTCTTTACATGTTGTAGGTCTGTTTAGATTTTCTATTTTTTGGAGGATCCGTTTTTTTAAATTGAATTTATTGGGGTAACATTGGTTAAGAAAATTATATAGGTTTCAGGTGTACAATTCTATAATACATCATCTATAAATTGTATTGTGTGTTCACCACCCCAAGTTAAGTCTCCTTCCATCACCATTTAACCCCCCCTTTATTTACCCTCTTCTGCTTCCCCCCACTCCCTAATGGAGGGTCAGTTTTGATCACTTATGTGTTTTTTGGAAATTGTCTACTTTATCTAGGTTATCTAGATTGTTGGGATACAGTTGTTCATAGTATTCTCATATAAACCTTTTTATTTTTGTAAGATCAGTAGTAATGTTGCTACTTCATTTCTGTTTTCACTTATTTGTGTCTTTGCTTTTATTTTTTTTCCATGAGTCTTGCTCAGTGATAATCAACATTTTTCATCTCATGGCACACATAAACTAATTACTAAAATTCTGTGGCACACCAAAAAATTGGGGTTTTTTTGCCAATCTGACAAAAGTAGATATAATTTTCATTTATTCACCCTGGACATCTAATTTGTAATTGGCTATAGTCATTGTCTTATTTGACAATCTAAAGGAAAAAGAAGTCAGTTCTCCTGACCAAATAATCAGGTATTGCATGTTTTAAAAATTCTTGCGGCACACTGGTTGAAGATTGCAGGGCTATCTAAAGGTTTGGCGGTTTTGTTGATCTTTTTAAAGAAGCAGTTTTTGGTTTCCTTGATTTTTTTCTCTTGTTTTTATTTTCTCCATTTTGTTTATCTTCACTCTAATGTTTATTATTTCCTTCCTTGTGTTACCTTTGGGTTCAGTGTACTTTTCTTTTCCTGGTTTCTTAAGGTGTAATATTAGGTATTGATTGGAGGCCTGTGAATTTCCCTCTGAGCACCACTTTCACTGTGTCCCGGAAATCTCAACGTGTTACGGTTTTGTCCTCATTTATCTCAAAGGATTTTCTAATTTCCTTTGTGATTTCTTCTTTAACTCATTGATGGCTTAAGACTGTGTTGTTCAACTTTCATACATTTTGAATTTTCTATTTTTCCTTTTTTTTGATTTCTTGTTTCATTCTATAGTGGTTGGAGAAGATACTTTATATGATTTTAGACCTATTGAGACTGACGTTTTTGCCTGATGTGCTCTGTCCTGGAGAATAGAAGTGTCCACTTACAACCACCTAGCTAAGGCTGGTCAGTCAGCATGAGGGGGTCCACAAGGGACTTCTGCAGGAATCTCTGGGGGAGGCAGTTTGATTTATTTATGGCTGTGGCTTTGGCACATGCTGGGACTGACATTTCCCATATAAACTCATATGAAATATGCAAAGAGGTTAGATTTGTGCATGTTTGGTAGGAGATGGAGATTAGTTTGATTTAGTATGCAAATATGAGTTTTAGGGCATTCAAGTGGAAATGTCCAGCAAGAAATGTGGACCAGGTGTCAGGAGAGGGGGTGCTAGAATAATTTGAAGCGGTTCTAGTCCTAATCCTATGTGGATAGCTGAGTAAGGAAGTATGGGGACAGGGGAGAGGGTTAAGGACAACTGAGGACATCTCAACATAGGAATATGTAGAAGAGAAAAGAGAAGCCCTACAGGAGAGATAAACACATAACCAGTTTACTTAACAACGTATTCTATTTTATTTTTAAAGAGACAGATAAATGAATCAAAAAATGTTTCAAAGTGACTTGAGAATTTTGAGTACAGTTTTACACTAATAGTATTAACCTATCGAATGACATTGCTGTATTCTTACCCTAACCTCTTCCTCACAGGTGGAAGAAGAAATCCAGACTCTGTCTCAGGTGTTGGCAGCAAAAGAGAAGCATCTAGCAGAGATCAAGCGGAAACTTGGAATCAATTCACTGCAGGAGTTAAAACAGAACATTGCCAAAGGGTGGCAAGATGTGACTGCAACACCAGTGTATGTCCCCTTGATCACACACTTTTGTAGAGAATGTAAAGGATATTTTTGCTCCTTTTGTCTGGGGAGGGGAATAGAAAGGCAAGGCAGAGAATTCTGCAACTTTTGATATGATATCATCTTGATGCATTTTGTTCCCCAGTGCAGGGAGGAGCACACATCTAGTAACTTTCTATCCATACACGGAGTCAGTGGAAAAACACACAGGAAACTGTCCTGTGACTGTGTCACCATAAACTGCTGTTTGTTTTTAATATTGACCTTTAAAGGGTAATTCTTTTTTATGATATGGGTTCTTGACCCTTTTGCTATAGATATCATATCCTCTCATTTTGTTTTTGTTTCCCCTTTGCTAATCACTGGGGAGCTGAGAAGAGGGAGGTGGTAAATCATACCTTTGTGTCTCAGCAAATATCACAAGTCTCAAGTGTCTCAAGTGTCACAGCTCTTCTAGATATTGTATCTTTACATCCTCTGTTGGGAGTCCACAAGCCCTTACTTGTTAGCTCCATAGACATAAAGCATTAAAAAAATGCTTTGTGCCCATTCAATTCATTTAGATAATTTTCTAGCCCCTTTTTAGGAAATAAACTTGTAAAAAGCATGTGAGGAATTTGATTCCATTTTGTCTTGTTTGGCTTAACTGGCAAAGGCAAGGATAAGAGGTGTCATTTTTTTCAGCCTCTGGCTCATTTTTATTGTTGTTTCAGGACTATTTTTAGTCCTAACCCTAACTGACTTTGCCCTGCATCTAAGATAGATAAAGCCTCTATCTGTAGGCCTCTATCTTTCTGGCTGTCCTGGGGCAATGCAGAAGGTTGTCCCCAAAGTGATGGTTAAGGATTTAGAAGCTGTGATGATGCTGACCTGGTGGTTGTGAAGGATTTTAGATGTTCTAGAAAAAAAGGGTTTAGTTTCCTTTGCTTTTTTTTTATAATTTGATATAGATACAAGAGGACATCTGAAACTTTGTCTCAAGCTGGACAGAAGGCTTCTGCTGCTTTCGCATCTGTGGGGTCTGTCATCACCAAAAAGCTGGAAGATGTAAAGTATGTCCTATTTTTTCTTGCTTGTTAAGTGTCTGAGGCAAATGACAATAGGTTATGGTAGCCTTAGTGTCCTGATTCTGGTTCTGGGTGACACTGGATTCCATTCCAGGGGAGGCGGGCATGACATCAAACCAAGGCCTGAAAGATTGTCTCAGTTCCTTTAGGCATAGTGTTCAAAATGATCACCCTATGAATTCACTTAAGGTTCTTGAACATTTCTGGTTGTAAACTTTTGTCCTTTGAGTTCTTCCTGATCATATAGGGGAGGGGTGTCAAACTCATTTTCACTGAGGGCCACATCAGCCTCTTGGTTGCCTTCAAAGGGCTGAAATAATTTTAGGACTGTATAAATGTAACTACTCCTTAACTGTTAAGGCGTTGAAATTACATTTGCCCCTTTGAAGGCAACTGCTAGGGTTGCCTTTCACCATGAGGCTGATGTGGACCCCGGTGAAAATGAGTTTGACACCCCTGATATTGGGTATGTCCCTCGTGGTTGCAAGTTGTGGCCATGGGCTGAGCCTGGTGCCTCACTGGTGGTGAGTCCAGGAGCACCGAAGTGCAAGCATGGCCTGAGACCAGCCTTCCTTCTCTGTGGTTTGTTTTACACCATGCTGTCCCTGTACCAGGCTCACTTGTGCACTGATTTTGCAATCATTTGTAAGCCATGTCTGCTCCTGCTTATGCCCAAATCTTGATTTTGTGCTGTTGCTTTTTAGTTTGGATTTCTATATATTTTAGATGAATCTGCAGAATTTTCCTGGCTACCGTGATAAACCCACTTCCCGGTTCTTTTGTGCACCCCCTACCACGTGGATTAGAATAGTGCCGGGAAGGACAGATGAGGTTTCAATTGGCTGTGCTTTTGTTGGCATGAAAGATTTGTGTTTTAAAAACAAAACCCTTAGATTGCATGACTTTGTGTTTTTCATTTATGGGGACAATAAATTTTACAACCAGAATTTTGTTGGCTGAAAAAGTTTGGCACTGTGTGTTAGACTTTGTACTCAAAACACCAAACACCTTACTCTTTATGTTTGTTCTATGGTCATTCTAAGTATAATGTGAGGAACGCGGTGTTCTTGAACCCTGTTGGTGGAGACATACACACCCATCAGGTGCTCTCATTTCCTTTTGTGCGGACTCAATGTTACAGCATTTCAGAATCCAGTTAAAAACTTGTGTAACTTTCAAAAAGTAGGTGATTTAATTGGTTTAGGTTTACCCAAACTTCCTTTTTTTTAATGCTTACTCTGGCTTCTTGCAGATTGCAAGTCTTTTCACACTCCTTTAGGTAAGGAGAGTCTGAGCTCTGCAGCTCAGCGGTCGTCTGACGCAAGTGTGCTGCTTTAGGTTGTGATGCCACACTGGATGGTCGTGTTCGTCCACTCCATAATTTTCTTGCATTTGGAATACTATTCTCTCTAGTGCTATTCCTGTTTTTTTAAGGGAGGGTTTCTTGTATACCATGGATATTGGATAAGTTAAAAAAAGAATTTGACACTGTGGTATAAGGACTGTGAAAACAATTTTAATTTTTACTTTTTTTCTTTTAAAGAAGCATCTCGACCATGGCATGCAGAATTCCTCCCTTTTAATGTCTGACTTTGTTTGTTTTTGATGCTGTCATTTCTTTGGTGCCCTTGGAAGGATGGGTCCTTCACCAGGGTCCCATTTTACATTCATAATAGACTGGCTCACACTGGTATTCGTCTGTCTTATACAGCTTACTCAAAATATTTTTCTGTATATGGTAAAATATATGTGAGAAAATATACTATTATAAGTATACTATAAACTATATTATTACTTTTTGGTACCTGTCTTATTAGCTTATAGATTTTACTATTTCTTTTTTACCATAATTATATTCCTTAACTGTGCACACAAGAAAGTTCCATGGTTGTAAAAGGGAAAATAAAGTCTATCAGGCCCAAAGAGAAGGTCGATCAAAAAGACATCAGCCCAAATCATGGCTTGTAGGAGGAATCTTTGTGATGCAGCCTTCTGCTCTCCCTCCCACACAGACCATGTAGCTAGTCAGTGGAACTGAGGTGGGGGAAGGTCTTCAGAATGCAGCCAGAGAATGATGGGTAGTCACCATCTCTGTTCTGTTCATGCGAATTGTCTTCTCAGGCACTCCCTATCTAGCTATTTGTCTTAAGCAAATGGGAACTTTTGGCCAAGACCCTTCTGTCCTAGGGACACTTAGCCCTGGAGATCAGAGTAAATCATATGGAGAGATCAACTCTAAATATTGAACCACTTAAAGCTAAAATTGTGCTTTTTAAAAAAATAAGAAATCAGTGATTGGAGGTAATTCTGTATCTTTGGTCTTCAATTAAAAATGGTCAAAGTGTTCCAGGCAACTGTTCAAGATATTTATCTAAAGTTATGTGAGTTATGTGTGAATCCGGGCTCAGTCCCATCATCCATCCCGCTGACATTGAGTGGCTACTGCGGGCAGGTCCAAAGGATAACCAGAGGTGGTTCCTGTTTGGAAAGACCTTAAAATCTTAGAGTGGATGGAGTTGGGGGAAGGCAGTGGGGACTGGCAAGGAGTTGGGAATGGGAGAGTCCTGTTAATACCTGGTTACAAAGCAATGTTCGATGTGATATGAACACAAGTATGAAGATGTGTAAGTGCTGTTGAGAAGTGATGTTTCATCAGTGTGATCACTTTTGCTCTGCCTTTGAAAAGACTGAGCAACTGCACACAAGATGGAGCCCCATGTGCTGTCTTACTGATTCATCAGAAGTTTTCAGTGTTGTTGTTCTTCTCCAGCTCCTCATTGCAGTCACTTCTTTCATTTTTTAAAAAATGGTAGAGATTTTACTCTCTACCATTTTCAGTCCTGTTTTTAATGAAACAGGACTTCCATGCATATGAATACATGGAAGTTAAAGTAACGCTTTTGATTCACACTTGGAAACGAGAAAGAAGATTATCTTTTGAAAGCTAAATTTTATAATTCTTACAGATTAAAAGTTGGGTAAATTAATTTAAAAAATAATTTCTAGGTCAAGAAGTCCTGATTGTAATCTGACTTAATGTGTTCATATATAATTTAAAAATACATGAAAACATATATAAGGGGGAACATATATTAAGAAAAACCTATTTGTTAAATCAGTGAGTCACAGAGACAATTACCGGTCATGAGACCCCTGAGAACCAGCCAAGGAGAGGGAGCTAAGGTAGATTTTTAGTGTTTCACTCCCAGCAGCATGGCCTTTTGAGGATGCAGGAGGCCCTTGAAATAACTTGGTTAATCCTGTTAACCCCCCTTTGTTCAGGGGCTGTGCTTAACCAGCAGGTGCATGGCAGTGATTTTACTCTCTGGAGGAATTGTGGGTATTTTGCTGAATTTTAGACTCAGCAAGTTTGTATTTTATGTTGTCAATCATTAAATGACACTTGGGATTTAGATATCTGTCTTAAGCCTTGGGTGGGGGTGTGAGGAGAAGAAAGAGGAGGAGGAGGAGGGAGCTGTTTTTGATGCCATGAGAATTAGGTAGTGAGGTCTGGGGTCACGCTTGGGATGTGGTAGTGAGCATTATCCTGAGAGGCCCTCTGGGGACAGCCAGCTTTTCCCTCAGGTGGTGTGTTCGTATCCACCCCTATCCTGTATGCTTAGTTTCTACACATATATGGTAAGCACTGACTCATGCTTTAATATTTTGAGAGAAACTTTAAAAGTCGTCATTCCATTTGGTTCTTGTGTTAAACATTGATTTTGGTGTTATTAATAGCATACTATTATAATTTCAGTAGCCTTATTAGTCAAGTAGTTTGATATATTTAAGAGGAAATGCTAATTAACTTTGTGTTTCCAAAGGAAATTTCTTTTATGTGTGTTTCTTCATATAAATCTCTAGACATTTTTTACTTGTTTGGGGCTCCTCTGCATTCTTGTAGCTGGCACAGGGTCCCAAAAAATGTTTTCCTCCACATGTAAGCTCAGGTATCTCCCACTGACTGACAGAGGCTGAGTGCCCTAATCCCTCCATCTCTGGACAAGAATCTCAATTGTCTGAACTCTTTTTTTTTTTCACTTAGTCCCCAGAGTTGGTAGATCACCAGGAGGTTAGCTGTGTTTCAGGTGTCATATGATGATGGCAGAAATGCCTGTGGTAACGTGGCTGTAGGCAGCTTTTTTGTGGTCCAAGGAAAGGCCAGTAACATCTGGAATTCTTGTATTGTAAACTAAAAAGGATGATTTTTATTAATTTCCACCCTTCAAATATGGATCCAGCACCAAGCAGGAAAAGAATTAGCAAATTCCTCCCAGAATAGGTCCCCACTGTTCTACGATAGAAAATGCTGAGCTGTGTGGATCTTTCCTGTGTTATGAAGACATTAAGTACGAAGATGTCCAAGTGGTTCGTTTACTGGTTACCTTGACTACACCAACTGCTGCATGTCTTGACTTGTATCAAGCTCCTAATCCAGATTATTACATGTTAATGGAAAACTAGATTTGGGGAGCTACACTTGAAACACATTGTCACTTATAACTGAGTCTTTGAGAAAATTAAGTCCTAAACACACAGTATTTAAAAAGAATAGAGAATACCTTAGACTGTCCAACTTACCCAAAATAAATTGTTTACCAAAAATGCTGTGTCAGTGATCAAAGTATTCTAAGCATAGTAACAGTACCTGCAGGACTTTGTGAGCCCAGGAATGAACTCTCATCTTGTGAGGTGACCTCTATGGGAGATAGCTGAGAGTAGGTAACCTTGAACCTGACCAGTTGGTCTTAGTAAAACAGGGGCCAAATGTTATTTGAATGACCACTGAGAACAGTTAGTTTACCCCCTGGCTGGTGTGGCTCAGTGAATAGAGTGCCGGCCTGCAAACCAAAGGATCACTGGTTCAATTCCCAGTCTGGGCACAGTCTGGGTTGTGGGCCAGGTCCTCAGTTGTGGGCGCACAAGATACAACCACACATTGATGTTTCTCTCCCTCTCTTTCTCCTTCCCTTACTCTCTCTAAAAATAAACAGTATCTTTAAAAAAAAATAAGTTTAATTGGCATGAAGTACAAGTGTCTCTTATTAGAAAATCGATACTCGTACCACTAAGGAGGGATAGGCAAATCATTTAACATCACCAACTAAATGATTTATTTTGAACTTTCCTGTTCTGGTAACAGATATGTGGGAGAAAGATGGCTGAGGAGCCCTTTCCTGGCCTGGCTTGTGTGTGTGTACCTGTGTGTGTGCATTGGCTTTTGAGGGGAGGCGGTGAACACTAAATTAGAAGTCCCAAAGACCCAAGTTCCATTCTTGATTCTGCTGTGATCTTCAGTAAGTCATTTAACTTCTAAGCCTTGGTGCTCAATGACCAACAGATACAGGTGAAAGCACTTTACAGTTTCCAACGTGCTGCAAAAACATGCAAACTGAATCATTAGCTCTGTTTAACTACCTAGGTCAAATTGCCTGAGGAATAAAAGTAAATTATGTTGGAATAACTTTGATCCCCTCCACCTCAAAAAGTAGACAATTCTTCATGGTGCCAAAGGAACAGGCTTCTAGGAAGTTAAGTTTTATTTTATAATGCCTAATCACCACTGTGCTAACTTCATTCCTGTCTCTTTTTAATGCTGCCTTAGTATACGCTCCATTCAACATTCAATTAGCATGCCTGCTATGAGGTAAAGTATATTTTTACAAAATGTAGTTGGTTTTCTGCTTTCTTATTCTTTATTGAGATGATTACCTTGAACTGTTCTGAAGTAGGGATCTAGAGTTCTAAACAAGCTGCATGTTTAACACTGGACCATTTTTCATCTGCTTTTCCCATGTTAGGATGGGTGCAAGAGCTCCATTAAATGTTTTGATTTTAAAAAAATATTATTTTGTAAACCTATTGTTTTGTATCTGAAATCTGTTCCATTGAAAATGTGACCATGACTCAATAAACCCCCTTTTCACGGAGAGAGGTGCCCTGACCTCTGTCCACAGTAGCTTATTACAATCCCCTTTCTCCACCCTTCTATTTCCAAGGCCCTTCTCCCATTGTGATGTTTGGAGCCACCTGTGATTTAATTCTTCCATCCTCTTTCATAAAGAAACACTTGCAAATGGCTCATGTTATAACTTCATCTACCTGTCTAGAGAGGCAGGCAGAGGGTCCCTAACAGTGTATTTGGCTTAAATGTCAATGTGCAACAGAACCACCTGGAGGGCTTGTTAAAAGCCCCATGCTTGCCACCTTCCCACCTAGGTTCTGATGTTCTCGGCCTAGGGTGTGGGACCTGAGAATCAGCATTGTGAACAGCTTCCTGAGAGTTGCTGATGCAGCTGGTCTGGGGGCCACATTTTGGGAATGGCTGCCTATCACTACTGTGGGAAGGAGGAAGCCCCTGTTCCCATTCTTACCTTTTTCATCTTGGTAGCAGGAAGGATATTTGAGGTTGGGTGGATGGTATAAGAACTTCAGACACCCCAACAGGAGCAACATAGGCACTGTGAACCTCCTTGATGAATGTGAGTTAACATGAAGGTATGGGAGAGGCTTTCCATGGGCTCAGAGAGCTTGTATCAGTGGGGCAGCTTTGTGAAGAGGCCAAGCCACGTTTCTGTGCTCCTCCCTTTGTCTCTTCTTCACTATTATGAAGCCCCCTGGGACCCTGATCCCTGTTATGGGGCCTCCTCTGTTCTACTTGTCCTGCTTGGTGACGTGGGTTCACGTAGGAATTACACCAGGCAACAAGTGAACTTCAACACGAGTTCTAGAGCATGGTACCTTAACCAAAATTAAAGTGACCTAATAGTGGCATTTTCTGGTACTGTGACAAGTTGGTTGGGAAAGTGACAGCATTGATGTGTTATCTGACTTGTTTTCTTGTCACACAGGTACTTATCTATACTTATCTATATTTATGTCTAAGACTGGCTTAATGGGATCAAAAGCATCATTGTAAAAATCTTAGAAGTGGATAATCTTACATAACACATATTTGTGTGTATGCCCGCACACCTGTGGTATAGATAAATACAACTGTTCTTTTGCTGATAGTAATGGTTATGAGGATTATAATCAACTAATGATGTTTTCAAAATTGGTAGGGTTATCTTTCAGTGCTCATGATTTTACTATTTGTTTCTTTTTCTCTCTCCACAGAAACTCTCCAACTTTCAAATCATTTGAAGAAAAGGTTGAAAACTTAAAGGCAAGTAGAGAGGTGAACAGGGTCTTTGTGTTATCTTCTTTGGTGTGGGTAAATTACTCAAATCACTATCTGTTTCTAAAATAACAACTTTAATAACTTTAAATTATAAATGGGTATTTAAGGTGATCAACTTTTAATCAAATTTTTGACTATGTTGTAGCATGGTAGCATTCTAAGTGCTGAAAAGAAATGCATGATTTAAAAAACAATAGTACTTTAGAAGTTGTGATGCTCTTAGCATTATGCACTTCAAATACTTTTATAATTGGAGAACATTTAATATAAATTTTATTGTAGAAAATCAAAAGCAATATAGAAAGCACAAAAGTAAAAAAAAAAATTGGTCCTACCACCCAGAGACAGTGCTATATGTATATGATTCCTAATAGTTTTTAAAAAAGGATTAACTATACATCATAAACATTTTTTATGTCATTTAGTATTCTTTCTCAATATTATGTGTAATGGTTGCTTACATATGCCTTATAATGGATATTGTTTGTTCAATAATCGATTATTGGACATTCTTATTATGATGATGATCCTATGGTGATAATCATTGCTGATTCACTGTTTTTTGATTGCTTTGATTGCTTCACTGAATAATTGCTTCAGTGAAGTTGGAGGTTTTCCAATAATGATTAGCTTTATTAACTTGTAAATTATATTATCTTCAAGATTATATTCAAAATTATAAAAGCATCCACTCTTAGGATCACAAGTCACTGGAAAGGTCATTTAGTTCCCATCTACTGTGCAGTCTTCTCTACAGAGTTTGGGCAAAGCCCGTATGTTCATTTCTTCCTAAACTAATTCTGATAATTATGGTGGATATTTTTTAAGGATTAAAATGAGTATCTTAAATGTTTTATATAAATCAACTTAAAATCAAATATTCAGATTTAGTTTTTTAGAATTGTGATGTAGTCCCTTATTTTTATTTATTTTTTGAAGGTTTTTTTTTAGATTTTATTCATTTTTTAGAGAGAAGGGAAGGAGAGAGGGAGAGATATACATCAGTGTGTGGTTGCCTCTCGAGTGCCCCCTACTGGGGACCTGACCCACAAACCAGGCATGTGCCCTGACTGGGAATAGAACCAGAGACCCTCTAGTTTGCAGGTCAGCACTTAACCCACGGAGCCACACCAGCCAGGGCTGTAGCCCCTTATTTTTAAATTATAGAAGCCGGGTCTGCTTATGGAGAGAAAACCAAACCCTGTTAGGTTGTAATCAAGGCCATAGGTGATGGCAAATTAAGTTAGTGCCAATGGGACAAAGTCAAGAGATGTTTAGTATTTAGAAACAACAGACAAAAAGGTAGTGATTGATCAGATGTGGAGTAAGAAGGGGACATATCACCAGATCACAATTACTCCCACGTGCGTGAGTTGTTTTAGACACGCTGAATTGTAAGGAGTCTTTAACATTTTCTTATGATCAAGGAATGTGTCTTAATAGATTAATATACAGTGGATACAAGCTATTCACATTTTCCAAAGATTTTGGATGGACGACCAAAAAGGAATGAGAAAGAAAATTTCAGGTAGATTCCAGTTGTTAATGAGTCTCTGGCCAGTCAGGTAAGACTGAGCTAAGAACAAGGTCAAGTTAAACCCACTGTGAGTTGTATCCTTGGTCACTGACTGGTTTCTCAATGTAGTCACTTCCTTGTTGTTCAGTAATGAGATGTAACATAGATATATCAGTGTTGTTGAGGATGAAGTGACATATATAAGGGCTTTGAACGTATAGAATATTGTACAAATGTAAAGTAAAGCAGGTATCTTCATTGAGACACATTTATTGACCCAGTTTCTGGCCAGATAAGTTGTAGTAGTACTTCACACTATACAGGCTGTAGGGGGCACCTGGAGATCGTGTTAAAGTGCAGATTTCAGTTTAGTAGACGGATGGAGGTGGGGAGGTGGAGCTGAGATTCTGTATTTCTAACAAGCTCCCAGGTGATGTCTGCATCCTTGGGCCACACTCTAACTAGCAATGGGTGAAAAAGTAGGGAAGATACATATAACTTTCCTTTGTTGTAGTCAATCATGTATGTGAATGAGTGTTGCTGAATGCACAATTTGATGGACAACAAAGTGTCATCCAAATATAAAGAGAATTCAATTCACATTTTAGAATAATAGGCCTTTCAGAGTTCTCCAGACAGATTTCCCTGTAAAGAACAAACAGCAGATAGGGAAAAACAGGAGAGGCAGAATTTACGAACCTGAATATTTCAGCAGGGAAGACTACATGTTTTTCTACTGAACTGCACCAAACACTACAACAGTACTAAACTCCCTATGTGTAAAATAATTAACCACTGAGCTATTGGTCCCTGATTTGTTCTCCAAAGCAAAATATGAGTTAACTTTATGCAGACCCACGTAAGTGTTTTTCACAATGTCTTTTTCCTTTCTGAACTTTCTAAAAGTCGAAAGTAGGGGGGACCAAGCCTGCCGGTGGTGATTTTGGAGAAGTCTTGAATTCAACTGCAAATGCTAGCGCCACATCCGCGGAACCTCTTCCAGAACAGACTCGGGAGGGTCCGTAAGGTCCTGCCTTTGTTCTGCTACCCACTGCCAGATGCTGCCAGCAAGACCCAAGCACATCTTGTCAATGTTCATTGCCGTGAATTCCCACCCCATGCACTTTTATTTAGCCTTACATATTTCTTTGACCAAATAGTCTGTGGATTGAACAAAATAAAAGTATCTTCACCTCTGTACTTGGGAAACACCCTTCAATGGGCATTTCAGGCCCTTTATTTAGGAAGCACCATTACAAAAATGTGTGTAGTATACCTGGGGGCCCTCACTAGAATGAAGTGAGTAAGCAGGTTATCATAACGGTGTTCCTACTTTACAAAATTGCTCTGGATTGGGGATGCTGGTTTGATCTTTGTTTTCTATGATTTTCTATTTTTCCTTTATGTACCTCTATGTATTTGATTTCTAACTAAAATTGTTCCTTTAAATTTTCTGAATCCTGGTTATTAAAAGTCTTGGCATAATTTTCTTTACCTCCAAAGAACTACCAGCTACAAAAATTATTTTTGAGTAGACACTGTTTTGGTGTAAGGTCATTTTATATCTTGCGTGTCTGAAGACACCAGACTAAGTAATCATTCTACATCCAACTTCTTAAGAGTTTTATAAGTGACGATATGTACAATAATCCAAACTCCTTAGTGACTGGAGAGTGGACCCCTCACATCCTTGGCACCATGTGACAATAATCATTTCAGTGTACTAGTACTTATGCCTCTTACATCAACCTATTTTTCACCAGATTAAATTTGAGTTTCAGAGTAAACTGTGTATTTACTTTGAGTCCAGCATATTGTATTATCAGTAGGCTGAAATAGGAACACTCATCAAATATTCAAAAGTCAGAAAGGTTTTAGATCTAGTTATACTTAAAAATGCTAAAATCAATCACATTAGGGGAAACATCCCTGTCTTCATTTAATTTAGCACCATTTAAAAAATAAGAAGCACACAGACTAGTGTTAAGTTGAAAAAAATTTACATGAAGAGGTTGGTGATAACTCCAGAGAATTTAATGCATTAATAAAAATCAACTCATTTCCTACCTATATGTTTTCAGTGTGTTAAAAATTATTAAATGATTCTATAGACATTGACCCCTACTTCAAAAACTGGGTGTCAGGGCCGAATGCACCAGAGCCTTTGGAAATATCTGCATTGAGGCAATGGTGCTCTGTTAATTCTAATAGTTACTTATTCATACCACTACCTTTTCCTTATACTGTATATGGATATGCCTACAATGCTGTATTTGTTATTTATCAAGTTGTGATTGTTTTATTATTGTTTATGCCAAATGTTAATTGCCAAGCTTGGAGTGACCTAAAGCATTTTTATAAAGCATGACTAGATTTACTTCAACATAAATTATCTTAGGAAATCGACATTTGAAAATGCCGTGTTGACTGTTATAATAAAAAAACATGATGCCTGTCTTACTAGAGCTTTTGTTAGCACTTTAGATACAACTGAAACTCTGCTCTATTACATGTGAAAAGCTTAATAAATTACATACACCAATAGTATAGGTCTCTATATTATTATGAGACCCATTGGTTGGTCTGGAAACAGCTTGTTGTATTAAATAGTCGATGGGTGTCTATGCTTTTTTTTTTTTTTTACCATCTGCTTTAAATCATTATACATATTATAAATTACTTCCTTATAGAGGATTTTAAGGCAAGGGTCATTGAAGCATTGTCCCAGAGGAGTGATCTGTTTTTTTAAAAAATAGAAATATTGTGGCTACTCAGCATAACCATTAAGTTATATTTTTCTGTCAACTATGTCATCTTTCAACTTTATCAAAATAACTTTTCATCATATTGTTTCTTAAGCATCCTGCCATTACTATCTTGTCAACAAGGCAAAATGGAGTAAGATGGCAGTATTTTTAGTTAAGTGAAATATCTTCAAGTCTCTTTAGCTTATGGGGAGAAGTGATGGAAATAGGTGTGGGAAGTAGGATGGGTGTATGTGGGTAATGACAATGGCTGTGAAAGAAGAAATCAGAATCACTACACTTAATCTATAAACGACTTAATCTACTATACAGTAAGTTGCCTCTTAAAAGTAGTCAAATGTAGAGGGAGGATGAATTTAGAAAAACAGACATGGTTTTAGAAAAATTATTCATAATGATCTTTGTGGAAGACTCAATGTCATGAGCTCACAGTTGCACTCTATTGTGTTTTGTTTGACACTTTAAGAAAACAGCAAATTGAGAGCAAATCTCAGATATTCAAGGATTCCAGAAGCATCTGAGAAAATAACCCCTGAAACTGTCATCTCCTAACAAAGGAATGTCTTTGGTTTATAGAGTTTGTGGGAAATAAAGCAAGAATTCTAATGCTATGAGACCAAAGTAATCAATGGAAGAGAGTAGAACACACTGGATTATCATCTTACTAACTCAAAGAAACAATTGAAATAGAGAAAAAGCGTGTTTAATTTGGAATCACTATTTCTGGATCTGTTCATCAAGAAGTGTACACTGTCTATTTCTCTTTTGTATAGTATTTGTAAACAATAAATATTCTATAATTTGGGTATGGGTCTTTATGTATTACCTGTCTATTGAGGAAAAATGTAACAACTTCTCTCCAGACCCTCCATGTCCTGGACATGGAAAAAACCATAGGCAGCTATCAAACAAAACAGAATCAGTGTATCAAACAAAACAGCCCTGACTGGTGTGGCTCAGTTGATCGTGCCATGTTCCACTAAGTGAAAGGTCTCTGGTTTGGTCCCTGGTCCGGGCATATGCCTGGGTGCAGGTTTGTCCCTGGTCAGGGTGTGTTCAAGAGGCAACCCATCAATGTTTCTCTCCCTCTCTTTCTCCTTCCCTTCCCCTGTAAAAATAGTCTTTTAAAAAAATAAACAAAAAAACCCTTAAAAGGTTATATGCTGACCACTGAGAGGCATTTGTCAGTGAGTACGTGCTGTGTGGGTCAGAGGTAATGCTGCATGAAGTCCTGTGTCACGATCACATACATTTATTCATTTATTTTTAAAAACAATTTTATTGAGGTATAATTGAAATACAAAAGGCTCAAATTTAAAGTGTACAGTTTGATGTTTCAACATATTTATATACTCATGAAACCATCACCAGTCAAGATAATGAACATATCTACTGTCCCCTTTACCAGTTTCCTTATGCCCTTTTGTAATCACTCCCTCCTGCTCTCTTCTACTTACCCCATCTGCTTTGTCTCTATAGATTAGTTTACATTTTCTAGAATTCCATATAAATTGAATCATATTGTAGACATTTCTTCATAACTCTTAAAACCCACATGACAAATCAGATTTTGCCCTTAGTGAGAAGACCATTAATTAGTGACTATCCCATTGTAGTTAGATTATAGGGACCATGGTGGGTGACAGTAAACATAAAAGCATTATCACTTTTAAGTAAACTTACAAACCTTAGACTTCACAATTTTCATGTTCTTCTGAAATCAAAATAATCCAAAATAACTCAATTTGGAAGCCACGAGAGGGCAGGGCCTGCATGTGCCTGTCACCTGCCAGGATTTCATATTTAAATAAATGCTATAGGTCAACTAAAATTCTTGCCAACTCTCGTATGTAACTTTGATGTTACTTAGGTTGGCTGGCAGTAATTATTTTAATGTGGTGGTTTTCCTAGAACACAGAATAAAACAAACAAGTTTGTTACTTGAATACTTTAGGTGGGTAGTATCTTTCACTTTAACACTCTCCATTTCAATGTGCTTTAAAGCCTCCCCCTTGGATTCTAGGCTTGAGTGTCTGTTATTTTCCAGTTTGACTATTTTCAGGAATTCCCTTCTTTCAAGTTCTTAAATGTTATTGCCTATCCTCACTCATCTTCTATTGGGTTGGCCAAAAAGCTCATTTGGTTTTTTTCCATAAGATGGCTCTAGTAGTGCTGAGTTGTCCTGAACTTCATTCAAAACAATTTTGTTAGATTGTATTGAGACAGCTGTCATATCAACGTGCACTTTGAAAAAAACATCAAAATTGGTGAATGTTTTTGTAGCCATTTTTAATATTGAAGATGGAAGAAAATACCCAACATTTTCAACAAATTATGCTTTATTATTTTAAGAAAGGTAAAAACGCAAATGAAATGCAAAAAAAAAATTTGTGCAGTGTATGGAGGTGGTGCTGTGGCTGACTGAACATGTCAAAAGTGGCTTGCAAAGTTCAGTGCTGAGATTTTTCACTGGATGATGCTGCACAGTGGGGTAGACCAGTTGAAGTCGATAGCGACCAAAGTGAGACACTGAGAACAATCAACTTTCTACCACACAGGATGTAGCCAACATACAGAAAATATCCAAATCAATAAAGTTATTGGTGAAAATGAAAAACGTGTTTTACTTTCTGGAAAAAATTAAACGATTTTTTGGCCAACCCAATATATATTATCTCCTTAATGGTCTTATTCATCTCTGTGGCTGAAAAGACAATCTAGAGTGACATTAATATCTCCCCAATGTATGGTTAGCTCTATCCTTTCTTCCAGGTTTTCATGCATGCTTCAGAAGCATGAATTTCTAATCACCTCCTGGTCATCTCCATTTAAGCCACTAGTAGCCACTATTTATTGAGTTTTCAGGAGGTGTTGGGCATTGTACAATACACTCATTTCCTTTGGTATTTTACTCAAGGGTGTGGCAGTGTCACCTTTTTAATATTTTTATTTATTTTTAGAGAGAGGAGAAGGGAGAGAGAGAGAGAGAGAAACATTATCAGTTGCCTCTTGTATACCCCCAGCCAGGAACCAAACCCACCACCTATGCATGTGCCCTGACCCAGAATGGAACCAGCGACCTTTCATTTTGTGGGATGAGGCCCAACTGACTCAGCCACACCAGTAGTGAAAGTGTTACGTTTTTATAGATGAGATCACAGCCAGGCCATGAACTATTTCCTATTCACTTTCCTTGCCATCAGCCATTACTAATATTTTTACAAAGCACAGTAACAATTTGCAAGCTATAGGGGAGGGTGTCAAACTCATTTTCACTGGGGGCCACATAAGCCTCATGGTTGCCTTCAAAGGGCTGAATGTAATTTCAACTCCTTAATAGTTAAGGAGTAGCTATATTTATACAGTCCTAAAATTATTTCAGCCCTTTGAAGGCAACTGCAAAGCTGACTGGGCCCCGGTGAAAATGAGTATGAAACCCCTGCTATAGGGGAAGAAAGAGGCCTGTTGTTAAAGAAGGTGTGGTTCAAGGGGTAGTGCAAGGTCAAAATCCCTAAGATGTCCTGAAGATGTTAAAGTGCTGCATCAGAGCTGATGTTACAGTTGGTGACTGACCAGGCACGGACAGTGTGTGGATATTACAGTTCCTCTTATTGACGCTTCTGACGCACTACCAAAGGCAGAGAACTTAGCATAACTTGAAATCAGTTGATATGAACTCACTCGCCACGTTAAAAACTTGAGGATTTGTCCCAAAATGCCTGTTGTCACAATCATCTGGCTGAGGTAGGAAAAGAACATAATAAATCTACTGAATTTAAGAGCGGGGGTATTACTAATCCCACTTATCCTGTAGACAGTGATGTAGTTAAGTTTACACACACTTCCTTAAATTTAACACAGGGTCTAATAACTTGGTTTTACAAGTGAGGAAACAAATTCACATTAAATTGGCTTGCCTGGGGTCAGGATTAGAGTCAGGACTAGAATTAAGCATTCTTAAGGTCACAGGCCAATGCTTGTTATAATTTACCACACTTTTCCCTGAAGGGAAGAAGGAAGTAGCAACAGAATAATGCAAAAATATCTTACCCAAGACTTCAGTAAAGGCCAAGGAAAATAAATGGTTTAAGTGCCAGGAAAATGGAACACACCTGGAATAAAATTTATCTTAAGCCCCTTACTGAATTTGTAAGGACTACCCTACAGTTGGCTAAGTCTGTAAGCACGTGATTCATACAGTTATGCACCATTCCAAGGTTAGTGTAGTTCTAGTGCTCTATATATTATCTGATTATACAATGGACAAGAACAAGATTACAGCAGGGATTATGGTCATACATAAAAATCCCTTCTGTCAAAGTACTTACTTGTAAGTGAATCGGAAAGGGTACTTGCCACCTTCCTCCAAAGTAACTAATTACATATAAATAATTGCATAACTAATATAAAATTGTTGGGTGGAAGATGGGGTGGATAGCTTGATTTGCAAAACTTTATGAAAGGTGTTTGGCTCAGTTTTGAAGAGTGTGGACTAATTCTGGGAATTAACATTGGCAAGAAAAGGGAGGAAAAATCACCAGTGAAGTGGGCTGGGAGGGGCTCTGGTAGTGCCTATTTAGGCACATTCTGAAATTTCTCAATTGCCTAAAAGATTATAGATTTGTATAGGTGACAAACAGGTCTCAGAAATATTAGTATTTTTTTAAGATTTTATTTATTTTTAGAGTAGAAGGGAAGGAGAAAGAGAGGGAAAGAAACATTAATGTGTGGTTGACTCTCGCTGGCCCCCAACTGGGAACCTAGCCAGCAACCCAGCATGTGCCCTGACTGAGAACCCCTCCGCAACCCTTTAGTTCACAGGCCCGCACTCAATCCACTGAGCCACACCAGCCAGGGCACACATATTAGTATTTTTGTGAGGTGGGTGGACTAAAGGCAGACAAGGCAAAGACAGATAAATTGAATCCAGGATTTCACAAATGTATGAAAAGGGATCAACCATCCAATAGCAAAATTCCTGCCCTCAGAGAATTTACAAAGGGGGTACAGAAGCTGAACAAAGCTTAATATGTCAACTATATGACATATTAAGAAGTGCAAAATGGAATAGAGAAAACCGGGGGAGCACCATAGTATGTATTTTTGGTTCCAATTAAGACCTGAAGAGCGGTGGGGGATGAGTCTAGCGCCTACCTGGGGCGCACGCGAAGGCGGAGGGACCAGCGAGCGTAGTAGCATTACAGAACTTACAGCAGGACAAGGCCCATGGGATGCCTGGGAGGGCGAAATTCCTGGGGCGAAAAACGCTTTCCCCCTAAACTAAGCGGATGTCTGCCAGAAGTGGACCGTTAGTTAATGACTTAAGTCTTCCCATGTTACCGTACCTCGCCTCCAGCTCCGAATACGCGCTGACTGCGCCTCGCCGACTGCACCTTGCCGGCCGCTCGTTAGTGCTTTGCGGCAGGTGGGCGGAGCTTCCGTTACTCCACCCGTGACCTGACGGAGAGTTTAAAGGTCAAAGGTTGTAGCTGGAGCTGTCATGGCGGCGCTGTGTCGGACCCGTGCCTGCACTTCCGAGAGTCATTTCCTGCGCTTGTTCTTCTTCTCTCGGCAATGTCGAGGCGCAGGTACTGAGAATGGCTCCGGAAGCGAGAGTTCTGAATTCACGGAGTGTAGAACGCACGCAGGCGGCTTCGCGAGCGCTCTGGAGCGGCAATCGGAGCTGCAGCACCAGCAGGAGCTTGGGCGGAAGAGGGTAAGACGCAGGTGCTGTGCCAGAGACGCGGCAGGCGGGAAGGGAGTAGGGCGGAACCCGGCGTGGGTAGGTGCGGCCCTGAGTCGGGCGGGCCCTGACTTAAGCGGCGGAGCCGGGAGTCTGGAAGGAGCGGGGCTTTGGGGGGGTGGGGCTGAGATACTGGGCGGGGCCTGGCGTAGGGATTGGAACGCGGATCGGGGGTGCTTTTTGGCCCACTGGCCGCTTGGAACTGGGGACGTGGTTGCTGTTTTTCCTCCTCTTGTTCTTTTGTGCGGTATTTACATATGAACCTGCCTCGTCCACACTCTTTTGCTCGTGTCTTCCTTGAGGCAATATGGGGCGAATGTGACTCACACCGAAGAGGCTGCTGAGCTCTCTGCTTGTCTTGTTTTGGACTGTAGCTCCAGTGTGGTGCCTAGTGCAATTCAGTGGATAGGTAAATGAGAGAACTACTGTCTTTATGAACTTGAGCAAAACAGTTTAACCTGTCATTGTGCCTCACTTCTCTGTAAATGACTTTTAAAAATTCCCATCCGATTCAGACAATACTTTTATAAAGTACAATAGAATTGGTAGATAAAAGAAATGGAAGAAATAGATATAAATGCAAGCCAGATTTTTAAAAATTATTAGATTCAGCGTACGTAAAATTAGATGTCTGGCACTATTAAGTTACATGAAAACAGTATCTCTACGTACCTCCTTGGGGACCAGTACCAAACAGTTCACAGACTGGTAGTGTCCTGGATTATAGGGAAAAAAAATACCTGGCATCTAGCACAGTGCTTGACCCTTAGTGGGCTCTCAGTAAGTGTTTGACAAATGAGTGAATGAATAAATTGTACACATAGTGCATGTTTGAACTTCAAAAACAGTTTTATAAATGGAAATAGTACAGGTTTGAACATATCAGTTGTGAGCTCATCCAGAATAATAATTGATCAAAACAATTAGAGTAATAGGATAAATGTAAATACTTTTGATTTTAATGTTAATTGGAAATGTTCAGTGCTTTTTTGACTTTGTGTATTTGTGATGAGAAATATGAACAGTTATTAGGTGTAGAGAGATTCAACTTTATGAAAAAAACTTTCACTTTATTTTTTTTTAAATCCTCACCTGAGGATATATTTATTGATTTTAGAGAGAGAGGAAGGGGGAGAGAGAAACATCGATGTGAGGGAGAAATATCGAAATATCGATAGGTTGCCTCCCATGCATGGCCAACCTGGGATGGATCTTGCAACCTAGGTATGGGCCATGACCAGGGATCAAAACTGAAACCTTTTGATGTATGGGACAATGCTCCAGCTAACTAAGCCACCTAGCCAGGTATTCACTTTACTTTTTGAAGTTTCTTGTGCTGTTTAATTGACAAGTATTCTTGGGATGAATAAAGTTCATCTCTATTGTGTGCTCAGGATTTTTGAAAAATTAATTTTACAAAGCAATATTTGCTTACTTTAAAAAATTTAAATAGCATTGATGGTTATTATGGGAAGTGTTAAAGTCCCCTTTTCTCTTTTCCTCATTTTCTCAAGACTGGAGGGTATATTTTATAAAGTGCAACTTTTAGAGATTTTATATATGCACATATAAATATAAGCTAATTAAATACAAGTAGTCGTACTTAAAAATGCACAAATTGGTTGGTACAGTTTTGAACTATATTATTATTGTTTCAGAGTGTAAGCTCTGGATTCGGACAGTGCTGGTTTCAATTATGGTCTGTCAGTGGATGTGTGTACCCATTGATTTAATTCTTATCCTTAAAGTACAGACTTATGTGTCTATATGTATGCCTCAGAAATAAGTGATATTCAGTAAGAGCCAAGCAAATTATCCTTTAAAGGAACTTTTTTCTGCAGGTAGGAATTTAATCAAGGACAGTTCATGAATTCCTTATCTCAAATTTCTGTGATGTTACTACTTAAAAGGATATCAAATTTATTTATTTTTTTAGCTGTGAATGACATATTTTTTTATTGTTGTTCAAGTACAGTTGTATCCATTTTTACCCCTTCCCCCAAATCCCCCAGTCCCTGCCTCCCACCCTCGAACATAACCCCTTTGACTTTTTCCATGTGTCCTTTATACATGCTCCTTGATGGCCCTTCCCCTATAAACCCTCTCTCACCTCCTGTCTGGTCACTGTCAGTTTGTTCCTTATTTCCATGTCTCTGGTTCTAGTTTGCTCATTTGTTTGTTTTGTTGATTAGCTTCCACTTGTACATCACATCGTATGGTATCTGTCTTTCACCACCTGGCTGATTTCACTTGAATTGCCACCGAAAACTAAAAATGGAACTGCCTTTTGACCTGGCAATTCCACTGCTGGGATTATACCCTAAGAATCCTGAAACACCAATTCAAAAGAACCTATGCACCCCAATGTTCATAGCAACACAATTTACAATAGCCAAGTGCTGGAAGCAACCTAGGTGCCTATGAATAAATGAGTGGATCCAAAAACTGTGGTACATTTACACGATGGAATAGTGTGCAGCAGAAAGAAGGAGCTCCTACCCTTTGTGACAGCATGGATGGAACTGAAGAGCATTATGCTAAGTGAAAAGGATGTCAAATTTAAATGACATGACGTATTCCATTGTTTTGTGCAGAGGGATGCCCTCTTTCCATGCTCACTTACCCACTTTTCTTTTCCTTTGCTTCATTACCTTTAATATTGGTTTATGCATCTGTCTTCAACTAGTTCCCCACACACCCCCCTACCCCCAGGGTAAGGGCCAAGTTCTTTTCATTTCTGTAACCAACAAAACATGTATAGAGGACTAGTAAAAGATATGTATTTTAAGTCTGTTAGCTTTCTGTCTTTTTTTTAATTTAATTTATTTTTTTAAAGTGTTTTAGAACCGTTAACCCTCTTAGGTCTGTGGAGATTTGTAGAACCTGTTAAACTGAGAGCTGTGCTGTAGCTGATCACCCATCCATCGTACAGCCACAAGGTGGCAATAATTGAGCAAAGAATTGGTTTTCTACTATATGAGTATTACTGTTTCTTAAGGGTAGAGGATGGCATATTACTCTTCAGCACAGTGAAAAAATGATTTGCAAGAGTGTTTAAGGCCACACAATAGAACATTTTATTGTTTTAAGATGGAGGATAACATTTTACTATTTTAGCTTATCTATGTAGAATATTGATGTTACAAGACAGTTTATAGTTTCATTTTAGTGATATATTAAATAGACTTTATGCAAATATTTTTAAAATGTTACTTTTAATTTTATCATGAATATTTTTATTGGCATTTTTTACTTCAAAATGCTGGAATATTCCAGACCAGAGAATTTTTAACAGGTATTTTATATTTTCAGAATACTGGGAAAACCCAAAACTACAGTTTATTTACTGGATTTGTTTCACTATAAGGTGGAAAAGTCTCATATTTTTAGTGTAAGTTTTAAGTGTGCTAAGTTAATATAGTGGTAATATCATATAGTTTTATTTAACACTGTTTTCATACTAGTATTATATTGGCAACTTTAAAAATTATACCCATATTTGAAAAACTTACATGTAAAGGAATGTTGAAAACTTTTCTGGTTTTAACCATGGTGCCTCTGGTTTTACATTAGGGGATTCTAGGAGCCTTATTTCTGAGTTAGTAATAAAAATCTTCTGAAATCTTCAGTATCATAGTGCAATCTAACATTTCAAAGCATGTTTAAAGGAAATGACCAGTTAATATAAAGACAGTGAAAGAGTGTGTTGAAGTAGATATAAATCTCTAGGGAAAGTAAGTTTTTACCAATACCAATAAAATGCTTATAAATAATACTATACCTTTCTAAAGGAGAAGAATGAAAATATTCTGCATGTATTTGTTTCATGTGTAGTCATATGATTTGATTATAAACAATCAGACTCTTATGACTTCTCAGATCAGCATTAGGTTTTAGTATTTATATATCTTTCTTAAGTCTCGCTTTTGCTCAGTAATCTCACTCCCTCCTTTTAATGTGTTTGGATTTTGTTTTACTTTGTTTTTTTCTAAAGCCACATTAAATTTTTCTTGTAATTATATTAAATTTTGTAACACGATTATAACTCTTAGGTTTATTTTGACTGGCATTAAATAACAGGAAATAAAGGAAATCCACATTTGAGTGGAGCCTGGTTTGTAGGGATTTGGGAATAAAATTCAACAGGGTTGATTCAGTTTAAACCTTTGGAAACTCTGGTGTTTGCAATGGACAGAGGATGAATGGTAGACACTCTGCCCAGGAGTAGGTGACTCAACAAGTCCCCTGACCTAGTTGAGATGTTGTGTTCTCCCAAGGGAAATAAGTGCACACTGAGGCAGAGAGTATTGATCCCAGAGAAATTAAAACCTACAGTGCTTTCGTATAAAGAGCTATTCACAAATGTTCTTAACGGTTTTACTTGTAATAGCCCAAACTGGAAACAGCCCGGATGTCCTTCAGCTGAGCAATGGTTAGACAAACTTTGGTCCATCTGTACCATGGAATACTACTTGGCAATAAAAAGGAACAAGCAATTGATACACATCAGCTTGAATGACTCTCAAGGGAATCACGTTGGGTGGAAAAGGCAGTAAACAAAGGGTTATGTTTTATATCATGTGATTCCATTTGAGTAACATTCTTGAAATGACAGAATCATAGAGATGGAGAACAGATCAGTAGATGTTAGGGAAGAGGAGATAGCAGAAGGGAGATAGAGAGCTTAAAAGGACATCGCAAGGTGTCCTTATGGTGCTGGAACTATCCTGCAACAGGGTGGTGGTGGTGAATGCAGGAACCTCCACATGTGATGAAATTGTATAAAAACTGGTGAAATCAGTTTCCTGTGTCTTACAAGATGTTACCATTGGAAGAACTGGGTAAACGGTGTAGGGGTTTTCCATGTATTATTTCTTAAAATTGAGTATGTATTTACAATGGTCTCAAAATAGAAAGTTTAATTTTTAAAAAATCATTTCATTAGTCTGTCAGGTCCAGCATTGAAATGACCAGTGAATTCTGTAAGCCTAAGCCCATTTTCCCACATCATTTCCTGTAAAATGATTTCTTTGGTTAGAGGCAATGCTGTGCGGAGTACTATAACAACGAATACAAAATTCTCTGTTTATGAATAGTGCTTTTGATAGAAGCTTTGTGGGCAGGGAAGGCAAATCCATGTTCAGAGTATCTATTCCAGTGATAATACATTCATTTAGAATGGTCCTATGTAAATCAACCTGCCACCTGGTGGCTGGCTGATTGTTCCAGAGAGTGATGTTATATTGGAAGCTTAGTACTGGTCTGTGTTCTTGGCACTTGGTCATTTAGCAGTGTTGGTAGCCAGATCAACCTGGGCAAGTAGAAGTCATTGTTTCTAAATCCACACAAGCTCCATCCCACAAAAATTCAGGGTCCTACCACCATGGTGATATTTCTAGTTGGACAATGGTCTGGGACATGTTGAGGTACCCTCTGACTTCTAAAACAGAAGCACATCCCCGCTGCCATGACCACTTTGTTCTTGAACCCATGTGTGAGGGACAGGAATAGCTAAGGAAAGAGGTTGACTGACATCTACAGGACTGGTTACCATGTCCCCCAATTATTAAAATTCCTCTCTGCTGAAAAAATCATTCACATATGACTCATTTATTTTCTCACTTTGTGTCGATTCATAGAGGTCTGTTTATATGTCTTTCCCAGACAGTCTTGTCATCCGTTTTCTAATCATGTTCCTCATAAATCCCTGACCATCCAGCAAAATCATTAGTCACTTCACACAAATCAGCATAAATCTATACTTTAGCCATGTATTTGTCCAGGCAAAAGGATCACTTGGGTGCACTGCTCAACATTCTGCCCACTGGGAAGCTATTCCTTCACCACTGTCCTACCGGGCTGTCGCAGCTCTGCCCTGTGAGTCTCCTGGAGAGGTCTGTTAGAGTCTCCATTCTGCGTTTGTATGGGGCACACGCTTCCAAGCACCACCACATGTGCCAGGTTGTAAATGCCAAGCAGTAGAATAGCTTGTCGGGTGGCCTGGACCTGTTGCAGAGCCATGTCTTGTTCTGGGCCCCACTCAGAATTGGCAGCTTTTTGAGTTGGTAAAGTTGGAGAAGCATGTTCAAATAAGGTATTTGTCGCCTCCAGAATTCAAAGAGACCCACTAGAGCCCTGGCTGAGTGGCTCAGTTAGTTAGAGCATTGTCCTGTACACAAAAAGGCTGCAGGTTTGATCTCTGGTCAGGGCACATGCCTAGGTTGCAGGTTCAATCCCTGGTTGGGGTGTGGAGAGGAAGCAACTGATCCACGTTTCTTTCTCACATCAGTGTCTGTCTGTCTGTCTCTCTCTCTCTCTCTCACATTCTCTCTCCCTCACTTTCTAAAATCAGTAAACATATCCTTGGGTAAGGATTTAAAAAAAAGAGAGAGACCCACTAGGCATTGAGCTTTTTTCTAGTGGTAAGAAAGGGTATCCCAACATAACCCAGACCACTGGCCCCAGGAATGTCATCAAGGCCTGGCATTTTTGTGGGGTTTATTTCTCATCCTCTGGCATACTTGACTTACCATGTGTCTAGAATAGTTGCAGTTTTCTTATTCCAGGCTCAATCAGCATGTGTAGTGGACCAGCATGATGTCCCGTGGAATGGAGTAGCCATCAAAGTCCTTGTAGACGATGTTGTGACATAGAGCTGGAGAATTTGTATAACCATGAGGTATATAGTTATTACTTGCAGGTCTAGGAAAAGAAAGCATTTGTTAGATCAGTTATTGCCTATCAGGTGCTGGGGGGGATATTCGATTTGCTCTAGCTATGAAATCACATCTGGAATAATAGCTGCAACTGCAATTGTCACTTGATTAAGTTTATGATAGTAAATTGTCCTTCTCTAAGAACATCTTTTCTGCAGGGCCACATAAGCAAGTGAATGGGCATGTGGTGGGAATCCCCCCACACGGCACCTTCACGTCCTTGTGGCACTAATTGCTGCAGTGCCTCCAGGAATGCAGTGTAGCCTTCAATGTAGTTATTCGGTAGGCGGGGAATTCTAGGGTCTTCCACTTGGCCTTTGCTACCTTAATAGCCCTCCCTCCATAGATAAGGGCACAGCTTTTCTCTTTTCCTCTTCATACTTGCTCCTTCTTTGACTTCACATGACAATGATGACTTTTCCAGCACTTTGGCAGCACAGTTTTGCCATATCATATTCTAACCCCTTCATTTCCAGTTTCTTTCACTTGCAGGTATAGTGGGTTGGCCAAAAACTTGTTTGGTTTTTCCATAAAATGCCTCTAGTAGTGCTTAGTTATCTTTAACTTCATAGGGAACAATTTTATTAGATTGTATAGTGACAGCTGTCATATTGGCATGCATTTAAAAATATATTAAAATCAGTGAATTTTTGTAGCCATTTTAATATTGAAGATGGAAGAAAATACCTAACATTTTCAGCATGTTATGCTTTATTATTTCAAGAAAGCTAAAAGTGTAATTGAAGCACTAAAAAATAGATTTGTGCAGTGTATGGAGAAGGTGCTGTGAGTGATTGAACATGTCAAAAGTGGTGTGCAAAGTTTCATGCTAGAGATTTCTTATTGGATGATGCTCCACAGTCAGGTAGAGCAGTTGAAGTTGATAGTGATCAAATTGAGACATTCATTGAGAACAGTCAACATTATACCACACGGGAGATAGCCCCCCCCCACGGGAGATAGCTGACACACTCAAAATATCCAAATAAATCAAGTTATTAGTGAAAATGAAAAATGTGTCTTTTATTATGGAAAAAACCATACAGACCTTTTGGCCAACCCGATACCATAATTTCTATATCATTATCACCTGGAATGATCTTATCTTCAAGTTCTCAAACTCCTGAGCCCTTTCTTGGACCACAGTTTACCCTCATCATGGTCTCCAGATCCGTGATTACACCTTTATCTACCAGTCTGTCAACCTTTTTTCTGGATCTCCATCTCTTCATACTGAGTCTGGACCACCTGATAGACATTCTGACATCCTGGAATCACTACTCTTCCGTAGACCCTCCTGGGGAGGGGGGGCTCCACCTGCAGAGCCCCGCCCCCCGCCATCTGCCATGGATGAGAATAAGTCTACCAAGACATGATCTGCTTGGGGAGGAAAGGTGGCCGATCTCTCAAAGGAGAAGGGCCAAGAGCCTTTTCCTCAATGGGCTTTTATTGGGTTCAGTTTGCACAGGAATACAGGTAAAGCTCATCAATCATTGTCAGGCAATAAGGATCAAACAATAGATGACAGACAAAGAACTCTGAGGGCTTATTCTGAGTTAAGGTCAGTTAGCTAAAGGGCTATAAGATTTTGGGAAACAAACTCATTTCATGCTTGGACCCTTATCATTTAAATTGAGGGTATAAACAAAGCAGGTTTCACAGGGTTTTATGCATTCTTTCTTAGGCCTGATCGCCTGGGGGGGAATCCGCCCTTTCCAGCACAGGACTGCACTGCCCTCTGTCATTGTTTCAGGCTTAAGTCAGGCAGGGGAAGTAAGGTAGCCAAGAGATTAGGAGACTTCTTGCAGACAGAATGAGGACTCAGGCTGTGTCAAAGCCGAGGGGTGAGGGTCCATCACCCCCTTTTTCTACAGCCCCCCCTTGTCCTTCCCTGTGGGCCTTTTTTGTGACCATGCCTGTCTTAGGGCATCCCTCCCTTGAGGAATCTTACCTGTCATTGACTAACTGGTCAGGCTTGGGGCCAAGCAGGGTGAAGTAAGAGGGGCAGAGGCAGCATCCCTGCCAGGGAGATAAGCTTTGTCTCCTTAGTGGCTTATGGTCCCAAGGTCTCTGACTCAGCCTTAGCCGTGGGGGTTTACAGCTTCTGAAACCAGGCAGGGCGGTTCCCAACACCTCCTTAATGCACTCACATTGCTCTGACACCTGGTCTGCTGGGTTCTATGGGGTCCAGTTAGTCCAGAGCTTTTCAGCCTTGCCACAAGTGACATTTCTGGTTAGATAATTCTCTGTTGTGGGGGTTGTTCTATGCCTTGTAGGATGTTTAACAGCATCCCTGGTAGCTATATAGTAGGTTCCAGTAGCAGCCACAGTCGTTACAATTAAATGTGTCTCTAGACATTGTCATTTTCAGCTACCAAGTTTGTCAGTAAAACTTCGTGGTTACTCAGTCTGTAAGAAATTGATTAATTTTTTAAACCTACATTTTTTAGGTACTGTTCAAGAGCTATGTACTTATTTACTCCTCATGGCAATCCTATAAATATGTATAATTATTCACCCATTTTATAGTCAAGTTAACAGTAGCACAGAGTCAGAAGGCACTGCCCAAGCCTCCGAGCCAGGATTGGATCCCTGTGGTCACCCTGCAGAGAGCCCTCCAGTGGAAGCTCTCCTGCTTTAGTCTGTACTAACTGTTCAGACTTAGTCGAACAGCTGTCATTTTGATTCTTTTCTTTACTGCTTGGGTAAGTGGTCTATTGCTCCATAACTAGCCCTCCCAAACTTAATTCTTCTCTAGACAATTTATTCAATTATCTTGTAGAGAAGAGGGAAAAAAACATTGAATGTTATTAATTTGCCAGGGTACTAAGTGCCCTACTGCCAGGTATTTTGTACTTGACAGAAAATTGACTGTGCTGCGTATATTCTATTCATTATTCCCCTTGTTTTCAGCCTCTCTTCTCAGTCTCTTCTGTAATTCCCACAGGACTGAGTCCCCCACCTTTCTTCAAAATAGACTGACTTCTTTTCACAGCTTCATCCTTCCACATGTATTTTAGCTGCAGCTTCCCTCCTTCTGCTTTATTAATTGCCACTCTTCCACATACTCTGTCCACTAGAACATTGTGAAGTGCCTTGTGTGCTTTTTGTCTCCATTCTGTTCTCTTCAATATTGAGGGCTTCTGATTTTTTTCATTCATTCTTTGCCATCATTTAATAGGACTTAAGGAGAAAGAGGTAAATATAAGTACTCATTCTGCCATCTTCAGTGACTAATTCATTTATTTTAATAAAAGAACCTTGTTATGAGCATCACATTTATGGGTTAGGGTTGAGGAAACAAAAGGTGTTGCTGCACAGTTAATAGAAGAGAGTCATTTTAAAAGTAGTACCTATTGGAGAAGACACACATAGAAATTTTTTCTAGCTAACTAGCATAAAGTAAAATATACACACCATTTCATTATTTTTGTTGTTAATGTTTGTGAGTGCAAATTGGGTAGGATTTGTCTTCCACTTTTAATGTTTATTACTTTATAAAATCCTTTTTATATTTTAGAATATTTAAGAATTAATACTAAAATTATACTAAAATTTTGGATACTAAATTTTGGATGCTAAAATTATAAGTATCCAATTCTTTTATTTACAGATGGGAAGACAAAGCCCAACAGAGGTTAAATGACTTATTCAAGATTTTTTTAGCTATTTAATGGCTGAATTGGACACAGAACTTAGGTTTCCTAAGTATTTGTTTTTCTGCTGTACTGTTTTCTTCTTTTTAAGTTTTTTTTATAATGTTTCTATTTTCAGTTTTCTGAGGTAACTTGTATTTAAGAGTCATTGTTGAGTATATCATGTAACTTTGAATATTAGGTATGGTACCCATGTGTAAAATAGGATAGTTGGGCTAGTTGATATCTCATTTCCTTTAGAATGAATAGTCACTGATCCCAAGCTATATATTACATGCCCTCATATGCGTGATAGTGACAATATATATATGCTAAGTATATATGAAAATTTTAAATGATAGTTTTTGTGTTCTAGATTTCTATAATAAGTAATATAAAGAAAATATAGCTCTATACAGAAATTATCACAGTTAGCATTTGATACTTTTCTTTTAAGGGGTTATATCTCTATATGATATCACTATAAACCTATGTGTAAATTTATAAAAGAATGTGTATGAATATACACACTGTTATTTTTAACTGCCTTCCAGAGAGCGATTGTTCCATGAAATTTATGGGTTGCACAACCCAAAGTGTGCAAAACTAACTTGCCCTTTTACTTCTTCAGCACGGCTTTTGTGCCTTGTCCACGGCTCCCTGTCTCCCTTATTTTCTACAGCCAGTTGGAGATCAAGACCTTGCTGCGCTGTGTGGTAAATAGATCTGTGTCCTTTCTGTATTCCTATGGCTACAACTGCAGCGTCCGCCCTTTATCATTTCCTACCTACTTAATTGGAGGAGCTTCTCAACAATTTACATTCTTTTTATCTTTTCCCTCTTTGGTCCGTCTTGCACACTGTTTCTAAAGTCTTCTTTTTAAAACAAGCAACAAATAGTCGCCCCATTAAAGCAAAACCTCTTTTGAGCAAAACCTAAAGCAAAACCTGCTTGTAGGATAATGTCTAATCCGCTTAGCCTGCAGTGTTAACACTGTTTACAACCTAAGTGAGCATAGCAATTGTTTTCAACAACTTTTTTTTTTAGACCTTAATCTCATGTTGATTTAACTCTGTATTCCTATACCATTTCACAGATATTTATATCAAGGCTAGACCAGAGCTTGTGCGTGACAGGCACCCAGTATTCAACACATATTTGATGAATGAATGAATCAAAGTGGTACTATTCCCTATACCTGTTATCCCTTTACCTTTCCCCATTCAGCCTGGAGGGTCCTGTTTCACTTTCAGTCTTCAAAGGGAGAAAATAGTGTAGCAGGATCTGGCCGGGTGGTTCAGTTGGTTGAAGCGTTGTCCCATGCACCAAAAGGTTATGGGTTCGATCCCCAGTCAGGGCACATGCCTAGGTTTTAGGTTCTATCCCTGGTTGGGGCGTGTAAGGGAGGCACCGATCGATGATTCTATCTCACATCAGTGTTTTTTTCTCTCTTTCTCTCCCTGTCTCCCTCTCTTCCTCTCTCCCTCTCTCCCTCCCTCCCCCTCTCTCTCCTTCCTCTATCTGTATATCAATAAACATATCCTTGGGTGAAGATTTAAAAAAAAAACAAAACAGTGCAGCAGAATAACAGGAATACTTAGAAAATCTGAGTTCTATGATCAGTTCTTTTTTTTTCTGTGATTTATTCAAATCTCTCTTCAATTGACACTATCTCTTGATCTTTAGTAACACTGAAATAGACTCAATAGAAATTAGTTTGGGAATTATTTGGTATAAATATTCTCCTATAAAGTGACACAAATATTTCTGTTTACTTGTTCTGGGTTTTCTTATATTTTGTAGTAATGTCACATTTATCACATATTTCACTTACTTCAGTTTAGAGAAGAAGATGGAATAGCCAAACTCATATCAGCTCTAGTTTTTGGAGTTCCTGCCAACTTTCGCTAACATTATTAACACCAAGTAACAGTTCATACCAGATAACTAGGGAGAGAACAAATTTAAAAATAATTTTCTGTCAAGATGACAATACTCTTTATTTAAGGATTATGTTATTTCTTGTATAATTCTAGTGCATCTTGTTATCTTATGTCAATTAACTTTTACTGCTTTAATAGCATTTACTCAGCATTTCCTGTGAGTGTCCAAAAGTAGTTATAGTGGCAAATACGATGTTTTTTTTTTTTCACTATATAAGAAGTTAGATTTTGTAGGAACAGAAAATGAACTTAGGAAACTAGACTGTTTTTATTATTTTTTTAAAATATATTTTATTGATTATGCTATTACAGTTGTCCCCCCTTCACTCCCCTCTGTCCTGCACAACCCCTTCTTCCCACATCCCCCCCCCTCCATAGTTCATGTCCATGGATCATACATATAAGTTCTTCGGCTTCTACATTTCCTATACCATTCTTACCCTCCCCCTGTCTATTTTCTACCTACCATTTATGCTACCTATTCTCTGTACCTTCCCCCCTCTCTCCCCCTCCCACTCCCTTGTTGATAACCCTCCATGTGAGCTCCATTTCTGTGGTTATGTTTCTGTTCTAGTTGTTTGCTTAGTTTGCTTTTGTTTTTGTTTTAGGTGTGGTTGTTAATAACTGTGAGTTTGCTGTCATTTTTACTGTTCATGTTTTTTATCTTCTTTTTCTTAGATAAGTCCCTTTAACATTTCATATAATAAGGGCTTGGTGGTGATGAACTCCTTGAACTTGACCTTGTCTGAGAAGCACTTTATCTGCCCTTCCATTCTAAATGAAAGCTTTGCTGGATAGAGCAATCTTGGATGTAGGTCCTTGCCTTTCATGACTTGGAATACTTCTTGCCAGCCCTTTCTTGCCTGTAAGGTCTCTTTGGAGAAGTCAGCTGACAGTCTTATGGGAACTCTTTTGTAGGTAACTGTGTCCTTTTCTCTTGCTGCTTCTAGGATTCTCTCCTTCTGTGTAATCTTGGGTAATGTAACTATGATGTGCCTTGGTGTTTTCCTCCTTGGGTCCAGCTTCTTTGGGACTCTCTGAGCTTCCTGGGCTTCCTGGAAGTCTATTTCCTTTGCCAGAGTAGGGAAGTTCTCCTTCATTATTTGTTCAAATAAGTTTTCAATTTCTTGCTCTTCCTCTTCTCCTTCTGGCACCCCTATAATTCGGATGTTGGACTGTTGAAAGATGTCCTGGAGGTTCCTAAGCCTCTCCTCTTTTTTTTTGAATTCTTGTTTCTTCGTTCTTTTCTGGTTAGATGTTTCTTTCTTCCTTCTGGTCCACAGTGTTGATTTGAGTTCCAGTTTCCTTCCCATCACTATTGGTTCCCTGTACATTTTCCTTTGTTTCTCTTAGCATGGCCTTCATTTTTTCATCTAACTTGTGACCAAATTCAACCAATTCTGTGAGCATCCTGATTACCAGTGTTTTGAACTGTGCATCTGATAGGTTGGCTGTCTCTTCGTGGCTTAGTTGTATTTTTTCTGGAGCTTTGATCTGTTCTTTCATTTGGGCCTTTTTTTTTTGTCTTGGCACGCCTGTTACGTATGGGGGCGGAGCCTTAGGTGTTCACTAGGGCAGAGTAACGCTGGTTGCTGTGGTGTGATGCTGTATGTGGGGGAGGGGTCTGAGAGGGAGCAATGGCGCTTGCTCTGCTCTCCCCTGGTTTGCAGTCACTCCCTCTGCTACCCACAATCAAATTGGGCCTTTCTGGTGCTGCTTCCTGAGTGGGTGGGTTTGTGCTCGCTCTAGACCCCTGTGGGTTTGTCCAATGACCTCCCCTGTGAGGCTGGGAGTTTCTCCAGCTGACGCCTCAACCCCTACAGGTGTTCTCAGTCAATGGTTTGAAGCTTTATTTCCCCAAGCTGGAACCCTGGGTTGCGCAGTCTGTAGCCAGGTCTACCAGCTGCTGCCTTGCCAGCCAGCTGCAGCTTTGCCCACCCCGCTCCCCGCTCCACAATCTGCCACCTCGCTGGTTCTGCCAGCCGCCGCCTTGCCGTGTGTCCTCTCCGCCCCAGCTGCCCATCTCTGCTCCTCCTGCTGGTCTGGATGAATGTTTCTTCTTTATCTCCTTGGTTGTTGGACTTCCATACAGTTCGATTTTCTGTCAGTTTTGGCTGTTCTTTGTTTTTAAATTGTTGTTGTCCTTTTGGTTGTACGAGGAGGCACAGTGTGTCTACCTAAGCTTCCATCTTAGCTGGAAGTCCCCTAGACTGTTTTCAATGTACATTGTTTTTTTATTCTAATTGAAAACTGTAAAGAGGGTTAGAAGTACATGCTGAGAAACATGCCATCAAATGTTCTTTACAGAGGGCGAGACCACAGTGTGACATAATGTTTCCTTTCTAAAGGCTTCCCCATAGAGGGAATTCTCTGCTGATGAGGCCACATGAGACTGGGGGTGGCCCAGGACACAAGGACTCTCTCCTCATCTCCCCTGGAGGTCACTTTCTTTTCTTTTTTAAATTATATTTTATTGATTATACTGTTACAGTTGTCTTAATTTTTCTCCCTTTGCCCCGCCCCAGCACCCCATCTCCCTCAGGCAATCCCCACACCTTTATGCATGTCCATGGGTCATATGTATAAGTTATTTGGTATTCCATTTCCTATACTCTACATCCTCATGGCTCGTTTGTGACTACCAATTTGTACTCTTTTTTTAAAAAAAAGGTTTTATTTATTTATTTATAGAGAGAGGAAGGGAAGGAGAAAGAGGGAGAGGAACATCAATGTGTGGTTGCCTCTCATGCGCCCCCCCCCCCCCCCCCACCAGGGACCTGGCCCACCACCCAGGCATGTGCCCTAGACTGAGAATCTTAACAGGGACCCTTTGGTTTGCAGGATGGCTCTCAATCCACTGAGCCACACCAGCCGGGGCCAGTTTGCACTTCTTAATCCCCTCACCTCTTCACCCATTCTTCCCAACCCCTACCCCATCTGACAACCATCGAAACGCTGTCCATATCCATGATTCTTTCTCTTCTTTTTGTTTGCCTAGTTTGTTTTTTTGATTCCATTGTTAATAGGCATGTGGTTAGTGCCATTTTATTGTTCATAGTTTTGACCGTTTTCTTAAATAAGTCCCTTTAACATTTCATATAATAGTGGTTTGGTGATGATGAACTCCTTTAGTTTTTTTTCTTGTCAGGGAAGCTCTTTATCAGCCCTTCAATTCTAAATGATAGGTTTGCTGGGTAGAGCAATCTTGGCTGTAGGTCTCTGCTTTTCATCACTTTGAATATTTCTTGGCAGTCCCTTCTTGCCTGCAAAATTTCTTTTGAGAAATCAGCTGACAGTCATATGGGAGCTCCCTTGTAGGTAAATAACTGCTTTTCTCTTGCTGCTTTTAAGATTCTCTCTTTGTCTTTATCCTTTGACATTTTAATTATGATGTGTTGTGGTGTGGACCTATTTGCATCCATCTTGTATGGGACTCTGTGCTTCTTGGACCTGCATGTCTATTTCCTTCATCAAATTAGAAAAGTTTTCTTTCGTTATTTTTTCAAATAGATGTCCAATTTCTTGCTCTTTCTCTTCTCCTTCTCGTACCCCTATGATTCAAATATTGGTATGCTTGAAGTTGTCCCAGAGTCTCCTTTAACTGTCCTGAGTTTTTTGGATTCTTTTTTCTTCTTCTTGTTCTGATTGGTTGCTTTTTGTTCCAAATCATTGATTTGATCCTTGATTTCATTCACTTTACTGTTGATTCCCTGTAAATTGTTCTTTATTTCCATTAGTATATCCTTCATTTCTGTCTGGATCTTTTTTATGCTGTTGAGGTCCTTACTACATTCCTTGAGCACCCTTATCACCAGTGTTTTGAATTCTTCAGTAGATAGATTACTCAATTCCATTTCGTTTAGTTCTTTTTCTGGAGTTTTGATGTGTTGTTTCATTTGGGCCATGTTTCTTTGTCTCCTCATTTTGGCAGTCTCCCTGTGTTTGTTTCTATGTATTAGGTAGAGCTGCTATGACTCCCTGTCTTAGTAGGATGGTCTAATGTAGTAGGTGTCCTGTAGGGTCCTATGGCACACCCTCTACTTTCATACGAGCAGGGTTCTCAGGGTGCACCCTCTGTGTGGCCTGCATACACCTTCCTCTTGTAGTTGAGCCTTGATTGCTGTTGACAGGTCAATGGGAGGGATTTACCCAGGCCTGTCAGCTCCAAGGATAGGCCGTGACCACTGACCACCAACCTCTGCCCTCCATGGAGGATCAGTTGTGTAGGGGCAGGGTGGTGGTCCTCCAGTGTGGTCTGCAGCTGTCCACTAGGTCCACGAGCTCTTGGATATCCTGGCTGGTATAGGCCAGGGTCAGCCACTACCTGTGTTCTGCCCGGGCCCACCCAACATGAGCTACCTAACAATCTGGAGATGGCTACTACTTGTATGGGGCTTGGAGGCTCCCAGGCAAAGCCAAACTGATCCAGCCTGGCTGCTACTAGTGCTGGCCCTAGGGTGGCAACTAGTCAGAGGTGTAGGAGCTGGGGGCTCACTGAGGCTGGCTGTTGCTTGTTTGAGAGGGTTAGCAAGATATGAAGCCTGAGCTGAGACCAGCCATTCATATGGAAAAGCCACGGTTGACAGGTTGGGTAGCCCATAAGCTGGGTTGGGTAGAGCCTCAGGGATTCCTACTATGGAGCCAACAGTGTTAGCCAGGTAATGGAGTCTCAGATATGGCACCAGCCTGCTATCTTTGTGGCTCTGTGGCTCTGTGGGGGGAAGGCTCAGAAATGGAACAATGGACTCTGCCAGCCTTTCTGTCTGGGAGAAAACTGTCTCCCAGCTCTTGCTCTGATGCCAGACGATTCACTTCCTCCCCATATGCCACTGGTGCCTCTCAAGCAGCCACCCTGATGCTGGAGCCCAGAGGGAGTCTGAGTTAGTTTGTAGCCCCTTTAAGAGGAGCTGCTTGGGATTCCAGTAGTTACTTTCATTGACTCCAACCCTGCTGATTTTTATAGCCAGAAGTTATGGGGGTTTATCTTCCAGGCACTGGAGCCCTGGGCCAGGGGGGCTGGTATGGGGCTGGGGCTCTGTGCTCCTCAGATATTCCTCCCGAATTTTAATCCACCACACGTGGGTGTGGGACCAGCCCATTCCGCGTCTCTGCATCTCCTACCTGGACAGATACTGTTACTTTAGTTCTGTAGTTGTCAGACTTCTATTCAACTCGGTTTCTGACAGTTCTGAGTGATGGTTGTTCTATAGTTTAGTTGTAATTTTGTTGTGGTTGTGTGAGGAGGTGAGCTGTGTTTGCCTATACCTCTGTCTTGGCTGGAAGTCCTATGATCAGTTCTTAAAGAAAGCAGTCAACTCCAAGGCACCTGCTTTAACTATGACAGCTCTACAAATGAATTCTATAGCACCATTTTTCATAACCAGTGTTAGACATTAGCTCCATAATACACCCTACAGGTGACAGTGTGCCTGTAGTCTCTGTGTCCACATCACGAGGAGAAGAGCTCACTTGTTGGTTGTTAGCATGGATTGAAGGCATTGCTATGCTACATTTATTATTTTTAGGAGCCATTTGACAAGTGAATGAGGAATTCAGATATGTTTCTACACTGCAACTTTTCAAAGGAGGGCTTTGTCTAAGTATTTGTTATAGTTTCCTAAAGGTACAGTGAGTCTACAATTGAAAAGCAAATTTAGGTGTTAATCCAAGGGGTCACCAGAATAGAGAGCTCAGCAATAAACCCACAATACAATGTAAATTAATTTATGACAAAGGAGCCAAGAATATATAATGGGGAAAGGATAGTCTCTTTAATAAATGATGTTTGGAAAACTGGACAGCCACATCAAAAGAATGTAACTGGACCACTATCTTTCACCATAAACAAAAATTACCTCAAAATGGATTAGACTTGAGCGTAAGACCTAACACCATAAAACTCCTACAAGAAAATAGGTGGTAAGTTCCTTGGCATCAGTCTTAGTGATGATTTTTTTAAGTCTCATACCAAAAGCTAAAGCAACAGAAGCAAAAATACGCAAGTGGGACTACATCAAATTTGAAAGCTTCTTGTGGCAAAGGAAACCATCAACATAATAAAAAGGCAATTTATTATGTTGCCAATTGAATGGCAGAAAATATTTGCAATCATATACCTGATAAGGGGTCAATGTCTAAAATATACAAAGAACTCATACAACTCCACAGCAAAAACAAAACAGAACAAAACAAACACAACCTGATTTAAAAATGGACAGAAAAGTCTGGATATTTTCCCAAAGAAGACATGTGGATGGCCAACAAGTACATACAAAGATGCTCAACATAACTAATCATCAGGAAAATGTATATCAAAGTTACAATAAGATAACGCCTCACACCTGTTAAATGGCCATTATCAAAAATACTAGAAATAACAAGTGTTGGTGAGGCTGTGGAGAAGAGGGAACCTTTGTGCACTATTGGTGGGATTGCAAATGGTTACCGCCACTATGGAAAACAGTATGGAGGTTCCTCAAAAAATTTACAATAGATCTATCTGACCCAGCAATTTCACTTGTGTGTATTTGTCCAAAGAAAATGGAAACATAACTTGTAATGGTATATGCACCCGCATGTTCATCACAGCAGCTAAGTATCCATCAGTTAGTTGACCATTAAAAAGAAGGAAATCTTATAGTTTGTGATAACATGGATGGACCTAGAGGGCATTGTGCTGAGTGAAGTAAGTCAGAGAAAAACAAATTAACATATTATCTCACTTGTGTGTGAAATCTAAACAAACAAACTAAACCCCCAAATTAAACAACAAAAAAACCCTCCAAGCTCATCGATGACAGAGAACAGATTGGTGTTTGCCATAGGTTGAGGATGAGGGAGGGTGGGCAAATGAGTGAAGGGGTCAAAAGGTATAAACTGTCAGTTAAGTAAATCATGGGATATAATTTATAGCATGTTGACTTATAGTTAAAACTGTATTGCATATTTGAAAATCACTAAGAGAACAGATCCTAAAAATTCTCATCACAAGAAAAAAATTAGTAACTGTGAATGGTGATGAATGTTAACTAGACTTACTATGGTAATCATTTCTCTGTGTGTACAATCGAATCATGTTGTACACCTGAAACTAATATAATATATGTCATTATACCTCAATAAAAATAATTATTCATAATTTTATAAAGTTTATAATATATAAATTCACAACAGATTTACTAAAAATCTCAAGATATCTTTGAAAATATTATTTGAGAACACTCAATTATTTTCTGAAACTCAAGGGGAAATACCATGTACTGTCATACTAAGCCCAAATATCTCTTCAGAGTTATAAAGGAGATTATGTTATTTTAGGAACAGGCCCTAGTGATGACTGAGTTATTTTCAATAAATGCTTAACTATTGGATTTAGTGCTGGATCTTCCTGTTATATAAAGCTGTTTTATTTAGACCATGGCAGCTTCAATTGAAAGTCTTGCAAAGAAAGACCATGGAGGAAGAGAAGGGAAGGTAAGAGAAAGGAGGAGGAGCAGAGGGATGAGCTATCAGCCACAGGGAGGGGTAAGGTCATAGGGCAAAGTGGGAAGAACCCTGTCTGATTGTGAAGAGGGTGAGACCTTCAAGCTGATAATCTCTTTGCTCTTCCCAAGAGCAGTACTCTTCTCTGCTACTCTGGTGGCAGCTGTTGTGGATGACTTAGGGATCCCAGCAGAGGATCATAGTAGCTGCTCTTGTCACTGGTGACTTCCTTTGCATTACCTGTAGAGAACAATTCATAGCTATGTCTGTGTAGAGCCTGCAGAATGTGTTTCTCCTTGGTTCTCTTCAATAAAGAATATTTTTTCAAGATGCTTAAGGACAGTTAATATTACACTGTGTGGAGTTATAAAATTAGTTATCAGTGGCTCAAAGTATAATATTCCTGGCTACCCTTTGCTCTACTTGGCATCTAGATCTACTGATTTATCTTTGGTTTGGATTGACCCTTATGTACTGAATATTCCTTCCCTGTGTGTTTCAACCCACTGAAATAAATCCATCACCGCATTCCCTCCAGCATCTAAGAGATTTGGCATCAGCCAAACACATTTTGACTTTCTTTCTTTTTTTTTTTTTTTGAGGCAAAAGTCATAAACTTTTTGGTACATGGACTGCAATATGTTTTGCCACATTTATAAAATGAAAACCTTTTCAATATGTAAATATTTAAAAATTAGAAATTTTACATTACTACATGGGTTTCCAGCTTTTCTTGGAAAAATCAAAAGATGTGGCAACATTGGACTACTTGCAGCTGGAGATGAGTAGTGGCTGTATCTTAGACTGGCATGTGCTCTTCTGCTTACCAAGCCCCACCTGGCCTGTATTCAAGTTTGTCATTGTGGAAGTACTGCATGTGTTAACATTTAGCCAGAAATACGGTTTTGAGTTTTAAAGTAAGTATACTATCAAACTCTTAACAATTCTCTCTTGAAAAACAAATGTAAAAGTTATCCCAAATACAGGATGTATGTACTCAGATTAAATAGTTAACATTCTGTAATTAGACTTCCGGACAAGATGGAGGCATAGGTAGACACGCTGTGCCTCCTCACACAACCAAAAGAAGGACAACACAATTTAAAAACAAAGAACAGCCAGAACTGACAGAAAATCGAACTGTATGGAAGTCCAACAACCAAGGAGATAAAGAAGAAACATTCATCCAGACCAGCAGGAGGGGCAGAGATGGGCAGCTGGGGCGGAGAGGACACACGGCAAGGCGGCGGCTGGCAGAACCAGCGAGGTGGCAGATTGTGGAGCGGGGAGCGGGGTGGGCAAAGCTGCAGCTGGCTGGCAAGGCAGCAGCTGGTAGACCTGGCTACAGACTGCGCAACCCAGGGTTCCAGCTTGGGGAAATAAAGCTTCAAACCATTGACTGAGAACACCTGTAGGGGTTGAGGCGTCAGCTGGAGAAACTCCCAGCCTCACAGGGGAGGTCATTGGACAAACCCACAGGGGTCTAGAGCGAGCACAAACCCACCCACTCAGGAAGCAGCACCAGAAAGGCCCAATTTGATTGTGGGTAGCAGAGGGAGTGACTGCAAACCAGGGGAGAGCAGAGCAAGCGCCATTGCTCCCTCTCAGACCCCTCCCCCACATACAGCATCACACCACAGCAACCAGCGTTACTCTGCCCTAGTGAACACCTAAGGCTCCGCCCCCATACGTAACAGGCGTGCCAAGACAAAAAAAAAAAGGCCCAAATGAAAGAACAGATCAAAGCTCCAGAAAAAATACAACTAAGCCACGAAGAGACAGCCAACCTATCAGATGCACAGTTCAAAACACTGGTAATCAGGATGCTCACAGAATTGGTTGAATTTGGTCACAAGTTAGATGAAAAAATGAAGGCCATGCTAAGAGAAACAAAGGAAAATGTACAGGGAACCAATAGTGATGGGAAGGAAACTGGAACTCAAATCAACACTGTGGACCAGAAGGAAGAAAGAAACATCTAACCAGAAAACGAAGAAACAAGAATTCAAAAAAAAAAGAGGAGAGGCTTAGGAACCTCCAGGACATCTTTCAACAGTCCAACATCCGAATTATAGGGGTGCCAGAAGGAGAAGAGGAAGAGCAAGAAATTGAAAACTTATTTGAACAAATAATGAAGGAGAACTTCCCTACTCTGGCAAAGGAAATAGACTTCCAGGAAGCCCAGGAAGCTCAGAGAGTCCCAAAGAAGCTGGACCCAAGGAGGAACACACCAAGGCACATCATAGTTACATTACCCAAGATTACACAGAAGGAGAGAATCCTAGAAGCAGCAAGAGAAAAGGACACAGTTACCTACAAAGGAGTTCCCATAAGACTGTCAGCTGACTTCTCAAAAGAGACCTTACAGGCAAGAAGGGGCTGGAAAGAAGTATTCCAAGTAATGAAAGGAAAGGACCTACATCCAAGATTGCTCTATCCAGCAAAGCTTTCATTTAGAATGGAAGGGCAGATGAAGTGCTTCTCAGACAAGGTCAAGTTCAAGGAGTTCATCACCACCAAGCCCTTATTATATGAAATGTTAAAGGGATTTATCTAAGAAAAAGAAGATGAAAAATAGGAACAGTAAAAATGACAGCAAACTCAGTTATTAACAACCACACCTAAAACAAAAACAAAAGCAAACTAAGCAAAAAACTAGAACAGGAACATAACCACAGAAATGGAGCTCACATGGAGGGTTATCAACAGGGGAGTGGGAGGGGGGGAAAGGGGGGAAAGGTACAGATAATAGGTAGCATAAATGGTAGGTAGAAAATAGACAGGGGGAGGGTAAGAATGGTATAGGAAATGTAGAAGCCAAAGAACTTTTATGTATGACCCATGGACATGAACTATAGGGAGGGAATATGGGAGGGAGGGGGTGTGCAGGATGGAGTGGAGTGAAGGGGGGGGGGAATGGGACAACTGTAATAGCATAATCAATAAAATATTTGAAAACAAAAAAAAAACATTCTGTAATTAACTCTCTCAAAGAAAACTCGGGACTTTTCCTTAGTTTGAGCCACGGTACACACATATCACACCCTACATGGATTAATCAAAGGCACAAATCTGTTTTCATGGAAAAAATGTTAGAAGTTTTTTAAAAAGTAATGAGCCTGCATTACTCTTTCAGTCATATCTCAAGTAAATTCAATACGTAAAACGACTGGCAGAAATAAGCAGCACAAAGTAATTAAACAAGCTATTTTTCCTTTGAAGAAAATGATAACAAAGGTAAAGCCATTTAAAATACTGCATAACAAACTCATGTTCAGCCTATTCATTAAATGACATTTTTATCTTAATGTGTTAATGTTGTATTAAAAGAATAGTTACTCTCACTAAACCTGAATTCAGGGGCATCTTTTTTGCAGATGGTCAGTACTAGGAATAAAATCTATTGCCTTCTTGGGTGGCTTCCAGACTTCCCCTCAGACTTCCCCTCCTTCCCTACCTGGGGAGGGTTTGTCGAAACCCAGTCTTAATCCTGCTCACACTCCAGATTGCATTCTGGGCCACCCTGTTCATGCTGTCCCGTACCATGTGCAAATGCCTGCTTTTCTCTGGCTCCTCTTCTTAAAAGAAAGGGAGAAAAAAGAAGTTGAAGAACATACCTGGCTTTTTAAAAGCAAAATTCTATGTAATTATTTTTTATTATTGCTACAAAATGTAAATATACAGCAAATTGACTTTCCAAAATTTTTCCTGTAAGACTTTATTATACCCACCGTATTATACCTTTATATTGAATTATATGCATATAAATGTCTCTTTTCACATTTAGGGCTCTCTGAAAAATGTGGAATCCTTCGCATCTATGCTGAGACATTCTCCTCTCACTCAGATGGGACCTGCCAAGGATAAAATAGTCATTGGACGAATCATTCATATTGTGGAGAAGGATCTTTATATAGATTTTGGCGGCAAGTTTCATTGTGTGTGTAAAAGACCAGAAGTGGATGGAGAGTAAGTAGAATCATTTCCAAGTGCTTTAAGAGTGTTCACAGAAGTTGACATACCTCAAAGGTATTATTGGACTTTAATTGGTGGTTTTTGAAAACACAGAAAATAAGCTTATATCTCTTTATAATGGTAGTTAGTCAAGATAGGCCTGATTTATGTTTTCTCAAAGCAGTAAGAAGAGTTTTGGGGAAGATTTGAATGTTCATCGTTTTTTCCCCAAATGATAAACAACAAACAGTTAAGGCTTATGCCCTATTGCTCTCTGGTTCTGTAGTCTCGTAGTTTTTACTACAGTGTGCTGAAGGGAGTAGTTCACTTCAGCCAGGATTGAACCTGAAAGGTCGGTCAGTTACTTCTTTCCCTCCTACCTGTATGTACACCTACACTGATGGCTATGTCCACAGATTTTTACTGAGAAAACATTTTCCAACTTAGCAAATTCCTTGTCCAGTTTTCAATTTGTCATAGAAAGCAGGGTAATGGTCTTCACAGTATTTGTTAAATCTCTTGATTGCTACGTGTAGAAATGCTTAGGTTCTTTTCAAAACCCTTCTGGATCTCTTATAGCTTCCTGTCACTTAGCTTTGGAATTACGCTGATTTGATACTTTCTGCAATACTCTTAATTTCTCTTTCAGTTACTTAGCCTTTCTACCTGTATCCAAAACAAAATTTGTAGGTGGGAAATATTTTATACAAACCTTACCTGTTGTCTTTATCACTGGTGGAGGGATGATAACACCAAATGGGAAGGTCATGAGATCCAGTTGGATCTCTGGTTTTCCCCTTTTCATACCTAGAGAATATGACTCACCAGATAGAGCAGCTTATTGGGCTGGATCCATGTTAGCTCTCTACCTTCATGATGTCACACCTCTAACAGAGCAGATTCTGGGAGTCTAAGTCTCAGTAATGACAGATTCCTACTTCGAGACACTTATTTAAGTGACTCTAAATAAGATGTAGGTATTTACATACTTTGTTTATTATTCATCAGCCTAATCTCCTTTTAATCCCTTTTGGGAACTATTTTTCTCTTTAGTTAGACTTGTGCATACTTGAATTTATTCTGCTTTAGGACGACTTATAGACCAATTAAATGCAATGAAAAATAGCTCAAATTTAGTAAAATAACCAGCTTAGCAAATGTTTTAATTGTTTCATTATTGCTTTCAATAAATTCAATGTCATTTCAAACTCAGAGTAACTGATTTTTTGTTAACTGAATATCCTAATTAGTAAAGTAAGACCCTGTTTATAAGTTCTGTAACTTTTTTGCTTGATATTAGTTTCTGAATGTAGTTTAAAGAAACAGTTTTCAACCTTTGTCCCAAGAAGCTCTAGAGCTGTGCATACAAGCTTCTGAGATTGCTGTGAGGGTCGAGGGGAAGTTAGGCTCCAATTTCAGAGCAACTCTAGTGTTCCTTGTTTAAAGTGTATGGGGGGAAATTTTTACTACAAAAAAGTGAAAATGTTTGAAAAACATTTTTAAAAGAAAAATTAGTTCTAAAAATACACTACATTGATAGTAACATTTAGAATGTAGTACTTAAGCATGGTCAGTGGTATTGTGATGTAGTTAGAGTGAATTGCAAAATAGAAATATTACAAGTAAATTTAGAGATTTTAGAGGTGTGAATGGGGCCTACCTAATTCTTACAGCACCAACCTCAAAAGTCGTAACCATTACATTGTTTTTCTTTCATATCACCTTATGACTTGAAATCAGAAATAAGATTGTAACAGATCAGAAGGAGTCTTGAACTAACTTCTGGTAATTATCATTGAATCAATTGACTTACTAAATTAATTGGCATTCTGTTCTCTTCTGTAAAACCCACTGACTGATACCAGCACTATAGGGACAATTAGAAAGTAGTTGTCCTCTACTAGACCCGGACACTTTTGCTTCTTCCAGTTGAGGTATATGTTTAGCAAAAGCTAGTTGTGTTTGTTCCAAGAACTGGTTATATTTTTGTTAAATAATTATTTGATTATTGCATAAACTAATAAAATATGAGTACAGAAAGGGTTTTTGTTCTTAAAAAAATAATTAGACTGCATAAAGGAGAGATTTTGTTCTTAAACTAATTTTGAGCAAGTAAACCACAAAGACTGGGCTGCGATGGATCAGAAAAATCTGGAAGAAATTGCTTTCCGAATGTCCTTTTGTTCCTGTTTTACTTTAAAGTGACTGACCCTGGCCATCGCAGATATTACAACGAGGTACTGTTTGTGTAAGGAGACCAGTGCCAAGCTCCAGAGTGTGAACACTCAGCAGGAAGGACAGGCCCTGTATCAGAACATTTATATTAATAACTAAGTTAATGTATTTACAATATATGTGTATACTTTTTAACCTACTTTTCCATGAACTGACCTGAGTCAGAGAGCTTCTACTATGACTTAAAAATGTAAAGCACCTTGCTCATCATGTGCAGCTGTCTGCCCGTTTCTTTAGTCATGTTTTTCTTGTCATTAATATAGCACACAATTTCCCCAAATTTGTCCTAGTGTGCATTAACATCTCTTTCCATATCCCATCTGATAATCTTAATAGCTAGGTTTTTAAAAACCTACATTGTACTTTATGTATATTGTCTGCTTTATTTCTCATAAGAAGCATAGAAAGTAAATCCTATTATCCCCATTTACCAAATGAAGAAAATGAATCTCCCAGCATGAATAAAGTGTTCCAGTCACAAAACTGGACATTACCAAAGCAGGGACGCAGACCCAGAGCTGTGTGTAGTAAGTGCCCATGAATGTTCGTTTCACTCTGAAATGCTGTTCTCTACATCCTAGAATATAGAGTTATTAAATGTGTCATAAAAACCTCCTAAAATAGCCTCACATATGAATCAGTTTTACAGCAGGGACCCTGAAGGAGTGTGGTAGTGAAGCTCTATGGAGGTCTGTTAAAGAATGGTAGTTCGCCTATTGTAATGTTCTTAGTTTGTTGTCCATGGTTGTGGTACACCATGGCCCTTCGTATGGTGTTCATAGTGTGTTTGGAGAGCATTATCACCCATAAGCAAATGATCAGCAGTTCCAGGTTTTGTTTCAGAATGGGTGTTATAATTATAGTGATACCAGTGGTTACTAGGACTGGTTAATGTCTGCCAATGATTAGTAGCTTAGAGTCAACATCCCTGCTGTCATTTGGGAATGCTATATTTCAGAACAGTTTATTCTACAATAGAAAGTTGACTCTTTATAGATGTAATATTTAACTTTTAATTCTTCAATTGATTCTTTTAAAAAAATATGTTATCTACTTCTTTGAACCTTGTTAGGCCTAAAGTATATGGGGTTTTTTTGTCTTCATTTTTGATGACCAAGGTCATAATTATAAACATTAATTTCTGCATTGTATCATAGTTCAAATATATAGAATTATTGCTCCTGAACCACATAACCCCCTAGTTATGTAGTTTTTGTGTTTTACCTTTGGGTATCATCTTTTTCTACTGTTGATCCTGTATTTGCATTTTTAGCTTACACCTCTTAATTTCTTCTTTTAATTTTCTGATGCCTGGAAATTGGTTTCCAAATTTATTGTGCTTAAAGTAAGAACAACTAGTGTTTGAATAAAAACCTTGCAGCCCTGGCTGGTGTGGCTCAGTGGATTGAGTACCAGGCTGTGAATCAAAGGGTTGTGGGTTTGATTCCCAGTCAGGGCACATGCCTGGGTTGCAGGTCAAGTACCCAGTAGGGGGTGGGCAAGAGGCAACCACACATTGATGTTTCTCTCCCTCTCTTCCCCTTTCTATAAAATAAATAAATAAAAATTTTAATAAAACATTAAAAAAAAAAAACCTTGCAGCCTCTTCTCTAGTAAGTGTATGTACTTTAGTACATGGACTGCAGCATGTATTTTGACAGCTCCAACAGTCCTCTGCTTAATTCTCACTGGGTTCTGTGGAGACTTGATGTCAGCAGATAACTGACTTCCTGATAAGTGAAGTGTAACCATGTTGGAGTTTTGCCAGTGTTGACTGCCTCTTCACTGATGCCCTTGATAGGATTTGTCACATATCAAAACACTGGTTGTTGAGTCAGTCAGGTGCTGAGTGTCTTGGACATGAGCAGTTACTATAGTTGAGACCTTAACACCTCCAGAAGGAACAGTAGTGAAAATAAGATGGGGTTACTGGATCACAAGTATTAATTGAGGTGGTACCAATTATTACAATGAATTTGTAAGTAAATCAGTAAATTTCTTAAGAACATCATAGCCTAAAATACTGCTTTATGGCATTGATTTGGTTTGGTAGACTTAGAATATATCTGTGATACATTTTTTGAGTCTCAAGAATTAAGCTGCTGATTTGATTTTTATTTTAAAATAAACTGGGTCATGGTACATTTTTTCATGGAGCCAGCAAATATTTAATGAGCTGTTATAAGCCACCTCTGTGTTTAATGCTAGCCGTGTACAGATTAAAGACAATCTCCGCTCTCGCGGAGGTGATGTGATGATTTGGTCATGGGGATAGAGAAGTGAACACATATAATACTGTATAGGTTCTATTTCCTGGATTCTCTAGGAATTTGGATGAGAGGGGATCAGGGAATCTGTCAGTTTGTGCCAGAGGTTTCCCAGAGGAACTACCTGGAATTAAGTTGTAAAGGATGGGGGTGATGGGTAAAAGATACAAAGTTGCGGAAAATGGGAGGGAGTAACACTTGCAGAATATGTAAGTGAGAGAGAGCCTGGCTCTGCTGGTAACTCAAGTGACTTCGTTGGCTTAAGTTTAGGAGGAGCAATGGGAGAATGTGGAGATGTGCAGGAGCCAGGTTTCAGGGGATTTATATGCCATTCTAAAAAAATAGGGCTTTATTTTGGAAGTAGGAAAGAGCCATTAAAAATTTGTAACAGGTAACATGGACCAGATTTGTGTTTCAGTGAGCACATTCTGGCAGTAGAGCATTTATTAAAGAATGAAACTGGAGTTAGGGAGACCAGTAAGGAATCTTCTGGAAAGAAATGATGAGAACATGAAGTATACCTGAGGGTCAGGAAAGGAGACTTTCATTAGCAATTTAGGAGATGGAAGGAATAGGTCTTGGTGACTGAGGTTGTGAGGTAGAAGGAATGACGTTTCATTTTAGGCATGAATGACTAAGGGGAATAGTAAGTTGTGGTGTACTGGACATCGTCCTGTACACCAAAAAGTTGTGGTTTGATATTTGATCAGGGCACATACCTAGGTTGTGGGTTCGATCCCTAGTCTGGCAGATACAGGAGGCAACAGATCCATATCTCTCTCTCACATTATGTTTCTCTCTCTCTGTCTCTCTCTCACATCAATAAACATATCCTCGGATGAGGATTAAAAAAAGTTAAAATGCCCAGAATTAGATCAGTTTGATTCTCTCATTCCCACTCGTGGTCATATTTCTGATTACTATCAGTTAGGAACATTCCTCTTTTTACTGAAATTTAAATCCTTGTGATTAAACCATGCTTATCTTTTTGGCTTAAAAACCAAATTCTCTAAATCTTTTCATTTAGTTGGTTTTTTTTTGAATTTTCATGAATAGTATACATTTTTGTAAAATCTTGAAGTCCAGTTTTATAAGTAAAGTCCATTTATTAATGTGTTCTGAAGATTACATCTCTTAAAGCATTTCTACACTGGCATCTCTATCACAACACACGGGATTGACAGCTCTGAAAATCGAAGCATTTCAAAACAAGTGTGATTGGCAGTTCTAAGGTAACTAGCACATGCACTGAATATTATTTGTACTTTTGTTTGACACTAAGGTGAAATAAACAAGTTAATTTCCCAGTCTTTGTTTCTATTTCAGGTTGTGTGATATATAGGGTCAAATGAAGAGAGGATGGATACTGAATGTTTCAAAAACTAAAGTTTTCAAAGTATATTGGTGGGGCAAAAGAGAAATGAAGAATTTGAATGAAGTGGTTCTTTTTATTCCAGCAGGTGTGGTACACAATTGAAAAATGTACTTGTTTTTCAATAGATTGGTGATTGAAAATCACTCTATTAGATTTTTCTTAACAGATATCTGATTATAGTTTTAAAGATTTTAATATTTATTTTTCAGAGAGAGGGGCACGGAGGGAGAAAGAGAGTGAGAGACACCTCGATGTGCAAGAGAAACATTGATTGGTTGTGTCTCACACACCCCCAAATGGGGACCTGGCTGGCAACCCAGACATGAGCCCGGACTGGGACTCGAACCATCGACTTGTAGGTTAGCAGGGCAATGCCCAATCCACTGAGCCACATGAGTCAGGGCAGATCTCTGATTATTTTTTAGGGTGAAAAAGCATCTGTTATATTTAACCTTTTAGTAAGAAACCTTAGGAATATATATGAATTATAAATTATGATCTCAGAAATGTTCTGACTTCATGAAACATGTAATTTAGTCTTTGAATAGCATTAGACTAAATAGACAAACAAATAAACAAACAACAACAACAAAACCCCAAGCTCAATAGATACAGGGAACAGATCAGTGGTTGCCAGAGGCAAATCAGTGAAAAGCATTGAAAGATACAAATTTCCAGCTATAAAATAAGTCATGGTGACTATAGTTAACAGTACTATATTGCATATTTGAAAGTTACTAAGAGAGTATATCTGAAAAGTTCTCATCACAAGAGAAAATTTCTTTTGTAACTATGTATGGTGACAGATGATAATTAGACATATCGTGGTTATCATTTTGCAACATGTACAAATATCAAATCATTACATTGTACACCTGAAACTAATATAATGCGTTGATTATACCTCTCTATATAAGTTCTTTAAAAAAAATTAATAGCATCAGAGAGTCCCCCCCCCAGCATATGTAGCATAACAGTATTTTATTGGATTGATTAATTCCATTGGATTTTGTTTGATTGACGTGCAAAGTTGAATCAGCCTTCTGTAGCATGTTCACATACGAACAGCTATATTATCCCAGAGATTGTATAAATTTATATGTCCAGTAAATTTTCCTTATATGCCTTACCAGGATTGTAAAGGATAAAAGTGAATCTGGAAACTACTGTGGTGGCTGTTTTGTTGGGGAATGTAAGCAACTAAGTGTTCCCACAAAAGCTTTGAAGTTAATATCTTAATAGGACAAAGAGGAGAAAATGTCAAGGCTGCACTCCTACAATTGGTTCAGGCTGTAGTTCTATTGCCTTAAGAGTAGATTTTAAAAAACAAAAAGTTAATGAAACATGTGAGTTCTATTTTAGTTTGTAGGATTTTATATTAATTTGATTTGCCACTTGATAACATCTAGAGACTTTCACGGATCCAGAATATCAGCAAGTATTTTGTAGTTTGTGATTAATAAGAAGAACAATAATAGTTAACATTTGTTGAACACTCTATGCTAGGTACTTTGCTAAAAGATTTGCAAGTATTATTTTTTAAAATCTTTATTACTCTAAGGTACGTACTGTTAGACACCTTATTTAAAAACACCAAAGAAAGAATGGCTTACAGAGATGTTGATGAACTTGCCTGAGGACAGCAGCTAGTAAGTTAGCAGCCCTGAGACAGTGTAACTCTAAGTCCATTGTAAACCACAACTTTATGCAAATCACATACACTTTCAGGGTGTGTGTCTGTTATTGTTAATTTTCTCAGCAGATATTTATTATCTTAATTACAGTGTGCTGAATGCAGTCTGGAAAGAACTGTATGCCTTCTTTAGGAGGAAAGGTACATGGAGCTTGTTGACACAGGAATACATGAACAAATGCCTAAATGAATGATATGGTTAGGCATAGAAGTTTTCAAAGAAGAAGCTAGAGAAATGAAAGTTGAAGTGGTTTTATAAACCAATGTAAAAAGGGCCTCCTCAGAGAGGTGGGACTTTAGCTATATTCTGAAGGCCAGGGAAGGGGTGTTGTGAGATGGAGAATAACAGGATAGCATGAGCAGTGGCAACGATTTGAGAGAGAGCTCAGCAGGATTGCATTAGTTATCTACATCTGTGTAACATATTACTCCAAAACTTGGGGGCTTAAAACAATAAACATTATCTCACACAAATGCCATGGATCAGGAATCCAGGAGTGTCTTAGCCAGACATTCTGCCTCGGGGTTTCTTGTGAGCTTCAGTCAAGATATTAAGCAGGCCCTGGCAGGGTAGCTGAGCCGGTTGGAGCATCATCCCATACACCAAAATGTTGCGGGTTCGGTCTCCATCAGGGCACATACCTAGGTTGTAGGTTCCATCCCATGTCAGGTTGTGTACAAGAGGCAGCTGATCAATGTTTCTCTCTCACATCAATATTTCTCTCTTTCTCCCCCCCCCACCCCACCACCTCCCCCTCTGCCTTCTTCTCTTACTAAAATCAATAAACCTATCCTCAGGAGAGGATTAAAAAAAAAAAAATTAGCCAGGGCTGTAGTCATCTGAAGACTTGACCAGGTTGGAGGATATATTTCCAGTGTGACTCCCAACATGCTGGCCATGGTCAGGAGGCCTCAATTCCTCATCATGATGGGCCTCTCCATTGGGCTACTTGAGTCTCCACGACATAGCAGTTAGCTTCCCCCAGAATGAATGAATCATCTAAGAGAGACCTAGGGGCAGTTGTGATGTCTTTTATGACCTAGACAACATTGTCACTTCTACCATATTCTATTACTTAGGAGCAAGCCACTAAGCCCAGCCCACATCAAGGGAGGTGGGGGATTAGTCTGCACCTTTTAGAAGGAGGTATGTACAAAATGTGTGTACATATTTTAAAACCACAAGTGGTCAAGTGCCCATGGCTTGGCCAAGCTTCAGGGAGTAATGAAATATTTGCTTTGCTAGACTAGCAAGGATCCTTATGAAAAATTCTGAGTTTCAGATTAAAAAGTCATGACGGGAGAGACAGAGGAGTAGTACTGGGGATGGGTCTTTTTGGACAATGACCTAGCAGAGATGTGTGAGATGGCATGGGCACAGCAAGGCCAGTTCTGAGACTGCCATATAACCCAGGAGGGGCAAGTTAAGGGCTAGAACAAAGTGAGAAGAATGGGAAAGGAATCTAGGAGAGATTGTTCAGAGAAATGACTGAGGTTTCCAGCCCAGGTGACAAAAAAATAGAGGTGCCAGCAATCGGGAAGTTGGGTAGAATTGCTGTTTGTTGAGCTGTAGAATAACAGACCTGGAATTAGCTACTTCATGTTGGGCTCTAAGTTTCTGTATCTTTTGCTTTTATCAGCAACAAAACAAAAGAAAACCAAAGGTAACTGTATTAGTGCAGATTTGGATTTGGGCCACATTAAGCAAGAGTGACTGATTTGAACAAATTTTGCGATGTTCAGGTTCAGGCATCCTGTTAGAGCTGAGCAGCTTTATTTCACAAAGTGAAATGCAAGTGTAAAAATATTGAGTTGGCTAAAAAGTTCATTTTTTTCCATAAGATGGCGGCTCTAGTAGCACTTAGTAAACTAGCAGCTAGTAAACACTAGTTGTGTTTAACTTCATTCAAAACAATTTTGTTAGATTGTACTGTGACAGTTGTCATATAGTGTGCATTTAAAAAAACATCAAAATTGGTGAATTTTTGTGTAGCCATTTTAATATTGAAAATGGGAGAAAATACTCATTTTCTGCATATTATAATTTATTTCAAGAAGGGTAAAAATGCAATTGAAACACAAAAACAGATTTGTGCAGAATATGGAGAAGGTTCTGTGACTGATCAAATATGTCAAATATGGTTTTCAAGGACTGCTGGGCAAGATGGAGGCATAGGTAGACACACTGTGCCTCCTTGCACAACCAAAAGAAGGACAACAACAAATTTAGAAACAAAAAACAACCAGAACTGATACAAAGTCAAACTGTATGGAAGTCCGACAACCAAGGAGTTAAAGAAGAAACATTCATCCAGACTACTAGGAGGGGCAGAGACATGGGGATGGGCATCCAGGCAGAGAAGACTTGCCACAAGGCGGCCACTGGCGGAGTGGGCGGTCCCACATTTGCGTGCTGATAAACTGGAAAGAAAGATGGGGAGAGAGACAGACCACGTGACACAGGGTTGCAGCGTGGGGAAATAAAGCCTCAAAACCTGTGACTGAAAATATGTGTGAGGATTGAGATGGTGGGAAAAACTCCCAGCCTCACAGGAGAGTTCACTGGAGAGACCCACAGGATCCTAGAATCTACACAAACTCACTCACCTGGGAATCACCTGGGTAGCTGGGGAAGTGACTGAAAACCAGCGGAGAGCAGAGCAAGTGGCACTATTCTTTCTCGGACTTCTCCCCCACATACAGCATCACAATGCAGCAACATGGGTTGCCCTGCCCTCCTAAACACCTAAGGCTCTGCTCCTTACTATGTAACAGGCACGCCAGACAAAAAAAAAGAAAATGGCCCAAATGAAAGAACAGATCAGAGCTCCAGAAAAAATACAGTTAAGTGACGAAGAGATAGCCAACCTACCAGATGCACAGTTCAAAACACTGATAATCAGGATGCCCACAGAATTGGATGAATATGGTCACAAATTAGAAGAAAAAATGAAGGATATGAAAAGTGAAATAAAGGAAAATGTACAGGGAATCAACGGCGACGGGAAGGAAACTGGGACTCAAATCAACGGTGTGGACCAGAAGGAAGAAAGAAACATTCAATGAGAACAGAATGAAGAAATAAGAATTCAAATAAATGAGGAGAGGCTTAGGAACTTCCGTGACAACTTTAAATGTTCCAACATCTGAATCATAGCGGTGCCAGAAGGAGAAGAGGAAGAGCAAGAAATTGAAAACTTATTTGAACAAATAATGAAGGAGAACTTCCCTAATCTGGCAAAGGAAATGTACTTTCGGGAAGTCCAGGAAGCTCAGAGAGTCCCAAAGAAGTTGGACCCAAGGAAGCACACACCAAGGCACATCATAATTACATTACCCAACATGAAAGATAAGAGAATCCTAAAAGCAGCAAAATAAAAGGAGAGAGTTACCGTATTTTTCGGACCATAAAACGCACCTAGATTTTAGAGGAGGAAAATAGGGGAAAAAAACCCTCTCCACCACTACTCCCAGTGAGCCAGGTAAGCCACATTCGGACTATAAGACACACCCCCATTTTCCTCCCAGATTTGGGGGGTGCATCTTATAGTACGAAAAATACAGTACCTACAAAGGAGTTCCCATAAGACTAAGGAGTTCATCATCACCAAGCCCTTATTATATGAAATGTTAAAGGGACTTACCTAAGAAAAAGAAGATCAAAACTATGAACAGTAAAATGACAACAAACTCACAGCTATTAACAACCAAACCTAAAAACAAAAACAAAAAACTAAGCAAACAACTAGAACAGGAACAGAATCACAGAAATGGAGATCACATGGAGGATTATCACTGTGGGGAGTGGGAAGGGGAGAGAGGGGGAAAAGGTACAGAGAATAAGTAGCATAAATGATAGGTAGAAAATAGACAGGGGGAGGTTAAGAATAGTATAGGAAAAGTAGAAGCCAAAGAACTTATATGTATGACCCATGGACAAGAACTAAAGGGGGGAGTGGGATAGGAGGAGGTGTGCAAGGTGAAGGGGAATAAAGTGGGGGGAAATGGGACAACTGTAATAGCATAATCAATAAAATACATTTTTAAAAAAACAAGAAAAAAAGTGGTTTGTGAAGTTTGGTGCTGGAGATTTCTGCCCAGATGATGCTCCAAAATGGGGTAGACCCATTGAAGTTGATAGCGATTGAATTGAGACATTAATTGAGAACAATCAATGTTCTACCATGCGGGGTATAGCCAACATACGCACAATATCCAGATCACTAAAGTTGTTGCTGAAAATAAAAAATGTCTTGTTTTATGGAGAAAACCATATGGACTTTTTGGCACATCCAACATCAAATGGGATCCTTTACTAGTAGTATAATCTTGCCAGGTGTATTCAGTATATGTGGTTATTATCCAATTTCAACCTGAGTTCTCAAGATTCTTTCATTCATTTTTGGACTTCTTATTTATTTATTTTTTTACTCCTAGGCCTCTTGTTCCTCCCTTCCATCTCCTTTGCATGTAACTTTATCTCATTCTTTATTGAAATCAAGTTTATCCATTAATCCATATGAAATTGCTGTTTTTTTAAAATAAAGAATAGTTGAATATCTGAAATTTCACATTATTCAAACTAATACTCCCTGGATTTTGTATTCTCTACTTTAAATTTTCTCTCATCATCTTTTCTAGAGAATTTGATAAAATTTGAAATGTTTTACCTGTTTTTCCTCAAACTATTGTTCTATTCCTGTGTACCCCCAAATTGCCTTTGTTTCTAAATTTCCAATTGTTCCTCAGTTCAGCCCACCTAGTCATACTCTGCCGTTGTACTAATTGAAACCACCTCTTAAATTCATCAGTGACCTTCTGGTCACCTTCCCAGCAGTTTTGCTCAAGCTTTTTTTAGTAGGCAACACTCTTCCTTGGCTGTTCCCTTTGCCGAAATTGTTATATATGTTCATTTTCTTGGTTTTCCTACTTCCCTGTACTTTTTTACATTACCCTAAAAGTGCTTTACAAAATTTTAGAGGATAAAAATGGTAGGTAGGAGATACAGTAGTTTTTGGAGTATGGGGGGAAGTTGAGCATGGTAAGTCAGGAAGAACATGGGAGTGGAAGGCAAGGGCTTGGTTCTAATTGTACTTTAGTGTGAACAGGAAAATTTCGTTCACCCAAGAGTCTAAACCCTAAACTAATTGAACCAAGAGAATTGTTTAAGCAGCACTGTTTTTGAGTGCACTTACTTAAAATAACCACAGCATTTATTTGAAAAACACTTTGCCTGCCTATTAATGACACAAATATCTCCATTCATGTGTATCCCTATTGCTTTTATTTGGTAAATTAGGAATCATTCAGGCTCAATATAGTCCTATATTTGAAAATATGATACTTTGCTTTTAGCTTCTTTTAATTTTTAAGAAAAGAGTTTTCCATAAATATGGAAAGTTAGGTCTAAAAGAAACCTACAGTTAGGTTTCTTTTAAAGTGTGAATTTAGAACCTTAACTTCAAAATAAAATAGAATACCTTGTGTTCCTTTAGAAAATGCAAATTACTTATTAAGTAGGTTTCACTGGATCCTTAATTAATACTGATTGAGCATATTATAACTGTTAATGTGGAATTGATGCTGTTGCTTATGTCATTTTTTAATTTATTAAGCAAATCAGTTTTTTTCTTGATGTATTTTCCCTGAAAGCTTTTTCTTTTATATACAGTACTTTTTCAAAATGAGGTTATTAACTATTTGCTATGATATATAATGGAGAGAGCTGTACTTCTCTTGGTGTGGAATTTACTATTTGAAATTATTTGACTTCCAAAATATATTGGTATGAATGTACATATTTTGAGGCTCAGCATTTTTACCAGAGTTAACCTTACCTCAGAAATTCTATTTTACTCACCATTCATGGAGAGGTGGGTATATTGCATTCATTTTTGTATTTATTAGATACATGCCAAATTACTTTTTAAAGTTAACAACTAAACTTTTCATTGACTTCAATATCAATTTTATTTTTCTTCTTACAATTAAGATGGCTCTCAGTTATCTACTAGAACAGGAATACTCAGTCCTCTTCAACGAAGATAATTTTATTCCTTTATAACACCAAAGGACAACTAAGAATGGTAGTATATCTCAACCAATAATTTCAATACCCTCCTGTTATGAGTTAAATACTTTTTAAATAAACTCTTTAATCTCAAAATCTATTCCAGAAATAAAATATCTTTTTCTAATTGTAGTTGCAAATATTTTAGCCTTCCTGTTTCCTGCATGTACTTTATTTAGAAACTTTAATAGTAAATTCAGCTTTTTTAAAAAATATATTTATTGATTATGCTATTACAATTGACCCATTTACCCCCTTCACTCCACTCCATCCTGCCTACCCCCTCCCTCCCACACTTCCCCCCACAATAGTTCATGTCCATGGGTCATACATATAAGTTCTTTGGCTTCTACATTTCCTATACCATTCTTACCCTCCCCCTGTCTATTTTCCACCTACCATTTATGCTACTTATTCTCTGAACCTTTCCCCCTCTATCCCCCTCCCACTCACCTGTTGATAACCCTCAATTGTGATCTCCATTTCTGTGATTCTGTTCCTGTTCTAGTTGTTTGCTTAGTTTGCTTTTGTTTTTGTTTTAGGCATGGGTGTAAATAACTGTGAGTTTGCTGTCATTTTTACCGTTCCTATTTTTCATCTTCTTTTTCTTAGATAAATCCCTTTAACATTTCATATAATAAGGGCTTGGTGATGATGACTCCTTTAACTTGACCTTATCTGAGAAGCACTTTATCTGCCCTTCCATTCTAAATGATAGCTTTGCTGGATAGAGCAATCTTGGATGTAGGTCCTTTCCTTTCATTACTTGGAATACTTCTTTCCAGCCCCTTCTTGCCTGTAAGGTCTCTTTTGAGAAGTCAGCTGACAGTCTTATGGGAACTCCTTTGTAGGTAACTGTGTCCTTTTCTCTTGCTGCTTCTAGGATTCTCTCCTTCTGTGTAATCTTGGGTAATGTAACTATGATGTGCCTTGGTGTGTTCCTCCTTGGGTCCAGCTTCTTTGGGACTCTCTGAGCTTCCTGGGCTTCCTGGAAGTCTATTTCCTTTGCCAGAGTAGGGAAGTTCTCCTTCATTATTTGTTCAAATAAGTTTTCAATTTCTTGTTCTTCCTCTTTTCCTTCTGACACCCCTATAATTCGGATGTTGGAACGTTTCAAGATGTCCTGGAGGTTCCTAAGCCTCTCCTCATTTTTCGAATTCTTGTTTCTTCATTCTTTTCTGGTTGGATGTTTCTTCCTTCTGGTCCACAGTGTTGATTTGAGTCCCAGTTTCCTTCCCATCACTATTGGTTCCCTGTACATTTTCCTTTGTTTCTCTTAGCATAGCCTTCATTTTTTCATCTAATTTGCAACCAAATTCAACCAATTCTGTGAGCATCCTGATTACCAGTGTTTTGAACTGTGCATCTGATAGGTTGGCTGTCTCTTCGTGGCTTAGTTGTATTTTTTTCTGGAGCTTTGATCTGTTCTTTCATTTGGGCCTTTTTTTTTTTTGTCTTGGCACGCCTGTTACGTATGGGGGCGGAGCCTTAGGTGTTCACTAGGGCAGAGTAATGCTGGTTGCTGTGGTGTGATGCTGTATGTGGGGGAGGGGTCTGAGAGGGAGCAATGGCACTTGCTCTGCTCTCCCCTGGTTTGCAATCACTCCCTCTGCTACCCACAATCAAATTGGGCCTTTCTGGTGCTGCTTCCTGAGTGGGTGGGCTTGTGCTCGCTCTAGACCCCTATGGGTTTGTCCAATGACCTCTCCTGTGAGGCTGGGAGTTTCTCCCACTGCTGCCTCAACCCCCACGGGTGTTTTCAATCAGAGGTTTGAGGCTTTCTTTCCCTGATCTAGAGCCCTGGGTAGTGTGGTCTGCTTTGCTCCCCCACCGTTCCTCCCAGCTTATCTATGCGCGAATGTGGGGCCACAGGGTCTGCTAGCTGCAGCCTGGCCTGCCCTGTTCCACAGTCCGCCAACTCACTGGGTCCACCAGCTGCCACCTCGCCGGGAGTCTTCTCTGCCCTGGCTGCCCGTCTCTGCCGCTTCTCTGCCCCTATGTTTCTTCTTTATCTCCTTGGTTGTTGGACTTCCATGCAGTTCAATTTTCTGTCAGTTCTGGTTGTTTTTTGTTTTTAAATTGTTGTTGTCCTTCTTTTGGTTGTGCGAGGAGGCACAGTGTGTCTACCTACGCCTCCATCTTGGCTGGATATCAGCTTTCTTTTTTTAATCAGATACCTTCAGCATGAATTTTTTAAAAAAGATTTTATTTACTTTTTGGCAGAGGGGAAGGGAGGGAGAAAGAGAAGGAGTGAAACATCAGTGTGTGGTTGCCTCTCACTTGCCCCTTACTGGGGACCTGGCCCAAAACCCTGACATGTGCCCTTATTGGGAATCATACCTGTGACCCTTTGGTTCTCAGGCTGACACTCAGTCCACTAAGCTGCACTAGCCAGGGCAGTATGAATTTCCTAAGTTCTTTATTACACTTATTTCACTGATGGAAACATCTAAAGTTTGAAGGAACACGTGCAAGAAGTAAAGCTCAGCATATATGCTAGTTTGTAATCCAAGTTCTCTATATTAGTAATGGTGTCGATGGTCATGATGTTCATGACTGATAATAGCAGCAACCACTTCCTAAACTTTAGGACTGTTATGAAATTCTCCTCCCAAAGGAATCTTAAGTCACTTTAAGAAAATTAAAATATGCTATATCTTTTAGCCAAAAATAATTTTAAGTGTATGGCATAGTGCCTTGCAGATTCTAAGTTCACCATAAATATTCATTGCTTACTTTTTTGATAGACAGGAGTCACAAAAGTATTTAGCTCACAACAGTAGGGTATTGCAATTATTGTTTGAGATACACTGTTCTTAGTTTTCCATTGGTGTTGTAAAGGAGTAAAATTACCTTCATTGAAGAGGATTGAATATTCCTGTTCTAGTAAATAATTGAGAGCCATCTCAAGAAGAAAAATAAAATTAATGTTGAATCGAAGTCAATGAAAACTTTTTTTTCCCCCATATTGAAAATTAGTAGATATGTGTTATCTTCAAAACTGTCTAATTATCATAATCATTATGTATGTTACATGTTGTTGAGTTGGCTCAGTCTCCTGGTGACCTTATGCATGGGTGATGTCTACAATGTCCTTTCCTCAGTAGTCCCGCTCAGCTGCCACAGACTCATGTCTATGGCTTCTTGTATGGAATCAGTGTGTCTCATACTTGGTCATCTTTTCCTGCTGCCTTCTATTTTTTCCTAGCATTATAGACGTTTCCAAAGAACCTTATCTTCTCATTATGTGCCCAAAGTGGGACAGCTTCAGTTTTGTCATTTTTGCCTCTTGCCATGTTTTGGGCCTAACTTGCTGTAGGACCCACTCGTTCTTTCTGACAGCCCTATGTATTTGTAGAGCCCTCATCCAATGACATATTTCAGATGAGTGTATTTTTTTCTTATTAGCCGCCTTCACTGTCCAGCTTTCACATCCATACATAGTTTTTGGAAATATGATGGTGTGGATGATATTAGCTTGATTTATAATGACACATTGTTGCTCTTGGTGACCTTTCCTACTTCTTCCCTTGCTGCCCTTCCACATCTCAGCCTTTTCATGATTTCTTGGCTGCATTATCCATATGAATTGACAGATGAACCAAGGTCAGCAATCTTTAACACTTTCAATGTCTTCATTGTATGCTACAGTTGTGTGTTTCTTCTGTAGTCATGACTTTTGTCTCGATATTCAAATACAGTCCTGCTTTGGTGCTTTCTTCTTTCATTTTCATTTCAACTCATTGCTACTTTCTTCCAGTAAGGTGGTATGATCTTCATTTCTTAAGTTATTGATATTTCTTCCACCAATTTCTACTCCTTCTTCCTCTGAGTTTAGCCCAGGTTTTTGTTTATGTTCGACCTACAGATTGAACAAACTGGAAAACAAACATCCTTGTTTGACACCTTTGCCTCCAAGGAAACCATTCTGTCTCCATATTCTCTTCCTACAGTGGCTTCCTGTCCACAATACAAGCTATACAGCAGAACAGTCGAGTCCTGAGGCATGTCCAGTTCTTTCAGAGCAGCCCATAGCTTTTCCTGATGGACACGGTCGAAGGCTTTACTGGACACTATAAAACAGACTAACCTGAAATTGTCTGGAGCACTCCAGTGTTTAATTGATGTTTGCAATTTTATCTGAATGCCTCTTGTCTGAATCCAGCTTGAACATCCAGCATTTTTGTTAACTTTTACTAATGTTGAGTCACTTTTCTAAGCATCATTGACCCTGAAATAAGAATTTCTGAATTTGAATCCTGGTTCTGCCACATACTAATTGTGTGATCTTGGACAAGTTGCTTCACTTCATGGCAGCCTCAATTATCTTGTCTTTAAAGTGGCTGAATGAAATAATAGTAGTACTTACTCCAAATGATTGGTGTGAGAATTAAGTGAGGTCATCACTTTCATCATCATCATCATGAACAGCTGACATTATTGACCCTTTTTTACACATCAAACAGATACCATACATCCATACCTTACTAACATTATACCTACTTTACCGATGAGGAAAGTGAGCCTCAGAGAGTTTGTGACTTTCCAAATCATTTAGACTTGTTTCAGTTGCACACAGAAGAAACCTTGATGACTTGTGGCTTAAACATAGAGACTCATTTTTCTTGCATAAGAATTTTTCTGGACGTTGGTGGCTTTTGGGGTCGCTTTAGCAACTTGACAACATCAGCTCTGGCTTCCTGCCTCTTGGGTTCTGGGAGCAGTAAGGTTATTGATTCTCTGGGGGGACGGGGAGGGACAGTGAGCCTCTCTGTGCTTTTGTCTGGAAAATGACTTTTTTAGACGTCTCATCCAGACTGTAGCTTACCTTTCCTTGATTATCCCTGTATAAGATGCTGCTCCCAGGCTGTATGGAAGGCACTGCTAACTTTAGGAATAAATATTACCCAGCAGCTACACAGCACACTTTTCCTTTTTGAAATTTTGTATTTTTCAGAATAAAAATTATTCCTTTTTAGGGTGGCTGAATTTTGAAAGTTATGTGCCCCTCCCTACTTTCAAATAAAAATACAAAACAAAACAAAAATTAGTAACTGAATGCTTTTTGTATTAGAAATGACTTCTAAGATATGTTTGTTTCAGATAATTTCTGATAACATTTTTCAACTTTCTATAGCAAAGAAAACATAATACATAATCAAAGTAATGAGTTTTGCCTCTTTCCGTTGTAATTATTATGTTTTAACTCATGGGTAAATGAGTTTGTTCTTTGCTCACTTCCTAAGGGTGGCTATCCACTGATTTCATTTTCTGGAAAATAAAATTATGTCACAATTCTTGGAAACTGCTTATTTATTTATTTATTGTTTTATTTTTTTCAGAGATGGGGGTGGGGTGAAGAATGGGTGAAATTAGGTCATAATCCAGATTCCCTATTCAGTTCTCAAATATATAGCAATAGCTTACTCTTTTATTCTGTCTTTTCTATATTTGATGTAAATTACATTGAATTTTGTAGAGGAAGGATAAGATCCGGTAAGATTTTGAGCCGGGCAACATTATTTGCTCTTGTAGGCAAGGAGATTGAGGCTTGGAGAAGTTATGAAAGTTATGCAGAGTCAGTAACCTAGAGCACCATGGAGCTTGGATTGGAGCCAGCCTGTTCCACAGTGCATTGTGAGGATGAAATCCCAAACAGTATGTTCACTGAGGACAGAGCTTTCTCTTTCTTTTAAAATATTAAATGACATGTTATCAAATAAAACATGCCTCTGGTATTGCTTTTTATATTTCAACAACTTTTTGTTGCAATAATCTTTTGTAAAATAATGAAGAAATACTATGTATCAACCGTAGTTTATCTTAGGACATGCTCTGATTTCTGTTTTATCAAATCACTTTATCAAGTGATCAAGTTACCAAGTAATTTTATTTAAGCTAAATTCAGCCACCCCGTTGGCTAGTCGACTAGTTTAGGGTTGATTAGTCATTGACTGATAAAGGGATGGACTCTTCCCTGTTGACCTTTCTAGTCTGAATTTTAAACTATGTCTTTTTAATTAATGACACTGCAGTGTGGTCTTTCAACATTTCTGTGTGTATAGCTGTATTTTCAGGTTCATTTTTTTGAATTGGGTAATTAACCAAGCAAAATATTTTAAAGTATATTTCAAATATTTCAGTGTTTATGTATCTGTTATTGTAAATATCATCAGATACTGTGCCCTTTTATGTTAAAAATGTATGGCTTAAAGTGCATAAATTTGAATTTATGCAGGTTCTTTCACATTTTTATATATTCTTTTGCTTACTATAAAAATACACTGTTGCCCTTGTTGGTGTGGCTCAGGGATCGATTGCAGACCAGGTCCCCAGTGGGGGCCATGTGGGAGGCAACCACGCATTGATGTTTCTCTCCCTCTCCTTCTCCCTCCCTTCCCATCTCTCTAAAAATAAATAAATAAAATATGTAAAAAAAAAAAAAAACTATTTTAAAAAAATACACTGCTGACTAAACCAAACCCAGTTCTCTTGGTTTCTTCATTTTAGACTGAAACTTTAATTCATTTATCCTATGTATTAATCACTGCAGAGTGAAAGCTAATATTCTTCAGTGATCAAGCCAAATTACTAATATTATATTGGTATTTGTTATTAATTTGTTTCTTTTGAATTGTGAAAATAATTCATTCCCATAAAAATAGTTATGGGAAATTCCCTAAGTAGGAAAACTCCCAAACTTCATAGTTTCTGTTTGGTAACCGTGTGTGGTGATGGATGTGAAGTAGACTTAACTGTGGTGGTCATTTTACAACATGTACGTCTCTCAAGTCATTATGTTGTACACCTGGAATTAATGTGCTTTGTCAGTTATATCTCAGTTTAAACATATACTGCTAAAAAAAAGAAAAGAAAAGAAGAAAAAAAAAGACCTTTAAATATCCACCATTTTTGGTGAGTTTCCTTCCAGTTTTTTCATCTAAACTCAGATTTTTATTTTGTTTGTATATGGTTTTAGTCATTCTCTCTCCTACATAGGAAGCATACCCGATAAATAGAAGTGAAGCCTCTTGCTGTCCAGAATATGTAGTTTTCTGTATAGTTGATAAAGTCATTCCCAAATTGCTTACCAAAACATTGGAAAATACCTCTGTAATATTTTTATATGGTTGTAGATGCTAGATTTTCCTTTCCAGATGAGCATACTGCATTTACCTTGTCTGTAGAATACCCTACCCATCAGTTTTCTACCTTAAAGCTACTTTTTTTTTCTAATGACGGAAAGTATGTAGATATCACCTGAGTAGATAAATTCTAGTTTGGGAGAAAATTTAATTTGTTCTTTTTTATTTGTGTTTAAGATTTTTCAGTATTTTAGAAATGTTTGACATGTATCTATAGCTCATGTGTAATATTTTCATATGGTTTAAGTAATAAAGGGAATATTTACTACATGGCAATAACCCTTTTTAAAATAGCAATTTAAAGCTATTTTTCTGTGTTCTGACTTTGCATCTGAATTTCACGTACTAATAGTGTGTGGCTTTTAAAAATGTATTTATCAATACTTGAGTTTTTTTCTTGTTACCTATTACAGAAAATAAGGAGTTTGTATTCATGATCTAATTAGTTGTTATGATTTTAAAAACAAGAACTTTCTGATGAATGGGAATGTAAAATGGTGCAGCCACTTTGGAAAATACTTTGGCAGTTCCTTAAATACTTAAACAGAGTAACCATATGACCCAGCAACTCCACTCCTAGGTACCAGTACCAGTACATAATACCTAAAAGAAATCAAAACATATCCAGTCAAAAAGTTGTACACAAATGCCTGTAGCTGTATTATTCATAATACACAAAAAGGGGAAACAACTCAAATGTCTACTGATGAATTGCTGAACAAAACATGTATTTGTGTAAGTATCCATACAGTGTAATACTATTTGTCCATAAAAAGAAATGAAGTACTGATACATGATATAGCATAACTGAACCTTGAGAACATTATGCCAAGTGAAGGAAACGAGTCACAAGGAGCCACATATTGTATGACTTCATGTATACGAACTGTCCAAAATAGGCAAATACTTACAATACAAGTAGAAAGAACATTAGTGATTGCCTAGGGATGGGAGGATGAGGGGTAGGTGTTTGAAGAGTGATGGCTAATGGGTACAGAGTTTCTTTTTTGGAGTGGTAAAGTGTTTTAAAAAACTGATGATAGATGAATCTTTAGATGGGTGAATTGTATGTTTCATGAGTTATATATTAATTTTTTTTTTAAAGAACTTCTCAGTGTAAAAATGGCAATATAACAGAGTCAGGAAACTCAATTTCTTCCTGTTCTGTTTTGTCAGCTTCAGCAAATCACCCATCCTCTTTTGTCCTCAGTCTCATTGTCTTGCTGATTTTTTTTAGAGCCTTCCCAGTCCTAAAATCTATTATTTTAATTCGGGGGTGGGGCCTGGGGGGGAGGGTGGCAATCATCTGATTACAGCTGTCAACAAATATGGGTTTAGACACACTGATTGCTCTTATTCAATGTTTTCCCAAATTGCAGGCATGCTGATTTAGTGGGACTAAGTCTGCTGCCCTCTTCTTCCTTATCATGGCTTCTAAAGGAAAATGCATTGTTTGTTTATATTAAAGAGAGCATTTTCCCAAAGTTACTATACAGTGCAGTTCACCTCATTTCTTAGCCCAAACAATGCATGTGGTGCCACAGAGTCTACTGTCACATAGCTTCAGTGACTCCATTATAGAACATGCTAAGAGCAGCCCTTGTCACTGCAATGTTAGTCAGAGGACCTCAGCAAATAACCACAGACTTTATTTATAGCAATGTATGTTTTGGATTTATAACATTTTATCTGTTATAAACATAGTGTGTTATTTACTTGGTTACTTTATAATTGTGATAGTTCATACCACCCACTGTAGGTTGTTGTGCAGTGCTTATTCTGACCACAAATTAAGGAGTTATTTTTTCTGTGGTTCAGTCATGCACAAGGATTATATTGCAAGAGTTGCCGGAGTCCAGGTTCTGTAAACAATTTTTTTGGAAGACGTCTTTGTATAACAGACCAACTAGATTTTTGGTACTGAAAACATTAGAGGGCAGAATTTAGATGAGCAAAACATATCTTGTTGGTCATAAAATTGTTGAACATTGTGCTATAAAATGTCAGATGAGGAATTTGCCGAGTGTTCTCATGTTGGAATATGGCAGCAGTCTTTTTCAATAGGACAGAGTTACAGGAATTTTCCTACCCCTAGAGCAGTGAATGGTTACTTTTGAGGGTATTAGGCCCACGTGAAAATACAGTGAAAGCACCTTGTCTTTCTAGGCAGATTTATACAGGTCTGTTCATGCATACATTTGCATGTAATATTAGGGGTTCACAGGCTCCCCTAACACACCAATTAACCCTTAGGGACCCTTGAACCTAGTTAAAGACCCGTGATCTGAAGGTGTGGGAGCAAGATTGGTTTTATCTTCTGGCATTTTCTGATGACATTTTGAAGGTAGAGCCATGTGGTCTCGTCCCTATGGCAGTGTATAAGATGTGCTGAACTTGGTGGAAAGTAGAGGTTGTGCCCAGGATAAGCACCATAGGAATGCATCACATGTGCCTGGCTCTTTTGTTTACTGCTGTATCCAAGCATGTGCAATAATAGGTGCTCTTAAATATTTACTGAATAAATGAAGAGATCCAAGGAGAACTGTGTTCTGCGAAGAGCTGACTCGTTTCCAGTAATAGCTGATATTTGAGAAGCAAAATAAGAAAAATTAAGAGTGTATCTAGTAATATCACAAATGTTCTCTTTACATCTGAATACAGATCTAGTATTCCCATTTACTTCTCCCCTTGTATAATCGTAATTGGTTTTCCTTTTGTTGCAAATGGCCAAGTTTTTCTATCACTCTGACTTTTCCATTTCAGATACTACTTCAGTAATTAGAGAAAGAGCACAGTTCATAAAAAGTTTTTGTGCTATTTCTAGTTATTTTGAAAACCTATAGGATTTTTTGAAATATATTTTTGGCTAAAATTTTGATTTTATAAGTAATGGAAATTTTGCTCTGAGATTTTGCTCCAGATTTTTCACTTCTTTCTCTATACATTTATAAAATAATGATCTAAAGCTAGGCCCCATATTTTCTTATTTCTTTAAAAGTCAAATAGATAGCTAAGATTTCCAAATTGTTTCTGCCTGTCTAGTGAATGACTTCAAAAGACAATCTAAGTCTTTTCCATCCAAATTACTTAAAAAAAAAAATAGATTTGGTACATGATCTTCCATCACCTTTTGAGAAGTAATGAAAAGAAGTTACATTGTTAAGTTACTTTTTTTTAGTTTTGTACCACAACTAAGAATGGAAATTCTTAAATTGACCAGAAGTAAATATTTAATGACTAATTCCTATAATCCAGGCAAATACTTTACATGCATTAAGCTCACTAACCCTCACAACAGTGGTATTGGGCACATACTATTGTTATTCCTATTTTGTAATGAAGGAAACTAAGGGCACAGAGAGGTTAAATAACTTGTTCAAGGCCACATGTTCCTCACTCAGTAATTTGCAGAGCCTGGATTCTGCCATTAACAGTCTGGTTGTAGAGCCAGTACTGTTAACCAACACACAAGACTGCCTCTTAAACTCTAAATTGTGAATAAATGCTAGAAGCAGTCAAGGAAGGCTTCCCAGAGGAAGTAACACTTGAGCCAATTCGTAAAGAATGAGTAGAAGTTCTCTAAGTAGAGAAGAGGAGCAGAAGGCAGGTGCATAGATACCCAGCCGTATAGAAGGAAAGGCTGGTCAGGGAAATAGGGGATGAGACTAGGAGGTAGGCTGGAATCAGATTGTGAATTGATTTGCACTTTGTTCAGGAAGTCTGGACTTAACTTTTTATTATAGGGCAGTCCCATGACACAAATCCAAAGACTGATGCTGGACTGGTTACCTCAGAATCAGGCAGGGAGTTTATTAAAAAGGCAAATTTCTAAGCCCCACTCTAGGCGATTCTGATTCAGGAAGTCAAGAGTGAGGGCCAGAAATTCAGCTGGTTCTGGTGGATTTAAAGGCATACTTGGGACCTCTGCTAGTAGAGATTTATTAAGTATGGGGTGTGACAAGGGCAGTATTTTTCTATAAAATAGAAATTGTTGAAGCTAATACAAAATATATTGGAGATTTGGAGGCAGGAGATCAGTTGGGAAGCTATTCCAAAAATTCAAAAGGAGGGGACAGATTAGAAAGATATTTTAGTATAAGAGCAACAGGTAAATAAGCAGGAAGAAGATAGATAGAAATGATTGTGTTAGGATTATTGACTGAATAGGTGGGTAGTCATGATTAACCTGATTGATGAGCAAAATCATTTTGCCATACTAACATACTTAGTTAAATCTGTGCGGTCAGGATACTCTCAATAGTATGTATCAGATTATATGACTTGAGGCCAGGCAAAATGTTTACTATAGAAAACAAAAACTCAAGATTTTCAGTACAGGCTCCAGGGGAAGGGCTGAGCAGTTCTGTCAGAGGAGACTTTCTGTGGTAGCCAAGTGTAGAGAAAGTGGAGACCTGTCTACTGTGACCTGTCAGCTTCTAGGGACAGTGCTGGCTTGCAGCTCAGAGCTGCGCATTCTGTTGAACTCCATGTCTTTGCCTGAGGCCAAAATGGAACTCCATCTCCTACCCAAGGCCTCAGGCAATGCCTTCAACCTAGATTATCCAATTTGGCACCTGCTACACTGCACAGGCTGGTGAGAAGATTCCATCAGAAAGCAGTCACTCAAGCATAGCACTTATTTCCTGTTTATGCTGAGTGCCTTTCCAGCACACAGCAGCACCTTCAGCTACCCCTGACCACTCAAGCAGTGGTCTGTGCACAGCTGTGTCAAAACCATGTCGCCTTTTCTACCTGATTAGACTGGAGCAGGTACCTGAACTGAGCTGGAACCAATCCGAGTTCCATCCCTTGGATTTGGAATTAGGAACAAGAGAAGGTGAATTATTAGTCTCTTCACATGTCTGGAGGCTTTGACTTGTAAATTCAAGGGTCTTGAGCAGCCATATATGCCATGGAGACTGGAGAACAGAGAAAGCTGATTTAAAGGAAGAAGGAAAGATTGTGCAGACATGTGAGGTGAAGAGAGGTAAACGAGGGGAAGGGCGAGGGGAGTGGGGGAGGAAGATATATATCACTACCCGAGTCTCATGGCTCTCAGTGTCTCAACCCAGCCCTTGAATATGCTCTGGGGTTTCTTAAGGCACCCATGTATCCTTATAGTAAATTCGTCTTTTCTGTCTTCTTAAGCTAGTTTAAGTTAATTTCTATTTCTGGGAGCCAACAGCCAGTTTCTGCACACCAATGCTTCCTGCTCCCATTCTCTTTCTTGGCTGTGGTCAAAAGATATGTTACCAGGAATGTGCTATCAGGTGCACCAGGCCTACCAGTTTTGAAAAGTATTTGGCCCTCAGACGACATAGTAGGATTCAGTGATTCAAAATATAGCTCGGGCCTTTGTATTTTCCTCCCAGTTAGGCATTTGGACTGAGAAGCACTTTACGGTGGGAAACACAGTGGTATGTGTTTCAACATAAATTTTTTAATCCAAGTAGGTATCCAGTATATCTCTAAACACTTAATTCAGGATTCTGGTTTTTATGTTAATTTCCTTCCTTTTTTCAAAAGCTTCTTTGATTCTTGCCAAATTTTGTAGCTAATTTATGAGTGTAGAGAAAATGGAACTTTATTCAGTGTCTTGTCTTAAACAACAAACATTTTTCACAGTTCTGGAAGCTGGGAAATCCCATGACCTAGGCACTAGCAGCTTCCATGTCTGGTGAGGATCCACCTCCTGGTTCATGGACAGCCGTCTGCACATTATGTTCTCACATGGTAGGAGGGAGCTCTCTGGGTCCTCTTTTATTAGGTCACTAATCTCATTCATGAGGACTCCACCTTTGTGATCCCGTCACCTCCCAAAGGCCCACCTCCTACTACCATCACCTTGGGTATTAGGAATTAAGATATGAATTTTTTTGGAGGGGAAGGACACAAAACCTTCAGTCCATATATAGCATTAAGGAATCAAGATTGCTTTTTAATGCATATATGCAGTTGCTCAGCAATTTTTAGAAGAGGATGTATACATTGGAGTCAAAGAATCAAAATGTATATCTTCCAAGATGAAAAATTTTAAGACATCAGACTAATTCAAGCAAATTATACCTTGGCATAGCCTAGTCAAAGAAGAGTCCTGATAAATACAAAGTAAGATAGAACAGTTTATTACAATGAAAAAAAATTAGTTACAGTTGTATACTTAATATACATGATTATACTGTGCTAATCAAGTATTCTTTTTATGAATGATAAAAGAACTAAAGCCAGAAAAACTGCAGGCTATTAAATATATTAATTTACAAAAAGTAAAGTGCTTTACTAGTATATATTGTGTTATGTAGTACACTTGAACAACTTTGCTAATTTATATATTTTCATGTACTTTTTATGCTATCTCTAAACTCCATTATTTCTTCTTTGACTCATGAATTAATAAAAGTATATTTTAACTTTCCAAACAAGTAAGAATTTTCATTATTAATTCCTAGCATAACTGTATTGTGATTAGGGGAAGTGACACCAATTTTTAAAATTTCTTAACCTTTCTCTTTAGACTAAGATTTGGTCAATTTTTATAAATGTTCTATTTGTGAAACAGTTTTGATGGTGAATTTCTTTTCTGGCAGTAATTCTTTTAATTCTTACTATATGTAACTTGAGGCTGCTTTACCACTTTCATACAAGTTTAGAATCTTCCTACCAGTAATTTTCTCATTTTCCTATCATATGATGACCTTTTGTGCCTGTAGAAATGTTAAAAGAAGCTCAAGTTTTTGAAAAACCCAGCTTCATTATTGTTTATTCTTGAGTTCCAGCTCTTTTTGTTTTGTGCCTTTCTATAATCAGTTCTAAATTGTGGAGTCTATGATACCGTTTAAGAACATGTTTTCTGTGTTTTAGCCACTGTGTTTATTTCTGTGTAGCAGCTTTGGTAATTTACTCATTCTAACATACTGCTAGATATGGAAGTCTGTTACCTTTATTTTTAATTTAATTACCAAGATCATTCATGAATATTTGTATATGTTTACAAGTTGAGGTATTGAAGAACAAATTAAAACAGAGCCATATGGAATGAACTTTTAAATAAGTACAAATTTTTACTTAAACTTTTGACATGATTTTGCTTGGTATTGATATTCTGTTGACCAACAAATGCCATGAGATATTTAAACATGGGGAGGCATTCTCACAGTTATTTAAATGGGAGGTTATTTTCCTTGTAAGTAATCACTTACATGGTTAAAACATCTATTCTCAAACTAGTTATTTTTCATTAATTCTTTGCATTCTCAGAATTATTGAAGATATAATTTACATATAAGAATGATTAAATTCATAAGCATGAAACTAAGGTTATAAAAATGATAATTTATGGGAGCAATTTTAAAAAAATTTTACTAGATTAGATGTGGTTAGCAACTGCCTCTTCAAAAGGGATACTTTATGCATATTTAATTTCATAATATATCATCATTTCTGAGGCTACTGTGGGTATACATATGGTTTTATTCTATGTTAGAACCTTCTAAGAAAGTGACTTCTGAGCTTCCGGCCAAGACGGAGGCATAGATAGACACACTGCGCCTCCTTGCACAACCAAAAGTCGGATAACAACAATTTAAAAACAAAAAACAACCAAAACTGACAGAAAATCGAACTGTACAGAAGTCTGACAACCAAGGAGATAAAGAAGAAACATTCATCCAGACCAGTAGGAGGGGCAGAGATGGGCAGCTGGGGTGGAGAGGACTTACGGAGAGGACTCGTGGCAAAGCAGCAGATGGTGGACCCAGCGAGGTGGTGGATTGTGGAACAAACAGGGCAGGCAGTGCGGCAGCTAGCAGACCCTGCGACCCCACATTCATGCATAGATAAACCGGGATGAATGGCGGGGAGCAAAGCAGACCAGCCAACACAGGGCTCCAGCTCAGGGAAATAAAGCCTCAAACCTCAGATTGAAAACACCCGTGGGAGTTGAGGGTGTTTAACTCAACACGGCAGTGGGAAAAACTCCCAGCCCCACAGGAGAGGTCATTGGAGAGACCCACAGGGGTCTAGAGCGTTCACAAGCCCACCCACTTGGGAATCAGCACCAGAGGGGCCCGGTTTGATTGTGGGTAGTGGAGGGAGTGACTGAAAACTGGCAGAGAGTGGAGCAAGCGCCACTGCTCCCTAATGTCCCCTCCCCCATATACAGCGTCACACCACAGCAACCAGCGTTACCCCGCCCTGGTGAACACCTAAGGCTCCGCCCCTTTACATAACAGGGGCACCAAGTCAAAAAAAAAAGGCCCCCCAAAAAGACCAGATCAAAGCTCCAGAAAAAATATAACTAAGCCACGAAGAGACAGCCAACCTATCAGATGCACAGTTCAAAACACTGGTAATCAGGAAGCTCACAGAACTGATTGAATTTGGTCGCAAATTAGATGAAAAAATGAAGGCTGTGCTAAGAGAGACAAAGGAAAATGTACAGGGAACCAATAGTGATGGGAAGGAAACTGGAACTCAAATCAACACTGTGGACCAGAAGGAAGAAAGAAACATCCAACCAGGAAAGAATAAAGAAACAAGAATTTGAAAAATGAGGAGAGGCTTAGGAACCTCCAGGACATCTTGAAACGTTCCAACATCCGAATTATAGGGGTGCTAGAAGGAGAAGAGGAAGAACAAGAAATTGAAAACTTATTTGAACAAATAATGAAGGAGAACTTCCCTAATCTGGCAAAGGAAATAGACTTCCAGGAAGTCCAGGAGAGTCCCAAAGAAGCTGGACCCAAGGAGGAACACACCAAGGCACATCATAACTACATTAGCCAAGATGAAACAGAAGGAGAGAATCTTAGAAGCAGTAAAAAATAAGGACATAGTTACCTACAAAGGAGTTCCCATAAGACTGTCAGCTGACTTCTCAAAAGAGACCTTACAGGCAAGAAGGGGCTGGAAAGAAGTATTTCAAGTCATGAAAGGCAAAGGACCTACATCCAAGATTGCTCTATCCAGCAAAGCTTTCATTTAGAATGCAAGGGCAGATAAAGTCAAGTTAGAGGAGTTCATCACCACCAAGCCCTTATTATATGAAATGTTAAAGGGATTTATCTAAGAAAAAGAAGATGAAAAATAGGAACAGTAAAAATGACAGCAAACTCACAGTTATTAACACCCACACCTAAAACAAAAACGAAAGCAAACAACTAGAACAGGAACAGAATCACAGAAATGGAGATCACATGGATGGTTATCAACAGGGGAGTGGGAGGGGGAGAGAGGGGGGGAAGGTACAGAGAATAAGTAGTATAAATGGTAGGTAGAAAATAGACAGGGGGAGGGTAAGAATAGTGTAGGAAATGTAGAAGCCAAAGAACTTGTAGGTATGACCCATGGACATGAAGTATAGTGGGGGGAATGTGGGAGGGAGGGTGTGGGCAGGATGGAGTGGAGTGAAGGGGGGGAATTGGGACCACTGTAATAGCATAATCAATAAATATATATATTTTTAAAAGTGACTTATTTCCTTTGGTACGCATAAGAATAAGGATAGTATTCCTCAGCTAGCTGTTATAGATGCTTTCATGGGAGTACTAATGAGACAGTGTAGTGTAGTGCTCCTGAGCACAAGATCGATCGGAAGCCAAATTGTCTGGGTTTGCTTATTTAACAGTGTAATCTTAAGCAAGTTAGGTAATGTTCTGTTTTTCAGTTTCTTCACTGTAAAAGTGATAGTACCTTGATAAAGCACTTAGAATATCTGGCCCCTAGAATAGCAAGCACTTAATTAATATTTGCTATTGTTTTATTCCCTAAGAATAATTATTAGGTGTGCATTGATGTAGATTTAGGGGGAAATTCAAATCATTTACATTTTTTAAAGTTTTAAGATTAATAGATTTGTGTGTCCTGTATGTAGCTGTGTAACATACAAGACATCCATAAAGCTTGACTTCATCTATTCACTAAGAACAGCCTCAGGGTAAATGACGTATCCAAATGGATTCAAGGATCCGTGATCTCTAACCTGGTAGGAATTTCCTGTAGAGTCATGCATATAACAGTCCCCTCACTGTAGGACAGGTGATGTTAGTAGTAGTTGTAGAATTATAGTAGTGGCCCTAACAGCAGTAGGGGCTGGCATTCATTATAGGCAATATTTATGGAATACTTACATGATACCAGGTCCTCTTCTAGGTACCTTACATGTATTGATTTATTTTATCTTCATGTTTTCTTACAGTTAAGTAGGTTAGGTACTAGTATTGTCTCACTAGTTACTTTTTTAATAAAGAAATGGATGGACGTCCCATTTTACAGATGCAGAAACTAGATATGGAGGGCTTATACACAGCTACTAGCTGACAGAACCAGAATTTGAACGCAGTCCAGTTCCAAAACATACAAACACTTAAATACAAATGCAATTCAGCCAGGATGGTTTTGGCATAGGGCAGTGACATTTCACTGGTGCTTGTCCCTTGCTTTAGCTCAGTTGCCTTGGCCGGTATGAAGCGAACCAGTCCTCAGCTTATTGAAGCTGTCTGTTCATAGTTTACACCAAATTGTCTTAGGATTCTCTTTTATCCCTGGGTTGGATTCTTTATTGTTATACCCCCATTACCTTGGGAAGTAGGCATTAAGAGAGGGATGTATATACCTGGGAACATACAGTGTTAATATACATTGAATGAAATGTTACTCTCAGCCTTGCTAATGCCTCAGCCCCCTGCCTAGATCTTGCCTCTTCACCTGCTTCCTGGCCCTCTCCCAATGATCTCTGTTAAGTCCTGACCTGCATTACTTTGGTTCCTACTTTGAATCAGTCCTGATTTCTCTTTGCACATAAACAAGCTTTTGAAAAAGAAATAGGAGATATATGACAAAAAAGAAAAAGGCAAATGAATAACAATTCAATCAGTAACTATATTAATATCAAACTAATGGGACTTTTCTGAGCACTCTAAGTAACGCATTCTTTGTGTTCTAATATAAAAAATCACTTCATTTGTGTGAGCTGGTTTAGGAGAAATTTTATCTAGTGACTTTCCAGTCAGTTTTCACTTGACCTGTCTTGAGCATATGGACCCAACTGCTGGCCACAGGGAAGAGGTGGAGCATTCTTCCGCCTTCACTTCCTTGGTTGTTTCACCCCATTGAGCTGTGAACAGTGGCTGAGGACAAAAGCTGTATACACTGTGCAAACAGAGCACCAAAGCAGCAGTACACTGACTCATTCTTCGCTCTGTGTGAGAACTGAGGGGGACTCGATTCATTTCCTTTGTGCTGGTGTCTGTCAACAGCGCTGTTTGAGGCAAGGCCTATTGTGTTGGCCAGTGTTTCTTATTGACCTAAGTCTGTGCCTGCTATGTTCCCAGGGTTGAAGTTGCGAGTGAGAGAATGTTTGAAAAGGGGTAATCATAGGCTAAGTGCATTTGGCTGCATTGTCATCTGACCTATTAAATCTAAACTGTGGTCCACGTTAATGCAAACAGGTAATTATATAGCCACAGCTGCAACTATTGACATCTGATCACTGCCCCCTGAGGAAAAAAATGTGTTTTTTGTTCTGTGTCTAGGGTCTTACATGCTGCACATGAATGATTTTTAGCTGAAAATGATAATAGGTTAGGAAGACTAAAAGATCAACAAGGTGGGTACTTTAAAACAGCCTCTGCCACAGCTGTTGGCATGTCTTTCCTTTGATGACTCAGTGCTTTCCGAGGATTCAAATTGAATAATCTTTCAGTTTTCATTTTTAAGGAGTGTAAGGTAAAAACAATTTTTCTTGTTTCTGTTCTGTATGATGCCATTGTCACTTTGAAAGGTCTGCCTCTCATAGCTTCGTTTTGCTTGTTGACTTTGGTTTTATCCATCCCTTCATGGCCTGTTCCTCTGGAAGGATGCATTTGCAAGAGGTCCACCTCCCCACCATGACAGTACACTGGAGTGAGTCAAGGCTAATGGCTCTTCATTATGTTAGTGAAGTCTATCCTTTCTAGTTTCTTTCAGTTTTCTTAAGAGCGAAAGTTACAAATAAATCATATAGTCCTGGAGAAGAGCCACTCTTTTGTTTTTAGAAGAAAAGATATTTAGAAATGTGTTCCCCCCAACCATGAAAATCCAGTTAGTACTGGAGCATTGTACATGTGTTTGCGTTCACTTCCACAATTCATTCTTTGTTGTCTAAAAGCCTAGCATTGGTTTAAAAAGCCTAATAGGTGATGGACTCTGTGTTAGGCATTGGGGTGGAACTTAAAAGTAAACATCTGTTAGTTTCTAATTCACACTGTCACAGGTAGTGTTGTGAAGCATGTCAGGAGTGGAATGACGCAGAAAATAAAGGAGCCCTTTAAGGCTCTTAACTTAAAGGTTCTTCTTAAGTTTTTTTTCCTAAGGTTTTGGCACTTTGTCTCCTGAATGTTATCATGCAGTATTTCTCTTAAGTGGGCAGGTACAGATCCCATTGGGACCACCATGAGAAAGCACTTGGGATACCTGAGTACCTCCAGTATGCTATCTTTTGAGCCAGAGTCCTGTACACCCAACTCAACTCATGCCTTCCTGCCACGTACACCTCAAAGTGCTGGCTGGCTCTACTGGGCCCTTTGAGCGCATGGTAGTTTGTCAGAGGATGGCAATGCATCGTTACATGTGCACCCCAGGTACTAGAGATGCAATGATGAATAATATATTACTCTTACCCTCAGGGAACACAGAGTAATGCCTTCTTTTTTTTTTTTATAACCATCCTCACCACAAGCACAGTTTTGAAAAACTGACATAGTGATTAAATATAAGTAGTAGAATGTACAAAAAAAAAAATCTTTCCTGTTACTGTTCCTCAATAAAGTTGGCCTCTTGTACCTGGAATACTATGTGGAATTAAAGTATTTACTAAAATGCATGTTGTGCACTGTCTTAACCCTCATAAATGAAAACTATTTTCAAATTCTTATAGTGAAATCTTTTTTACAAATCGTTTTTCATTTTTTTAATGCTGCTGTTTTACATACAGAATTATCTTGACAGATACAAGTAGAATCATTTCAAAAGGCTTTTTATATTTGTAAGAAACAACAAACCATATGCCGACTTGTGGAAGCCTTGATCTGGAGGAACGTGGCTGTTGGCCAGCAATTAATTCAGCCACTCTCGTGTTGGCCATATTATGGAATTGTATAGGTGTTAAATGTTCTGTCTTCTCCAGACAGGACTACTCCTCTGTATCCTATTTTCCTCCAAAGTAATAGGAGTTGTAAGTATGCGTAATCAAAGTGCAAGAAGAATGGGGAAGTAGGATGAAATGGGAATTTGATTTGGCACTGGATGGCCAGAGTGACTCCTGTCACTTTGTTCCATTTAAAATTGCTTCATTGTTCACAAGAACATCTGTAGCAGATGTGTATTGCTAGAGAATATGGAATGAGAAAAGACTAGTTAATTCCATGGTGTATAAAGTGGGGTTACTCTGTTGTCAAAAAGAGAAATAGTTAGACTGATTATTGTTTCCTGTATTTCTCCTGAATCCAATTTAGATATTCTTAAATTATCTTCAAATATGCATCTCTGATATCAGATTGTGTGGGTTGAGTTAGGCCACTCAGTGTTCCTCTCATCATGCAACTTCACTTCTCCTTAGAGCAGAATTAACTTTTTATTCAGGATCTGGTAGTTAAAGAGTTATGGGCCTTGGGTCTGAAGATTGCCATCAGGGAAGGCTGGCCTCAACAGAGAGCTTCCTTTCACCCACTTTGACCATTGTCACTGCTTCCCCTCATTCATCTTCATTGCTGTTGATCTTAGGGATATCCAGAGACACTATTGCTTTGCTTACAAATAGGTTCCATGTTTGATCTTTTCAGTTTGTAAAAGATAAAGCACCTATGTCTTAAAAGGGTGCTTTCTCTTTTTAATGAACAGCAATGGCTTTGGGAATTTCAAAAGCTCTATAATGTTTTGTTCATATGGTAAAAAGTATTCACAACAGACATTGTGATCCAAATACTTGCTTTCCCCCCCTAAATTAAACATGATTAAAATACAGAATTATCTCCTCCTTTTTTCCAAACCCTAACAAATAAAACCAAACCCCACATATATTTGGGAGTGGTTTCCTGAACCCCAGCCTTAGCTACTGAGCCCCTCCTTCCTTCCATTAAGTACCGATAGCTAGTGCTGAGCCGTGGATCCCTGTGTACACCCACCCACACTCACCCTGCAGTGCACTGGCACAGTCTGCTCATAATCTTTATCTTTGGGGAAAGTGAAAGCATATCCAAACGCTTTGCGAATAATTGTGGGTGGGTGCAGTGCTGAGGAGGTTAACCATTGGCATTTTCAGTGGCTTAATTGGGCTCTGGCAAAGAGCCAGGATCAGTAGAAAATGGAACAACCGTAGAAACCAGTGGGTTTCAGCATCTTGGCATGGTCTGGAGCATTGAGCAGCAGCCTGTGCTCGTGTCTACCTGTTGTGGGAAAGTGAGAGGCTGTCCAGACAAGGGACAAAGCAGTCAGGATTTTCCCATCCAGCTTTCCTATTGTATTTGGCTCTTTAAAAGCAGGTCAGAGTACCTGTCATCAAGCACGACTTCTGTAGAGACTCATTGTGAGGTGCTTTGCTCCATTCAAGGAAGGGCTTAAGGCCACTGAAGAAAGCCTGTACCATGTGGAAAGTGGTGTCCCTGTAACACAGGATGTTGTCAGGATTTGAGGTTTGGGAAGCATCTGTGGGGAGATTTGACAGTGCTGAGAAGTTTCACTCAGTGAATATTTAGCTTCACTGCTTTTTCAAGAAAGGAAAGTACTATAGTTTTATTGTTGTTATTGATAAAATTAGCATTGATCATAAGACTATAAGCCTTTGAAGTTAAATATAAATGTATTGTTTTATAAAACATACACTAGTTTTGTAATGTGTACAAATCTAAAAGATCAAGGATTATAATTCAATATTTTCTGCTTGTCTTATTAGCTAAAATGAATTGGTTTGCTATTTGGATGGTTCGTAACTCAAGGTTTTAGGACTAAAGCATCTGTAGTAATCTTTCTTTTATACCAAGAACTTGTGTTATGAATGTGCTTGAAAATGTATCTGCTGAAAAACTTTTCTGGGTAAAATTATTTCATAAAGTGGGAACCATTTCCGTTTTGGATGGAAGGAAACCTCCTCTTGTCCTATTTATTTGGAGTTGTACTGTTTAATCTTTCAGCATGAGATCCCACTTTTTAAAAAATTATGTATAGACAATAAAAATATAACTTAAAATCTTGTAGTTCTCAGAAAAAGCTTGTGTCTTTTTATTTAGAAAAGCCCTTTTTTCCTGTAACTCTTAAAAATAGGTAGAATACCTATTTTTAAAATACCAGAATACAATTCTGGTTTTTTTCATGTTTTATAATCTTTGTGTAACAGAGATCGGCAGCTCTCAGCCTGGGACCTCTTCTTTGAAGCATTACTTAATACATGCTGTTCACTACCATCAGAAAATTATTAGCAGTACTTTGGAGCTGATTAATGTCAGATTAACAGTATGTCATTAGTTCAGTAATCTTTGTTGCAGTTAAAATAATATATTTCTATACACTCTAATGTTTTATATGCTCACATATGAAAACAGGAAAGAATTTCATTTTAAAATCTGTTGTGGCTTCCAACTGAGAAAGGCCACATGCTTGTGTCTGTACCACACACATTTATTCCGGTGCTCATCCATAGCATGCTTGTGTTACCCTTTAACTCTCCAAAACTAGCTTGTGACTCCATATCTTTGCTTAAGGCAGTGTTGTGCATATTTTAAGGCTATATTATTAGATTCCTAAAAATTTAGAATGATTTTTATCTTCTTGGTGGAATTCCATTTGTCATTATGAAATGTTTCTTATCTCTGCTAATGCTTTATGCCTTGACATCTGCTTTGTTTCTTATAAAATGACTATACTGGCTTTCTTTTAGTGTTTATATGGTGTATCTTTCTCTGTTCTTTTATTTTCAGCCTTTCTGTGTCTTACATTTATTACAAGTATGACTCTTGTAAGGAGCATTTAGTTGGACTTTTTTATCTATCCAGTCAGTCAGTCCTTGACTTTAATTGGAATATTTACATGTTTTACATTTTGTGTAATTACTGATATTTTTCTTTTTAAATTAACACCTTAGTTTTTGCTTCCCCTAACCTTTTCTATTTTCAAATGTGCTCAACAAAGAAAGGAGACAAATTTCCAGTAACCCAAGAAATTCAGTTAACTAGAGGGCCTTATGTATAAGGTTTTGATATAATCAAGTTTTTCTATATGTATTTTCCTACTGTATTTTCAAGAAAGAAAAGTACACACACGTACAAAGTATAGATATATATTTATATATAACTATATGTAATTAATATATTACATTAAAATTATAATTATGATATAAATTATACTTATAAACTTATTTATTTGTAACTTGTGTATTTATAACTTATTTATATTATACATTTATAACTTATAAAATTATATTTTAATATGAATTATAGAGTAATATAAAGTATATAATTATAAATTGTATATTTATATATAAGTATATACAGGATGGGGTAAAAATAGGTTTACAGTTGTAATACAAATAAATAATACAATAATTAATAAATAATAATACAAGAATAGACTTTGGCATACAAGTGTAAGCCTTCTTTTGCCTCACTCTACATTTATATATAATTACATTTTGTATATAACTACATAGATATATTTTTTAAAGATTTTATTTATTTATTTTTAGAGAGAGGGGAAGGGAAGGAGAAAGAGAAGGAGAAAAAGATCAGTGTGTGGTTGCCTCTCAAGCACCCCCCATGGAGGACCCAGCCCACAACCCAGTCATGTGCCCTGACTGGGAATCGAACTGGCATCCCTTTGTTTCGCAGGCGCTCTATCCACTGAGCTACACCAGCCAGGGCATAAAACTACATTTATAATTTTTTATGCATTGTATATTAGAATCAAATGTAGCAAAGGAGATGGAACAGATCTTAAGCCAGGGGAAATCCAGCTGTCAGTTAGTCTCAAAAGACTGAAACCTTGATCAAAGTTTAAGGTAGTGAACTTAGTCCTCATAAGATCAGGGAGCCTCTGTGTTCCTGAGACCATTGCAGTACCTGGAATCAATATCCCAGCCCTGACAGGGTACCCAGTGTAGATTGAATGATTTAGGGTTTTCACTCATAAAATACAAAAGTTGATGTTACCATCTGTATCAGTCAGGGTTTCCCAGAGAATTGGAACCATAGGAATACAGATATAGTGGATACAGATGACTTATTTTAAGGAATTGGGGCACACGAATGTGGGACGGCCAAATCTGAAATACGCAGAGCGGTCGGGCAGGGGTTGATTCTTCGTTCTTGAGGCAGAATTTCTTCTTCATGAAATCTCAGTTACTGCTCGTAAGATCTTCAACTGATTATTATTTTTTTAGTATTTTAATATTTATTTTTAATTACTAGGTAATGCACGCATTTATTTTCTTTGTAAAATGTTACAGTATTTCTGACCATCGCCCAGTATCCATTCCTTCTTTTGTAAAAAAAATTCATAGAGGAACTGTGCAATTTATAAATCATAAATGTACAGCTGGTAAAATTTCACAATGAGCACAGAATCATGTAACCATCATTTGGACCAAGAACAGACCAGTATTACTACCTGAAAGCCTTCCACTGCCCCATCCCTGTTACTGGCACTGTCCTATTTACAACAGCCTAGACCAGCAATTTTCAACCGGTATGCCTACAGCAATTTTTTTTTTCAAGTACAGTTATCTCCATTTTCCCCCCACCACTCAGTCATCCCCACTCCCCACCCTTGATCCTAGCCCCCTTTGGTTTTGTCCATGTAGGTCTTCAACTGATTAGGTGAGCCCACCCATACTGAGGGTAACTATGGATTGTAGGTGTTAACCCAGTCTACAAAATGCTTTCACAGCAAGACCTAGATTAGTGTTTGATTAAATAACTGGGTCCTGCAGTCTGGTCAAGTTGACACATAAAACTAACCATCACAGCCTATATAACATCCATCAGTGTAGAAGAAGCAAAGCAACAGAGAGATGTTTATATTGGCAGTGCTGCCTATGAGATAAGAGAAATGACCACTTGTGGGAGATAGCAGCCAAACCCAGGCAAGAGGCCCATGGAGCAGCCACTGCAGGTCAAGCATTATTGGGGGGTTGTATGGTATATCAGGAAGAAATCACAAGAACACTAATTCCATTGTTCTTCACCCTGACTTTCCCATCTCTCTCCCCTAACTACAAATGTGAAGAAGCAGAGAGAAACCATTAGAAATGTTGCCTCCTGGGGAAATTCCCACCCAGGATAGTACTGTCACACAGATGACCATTAAGAGGGAGTGTTAACATGTCTTTATGTGCTTCTGTAAGTTGATGACCTACATTTCTATCTCTTTAGTAGTCCATCTAGCTTTCTCTATATATGATTTGCCTCCTCTCCCTCAACCTTCTTTTATACTTCATTTATTTCTTTTCTCAATTCTAAAAGAAATTTTAAAAGTCATTTTTGTTTCATAAATGAGATCAATAACTACTAATTTTTAACTTCCTAGAAAAAGGTTCTAGAACTATGACTGTTACTAACGCAGCCAATGGATTACACGCAGGTGCAGCTGCTAATGGAGAAGAGATTCTGGTAGACCCCTGCCCTTGACAGCAGTGTACTGATGGAACTGGAAACCCTCTGTCCTGTGCAGCAGTGAGGAGACTCTGTACGCTCTTCTCCCACCTCCCAGACACCGTGAAACATGCAGCCAGAGTGGCACTGTAGTTTTTAAAAAGCCGAAATAACGGCTGCAGCCCGCTGAGCACAGCAGCTGCTGCTTGATGTCTCCCACTGTGAGAGCACCTTTCTGACAGGTTCTCAGGCTCAAGTCTGAGGTCAGAGCAGGATTAGGACAGGAACCCGCTCCACACTGACAGCTGCTGTTACTGCACTGACTTCAGCCCCATGGCTTTTGGAGAATGTTTAATTAGTTTTCTTACTACCAATAGTTATCTCTAAGAAAGCTTAATCATGTATTTCAATTGGTTTTTTGGAAGAGATTATGATTTTTCTCCAAATCAGATGAAATTTTTGTCCCTGGACTGGTTTTAGATGCTTTACCTAATACAAATTTGTCTGATTGTAAATGTTACAACCCAGTCTTCTCTTTGTAATTATCCCAGAGTTGATTTATTTGCTTTGCAAAACTAGGCAGCTCTCAGAGAGGCCCAGAGAAAGCACCTACGGGAAGTAAGGAACTCTGTTGAGAGTGTAGGAACCTTCCCTGTGCCCCAGATCCTGCCACAGGGAGGTAGAGAGCTTGACTGGGGAGACCAGGGACACAGCTGCCGGTGGCACTTTCTCTGGTGGGTATTTTACCAGGTAGAGATGAGGTTCCAGCCCATTTGGAACAGAATGTTCCATAGGAAGTGCACATCTGCTGGTACATGAAAACTACTTCATGTCACTGTCTTGCCAAGTAGAGTGTGCTGAAGTTTCCATTCCCAGTGGAAATGCTTGTTCCTATTCCATTCATATGGTATGCAGCTCATTGATGATGAGCTTGATTTTGGAAGGCAGGGGGTTGAGTAAAATTGTTTGTATCCGTTTGTGATCATAGAAACCACTGATGATATTTTAACAAGTTTTGAAAGAGGGTATTTTTGACTGGTTTAAAATATGGTCTTGGTAGTATGTAAAATTTACTTGGGGAAGGAGGGTTGGCAGCATCTCAGAGAAATGGGAGGTTAATTTGCAAAGATGATAAAATAGGTTCCATGAGATCTGTATTATTATCAAAGGTGTGACATGTGTGTCAAGGTCCTGTCAGCTTTCAGCTGCAAGTAACAGAAAACCCACCCTTAAGGTCTTAAACAATAAGGAATTTTTGTTTAAGTAACGAACATAACAAGGCCTCTAGAGATAGACGGTCGTCATTCATTTGTGGTAAGAGCCATACATCGTCCTCTTTGTGAGTCTCTCCTCCAGACTGTCCCTCCTCTCATCTAGATTTGTGCTTGGGTCTGATCCCTTCATGGTAACTGCGTCGTGTGTCACATGCAGAATCGACCATTTACAGATGCAGAAAAGGGCATTGCTTTCTCGTGTCTCTCTTAAAAGTCAGAAGACTTTTCCTAGAGTTTCCCTGCAGATATTCCTCCATGTGCCATTGGCCCGAATGTCATCACATGCTGAACTATAAAGCAGCATTGCCAGGGAGAACCTACCGTGACAGATTCAGTCTTTTTAGGATCTGCTAGGGCTGGAGCCAGACAAATCTGGGTCCCAACCTGGCTCAGCTATTTAGTAAGGTATTTCAGTTAAATGACTACACTTCTCTGAGACTGCTGAGCTCCTCTGTAAAATAGGGTTGATGAATCTTGCTTTTCAAAGGTATTACTAATATTTCTTAAGTTTCTACCATGTGACAAGCACTGTGCTCTATTATGTAAATAGATTTAATCCTCAAACTAAGTCTGGGAAGTAAGGAGAGATGATATGGTTAGATCCCATGGGGGTTCGTTTTCTACAGACTATTCAAGCAGCACATAAAGCTGATAGTCTTCAGGTGGAGGGAAGTTAAGATGGCCCAGAGGAGAGGTCACAAATTACTGCCATTGTCAAGATGTGACATTTTGATGATTTAATTTTACGTAGTGGCATTGGAATGTAGAGCAAAGAATGGCTTCATGAAATATTTAAAATATTGTAAGCAATGAAATTGGTGTTTAAAATGGAGCATTGGAATCAGAACGGTTTTTAGATTTCCATCGTAAGAACCTTGAATAAGCAAAATTTGGTTTTGAAATTGTGTTAGACCTTATTTGATTGGTCCCTAACACAAATAAGCTTTTAGTTTTTAGGAATATTTCTCAACACTTTCTTTCACTCTCAGTGTAAGATGGGGCTACAGTGTATACCTTATAGGGTTGTTTTAAGGACTTAATGAGTTAACATTAAGAACACCGTCTCATGATAGTAGTACTGGGCACATAAGTGCTCAGCAAGTGTGAGCTATTTTTCTTTTAATTTGCACAGAATTACTTGCTTTTTTTCTTTATTCTCTCACACCTTTTTAGAACCATATAGATAATCTCTCCCTCTATAGTCTTGGGAATTTTGAAGTCACTTATTTTAACACTTAATGAGGTTTTACATTTACTCAGGTACACATGCAGGTGAGGGAGGAAAGTCTGGAGCTGCGCTTGCACCTGAGCCAAATCTTTGACGGGGAAGCAGTTATTACACTCTGGAGAAAACAGGAGTGGCCACAGTGGAGGAGAACATAAATTTTAGAAGGATGACACAATGGAAATGTAAGCTGTGGTAAAAATGTAGCATTCCTGTCAAATATTAGAGGAATGGCCCACTTTGTTAAATCTTTTGAAGTAAAACCTCTTTTTAACTGTAAAGACTATAGGATATAGTCTAACAGCTACCTGAATATCCATCACCTACAATTAACAAATGCTGACATTACTGAGGGGTGGTGGTGATTTTACTAAAGACTTCTTTTTATCAAAGAAACATATCAATAGGTTAAAAAATTGAAGCCCCCTTTTGTGTAGTTGGCTGAAGACAGCTGAAAAAAACCCCCCACAGAATTCTAACGCTGACCTATTTCTTATTTCTGTAACGCTGCCATGTGACTGTTTTTCTAGTTGGTGGCTGGCATTCCATGTGGCAATACAGAGACCCAAACTTAATGGCTAATAGACTTATTGTGGTGAACACATCGTAAGGTACATCAATGTGGAATCACTGTGTTGCACACCTGAAACTAGACTCCCTTCATTTTATGGTTCCACCATCTTCAGCGCTGCACATGGTTTCCAAGGTCACATGCTCCTGTGTATGAAGCTGATGGGAAAGGAGAGAGATAGTGGAAGGCATTCCCACTGCTTAAGTTTCTTGGTCTTCTTCATGTGACTGGCATCATTTCTGCTCATATTCCATTGGTGAGAAAAGTTACATGGCCCCCCACCTTGATCAGGATATAAGGTTGCTGGGAAGGACAATCCTGGGACCCCCAGCAACAGCTGTGAAGAGGGTATGCAAAGCTGTGGTGAAGAGCCAGTTTTCTCTGGTATAGTTACTTCATTAAACTCACCTGCACCATTCGCCATGCTCTCCACAGGCAGCTACTATCTTGAACATGTAGCATATACTTCAACTTTTTATATTTTTATGATATGTGTACATAGCCATAAAAATATATATTGTGTGTATTTAAAATTTAAAACATAATGTAAAATGTTATTTTTAAATGTTTTACTTTGTATCATTTTATAACATTTTGACTCAACATTGTGTTTTTACATCTGTCCCAGAATCTACATTGAGGTCTAGCCCATTCACTTTAACTGGTATATATAGATTTCACTCTATAAATACAGCTCAATTATTATTTTTACTTTTCCCTCTTCATGAAAGTTTAGGTGGTTTCTGGTTTTTGACTATTTATGAACATTATACATGTTCTTATACATGTCTCTAGGGACAAATGCATTTGTTGCCCTATGTTAACTGGAAGCTTAATTTGGGGGTTGAGACTACATACACATTTTCTATTTTATTTGATACTGCCAAATTGCTCTCTACCATTGTGTAATTTTACACTCAAAGTTATGGCGCTCCCATTTTCTCACATATTCACCAAACATTAGGGATTTTTTTAGACTTATTTTGACAGTCTAATAGATGAGATATTTTGATTTGCGTTTTCCTAGTTACTATAAAGTGATGTTAAACATCTTTTTCATATGTCTACTGGCTGGTTGGTTTTCATTTCCCATGAATTGACTGTTCATATTTTTCATCCATTTTTCTATTTAATTGTTTATGTTTTTCTTACTGATTTATAATTCTGTATTCTGGATATTAATTTTTTCTTACATCTGTTACGAATTAACTCTTTTCAAACTATGTCATGCTTCACCTTTTCATGGTGATTTTTTTTCTTTTGTTTGTGTATTTTATTTACCTGGTTAATGCCTTAAGAAATATATACAATAAGTTGTATTTACAGAGTATATTTGTTTCTACAGCCAGCATAACAAAGTGCAAGAAACTGGATGGTTTCATTTTTTTTAATTGATTTATTTTTATTCAGTTACAATTGTCTGCATGGTGATTTTTGTCATGCAAAGATTTAAAATTTTGATATAGTCAACTGTGCCTATCTTTTCCTTTATCAGTTGTTCCTGTATTTTTAAATCACAGCCCTCAGATCCTTTGACCTTCCTCTCATCAAGGGGGTCTGTGTCCCCCCTCTGAACCTGGGCTGTATGATCCCTTGAACAATAGACTATAGCAGAGGTGACATTGTACCATGTTGAGGGTCCAGGCTTTAAGAAACTGGCAGTTTCCACTTCCTGTCTCTTGGGATGTTTTTGTAATGCAGCCGCCATCCTGTGAGGAAGGAAGCACAAGCCTGCAGAAGGGACGTGGATCACGGTCGTCAGCCAGTGCTGACTTGCCGTCTTTGTGAGTGAGCCATTTCAGAAGTGGATCCTCCAGTCCTCAGTCCAGCGTCCTGGACAGTGGGAACAGTGATGGGTTGTCCCTGCTGGGCACTGTCCGAATTGCAGATACTTGAGCAAAATCAATGGTTTTTGTTGTTTGAAGCCACCACTGAGATTTAGGATACTTTTGTTACACAGCTGGAATAGTGGTACTGTGTGTGTCTTATGTGGAAAAGCCTTTCCTACCCTGAGGTCAAAAGGTACTTCCCCCCCTTTTGTATAATACATTCAAAGCTTGATTTGCACACTTAGTTTCTGTGATATATCTGCAAATTATTTTTTTAATTGTGATAGAATACATATAAAGTTGACCATTTTAACCATCTTAAGGTGTAAAATGTAGTGGCATTTAGTACATTCTCACTGTTATGCAACCTCACTACTGTCTAGTCCCAGAACATTGTCGTGAGCCCAGAAGGAAACCCTGCGCCCATTATACAGCTTAATGGCTTGATACGGAGATCTTATTTTTTTCCCAAGTGTAAAGCCAGTTTTCCCAATGCAATTTATTGAAGAGCCCTTCTTTTTTCCCCCCCACAAATTAAATTTAACATGCTTTCTCCATCACCTTCCAAGTTCCCTGTGTATACTTAGGTTTATCTCAGGGCTGTATATCTTCTGTCCTCTCACCCAGGGATATTAGAAAAGTAAATTTATATTTATAAATATATTGCCTTTCAACATTCTTGTAGTTCTCTATGTGGGTATATTTTTCTCTATGAAACCTTAACAGATTTTTGAAAGGCCACCCCTGTGACCAGGGTGCTAGGACTTTCCAAAATTACATACTGGCCTCATTAAAACTTACGATGTTTTACATGTTTTCTTGTAAAGTTATATGTTCCTATGTAGATCAATCTAACTATATTTGTAAATGCCCGTTGATAGTAATAGTCATATTGACTTGAAATTTTGCATTTGGAAAGATTGTGGCTTTAAGTGGGATTATTCTTAAGTGTACATATCTCACTGCCGTGCCACACTGAGCGGAGCCGGTGTTTTCAGGCACTGTCCTAGGCTCCTTCTGGTAGATAATGTAGCCTCCAAAGAAATTTGAAGTTAAGTAAGGACTAGCTAGTTTTTTACAACCTCATTATCAACTTGTAATAGTACATCTCAGACCCAATTCTGCTGCACATGAAGGCACACACGTGCAGAGACTTAACTAAATATTCACACGCAGGCACAAGGCAGTTCTTGGAACTTCAAGAACCCCCATCTCTCAGTCCTCAGAGAGGCTCTGACCAACACCTTGCAGAAAACGGGCCCTTAAATGAGAATTGTGCCTCCTTAATAGCCAGCAACAGGCAAACAGACTCCTCCCCCTTTCAGGCTGGCTAGAGGAGTGTTTAATTGAAAATAGGGAGTCATCCATAAGGCAAAAGTGTTCGTGCCTGCTGAGTTCCTCCTCGGCTCTGCTCATGAAAGCATGGGCCAGGTCGTTAACATACTGTTTAGTCAGTTAGCCCATATTTCTTGATGCTTTTTGTTTCACAAATGGGACCCCACTAATATTCATCATGCTAGTTATAGCTCAATAAAACTTTATGACATTTAGTATGGTGATTAGCAAAAAGGTCATTTGTCCACTGAAATACAGATAATAGAGGCCTTTTTAGTAGTCACCTCTAAAATATGGGTTTTTATTATGACTACAGTTGACCACCCCCAAATTTATATATTGGAAATACTTCAAAGTAAATTTCAGACATCATGATCAAGAATAGTCAATATTGCCCTGACTAGGTGGCTCAGTTAGTAGGAGTGTTGTCCTGTGCACCAAAAGGTTGCGGGTTTGATCCCTGGTTAGGGCACACGATCCCTGATTGGGGCGTGTACAGGAAGCATCAGTGGATCGTTCTCCTCCTTTCTCTCTCACTCTCTCCCCCTTCTTCCCTCCTTCCTTCCCTCTCTCTCTAAAATTAATTTAAAAACAAAAAATTATATATCTTCCAGTGAAGATTAAAACCAAAAAGACTAATGAGTATTTTTTTAAAAAGCAAAAATGTTTCCTAAAAGAAATATAAATATCAGTTCTGCTACCTAGACTTTTTAAAAAAAATCCTCGCCCAAAGATATGTTTATTGGTTTTAGAGAGTGGAAGAGAAGAGGGCAGGGAAGAAGGTGAGGGGGGAGAGATAGAGAGACTCATCAATTGGCCACCTCCTCTCTGTGCCCTGACCTGGGATCGGACCCGAAACTTTTCGGTGTGACTATGCTCCAACCAACTGAGCCACTGGGGTCAGGGCAAAACAGACTCTGTCTTGTAGATGTTACCGTATTTTGCTGTGTATAATGCATACTTTTTTGCCCAGATTTTTTAGGGAAAATTAAGGATGTATATTATACATGGGCATAATGATTACTGTGGGTATAATCCCTGTGTGTGATGCGCACCAAAAGATGGGTGTGCATTATACGTGGCAAAATACGGTAGTTCCTACCAAATTGTCACCTCAAATTCGGTTGTGTCAAGTATGATTCTCAGATTATTTTGAAGCTTTATAACAATGCTAGTGTTACAAAATCAGTTGTTTGTAACCTTTAAAGTTTTGGACACAAATATTTAGAACTCTTTATTGCTTAGTTTATTAAAATTAAAGTAGAAATCAGGAATGTTTTTATAATTGTAAGGTTTTGCTTCTGTGTATAGAACGATGAGGAATCTAAAATTAAAATGATCAAACAATATAAAATCTCATGAAGAAAACATTTGGAAGTGGAATGTGTTACAGTAGAGATTAGTTGTGTTTGTTTTTCCTTCATCTCTTGTCGCTGTTGTCACCTAGCACACTCAACAGCAGTGTGAAAGGCAAGCAGCTGCCTTCACCAGCGCTGCCAACACCAGAGATTTTTCTAGGCCTGTCGCACACTCCTTTTATCTGTCAGGACAGGCAAGGCAGCTGTCTTTCTGTCCCGGTAGTGTTGGCATGGTTTGCTGAGGCAGCTGCTAGCCTGACTTCACAGCTGGGGAAATAGCACTTGATATTAACAACAAAATTTAAAACAAGTATGAACAAGATAATTGTGGGGGAAGGATCTTTTCATCTAAGATCTTGCCTAGACTTAATGAAACAGGGCTATTGATTGCTCCTAAAAATTACCTTAATACAGGTAATTAGTAGAAGGATATTGAAGTTTTAGTCAAGTTTCCTTCTAAGCTCTCCCTCCCTCATTTCCAGAATTTCCCCTTCCTAAATGATTTAGGGCAGGAACATACTACGGTGAGTTTTTTGTTTTGTTCAGACACGGGCCACATACTGAAAATTCCTTTCATCTGTAGAAAGCACATGAGGTATTTTTCTTATATTAGCCATAGTTATAATAGCTTGTTAGAAAATTTTTTAAATATTTACTATTTTTTTTAGTATTTTAAAAGGAATCTCAGCAACAGTTTAATTAACTTTAAATGATAAAAGTGCACAGATACTGGTCCAGAGATTGGTTCTGGTAAGTCATCGTAAATGTTGGCATTCTTGAGAACTGACCCTGCAACAACTCTGACTCCAAGCTTCTACTACCATTCCTCTCGGCTTTGTTTACAGAAATCCCATGAAAGAAACCAGTGTTGAGAAACCAGAGAATGCAAACATTGCCTGGAATTGGTCATTTAGCCAGAAATTTGGGGATAATTCTGGGATTTTGAGATTCATCTTCAAAATCCCAGAGATCACATGCCTTCACTGTGAGCAGAGTCACTTCCCAAAATTGAGCCATCCTGGGGCAGTTATAAAGCACTGTTCATGCCAGTGACAATTTGTCATTTTTTTTTTAATTGTGACTTTATTTCCTCTCTTCTTCCAAATGCGGTTACTTCTTGAGTGCAGCCAGGATCGGCCAGGGACTCGGTACAGGCTCTGTTGCCGTCAGTTTACCCACTTTCCTGTGGGGTTCAATACAGTCCCTGAACCTCTCGAAGCAAATCAGAAAGTTTCCCCGCAATTTTAAGTTTATTGTACTCTGGTATCTTGTCACCTCAGTAGGAAACTGTGTACATTAGGGGTTCTAAGTTGATTCTCAGGTGTATCTGACTTAGCTTATTTATTATTTAATACCTTCCACACAAAAGTAGGTTTATACTTGTTTGTGTGGAAAATAATACAATAACTAACAAATAATAATATAAAAATGAACTATTTTGCATACTCACAACTGTAAACCCACTTTTACCCCCCCCCCCCGTATTTCTCCAAATGATTCACTTTACAAAGTAACTACCAGAGATTGTGCGTCTCACGTTTTCTTTTTTTGTCTCATTTTTTTTTCTTAGAGACTCATCTTTTCTAGGATGGGGCTAGCATTCCACTAATCTGATTTTATTTAAAATTTTAATTTTATTTTTAAGCATAGGTTTATATCACTGATTTGTCCATCAGTGGGAAAGGGGGATTATGCATATTTACAAATGATGGTTTCTCTTCAGGTTTTCCAATACCTAGGCCCCCAAAATAATGAAATATAATCAGTGTTGTGCTCTTCATTGCTTTTTCATGTGTGAGAAAACTCTTCCAACAATTCTTCCTATCCCAGGGGTGCTATAGATTGCTTGCTCTGTCAATACTTTCCTCCATCTCTTTTTGTCCAGCACTGTATGCCTCCTTGTCCCTTTTTTTTTTTTTCTTTTTTTGGAGTGGTGGTAGAATTTCACCTAGCATTTCAAATGTAGATGATGCATTGTCTGGAAAAGTTGGCTTTAAAAAAAGTAGTTTGAATCTAAGTGAATTATCACCTAGGCTATGTGTGTACCTAGACCAGCAACCCGATACTGTGGGAAAACTTACATGCCACCTTTGGAGATGGTGGAAGAAGAAAAATTCTGCTATGTAGTTTCTTTTGCTGTGAAATAAAGACAGGGCTTCTTAATCATTTGTCTAATGTTCTTCCCAAATTTGTAGTGTATACCTCATCTTGCAAGAGTGATGTCAAAGCAAAATTTATAAGAGAAACTTTACTCATTTGTCTAGGATAAGATTCCTGTGACAGCTATCCAGAGCAGAGCAGAAAACCTGCAGGTAATGTGTAGTTCTAAAAACAGTGGCCACAAAACCTTTGTGTGAAACCTGGTGTCTTCTTACCAGACATTTGTGCTCAATTTGTGTAATCCATTAATCTCACCTGAATGGAAAGAATCATACTATCTGGGGATGAAGCCCAGAAATCAGCCTTCAGCACATCCCCCAACAACCTCAGGTGCTTATTAAAACTTAAAACCAGTGCTTCCAGCCCCACAGTGCTTTTTCAGCCCTCTTTAACATGTATTTCTGAATAAGATGATTTGGTTTCCCAGCTAAAATGAGATTAGATGGAGTTTACTTTTGAAAACCCTCTAGGAAATTGAGGAAAAGCCAGGGGATGGCAGGATGGATAATAATAACATTGTGGAAAGAGACTTTGTAGCCAAAAGGTACTCCTTCAAAGGAATGTCTATAGTGTAATATTTACTCACAGATTGTCTTAATGATGACTGAGGCCTGGCTGATTTTTTTTGTTTTATTTTTATTACAAAAATGATAGTTTATTGTTTATGCAATAAATTTTTAAATGCAGTTATGTTCACAATGGCCAAAAAAAGGCAAGGAAGTATGTGTATTACAGGCACTCTGCCTAGGAATACTTTCTGCTTGAAACCTAGCATGCAAGCAAAAGCATTAAAAAAGTAGTAATGCATTCATTGATGACATAGAAAATGTTTGATTGCATGACTGCATCAGGATGAGACTTAAGGAATGCCTATGTCCCTGAGCAAGCAACTTTGTCCGAGAGTGATGTCCTGTTCTCAAATGTGTGAGAAGGTGGTCCAGCACAGAAGGTGTCGATTTTCAGGGTGAGTAAAATCATTTTGAAGGGAGGGATGAAAATCCTAAGTGAAAGCTGGGTGAGGTTACTGAATCCTGTCTTAAGAAATCTATAGAGAAACTCTGCCCTAGTTTTTGAGTAAGTGTCTCTGAAACTTTGATCGCTGGTGCCTGTTGATAGCAACTGGCAGTGGACGTCACCACAGCCACCTTCCCTTCCCTCCTCCCCTCCCAGAGCCAGCTCAGCATGCCAAGGACTCCTCCACTCAGAGAAAGTTTCATGTTAAATGTTTGGTTTCACTTACTTCATAGATAACTTATAAATGCATATAAAGATATTTTTTACTTATTTATGGGATTGAATCAGAGTTCCCTGAACAGAAAACCCACTTACATCACTGAACTTATAGTCCTGCTTCTCTAGAAATCCGTGGGGTCCTCAGTTGACAGTCAGTGTACCTTTTTGACAGATTTTCAAAAAACTGTCCAGTTATCTATGAATTCTCATATGTCACACACTTAGTTTGGATCTAACTCAGTTAAACAAAAGGACTCTGTCAGTGTCTCTGAGGACAAGAAAACTGGTAAACAAGCAAGGTGATTTTGATCTGGTAACATTCAGTGCCAAAATTCAAGCAAGAGTTGTCCTGTGATTTCAGCATTCAGTTTACTTCTCTTGACACAGTAACACCATGAAATGAGCACAGACTGGAGTCAAAGAATCCCGGCCCTACTATTTACCAGCTGTGTGACTCTAGGAAAGTTTTTCACTTGGCAAATGGTGCTAGGAACATCTACTTGTAAAGTTGAAATAACATATTGAGTACAAAGCACCATGCGTGGCAAATACTAAGAGTGAAATAAACTCCATTAAAAACAAGTGCTCGGTGAAGGCGTGTGTGTTTCTGTGGCATTCCCCACCAACGTTTGGTAACAAGGCATTCACCTTTCCCTGGGTGGACAGACGTTCCCCTGCAGGATGCTTATTCAGTCATTAAATCAGAAGGAACGTGTACATTCTTTGAAAGTTGTATTATTTGTTGATAGGTCTTCACATACCTAGTTTACTATTTGCCCTTTAATTTTATTTATGAAGATGATTTAGTGAATACAAGAGTTGAAATCATTAGCATCTAGAATTAAAAATACTTTAAAAATATAACATGAACTCTGCTGTGTACAGAGAAATCCAGATCACAAACCAGAAGACTTTATTGCTTTTCCAGTGATGGATTTTAAATACTGTGTAATAAACTGGTGTCACTTAATAGAGTACAGCTCTGTCTGATTTATTCAACAGCTGCTTTGTAAGCACCTTTTTTTTTTTGCCACTTTAAGCAAATGATTTTTTTTTCAAAAGAAATACAGTGGACAGGTTATTGTATCAGAATCACAAACAAGCTATGTGATTTAAAACTAGTTTACAAAATGTGTCATGGAAACAGAATGATGTAACTCAAGGGCTCAAGCTCACGCTTCAAATGCTTTCAGAACTCATAGATTTTCTGCTTGTAGCTTCCTGACTCCCGTGCAGCATTTCAGAGGGGAGTAAACATATCAAAAGTAAAATGTTAGATAATACCTTTATGCTTTTAAAATAAAATCAGAAAGTAATGTCTTTAGTAATCCAGTTGTAGTGTAAGGTATTATCAAATTATGAAAGGTAAAACCACTTCATTTTGTCTTTGATTTAAAGAATAAAAAAACTTCACTATTTTCCATTTATTCCATTTCTACCAATAATTACACACACTCACACACAAACTTTAGTTACTTGTTGGTTATGTTGTTTCGGTCTACTAAAAGTTAGAGATAGTGTCACATTCAGGTCTTTCAGGAATGGAAGGCAGTGTCAGTCCGTTCTATTTCCATTCAACTTTTTGAGTTATGATTTTGTGTTTGCCTGCTACTGCTTAAAATAATAAATGTAAGAGATTCTGTTCCCATTCCCTTAAATTATTGTACTGACTCCCTTTTCTTGTATATACGTTGCTGCAGCTTTCATGTAAAATTGTACATGATTTCAATGGAACAGTTTTTGAAAACCCAGGAAAATATTAATGTGTGTTTGAGAAGGAATGAGTTACCCTTTATTTTTTTAATGATAATAAATTAAAATTTGCCATCAATTCTAAGAGGCAATAATTCAGGGACTTTTTTCTGGTTCTAAAAGTAATGGTATGTTTATTATAGATTAATTTATTACCACCATGAGATAATACTAACATTTTTACTTTTTCTAAGGAAGCTTACATTTCTTGAAAGGTAGGTTGCCATCATGTATCATATTTTATAACCTATTTTTATTTATTAACTTTATATACAGTGAACATTTTTTTACTACACAGTCTCTTAAACCTCATTTTTCTTGATTGTATAGTACTCGTACAGATGTATCTCAATTTATTTAAGAAATCCTCTGTAGTTGAATATTTGGCTATTTGTAAATTGTTTCTATTTTAAATAAAACTACAGTAAACATCTTTATGCTCATCTCCCCTCACTTGTATGGGATAAAATCCTAAAAGTAAAATTGCTGGGCCAGTTGGCATAAACACTCATTGCCAAATTGGTCTCTGGAAAGGTAGTACTAGTTTACAATCCCAACTAATCTATTCCTTTGCAAATGTGGGCACTCTATTTTTTAAATATTAATCATATTGATAACTAGTTTCTAGATTTATCTATTTCATCGTTTTGCAAATTGAGCATTGTTTTTCTTTTATTTGGGGAGCAGATGACAGTTGTAGGCCTGTAAATTTTCTCTGGTGAATTCTTAGTCATAGTCTTTGTCCATCTATCTCTTGATGTACCTTAATTTCTTTCACTTCTTTAAACCCAAATATTAATTTGAGGTGAGAGTAGGCATAAGAGAAGTCTTTCTTGGTATTAAATGCCAAAATGTAATATTCTTATGGAAACAGTAGCTTATATTGTAAATTTTCTACAGTGAATGTGTAGTTTAGAAGATTTTTTTATTTTTAAGGATGTGTTACAATTTTTAATGTTTTATGTGGCTTTATCACTCTATAAACATAAATGAAGTTTTAGAATATGCTCAGAATTGGATAGCTTCTTTTTATTAATATACTATTAGGGATCTTTATCTTTCAAGTCAGCGTTCTTCCGAGGATCACAAGTTATGAAATCAGAAGACAAACTTTACTGTATTTTCAGGATTTGAACTTAATAATAGATGGCAAATGTAGTTGTTTGACGGTCATGTGAAACAAACAAACAAACAAACAAGTAAAAGGGAAGAGGAAAGGAATGAAAGACCATTTCCTTACCAAACAGTCATCCAGTTTATTGTTTAGCAAGTAAAAAAGATGAAAACAGAAAGGACAAGAAAGAAAGGAACGAGAAGAGAGCCAGTTTTGTGTCCTGTTGATCACACAGATGTTCCCGTTGGCAGCCCTACAGTCTTAGGCAGGACTGGGGTTTCTGCAGACGTAGAATGTGAGGCTTCTTTGTCGGGGACAAAGTGTTGCCAGTAGTGGGAATTGCAGCAGTAATGCATTGTTGAATTACTGTGATTTTCAGTGGAGACAGTACATTCGAGTAGCTTTGTGGGCAGTGGATTGTTTCAGCCAGGCCTGGCTAATAACGCGCTCATCTTGGCAAACTCCGTTTAAAAGGTGGAGCTGGCAGAGTTTTGTGCTCATGGAGCCTGTCCCATACTTGGACATAAGAGTGACTTTGCAAGCACTAGTTTTTACAACCAATTCGTTTAATGTCATCCAACAAAAGGGTTAGTGGCTGTAAAGTTAGAACTATAACCACTTTTCAAATGGAACTGTTTCTTTTTTTGGTAAACACTAAACTAGTCTAATTCAGAACTGTTAAAGAAAATATCTTTTTTAATTGAGCTGTTATTTTTAACTCACTTGTTCATTTAGGATAAGGTTTTGTTGCAAAATAGAAGGTACAAAATATATGGTTTTACATTTGTATGCTTGGACTGTTTTTTGTTTAAATACAAATACTGTATTGTTCAATGTTTGAGCCATCACTGGAGAGCAGAAGCGAGGATTCTGTAATTTGCTTGTCAGCGTTGTCTGTCCTGGTCTCCCACGTGGCTCACTTAAAGTAGAACAATTAACTGCTGTACTAGATGTTAACAAAAATGTTAACTCTATTTTAAGGTTAAAATTTATACTTTCAGAATTGATCATTAAATTTTTTAGTTGTCTCTCCCTTCCCCTCTTTTATGTTGAATATAATATAGAGGGAATTTTTTTCACATCCATCACCTCACTTTTTTGTGTGTGAGAACATATAAGTTGTACTCTTAGCAAATTTTGGTTATACAATATAGTGTTATCAACTATAGTCACCATGTTATACATATAGATCCTTAGGTCTTATTCTTCTTGTAGCTGAAAGTATGTACCCTTTTACGAGTCTCTATTTCCCCCACCCCTGTGCCCCTAGCAACCACTTTTCTACTCTGTTTCTGTGAGTTTGAATTTTTTGTTTGTTTAGATTTCACATGTAATTGATATCATTCAATATTTGTCTTTCTGTGTCTGACTTGTTTCATCGGGCATAATGCCCGAAAAGTCATCCATGTTATCTGAAATGGCAGGATTTTCTTCATTTTTGATTTTCTTCTTTTTTGTGGTGGAATAACATTTCATTATATGTATACACCAACCACATCTCCTTTAGCCACTCATCTGTTGATGGTTACTTAGGTCATCTCCATATCTTGGCTGCTGTGAGTAACGCTGCAGTGAACATGGGAGTGTAGATATCTCTTCAATATCTTGTGTTGGTTATTTTTTTTTATATGTACCCAGAAGTGACAGTTTCATTTTTAATTTTTTGAGGAACGTCCATACTGTTTTCCTTAGTGGCTGTACTAGTGAACGTAGGCACTAGTAAACGTAGGCACATCAACAGTGCACAAGGGTTCCTTTTTCTCCATGTTCTAGTCAGTGTTCTAGTGTCTCCGAAACCTCTCTGATTGATTGTCCAGGCCACCCTTTTTTGTTCTTAATGTCTCCTAGTGGTTAAGGGGTTAGAATGAATTTTAATGGCCTTTTAATTACTTGCATAAAAATATGAACAAGAAGTGAAAGGAGACTATAAAAAGTAGTAGAGCCGGGAACCTGTGAGATCACCCCTAATTAGATGGGTTGTTGAATAAGACATTGAAACTAGTATGTTCATGGAGGTTTAGAGCTTATAAGAACCATTGATATCTAGTCAATGCTGTCTTTTGATAGAAAAAAGTGAGACCCAGAGAAATTAACCAGTATATTCTCTTTTAGTGACAAGTCAGAAACTGATTCTTGAAGCTCCTAATTCTTATATCTAAGTTCTCTTTTCTATATTTTTTGGTCTCAATATCAAGTCAAAGCAACGTTTATTTCCTGAGCTGCAACTGTGTTGAAGGAATCATAGTATCTGATTTTTACCTTGAAGGATTTTTACCTACATTCCAGTTAGAAAACAAGGCAGGGTCTCATTAAAAGCGGTTGGTAACAAGAGACTTAAATAGTAGTTCAAGACGGTAGTAGAAGCCAGATCTCAGAGCACTACTTTGTTAATTGCCAAGTGAACTGTGCAAACCAATTATTCTTGAAACTCAGTAAAAGGATATATACCTTCAGAGTAGGGTAGTCAGCAAGATGTTTTTCTTCAAGGTTGAGTTGTGAGGTAGGATTGGACTTTCTTGTCTGCCTCACTGCTGAATTCTCACTCCTATAAAAATACTATGAATGTCAGGTTTTCTCCCACGGGTTCCCTGACCTGTCTTTCCTCGTAGAATTCTTTGCATTTACCTATGCCTCTAGTATTGGGATTTCACATTTTATCATAGTTGTTTATCTCCCCCACCAGACTCTGAACTCTTTAAGATCCAGACTTACTGTCATATACTGAGTGTCTACTTGGTACATAATGGTAAGAAATATATTTCAAAGAAATTGAACATCTGTATGTACTCACACAAAAAGGACTTTATATGACAATAACATTGTTATGGACAGAATCCTGTACTGCCGAAGTTGGTGCTTGAATGAAGTACAAACCCCCAATATGACTGTATTGGAGATAAGGCCTTTATGATGCTAATAAAGGTTACCTGAGGTCATAAGGGTGAGGCCCTAATCCCATGGGGTTGATGTCCTAATAAAAGGAGGAGACGGAAGAGCACTCTCTGGAGGTGTGCATACTGAGGGAAGGGCACTGTGAGGACACGGTGAGAGGACCCGCCAGAAGCTGAATCAAGCAGAACTTTGATCAGGGACCTCTAGCCTACAGAACTGTGAGAAAATAAGTTTTTGATATTTTAGACACCCAGTGTGTGGTATTTTGCTATAGCAGCCTGAGCAGACTAATACTCACGTATGTAAATAAGCAAATGTAGGAGTAGTCATTGCTTTAGAAAATTAGAAAGTCTTGCCTTCCTAAATCCCACCACATGTCTTTGAAAACTTTGTCAATTGTGCTCTACATTCATAAGGACCCAACTTTATTGCCAAGTTACCCTGCCCGCCCCAGAAAACCTCACAGCCAGGCCTGCACTGGTTATGACAGGAACTGGTGGTTTGTATACCTGCATAAATTGTTTCTTAAACCAAGAAGGGTGCAAGCAGTGTGTTAAAGGAATTACCTCACCTGTTCCTCCCTTCACCACTTATCTAATGTTTCCCCTCTCTATCCTTTCACCTTATTTTAATTTTCTGAACAGCACCTACTCCTCTCAGACTTGTTGATTCATTTGTTGTCTTCTTCTCCCTACCACAGTGTAAGCACCCAATCCGGGAACCCTGTCTTTCTTGTACACTGGTGACTCCTGCACCTAGAAGAGTGCCTGCTGCAGGTGGGCCTTTAATATTTGCTGAACAAATGAAAGAACTAATGAACACGTGGATAGGTTGGAGTCCTGGCCCAGGGCAAGCACTCAGGCCCAGCCCTTCTCCCTCAGGGTTCATATTCTGTTCCAATATCCATAGTCAGAGGGTTCTGCCCTCAACAAAGAGGCCCTCTGGGGCCTGGAAACACCCCTCTTTAGAAGTCCAGCTGCTATTGCTTATCCAGCAGATCAGCTAATTGACATCCATCAGAAGTTAGACCCAATTTCTTTGAACAGGACATCTTTGAAAACTGTTGTCAGCTGTTGTCCATCCCCAGTAGGAGTTAACCCTCCTGCCATGTCAGTTTGCCAGCCCCAGTAAGCCCGACAGACCTATATTAGTTGTAACAGAAAGTAGCTAGTTATTTGCCTGAACTGTTCTGTGTTCATTCAAGGCCTGTTCTGACTAGACTTCAGTTGAGCATTTACTAACTCCTCTGTATGAGTTCTCTAGTACAGTGTTTCCAGCAATCTTAGCAGGTAGATGCTGTGGTGATTTCATTTCACACAAAAACGGTAACCTTCCCCAAGATGACATAATGCTCATAGAGTTGTTCACATAAAATAAGTGAATTAGGGAACAGAATTGTTCTTAAACAGTCGGTTGGTTTGTTATCCAAGGTTTTCGTTCTCTCTGACCAGTAAACCAATCAACTGTGGCTCTCATGATGTATGTTCTCTGAACAGAATTCTGTTCTTCATTCATCTTTTTTTGGCAAGTCAAAAAGCTCTAGGATCTTGAGATTCTCTCCTGCATTTTTGTAGACACTGATTCAGGGAATCCATTTTCTGGGGCAAGGAAAACTAGATACGGATAACCTTGTACAGTATTTGGGAGGAGAAATGAATGTTCACCAAAGTTAAGTTTCTTATTAGGGACTACTAATCCCTTTTCATTAGTGAAGGAAAAAATTTTAGTTCGCTATTCTACCCTGCTTTGTCTTACTTTAAAAGCATAGAATTTATTCAGAGATACTTATGTTAGTCATATGCTAACCTAACACTGTTCTTTTGGAATTTTAATATTTTTGAATATGTGTTCTGGTTAGTAAAAGCTTTAAGTTAACATCATTATTTTATCCCAGGAAGTAGCAAGAACCACCTACTAAATAAAAAAAAAAAAAGCAAACAAAAACATTTTTATTTATTATTTTAAATCATAAATACAGGTTGGGGCAAATAATAGTTATTTGTTCAGAAAATAATACAATAAATAATACCACAAGAACAAACTGTGTTTTCTGTACTTAAAACCGTAAACCTATTTTTGCCCACCCTTATAGATGCTTTGATGTGGATTCAGAGACTGGTGTGTGTAATAATTCCTTTTTTTTCTTTTTTTTATGGAATTTTATTCCAAAGATACTTGATTCTTGGCAGTATTTTACTCTACTAGCTTTTAGAACAAAGTCACCCTCAGAATACTAATTTGCTCAGAAACAATTTTGTTTCTCAGATGGGAAGCAAAAAAGTCATTAACCTGTTGGACGTAACCCCATGGTCACTGTGTAGTCACAGTCCTATTTTGATAGGAATGACCCAGAGAATAGAGAATACTCCCAGCCTTCTGAGCCACACGTTGTCAATGCCTCGGCTGCTGCTCAGGATTCAAAGTTGTATGAATGCAGCTTTGAGATGGGAAGCCAAGTCAGTATGACTACTGATGGTGGGGTGGTGAGCTGTCATTGCAGACCCAAGTTTATAGAACCAGTTGCAGAAGTTTGGGTAGCATTTGATAATATATATTTACTCTAATTTTCTCAATCTGTCAAATGCCTACTGTGGATAGTGTAGTGAAGCATTACAAAGTGGAAGTTCAAACGTCCACATGAACACAGATTTATTGTAACATAGGTAATAGAAAAAGGTAGCAGTATTTGGCCTTTTTTAAAAGGGACTTTATCTCTTTTGCATGCTGAAGAAGATTTAAAAATTGCATATCTAGGGAGGGGTCAAATAGAAGGTGTCAAATAACTTTTTTTCCCGGTCATTTTAAGTGTGCATTCTATCTGGAACAAAATTGAGCTGGTCATCTAGCCAGCAGTCATGTCAAGAGTCATCTTTATCTTCAGGTTTGAGCCAGACGGATAAGCTAGTCGTGTATAACAGATGTTGCTCTCTGGAAGTAGGGCAGGGTGCCTGTGGGTGTGTAGGTCATTAATGAGTACCATGCTTCATGGTTTGCAAGAGTTAAGTGATGAAAGGTGCCCTGATTTAAAATTTTTATTGCACACCTGACCTTCTAACTGTTCAGCTGCTCATTTTTAATTTGCTTTCCATGCTCTCTGCTGTTGGAAGACCTAATCAGCACTCGGAGTCAGAGAATCATAAAAGTTTACTAATGGAAGGAGTTGGATGTCATCTAATTCAGCCCTTACTAAATTGAAACTCCATCATTGCCACAGTGGTCATCCATCTAAAGAATTCCCCGTGATTTCCTCCATTAATGCACAAACAGCCAATTCCCTCTTCAGCCAGCCTTTCTGACGTCCTTCCTCAGATTAAACTGAAATCTGCTAAATCAGCTGTCCTAGAACTTCTACCCATTTTCTTATTTCTGCTTTTTTTGAGGCATACGAAACAAACACACAATAAATATTGAAGCCTTTTTAATATTAAAGCCTTTCACATTCTCTGCACAATTGTGTGGTCCTCTTTTTCCTTTTTTATTTATTTTTTCTGCTGAATGCCGTTCGTCCTTTAAGTTCTTCACTCAACATAAAACAACATTCTTTCACCATCTTCTTCAGGAAAAGACCCAGTTATCAGGGTCCCTCCAATTGTATTGTCCAGAATGGGTCACAATACTTTAGATATGGTCAGAAATTGGAGGGAGATTGGAGGGATATTTTGTGGAGCATTACGTAGCATATACTCGTAAACTTGTACTAATTCAGGCTAAATCTGAATTAACTTTTTGGGGGGCGAAACCACATTGTCAACTGTTACTGACCTTGCAGATTATCTAAAACCACTTTATCACATGAAGTGCCTTTAAATTACTTGCTTTCTATACTTACGTAGTCAGTTGTCTTTTTTCTTTTTAATCATAAGAGCTTCTTATGGCTAAGAAGGCTAAGAGCTTCTTAGGCTTTGGTGCCCTCAGATTTTATTAAAGGGCATGAACTGGAGTGTTTAATAAAGGTATCTAGTTTGAGGGTACAAAGAACAAATATTAACCAGGGCCTATAAGTGTGTGAAGTCACAAGCTCTATTTAGAAAGCCCTAGGGTCTTTCTAAAACCCAGTATAGCTATCATTTAGAATGGGCAGGGCAGATAAAGTACCTCCCAGATAAGGTCAAGTTAAAGGAGTTCATCATCACTGAGCCCTTATTATATGAAATGTTAAAGGGAGTTATCTGAGAAATAGAAGATGATCAAAAATACAAACAGTAAAATGACAACAAACTCATACCTGTCAGCAACTGAACCTAGAAACAAAAACAAAGCAAACAACTAGAACAGGAACAGAATCACAGAAATGGAGATCACATGGAGGGTTATCAGCAGGGAGGGGGAGGGGAGAGAATGGGGGAAAAGTACAGGGAATAAGTATAAATAGTAGGTACAAAATAGACAGAGGGAGGTTAAGGATAGTATGGGAAATGGAGAAGCCAAAGAAATTATATGTATGACCCATGGACATGAAGTTGGAGGGAAGGGAGGAATGCTGGTGGGAGGGGCAGTGCAGGGTGGAGGGGACTAAAGGGTAGAAAACATGGGACAACTGTAATAGCATAATCAATAAAATATACTTTAAATAAATAAATAAATAACACCTGACTTCAGCCTTGTCAGCATGTGATAGGTGTCTGCACTCTCCTCCTTTGCCTTCCCCTTCCCTCAGTGACTCTGAGTGTTGTCCTGCAGAGGGCCTTTCAAACCCTCTGGATGGCAGCCTGGATCTGATTCTTTCATTAAAGGGTTTTTTTGTCTGACCCTTGCCAGACCGTACAGGCTATTGCAAGAACAGTTTTTAAAGCATTTGGCTTTCCAGACGGCACCTGAGGAAGTCTCATCTCTTGTTGAAAGGGCACAGAAATCAGCACTGACCTACTGACTACTACTTCTGCCTCCCACCAAGGAAATTGCTAGAAGTTGGCTTCTCCATGTTGCCTCCTTGGGTTGGGGGGATGAGAGAGTTTCTCTGTTTCTCATTGGTATCTGCTTATCTCATATACAAATTAAGTAGGTGTTTGTTGAAAATTTCACAGTACTTATATGGTAAGTAATTCAAAGAGACAGAAACAAGATTAAAAGAAAAACAGTAACAATCAAACCTAGACCTTTCTTTTCTTCTGATTTATGCTGACAAAATAGTCTCTGACAATAAATGTATGTATTTTCTTCTATCATAAAGTAAAAATGATAAACCACAAAATATAAGCCTTTTTTTTAGATGCCATAACACTAGCTCCAGCTTTGATCCCAGTTTTAGTCATCAGGATATTTTAGGTACCCGAAAGTATTTACTCCTTGTTTCCTTTGGACTTCTTGGGATTGTTTTGGTACATATCTTTAATTTCCCTAACAAGTGTGCAGAACAGTCATTGTATAGAAGGGCAAAGTTAGAATTGCATTTTTTAAAATATCCAATATGAAACAAGCAAAGTTGTTTTCCAGTATGAATATATAAATTCATATTCTGGTCAGCAATAAATATTTTTATAAAAACAGACTTAATATGGTTGTTAGCTGATAGGATTGCCCTTTCCCAAATTACTTAACACATCTTATTTTGTAATTCTAAGAAAAGGTTATAACTGTTATTATTGATGTCATATATAAATATTACATTATATGCATATTCCACATTATTAAAAAGTGAACTTATTTATTGGACATTTAAAAATGTTTTCACATTTGAAATTTCACATATGAAATTTTCATATTTCATAAAATAAATCAATGCTTAAACAAGACAAAACTTCTGTTTGTTGTGGCACAAAATACCAATTAGCAGGATGAGGTTAAAAGGAACTTGGTTTAAAAGAAAATCATACATTTATATTAGAATTGTAGAAAAAGATTAATATTCTCATCTAGGATGATTGCAATTAAGGAAGTAGAGTTTGGTGTTATGAACAATATCTTTTGCTTGTTATACCTAAGGGCATGTAGGTTTCCAGTCAGTTGATACACATTGTTTATTTTCACCTAGTTGACAGTCACACCCTATATAGTGTTTTACAGGGATAAGCATTAGGTTTTTTTGAAGGGCTTTTCATTATAATTCAAGTAGCAGAAGTTAAGATTATAGCAAGTTTGGTTTTTCATTTACAGCTTCTAGTGACTGGGATGATAAATTAGGATTAAAGATTTGTGCATATTTTAAATTTTAATGAGTGGAAATATAGAAGAGCTGTAGAACTTCATGAACACTCTGCCTTTATTTTATTAACCATAGCTGCTGTGCTTGATGGTTCAGCACAGAGTGTGGTGGTCAGAGGATCTTGTAGGCGTCTTACAGATTGCACAGAAGAAAGCAATAGGCTGGACAGTCAAAAAAACACGGCAGATGGTCTTCTGAGAAAGTGAGACAAATCCAAACTAATACCCAGTAGTCTGCATATAAAGGTTAATTTGTGAACCTACTATTTAAGTCTATAATAATATTTGATGGAGCCAATTAAAAAGTTTTAAATGTTTGTATTTTGTATGTATATTTAATCAATTTTGACATAATATCACTCTATACTGTATTAGTTTTCAAACACTTAAAGTTGTATAAAAGTAGAATAAGTTCATAGAACCACAAAAGACCTTAGGTTTATCCTAACACCGCTTTTAATGATGGGGAATACCTAGACAGTTTGTTCTCTCTCTCTCTTTCTCTTTCTCTCTCTCTCCCTCCCTCTCTCTCTTTCTCACTCCCTCTCTCTCTCTCTCTCTCTCTCTCTGTCTCTCCTCCCCTTTCTCTCTCACTCTGTTTCTCTCTCTGTCTCTCCCTCAGTCTCCCCTCCTGTCTCACACACCTATACATAAACACATACATGGTCAAGTTGCGGCTTCACATGTAGATCAACATTACAGTGAAACATTTGCACAAATTAGAAAAACCAAATTGGTGTTAATTAAACCATTAAAAGTATTTTAATTTTTTCCTTTCAAAAAACAAAAGAATTTATTTCTTAAGTCATAAAACTTTAAATAGAAATTATAAGAAAATCAGAAAAAGTTCTAAACTATTTGAACTTATTCAGATGAAAACACATAGATGGTTAATGATTGCAGAAGAACTATTCTTAAAACCTCTGAGAATTATGATTACAACAAGACAGTTAACATGACTAGTAAAATCAGAATTCTTTGCCCTGGCTGGTGTAGCTCAGTGGATTGAGCACAAGCTGCAAACCCAAGGGTCGCTGGTTCAATTCCCACTCAGGGCACATGCCTGGGTTGCGGGCCAGGTGCCCCATAGGGGACATGCGAGAGGCAGTCACACACTGATATTTCTCTTCCTTTCTCCTTCCCTTCCCCTCTCTCTAAAAATAAATAAATAAAATATTTTTTAAAAAAACTAAAAAAAAAGAATTCTTCACAATATTTTCTTTGGATACTGAGGTTCAATCCAAGCCTTGTAATTGTCAGCTTTGTATTATTTAATATATTTGTATCAAAGAACTACCCAGAGAGGGTCTCTCTATTTTCACTCTAGGAGAACCATCACCAGCATGCACTGACAGATGTTAAAGAATATCTATGAAAAGAATGTCAAAGACCTCTCCAAAGGAAAGTCTTTTTTTTTTAGATATATTTATTGATTATGCTATTACAGTTGTCCCATTTCCGCCCCTTCACTCAACTCCATCCTGCCCACCCCCTCCCTCCCACATTCCCCCCCTATAATTCATGTCCATGGGTCATACTTATAAGTTCTTTGGCTTCTACATTTCCTATACCATTCTTACCCTCCCCCTGTTTATTTTCCACCTATCATTTATGCTATTTATTCTCTGTACCTTTCCCCCCCTCTCCCCCTCCCTCTCCCCTGTTGATAACCCTCCATGTGAGCTCCATTTCTGTGGTTTTGTTCCTGTTCTAGTTGTTGGCTTAGTTTGCTTTTGTTTTTGTTTTAGGTGTGGTTGTTAATAACTGTGAGTTTGCTGTCATTTTTACTGTTCCTATTTTTCATCTTCTTTTTCTTAGATAAGTCCCTTTAACATTTCATATAATAAGGCCTCGCGATGATGAACTCCTTGAACTTGACCTTATCTGAGAAGCACTTTATCTTCCCTTCCATTCTAAATGACAGCTTTGCTGGATACAGTAATCTTGGATGTAGGCCCTTGCCTTTCATGACTTGGAATACTTCTTGCCAGTCCCTTCTTGCCTGTAAGGTCTCTTTGGAGAAATCAGCTGACAGTCTTATGGGAACCCCTTTGTAGGTAACTGTGTCCTTTTTTCTTGCTGCTTCTAAGATTCTCTCCTATTTCATCTTAGGGAATGTAATTATGATGTGCCTTGGTGTGTTCCTCCTTGGGTCCAGCTTCTTTGGGACTCTGAGCTTCCTGGACTTCCTGGAAGTCTATTTCCTTTGCCAGACTGGGGAAGTTCTCCTTCATTATTTGTTCAAATAAGTTTTCAATTTCTTGCTCTTCCTCTTCTCCTTCTGGCACCCCTATAATTCGGATGTTGGAACGTTTCAAGATGTCCTGGAGGTTCCTAAGCCTCTGCTCATTTTTCTGAATTCTTGTTTCTTCACTCTTTTCTGGTTGGATGTTTCTTTCTTCCTTCTGGTCCACAGTGTTGATTTGAGTTCCAGTTTCCTTCCCATCACTATTAGTTCCCTGTACATTTTACTTTGTTTCTCTTGGCATGCCTTCATTTTCTCATCTAGTTTTCGACCAAACTCAACCAATTCTGTGAGCTTCTTGATTACCAGTGTTTTGAACTGTGCATCTGATAGATTGGCTATCTCTTCCTCGCTTAGTTGTATTTTTCCTGGAGCTTTGAAGTGTTCTTTCATTTGGGTCATTTTTTTTTTGTCTGGGCGAGTCTGTTACTTAAAGGGGCGGAGCCTTAGGTGTTCACTGAGGGCGGGGTAACGCTGGTCACTGTGCTGTGATTGCTGTACGTGGGGGAGGGGCCGAGAGGGAACAATGGCACCCGCTCCACTCTCTGCTGGATTTCAGCCACTCCCTTGGCTACCCACAATCAAATTAGGATCCTCTGGTGCTGATTCCCTAGTGGGTGGGCTTGTGCACGCCCTAGGCCCCTGTGGGTCTCTCCAACGACCTCTCCTGTGAGGCTGGGAGTCTCCTGCTGCTGCCGCCCCAACCCCCATGGGTGTTTTCAATCAGAGGTTTGATGCTTTATTTCCCCATGCTGGAGCCCTGGGTTACGTGGTCTGCTTCGCCCCCCGCCGTTCTTCCCGGTTTATCTGTGCGCATATGTGGGGCCGCAGGGTGCTACCCTCCGTTCTGCCTGCCCCGTTCTCCGCCACTCTGAGTCCGGCCCTCTCGGTTTATCTGTGCGGGAATGTGGGCTACAGGGTCTGCTAATGGTCAGACTGCCTGCCCCATTCGTCCCACACTCCGCCAGTCTCTGTCCCGCCACGGCCATGCGAGTCCTCTCCACCCCGGTGCCCGTCTCCGCCCCTCCTACGGGTCTGGACGTATGTTTCTTTTTTATCTACTTGGTGTCGGACTTCCTTGCTGTTCGATTTTCTGTCAGTTCTGCTTGTGCGAGGAGGCTCAGTGTGTCTACCTACGCCGCCATCTTGGTTCTCCTCTCCAAAGGAAAGTCTTTAAACCATGTTCTTAATACAGAAGTGTAAAACCAGATTTAATTGCTCTTTTCTTAGAAAACAGCTCAGACATGCAAACTCCTCATTTACTGAAGCATATGTTCTGAAAAGTGCACAGTGGAAGAGAGCAGTCAAAGTGGAGGCTGGGCTTGAATCCATTTAGGCAGGAGTTGACAAAGACCAGTCAAAGGCAAATCCTTCAAGTTAAAAACAAGGCTGCCTTCATTCTGAATATGCTCATTGGAGATATCCTATTTGCCTTTCAACACAGCAGTGTTCAATGGTTTTAATACGAAATATAAGATTTCTGAAAAAAATCTGTTTTTTCCAATTAAAAGATGTAAAAAAATAGATAACATTGCATAAAGCCATGGAGATTTTTTCCAGTAATTTTTAATTTTTTGTTACCACTGAAAGTAATCATTTTTCTAATGGGGAACAATTGAAAGAAGTTGGATAGCGGCACCATGGTCTACATTTTATTTCAAAGGGAAAACTTTGAAATAAATATAAGACTACATGAAGTGGTAAATTCTCACCATCCCTCAAAGGATTAAGTTTACAGTTCTTGCAAGAAGTGACAGGTAATTGAGACCTGAAGAAAAGGAAGAGGAAAAAGTCTATGAATCCTCTTATACCACTTTGTGGTATTAAGCAGTGACTTGACCTCCGTGTATGTTAACTTCAGGTCTGTAACATGGGGGGAGCTGTCTTTATGGAGAATTTAATTTAACCTCGAAATGTCTAATAAGACAGTTCTGTTGCTGTGTGTCTAGTACAATGTCACAGATTTGAGGAAGAATACAAAAAGTAACAAAAAGGTTAGAAGTGTTTTAGGGGTTAGTAGTGGCAAACAGAGATCTGATTATTTATTATATTGCTGTTCTAATAATTATTTATTGTAACAAATTATTTCAAAGAGCTATTTTTCTTGTAAAACTAGGCTTTCTGCCACAATGCTTCTTGATATGTTATACTATTTTTATTGTCAGTTTGAAATTGTCTACAGCCACACTGTCACATGGTATTTAAATCAAGATCAATTAAAATTAAATATAATTTAAAATTTTCTCAGTCACACTAACCTTATTTCAACTGCTCTATAATCATATGATACAGAATATTTCCATCATCACAGCAAGTTGTGTTGTATAGCATTTCATTAATAGGTAAGAACATCAGTCATATACTTTTAGATGGCAGGTATAGAGAAAACTGATCTCCTGCCAATGCAAAGATTAAGCCAAAGGTTAAACTGTAAAGCAGGTACATTTAACACATAGCAAAACACAGAATTCAATGGTGCTGTTGCTTGTGGTGATGTGGTTTTCTAAAATAGCAAACAACACTTGCTAAGATTCTGAACAAAGTCAGTCTTCCATCAATTTACACTGTAATCTCATTCTTGGAAATTTAGTGTATACTTAAACTTTTATTAAAAACAAACAGCTTTTATCTTTGACAGACATAGTTTCAAGCTTGGATGTCTAGTTTAGAAGCAACTTTGTTGTACAAAAGAGTACTGTGCGTTACAGGATGTCTTCATCCCACCCACCTCCTCTAAATGTTAACCTGATACTGTGACAACCAAAAGTACCTCTAAACATTTCCATCTCATTCTGGTGTAAATACTCAAGACAGAGGACCTGTGTAGGCTCTTCAAGTAATGAATACTGGTTCCTTTGTTGGATATGTTTTTTTTTTTCTCTTCTTTAACTTTATTTTTATTGTTGACCCTATTATAGATATCCCCTTTCCCCCCCTTGCATATGTTTTTTTTTTATTTATCTTCTTGTTTCATATTTTTAAATTGAAAATATAATGCTGCTATGTACCTAATTCTTTTTAACACCTGTCCTCATTCATTCCTATTAAGATTAAACTTAATTAATTGACTGGGAGTAATGGAAGAAAAATTTCTTCTTTATGTACGTATGGGCTGTGTCTTACATTAATTAGCAGATAAAGCTGAGGAGAATTTGAGATTTTTGCTCCCTGGCATGTGTCATCAGTTTGGCTTAAATAAACTCATAAAAAATAAATATTTAAAAAAAAAGAAAGAAAAGAAGGCTGTGGTCAAGGGTGGCCCTGCCACTTACTAGCTGTGTGGCTTTGAGCGTTGGCCCAGTGAGTTTGTTTGGTGAAGTCCTGGGGTTAAGAGGCACATTGGAAATAAAACAATAGAAATAATGGTCACAAGGCCATGATGCTATGCAGCTAAAATAAGGACCCTTTTACCTCAAGAAGCTAAACAGACTTAAAATCTAGAGTGGGACTTTCTAATCTTAGAATTCATAGATGACCTTCAGGTAGTCCTTTGAAATTGTAGCAAAATTATGTTTATGGGTATTTGTTCATTTTCTTTGGAAGAGTCCATTGATATAATCAAAGGAATGAGGAGAAAATAGTTAAGTAGCAGAGTGACAAAACCCCATTAAGAAAGAAGATGTAGAGGAGATAAATTCAGGACTATAAAATCAAGAAGGTTGGGGGTGGTTGATTAGGTTAGAAGTTAACTACTGAAGTGGTCAATTGAAAAAGAAGCTATAAAAATGCTTCTTGGAAGAACAAATAATAAACTATAGAAATTATCTTCCCCTTTCAAGAAATGGTATGTGTTGAAAATAGATTCATAAAAGGCTTAACTATCAAGAATTAAAGAAGTGAGAGTGATAGAAGATAGGTAAGGTTCGACAGCTCTGCCTGCAGTCTTTCTTGAGCCACTGTGGAAAGAATAGCCGTAAATCACTGGGACCCTCATGTAACTGACAGTTTGTGCTACTTTCTTTCATTTAATGCTGGGAAATGTGGGCCATTAAATGTGCAGTTCTCTGAATTTTACTTGCTTTTGTTCAGTGCTATTTTGCTTCACATCCTCAAAGGAAATACAACATTCATTTCAAAAGAAATGTTTTCTGTTTTGTGGAACATTTAAGTTATATTTTAACAGAGGAATGCTTATACTATTAAAATTAGTACGATTTCAATCAAAGCAAATATTGGAAGAAAACCCACCTCTAAATTTCTGTCCTACAGGAATTCTTTATTGATTTAATTATAACTTCAGATTATAGCTGGGAGTCCTCTGGTGCTCTCCATCACTCCAACACTAGCATGTCAGCTGTCACTGGTTTATTTTAATAATGGTGACGGTGGTGGTGGTGGTGGTGATGATTGATGATGATAGCTAACATTTATTGAGCATTTATGTGGTTTTGGCATATATTAACTCATTTCATGCTCGCTGAACCTGGGAGATAGGCATAATTAGTATCCCCATGTTACAAATGAGGAAACAGAAACATAAAGTAACTAGCTCAGAGTTGCATGCTGGTAAGTGATAGAGTTGGAACATACCTAGTTCCTTGGCTCCAGAGGCCTTGCTTTTTAATCACTACATTGGGCTCTTCTGGCTTTTTATACTTAAGCCAAAATCTTTGAATAAAGTGACCATTTAAAGAGTGCACAAACAATCTGGGAAAAGAACTTACTGGCATATTCATTCTAAATCTTGTTATGTGGAACAGTGGAAGTCCAAATGGGAAGACTGAGTAGTGTAAGTGATTATCCAGGACTGCAATACTGAAGGTTCATCACAGATTACATGGGCAGAAATGGAGTTCTCAGAAATACATTTCTTCTTTCTTTCCCTTTAATAAAGTGTTTCAAAGTTAAAGCAAAGGTAACTCCACATTAGTTGTGTGGCTACTGTTCCTTTGGGGGAGAAGTATGCTGACCTTCCCATGTTCTGGGTTTCCCAGAATGGATTGTGTGTGGAGAGGCAGCCAAATCCAGGCTGTCAGTAGCCTTTGTGGAAACGACTCCTTTTAGGTGCATTTCTCCATTATACGTGGTCATTACTTGACTTTTTTTTTTTTTTTTTTTTTTGTCTGTCTAAATTCCTCATCCTGAATGACTCTGTTGTCGCTTAGGGAAAACATCTGTTACTCTGAAGGTGATTAATGGGCCACGAAGTTCTGTCAGAGGTCCTCATCTTGCTGGCCTTTTGTGTAAGCTGTCCTCACTTCCTGCACATGATATACACAAAAAAGATCATTCTAGGCAAGGTTTTCTCAAGTGGTGATCATAACAGACTGCATGAGAATCACTGCAGAGAGCTTGTTAAAAAGACAGATTCCCAAGTCCCACCCCCACTTGCCAGATCACTCTCTAGGGTTGCTTCCCTCCATTTGCATTTTAATCAAGCACCCAGGTGCTTCTGATGTAATGGAAAGGGTGGAACCACTAGTCAAAAGCCTACATGAAGTCAAATATATTCATCACCATTCTGTAATAAGAGACACAGATATGATTAAGTCCCTGCCCTTATAGAGAAGATAAGATAGAGAAGACAACAGTTAATAGAAATAGCTATAGTACAAAGTAAAAACTACCATAACTGTAGAAATGGCTACAGTAGCCCCCCCTCCCATTCACAGTTTTGCTTTTCACTGTTCCAGTTACCTGCACTCAATCTTGGTCCAAAAATATTAAGATGGAAAATTCCAGAAGCAAACGGTTCGTAAGTTTGAAGTCACAAACCATTCTGAATAGTGTGATGAAATCTCCTGCTGTCCTATTCCGTCCCACTGGCACCTCAGTCATCCTTTTGCCCAATGTGTCCACACTGTTCTGTCTGTGCTGCCTGCTAGCTGACAGACAGCGATCAGATCGATTGTCCCGGTATCACAGTCCTTGTGTCCAGGTAACCCTTACTTTACTTCATAATGTCCCCAAAGCTACTCACATAACCTTTATTAGAGTCTATTGTTATAATTGTTTTATTTTATAATATTACTAGTTATTAATCTCTTTGCCTTATTTATAAATTCATCCTTATCATAGGTACGTATGTGTAGGAAAAAACATAGTATGTATCAGGTTCAGGACTGTCCATGGTTTCAGACATCCACCGGAGGTCTTGGAATGTATCCCCCTGCAGATAAAGGGGGCCACTGTACTCCTATAGCAGAAGTCAAAGAGTCCTTTAGACTTTTTTTGTTTTGTTTTGTGTACATTTGGGTGATCCTTCATTCAGCACACAAACTTCTGCAGTTTGCTTTTCATCTTCTTTACCAGCTCACTGAGCAAGTTGCATAATTTCCATAAGTTTTAGAGATGAAGGCAAAGCTTTCGTATTATTAACGTCCACTGCATCTAAAAATGGGGACAGTTTTGCCTCTTGTAATTACCAAGCACACGGGCCTACAACTGGAGGTGGCTGGCATTTATATGACACAGAACCATCTACACTGAGGGCTTCCTCTTCAGTGTGACTATGCTCAGAACTTTTGTCCCAAGTGTTTGTGACATGTTCAACTTTTTTTTATAAAACATTAACTGTTCCCTTCATTGTGGTTATTTTACAGTCCACCTATAAATAATACTCCTAAAAATAAGTAAAGAGAAATAGACCAATAGTGAACAATAGAAAGAGAACTAACGTTTACTAAGCACTATGTGCCAGGCAGATTTCAGAGAGGTTAAGTAAATTCACCAGGCCACACAGCTACTAAAGCCAGGAAAATAGAGATTCTAGTTCATCAGCAATTGGTGGCTCTTATCAGCAAGCATCTTCTTAATTTATTGGCAGGTAACAGAGTACCTGCTGCTATTGCACTGGATGGACATCGATAAATACAGTGCCAGATCTTGGGGACTGTACAGTCCCATGAGAGACCAGAGGTTCACACAGGTCACCAGTACAAGGAAGTAAAGACGTTTGCACTGACTGTGCTGTGCATTTGCAGTCTGTTACCTCATTTGATCTTCACAGCAAGCCTGCCAGGTAGCTGAACTTCTATAATATAGATGAGGAAAACGTGGTTTAGAAAAAGCAAGTGACCAAGGTTCCCAGGCCGGAAGTAGCAGGGCCTGGGTTTGCATCCAAGTCTAAGACTGCAAAACTTCTATCCTCCTTGGGAATTCCAGGGCTGGACTCTTCATTCTGACAAGGAGAATGTTGTGGCTCTCAGGTGGTGAATTTGATGCATTCTACCTGTATATTTAAGAACTAACAGGATTTAGATAGATGGGAAGTTCAAGCAGTGCTGGCAACAGAAGCCGAAGGATAGAGGAAGGCAAGTATGTAGACTAGGTAATTCCCACATAAGCATTCCGGATGTGGACTCCATTGTGAGAGGTGACTAGAAAGGTGGTCCCCAGGAACATCTTGTCATACCTCACACTTTAGCCAAGAATGATAAAACCTGAAGGACTAGGTTGCAGAAATATCTGTGTCCAAAATTGAATGAATCTTGATAAATAATTGGACGTTGCAGGGGAGGAGGGGACAGAGGTCAACATGAATCAAAGCTGCTTAAATGAATCACTGGGTATCATGCTGTAGAGACAAATGAAAGACTCCACTAGAACACAGATAATGTGGGGAATAGTGATCACCTTTACCTTGCCTGTGAACTCATCATGTTTTCCCAGTTGTTAATTCATATGGAATGCTCTATAATTTCAGTTTTCTAGGAACATAAAACTATGCCTCAATATTCTAGGATATCTCTAATTTTTTTAGAACAAAGACAAAATGTGATTTCTGCTGTCAAATACACAAATATACACATATGTAAATGTAGGTATAGAAGGACTATAAAATGTGAACATATTATTTTCCAAATTTTACAAAAGGACATTTCCTTCTATAACCAGGAAAAAAACACCTTAAAAAGGTGTTTTTTTCCTGGTTATAGAAGTATTTATTTCATAGACCATTTATAAATTCCCTCACAATACCTAACCATTCGTTGTATGGAGATGGTTCATTGTATTGTCTACCAAAATCATTTTCCAGTGACCTTTTGGGAGAACTTTGTCTTTTCGTTTCTGCTTAAAATTAAAATAGAATAATTTTAAAATTAGCTTAGAGTATTTGAAGATACATATTTTGATTTTAAAAGATTTGTGGTTTTTTAATCAGCAGCAATATTTTCACTCTCCTGTATGATTTTATAATGTTAATGTTTAAACTCTTAAAATAATCAGTTAAGGGAGAAAAGTAAACAAGTATCAGTTGTTATCTGGTATTATAAAATACTTGAATATTTTATTGACCACATTGAGCCATCATGCATGTTATGGCTGGCGTTAGTCTTTAATTACAATGCAGTGAGTCCCCTTTACTAAGTACTTTGCATTTACATTTTTTTCTTTCTTGCTTTTACAAAATCTTCTTTAAAAGAAGGTTTTACTTTTAGAAGAAGAAAATGTATCTGAAAAGTTTTTTGTCCTTGATACTGTCCAACTTTAAAAATGAGTGATGACATTAAAATCAACAACCACCTTGTTTGAATTTCGGTTTGGAATACATTTTTATTTTGGTTATAAAAATCTTTAAAGGCAACTTAAAGATGAAAATTCTGATATAACTAAATTACTTTTAAGTCAAAAACTATTTCTCAGACACTATTGTTAATTTCTTTATCTTAAACCAACACAAATTAGAATTAGAATTTGGGTTGTATTTTAAACTGGTTGTTCATGTTATGATGTGCAGAATTAATGGATATTTATTTATTTTTTACTATTTAGGAAGTACCAGATAGGAACCAGAGTCCGGCTGCGGCTGTTAGATCTTGAACTGACATCTAGGTTCCTGGGAGCAACAACAGACACAACTATACTAGAGGCTGATGCAGTTCTCTTAGGGCTCCAGGAGAGTAAAGACTCCAAATCAAAAGAGGAACATCATGAGAAATGAATCAGCTTCTCTTAGTGCATTCACTCCTTTTTTATACAACTCGTATAATCATCGAATGCCATTAGAAAATTGTAAGTAAATGATTGAAAGAAGATATAATGAAAGTTACAACTATAGCTCTTATTTGTTAGAATTTTCTTTAGCTGTATCCCCCTTCCTCTTTTTTATACCTATTTTTCTGTTTGCAATAGTGTAAACTGTACTGAGAAATTCTATTATTGAATAAATATGTTTTGAGTACTCTGTGTGCACAGCACTGTTCTAAACACCAAAGAAACAACAGTAAGCAAATTAGACACAATTGCTTGCTTCATGGAGCTTACCTTCGACTAGGGGAAATAGACAATAAGTAAGTGAAAATATATAATATATCAGATAGTGACATGTGCTAAGGACAAAAATTAAAGGAGAGCTGAGACTCTAAATAGATATTTTTCAAAAGGGAATATACAGATGTCCAGGAGATCCATGGGAAGGTGCCAAAAATCCTGGAAATGCAGCTCAAAACCATAATATCATCTCACACCTGTTGGAGTGGCTAGTATCCAAAAGACAAGAAATAACAAGTGCTGGTAAGGATGTGAAGAAAAGGAAACCCGGTGCACTGTTGGTGGGAATGTCAACTGGTACAGCCACTATGGAAAACCGTATGGAGATTCCTCAAAAAATTAAAAAACAAAGCTATCAGCATTCTGCTTATGGGTACTTATCCGAAGAAAATGAGAACACTAACCCAAAAAGGTGTATGCTCCCCCATGTTCATTGTAGCTTTACAATTGCCAAGATAAGTAAACAACCTAAGTTGATAGATGAATAATAGATAAAGAAGATGTGCTAATTATACACATTAGAACATTACCCAGCCATAAAAAAGAAGAGAATCTTGGCCACTTTTGACAACATGGAGGAGCCTTGCAGGCATTATGCTAAGTGAAATAAGTCAAACACATAAAGATATGTACCATGTGATCTCACATATATGTGGAATCTAACCGCCCCCCCCAAAAGAAGTTCATATATAGAGAGAATAGATTGATGGGGGGGAGTAAGGAGGATGAAATGGTTGAAGGGGGTTAAAAAGTATAAATTTCCAGCTATAAAATAAATCATGGGATGTAATGTACAGCATGGCGACTAACTTAAAATACTGTATTGTATATTTGCAAGTTGCTAAGAGAGTAGATCTTAAAAGTTGTTATAAGAAAAATTTGTGTATGGTAACTGATACTAATTAGACTTACTGTGATCATTTTACAATATATAAAAGTATAGAATCATGTTGTATATCTGAAACTAATATAATGTTGTATGTCGATTGTATATAGAAAAGAAGGGACTGGGGTTATAAGGTATCAAACTGACAGATTGAAATTAGGTGTGGTGTCAATGGAAGGCCTCACAGAAGAATTCACTTTTTTATGTAAAGAATTTTGTTTATTTTTCCACTGCTATAGTATTTACAAAAAGCTCCACTGCTGTGGTATTTAGGAAAAGCTCTTCTGAGAGCTTTTTGTTGTTACTGAGTTATAACTGACATGTAACATAACTAATTTCAAGTCTACAACATAATGACTCAGTAATTGTACATATTGTAAATGATCACAGTAAGCCTAGTTAACATTCATCACCATGCATAGTTACCAGGAACTCACTTTTGAATAATATCTGAGAGAAGTGAGGGAGCTAGCCACATGAATCTCTGGGAAAGAGTGTTCTAACATAGGGAACAGCTAGTACAAAGGTCCTGAGACAGGACTGTGCCTCTCCAGTTTAGGGAACAAGGAGGAGGCCTGTGTAACTGAGCAGAAGAGAAATAAAACATAAACCTAGAGAAGCATGGAGGACTTGAGGTCCAAGTGTGGGCCTTGGCTTTGATTTACTTTGATTGATATGGGAGGGTGGGAGGTGGTCAGTGGCGGATTCTGAGCAGAGAAGGGATGAAATCTGACAGACAATTAGCAGGATCCTTTTGAGTAGACTAGCTGAGTAGACTGAACATGAACTATGGCAGCAGCCGTAAGACCTGCAGGAGACTGGCAGTGTTCCAGGGGAGTGATGGCAGCTTGGTGCAGTGTTATAGCCGTGGGGTGGTGGGAGGTGGTTGCTACCTGGGTATATTTTGAAGATACAAGCAAAGGTATTTCCTAACGCTGGATATGGAGTAAGTGATCAAGAGATGAGCGAGGGGTGACACCAAGGGCTTTGGCCCGTGCAGCTGAAGAATTGAATTGCTCTTAACTGGGATAGGGAGGGGCAGGATTGAGGCAGTTTTGGACATGTTAAATTTAAGATGCCTTTTAGTCATCTACGTGGAGATGTTCTGAAGGCAGTTGGATGCATGGGTCTGGAGTTCAGGAAAGACATCTGGACAAAAGATAGACCCTTCCAAATCATAAACATTTTATTATAGTCTACCAGGTATGCAGGTCAAGAGCCCCAGAGCAAAGATGGCTGAGTAGAAGAGTCCCCTGTTAGGCAGGAATGGCCCATTGCTGGTTGGCCCACCAAGCTCAGTCACTGGAGATGCCCAGGGAGTATTGCCTTAGCATGGACACAGCAGCTAGAGGCTGTCTACAAGCTACCTCACCGAATCAGACTCTTCATTTAAACCATGTTATTGAAGTATGATTGACGTGTAAAAGCTGTACATACTTCATGTATGCAATTCAAGGAGTTTGAAGATAAGTATGCAGCCATGAAACCATCACCACCATCAAGGTCATAGACAACCCATCCCCTCCTAAAGTTTCCTCCCACTCCTCCCCACTCACCTGTTTTTAAGGAGTTTCGTTTTGTTTTTTGTTTTTGTTTCTTTTGGAGATAGAAAAAGACTGCTAGCAAGACAGAAGTCACTATTGTATGTGACCTAATCACAAAAGTGACATTCCCTCAACATTGCTGTATTCTGTTGATTAGTAGCAAGTTAAGAAAAGAGGATAATACAGGGCCATGAATACCAACGGGTGGGGACCACTGGGTCATTTTTAAGGTGCCTACCATGTAAGTGCAGAAGGTAGATAATTTTTATTCAGTTCATAGGTCTCTGGATCAGGAGTAGCAGGATTTGGATCTGCTAGAAAGCATAAGATCTGGACTCTTGGTAGATACAATGATTGGAGGAGGCTTGGAGGTGAGGGGGATCACAGGATATGAGTCAGTTTTGCATTTGGGAGGGATGTGAATAGTTATAACAAGACGACAACTGTGGTAGATTGAATTACTCATCATAGACCTTCACTCCTCTGTAGTAGAATCCTTACCAGAGTCTCACTATGATGAATGGAGTATAGGTCCTCTGCCATTTAGGAACTCATTGTTTCTGTAATAGATATAAGTAAGTTCAGGAAAGATTTAGATGAATATATGAATGGTAAATCTAGATTTGGGTATTAACGGAAACTAGGGAGTTTGAAACAAATCTCAAAACTTCTGAGGCCAATATGAATGGAATACTATGAGACTCTGAAACCACAGGCTGGTTAGACCATGGGGCTGACCCAGTATTGCATTACTTATATTCATATCATTTGGTTTTTTAAAATAAATACACATTTTGGTATAAATTCCTAAGGGAAACATGTATTTTATTTGAAAAGACTGTAAACCCTTTCCCCATGTTTCTTTTAAACTAATTACAAAGACCTCAAATGTTCTAAGCCAAAGGATGTAGGAAACCCTGTGAGCAAATGTATCTTATTTTATATTCACACACCTACATTCTGTGTGTGGGAAATAGAACAGGATTTTGAATGTAGGATCTTAACCTTCAGATAAGAAACTCTATGGACCCTAAATCATCTTGGGAACAGATGAAATCTTTAGAAACCAAAAAAATGGTTCAAATTACTATCATTTGCTTCATAAAATTGCCTGCTTGAAAAAACAGTCCCAACTCTTTTGCCATACTCCATAAGTCTCAAATCATTATGGTTTGGGAAAAATGCACATGAGACTGTGATAGCAATAATTATTTCAAATGAATGAATAAAAGAAAGCAAGATACTGTGTTTTTTTTTTTTCCAGGCAACATTTAAATGCAGAATATTTCATTTTAGATGCAGTAAATACCACAGAAGCCAGTAGGTAAAGATGATTTCCCAACTCCCCAAACCATACTAAAATGACTTGCAATCCCCCTCAGACAGGCAGCCAAGACAGATTGCGGGTAAATGCTGTAAGCTTACTGGTCAGAAATAATGGTATGTCTCAGTTATGTTGCTTCATAGCTATGTTTTAGACATAGTTAGTGATGCCCAATATACTAGTAAATTTCCAAAATAGAACCACAAAATGGATGACAATTTAGGTAATTCCCATGCTTGTAATTTTGTTTCTAAGAAGTTTCTGGTGCATTAGTCATTTCTGTCTTTGATAACACCTTTCCTTTCTCACTCGTGCTCTGGTGCAGAAGTTAACAAAATTTGAAATGATTAATGGACCAGAAAAAGTCCTGGAGAGTCTACCAAGTGAATATTGTAGTCAGACTCTACAAAACCTAACTTAAATGTTATCTGATAGGTACAGAAGAACAACTGGAAAAACCAGAAAAGACATTATTCCACAAAGAACAAAGAAAGAGTGATTATGAAGTTGGTTCCTCTGATATACTAGAAATTAAAGTCTACTTTAATTTCACATGCTTACTCATGTGAGGTGAATTAACTTTACAATGGGGGAGAACCAAGATGGCGGCGTAGGTAGACACACTGCACCTCCTTGCACAACCAGAACTGACAGAAAATCGAACAGAAAGGAAGTCTGACACCAAGGAGATAAAAAATAAACATTCATCCAGACCGGTAGGAGGGGCAGAGACAGGCAGCCGGGGCGGAGAGGACTCACGTGGCCATGGCGGGACCAAGACTGGCGGAGTGTGGGATGAACGGGGCGGGCAGTCTGACCATTAGCAGACCCTGCGGCCCCACATTCGCACACAGATAAACCGAGAGAAGTGGCAGAGAGCAGGGCGGGCAGAGCAGCGGGTAGCACCCTGCGGCCCCACATTCGCACATACATAAACCTGGACGAATGGCGGGGAGTGAAGCAGACCACGTAACCCAGGGCTCCAGCATGGGGAAATAAAGCATCAAACCTCTGATTGAAAACACCCATGGGGGTTGGGGCGGCAGGAGGAGAAACTCCCAGCCTCACAGGAGAGGTCATTGGAGAGACCCAAAGAGGCCTAGGGCGTGCACAAGCCCACCCACTTGGGAACCAGCACCAGAGGATTCCAATTTGATTGTGGGTAGCAGAGGGAATGACTGAAATCTGGCAGAGAGTGGAGCAGGCGCCACTGTTCCCTTTCGGCCCCTCCCCCACAGACAGCATCACAGTGCAGCGACCAACATTACCCCACCCCGGGAAACACCTAAAGCTCCGCCCCTTTAAGTAACAGACACACCAAGACAAAAAAAAATGACCCAAATGACAGAACACTTCAAAGCTCCAGAAATAATTCAACTAAGCAGCAAACAGATAGCCAACCTATCAGATGCACAGTTCAAAACACTGGTAATCAAAAAGCTCACAGAATTGGTTGAATTTGGTTGAAAACTAGATGAAAAAATGAAGGCTAGGCTAAGAGAGACAAAGTAAAATGTACAGGGAACCAATAGTGATGGGAAGGAAACTGGAACTCAAATCAACACTGGACCAGAAGGAAGAAAGAAACATCCAACCAGAAAAGAACGAAGAAACAAGAATTCGGAAAAATGAGCAGAGGCTTAGGAACCTCCAGGACATCCTGAAATGTTCCAACATCTGAATTACAGGGGTGCCAGAAGGAGAAGAGGAAGAGCAAGAAATTGAAAACTTATTTGAACAAATAATGAAGGAGAACTTCCCCAGTCTGGCAAAGGAAATAGACTTCCAGGAAGCCCAGGAAGCTCAGAGAGTCCCAAAGAAGCTGGACCCAAGGAGGAAAACACCAAGGCACATCATAGTTACATTACCCAAGATGAAACAGAAGGAGAGAATCCTAGAAGCAGCAAGAGAAAAGGACACAGTTACCTACAAAGGAGTTCCCATAAGACTGTCAGCTGACTTCTCAAAAGAGACCTTACAGGCAAGAAGGGGCTGGAAAGAAGTATTCCAAGTCATGAAAGGCAAGGACCTACATCCAAGATTGCTCTATCCAGCAAAGCTTTCATTTAGAATGGAAGGGCAGATAAAGTGCTTCTCAGACAAGGTCAAGTTCAAGGAGTTCATCACCACCAAGCCCTTATTATATGAAATGTTAAAGGGATTTATCTAGGAAAAAGAAGATGAAAAATATGAACAGTAAAAATGACAGCAAACTCACAGTTATTAACAACCACACCTAAAACAAAAACAAAAGCAAACTAAGCAAACAACTAGAACAGGAACAGAACCACAGAAATGGAGCTCACATGGAGGGTTATCAACAGGGGAGAGGGAGGGGGAGAGGGGGGGAAAGGTACAGAGAATAAATAGCATAAATGATAGGTGGAAAATAAACAGGGGGAGGGTAAGAATGGTATAGGAAATGTAGAAGCCAAAGAACTTGTAAGTATGACCCATGGACATGAATTATAGGGGGGGAATGTGGGAGGGAGGGGGTGGGCAGGATGGAGTTGAGTGAAGGGGCGGAAATGGGACAACTGTAATAGCATAATCAATAAATATATTTTAAAAAAAACCTTTACAATGGTTATCTTCTTAATAATTCTCAGCCTGCCTGAGGTGAATAGGAAGTAATCTGTCGTGAATGTTTACAGTATGAACTGAGTGGATGATCACTTGAGAAAGGCTGTAATGTGCAAGGAAGACTCTGCAAAGCTTCCTTGGTTATTAAGGGAAACAGACACAGAACTCCCCTATAGCAAAGAACTTTAGCAAATTAGGTAGGGCTTATTCATCCTTAGAGGATCCTAGGGTGTGTTTTGGCTTTGTTCCTGCCCTCTTGCCCCAAGACAAAGACCACTTTCTGCTTTCTGCAGAGTGTTTCTTCAGATGCCCCCCTGAAGATACATAAGCAGCTCCAGGAAGTGAATCCCAGAGCATGTTAGGTATTTCCTCTCTCCTCTGTCAGGTTTATTTCCTATTCCAGTGCCTCCAGACAAAAGATAGGAGCTGTCCACAGAAGTGTGACCCTTCCCTGGGACAAGATTTGCATACTGGGACAGAGCTCTGTAATCTTTACATCTATTGCATAGAGACATACAGAGGTGTGGGTCTTCTTTTCCAACCCCCCTGGCCTCACGTTTGTTGTCACAAGGTCTCTGTGCAGTCAGTTCCTATAAGCATAAGCAGACGGGCCAGGTCACCACACATTCTTCACACTATTTCTCCTGCTCTCAACGTCTCCCCATCATCTCTCCATCTGGACAAAGTTTACACAGAATGCATTTTCCTCTAATAGGCCAGGTTTAGTATTTTCAAGTTATTTCAGGGATATATGGAAAACTTAATCTATTTTTCTAACTGTTTATAATGATATGAACATAACGATGTGATATTTAGTAGAGAAAGTTTGTTTAAATTTTATCGATCAAAAAAACATTGTAAACTCTTGATTAATCAGGTTTCAGTTGCTAGGGAATATGTAAATGTGTACACAACCAAATCTTTGCCTATAAAACTCTAAAGTGAATTACTCAGTTTCCTGGCCCCGAAACATTTCCTGCTTTTTAATATAGAGAATACTGGACAGGATTTAAAGTTTTCTTTGATGACTCAGGGTCACCATTACGGAAAGCTTCATAATGATGTGATTACCCATTAAGATGGATAGAGTTGCTCGCTCCTACTGATGGCCCAGGACCATGACACCCTTCAGAATTTTGGAACTTGTTTGTTACCTATCTCCACCCTCACTATCAGCTGGTACTTCTTATGTCAATGCAGCTGCTGCTTCTTGCAACCCACATGCTACTCTTTAACTGCAGGGACTTTTTGGTTACCATACTGACTCTCAGTAACTGTCCTTTAGTTCTTCTGTTTGTTTTCACCATTTTTGCCACCTCCTTTCTCTTCTGTCAGCTGCCACTTTTATTGGTGTCAGTGTCCTTTTCTAATTTGTAAGCTTGTTTTACAACAGTCTGGAAGAGGGTTGAAAGCAATTTTGCAGAGCTGTAGAAATGTGCATAAATTTTGATATCTTTTGTTCTGTTTCAAAGCTTTGTATCCATTCTTTCCAGAAGCACAGTTTTGCTGTAGATTTAAAAAATGGTGATTAGTCTATCGCTGAAATGAAAAGTTTTAGGACAAAAGAGAAAACAAATAAGAAAATGATTATTTTAAAAATCTATTTTAAGAGTGACCTGATATATTTTCCTAGTCCTGAAGTGTCTAAATATGTTGGTGGAAGAATGGTTGAATTAATAATTTCTGCTTTTTTTTTTAAGTTTGTTTAAAGATTTTATTTATTTTTAGACACAGGGGGAGGGAGGGAGAGAAACATCGATGTGAGAAAGAAACATCAATCAGCTACCTCTTGTATGTGCCCTGACTAGGGACTGAACCCACAACCCAGGTGTGCCCTGCCCAGGAATCAAACTGGTGACCTTTTGCTTTGCAGATCGATGCCCAACCAACTGAGCCACACTGGTCAGGGCAGTTATTTCTGCTTTGAAGCCAATTAGTACTTGGTACATGTATGTCTTAGAGAGGTATCGATACTTTCACAATAAATTGTAAATATCTCCAAGATAGAGATTGATTTTTACTAATTTTTGTTTCCTTCGTGCCTAGCACAGTGTGATGCACATAATAAATGTTTACCTCTGTTTGTTGACTGTAATTTAGTTAATTCAGTTGCCATCAGTGTAGAGGAGTCTCTACCAAATGGGTAAGATTAGATGTTCAGCAAATTCTGCTCTCCAATGTAGGAAGCAGACATTTGAGCAAGTAGACTGGTACAGATAATCTCCTGGATTACCTTCATTTCTCTCCTGTCTTCCACCCTTCTCCACCCCCACTCCACTGTCACTCATGCTTACTGAGTCAGTGGGGTTTCACCACTTGTTCTTAGAGGCTTTGGACAGAAATTAAAAGGTCATGCTACATGAACAGATTTCATGTACACAGATTTCAAGTCTCCCTCCAAGTCTGGTTCATATCTCCTGGTAATTTTATAGTAAGAAGCTGGTTGCTGGGCCATGTTTCCATGTTCAGCATTTTCCTAGCCTATAGGGCAGGGATGGAGGAGGTGACTGAGTAACCTGAAAAGATGTCTCATTATTTTCTGTTACCTCTGCTCTTTTACTTCTCTGTGGGCACAAACACTAGAGTTTTCACTGTAATCATTGCAGCCAGGGAAGATTTTCTTTCTTTTTTTTTTTTTTTAGGGAAGATTTTCTTGAGTCTAAATGTTATGGGATGTTTGAGGAGACTGAAGAGGGAAGGCACAGAATTGCGTTCTCTTTTTGAGCATTCTGATTCTTTTGTGAATTGCAAGCAGGTCTATGGGCTCTCAATGGCCTCTGAGTACTTTCCTTCCATCAGTCACAGATAATGTTTACCTGTGTAGACAGGAAGCTCTTTCCTCAAGATGCTGGCAAGATGGTTACGTAGAAGCTAAGCATTTGACAACTTGTTCAATACCAGAGTGTGGACCAGGGTACCTCTTAATCAAATTAGTCCTCACAAAGAGATAATCTCTGCTCTTTGGTTTGAGAACAATTCATATGTCCTCATTCTCATAGTAAACGATGGCTTATTCAACTTTTTACTCAGCCAGAGTGAATGATTACATTGTCCCCACAGTAAAACTCCCATTAGTTCCATCTGTGTTTCTTCGAGCCCAAACCCCACAGGGTAAACTGTGAAGTAACAGGCAAACCATTTTCACTCTTCACGAGAAGATGAAAACACCAGTAGTGGGAGCTGTGAAAGAAGCCCTGCTAGACTCAAATGTATAACACTGAGCCTTCTTATGAATATTTCCAGGGGTATGTTCTACTAGGTTTCACCTAGTAGGGCTTCACAACAGAGAAATAGAGTGCTCTTTGCTGTGTCCCTTCAAAGTTGAGGTGAAAACTAAGCAAAACAGCAATAATCAATAACTACTTTGCAGCAATCAAATACACTTTATTGGCACTCATACCAGCTGTATGCCAGGTGCCACTCGTTTTTGCTGACCTTGAGTTCACCTTTCCAAGTCTGATTCCTAGGGAGTAGAAGAGAGAGAACACCAGTACCCCTGTTTCTCTGGACTTGAAAGTGACCTTAAATATAAGCTCATAACTTCCTGATGGATATTCTGGCCCCATCAGCTTTTAAAATTTTTTTCCAGTGGAATAATATTCAAACACAATATTTCTGTCTCTGGCAAAAGCCACACCTCCTTTCTGGATTTAAACTCATTACTCTTGTCTTCCTGATACCAAAGTATAAAAATGTGCAGTTCTCTACCTTAGGTTCATTAATTCCATGATTCTGATACTTTCTGGTCAGTTGTTTATGACAGTTATATCTATGGTAAATAACTAACCAGTAACCTTTCAAAAATTCTTATCTAAATGCACTGAAAAGTATTGTCAAGAGAAACCCAAAGAGGCCCACTTCAAGACACATCATGATTAAAATGGCAAAATTCAAAGACAGAGAGAATCTTAAAGGCAGCAAGGGAGAAACAGGAAGTAACATACAAGGGAGCCCTGGTAAGGCTAGCAGATGACTTCTCAACAGAAACACTATAAGCCAGAAGGAATGGCAAGAAATATTCTGAGTAATGAACAGCAAAGGGCTGCAACCAAGACTACCCAGCAAGGCTCTCAATTAAAATGGAAGGTGAAATAAGGAGTTTCTCAGACAAAAGAAGGCTAAAAGAATACACCTCCACCAAACCAGCATTGCAAGATATGCCAAAGGGACTGCTATAAGAAGATGAAGAAAAAGTGAGAGGAACAGGGGTACAGAGGGGGTAAAATTGCAATGAGTAAGTACCTATCAATAACAACCTTAAATGTAGATGGATTAAATACTCCAATCGAAAGACATAGGGTAACTGAATGGATAAGAAAACATGACCCACACATATGCTGCCTACAAGAGACCCACCTCAGAACAAAAAACATACACAGACTGAAAGTGAAGGGTTCAAAAAAAATATCCCAAGCAAACGGACAGGAAAAAAAAGCCAGGATAGCAATACTTATATCAGACAAAATAGACTTCAAAACAAAGGCCATAAAAAGAGACAGAGAAGGACACGTCATAATACTCAAGGAACTAATCCACCAAGAAGACGTAAATATTGTGAACATACACACACAACATATATAAGAAAATCTTGCAGGACTTCAAGAAAGAGATAGACAGCAACACACTTATAGTACAGGGTATTAACATGCCACTGTCAACAAAAGATAGAGCCTCCAAACAAAATATCAACAAGGATATTGTGGAACTGAACAACACATAATATCAAATGGACTAAACTGATATATAGAATTTTTCATCCCAAAGAAGCAAAATACACATTCTTTTCAAATGCACATGGAAAATTTTCAAAGATAGACCACATGATAGGACACAAAACAAACCAACAAATTCAAGAAAATTGAAATTATATCAAGCATTTTCTCAGACCACAAGTGCTTGAAACTAGAAACCAACCTCAAGGAAAAAGCTCAAAAACATTCAAACTCATGGAGACTAAATAGCATGCTATTAGGGTTAATAATGAGATCAAGGAGGAAATCCAAAAATTTCTGGAAACAAATGAGTGTGAACCCACAACGGTCCAAAACCTATGGGACTCAGTGAAGGCAGTCCTGAGAGGGAATTTCATAGCAATACAGGCCTACCTAGAAAAGATAGAAACATTTCAAATAAACAGGCTAAACCTACATCTACAAGAACTGGAAGAACAACAACAAACAAAGGTTAGAGTGAGCAGAAGGAAGGAAATAATGAAGATCAAAGCAGAATTAAATGACATCGAGACTAAAAGAACAATTGAAAGGATCAATAAATCCATGAGCTGATTTGCTTTAAAAGATAAAATTAACAAGCCTTTAACCACACTCATCAAGAAAAAAAGGGAGAGGACCCAAATAAATAAAATCAGAAATGAAAGAGGAGAAATTATAACTGATACCACAGAAGTACAAAGGATTGTAAGAAATTAACTAAAAACAACTATATGCCAAGAAATTTGAAAACCTGGGTGAAATGGACAAATTTCTAAAAACATAAACTCTTCCAAAACTGAATCGAGAAGAAGCAGAGAGCCTGAACAGACAGGTAACAGCTTGTGAAATTGAAGCAGTAATCAAAAAACTGGCACACAAAAGCCCTGGAATGGATGGTTTCACAGGAGAATTTTACAAAACATTTAAGGAAGAGCTAAACCCTATCCTTCTCAGACTATTCCAAAAAATCCAAGAATAGGGAAGACTCCCAAGCTCTTTTCATGAGGCCAGCATCATCCTAACCCCAAAATGAGATAAAGACACAGCAAAGAAAGAAAACTACAGGGCAATATCACTGATGAATATAGACGGTAAAATCCTCAATAAAATATTGGCAAACCAGGTCCAACAATACATTGAAAAGATCATACACTATGGTCAAGTGGGATTCATCCCAGGGATGGAAGAATGGTTCAATATAAGCAAATCAGTAAAAGTAATACATCACATAAATGAGAGCAAAGACAAAAATCACATGATCATGATCATGTCAATAGATGCAGAAAAGCATTTGATAAGGTACAACACCTATTTATGATAAAAGCACTCAGCAAAGTGAGAGTAGAGGGAGCATACCTTAACATAATAAAGGCCATATATGACAGACTTACAGCCAACATCATACTCAATGAGCAAAAACTAAACACTCCCACTAAGATCAGGAACAAGACAAGGTTGTCCTCTTTCACCACTAATACTCAACATAGTATAGACAAGAAAAAAAATAAAAGGCATTCAAATTGGAAAGGAGGAAGTAAAACTCATTGTTTACCAATGATATGATAATTGAAGACCCTATACATAGGGTTGTACATAGAAGACCCTATAGACTCCACCAGAAAAACTACTCGAGCTAATAAGTGAATATGGAAAAGCAGCAGGATACAAAGTCAGTATTCAGAAGTCAAAGGCAGTTTTGCACACCAACAATGAAATATCAGAAACAGAAATCAGGAAAAATCCCATTTGCTATCTCAACTAGAAAAATAAAGTACCTAGGAATAAACCTAACCAAGGAGGTAGAAGACCTGTACTCAGAAAACTACATTTCACTGAAGAAGAAATTAAGACACAGATAAATGGAAGCATATACCATGTTCGTGGATTGGAAGAATTAACATCATCAGAATGTCCAAACTACCCAAAGCAATTTATAGATTCAACGAAATCCCTATTAAAATGCCAATGACATATTTCACTGATACAGACAAGCATTTCAAAAATTTATATGGAACCATAAATGACCCCGAATAGCCACAGCAATTTTGAGAAACAAGAACAAAATAGGAGGGATCACAGTACCTGATATCAACCTATATTTCAAGGCCACTGTAATCAAAACAGTCTGGTACCGGCATAAGAACAGACACATAGATCAATGGAACAGAACAGAGAGCCCAGAAATAAACTCATCTCTCTATGGTCCATTTATATTTGACAAAGGAGGCAGAAGTATAAAATGGAGTAAAAATAGCACTTTCAACAAATGGCGTTGGGAGATGTGAACAGCTACATGCAAAACAATGAAACTCGACCACCAACTTTCACCATACACAAAAATAAACTCAAGATGGATAAAATACTTAAGTCACTATACCATAAAAGTCCTAGAGGAAAACATACACAGGAAAATCTCAGATATGCCACACAGCAATATTTTAACCGATACGTGCCATCAAGCAAGGGACATAAAGGAAAGAATAAACAAATGGGACTGCATCAAAATAAAAAGCTGTTGCATGGCTAAAGAAAACATCAGCAAAATGAAAAGGGAACCAACCACATGGGAAAACATATTTCCCAATGATACCTCAGACAAGGGTCTGATCTCCAAAATATATAAAGAACTCCCGTGATTCCACTCCAGGAAGGCAAACAATCCAATTAAAAAATGGGCAAAGGAGCCAAACAGACACTTCTCCAAGGAGGACACACAGAGGGCCTGGAGACATATGAAAGGATGCTCAGCATCAGTAGTCATCAGAGAGATGCAAATTAAAACCACAATGACATACCACTTCACACCAGTCAGAATGGCCACCATAAATCAACAAACAATAAGTGATGACGAGTTTGTGGAGAAAAGGGAACACTAATACACTGCTGGTGGAATACAGACTGGTGCAGCCACTGTGGAGAACAGTATGGAATTTCCTCAGAAAACTAAAAATGGAAATGCCTTTTGACCCAGCAATCCACAGCTGGGATTATACCCTAAGAATCCTGAAGGACTAATTCAAAAGGACCTGTGCATCCCAATGTTTATAGCAGCACAATTTACAATAGCCAAGTGCTGGAACAGCCTAAGTGCCCATCAGTAAATGAGTGGATCAAAAAAATGTGGTATGTTTACACAGTGGAATACTACGCAGCAGAAAGAAAGAACTTGTACCTTTTGCAACAGTGTAGCTGGAACTGGAGAATATTATGCTAAGTGAAATAAGCCAGTCTGTGAAAGATCATATGATCTCACTTATATGAGGAATCTAATGAACAAAATAAACTAACAAACAAAATAGAACCACAAGCATGGAAACAAGGGGAAAGAGACTGAAATTGACCATTGTGGATGGGGGGGATGGATAATGGTGGAAAGAAGGTAAAGGAACTAGACAAAGAACATGTATGAATGACCCATGGACATGGACAACAGGGTGTGAATGGACTGTGGGAGATGGGGTAGGATGGGCAGAGGAGGGCAAAGAGGCAAAAATTGGGACAACTGCAATAGAATAACAATAAAAATGATTTAATAAGAGTAAATTACTTTTATCTAGTTATTTTTTTTAGAATTTATATTCTAATTCCAGTAGAAAATAAAGAAACTTATAAAATTACTACTGTGAATTAACTCACTGCTAAGTCATAGATTTGTTTGTTCAGTAGAAATCTTTTCACCTGGCCTCATTGGAACCTGGGTAATATGGATAAAAAAGTTCCCAATATTCCAGAAGCCTTTTCTCCAGCTGTTACTAAGACTGCTTGGCCTAAATGCAGCTTCAAGCCCACCTCTACCTCCCCATTATTCCCAGTTCTTGCCTCCATGTAATTCAAGCCAACTCTGGCTTACCCCAACCCTTTGGGGTAGGCAGGGATAACTTACGGTCATTTCCATTGTAGTGGCTGCTTAAAGGAAACAGAATAAGCAGCAAACAGTGATGTGTTTTGTAAGCAGATATTTTCAAATTTTCTTATGATTTGGATTCCTTTCCAGTTTTTCCTGGTCTTTTCATTTGGGTTTACACATGCTTTAATAGTCTCAAAATGGCTTATCTTGAAATCTTGCCTTCTATACTGAAACCAGAAGGAGAATGGCGCCTTTGTGAAAAGCCAAATAATTTTGTGTCACATTGAAGTAAACAGAACCTTTACTTGGGAGCAAGGTATCAACATACTTAAATGCTCTCCAGAGGCCTGCTCTGCTATCAGAGTATATACAGATATTTTCCAGTCCATAGTTACTTCTGTAAAATGCAGCCCTTAAAGACAAAAAGAAATATGAGAAAGCGTTCTAGGTTCTCACCTCTTGTACAATTAGTATTTTCCCTCTGTTCAGGGCATCTAACAGGGATTAGCACCTGGCCTGTCCTACTGTGGAAACTCCAGGGGTTGACAAGCAGAGAAGCCCCACTGGACTGCATAGAGGGGGAGGTTGCCAGTCCCCAGCACATTTTTGTTACCTAGAGGTTTTCAATGAAGTATAACCTAAAGCGAGAAAAACAGAAAAGCTTAAAACACTTCAATGAGCAGAATACAGTCTGGGGATCATGTCTATTAGTTTTTAAATTCTGTAAGTCCTTGGGACAAGAGGATTCCACCTGGACATGAAACATTCCACCTAGCACTCTTCTGGCAATTAGGAGCACAGGTGTGAACACAGTCAACACAACCCTGGCTTTGCTGAGCTTACGCTTCAGTGTGGAAATGATATTCCACACATATTCTCAAATACAAATATATAAGCATACATTTGGCAAGTTCCAGAATGAAAGAGTTCAGTCTGCATGGGAATGTAACTGGGTAACTTGATTAAGCCTGGAGTTAGGAAAAACCTCTGCAAAGAAATGTGGGGGAAATTGGGAGTGGGGTAGGGAGAGAGGCAGGCATGTAGATGGAAAGACTGGCATATGTGAAGACACAAATGTATGTGAGAGCTTAGCTAGTTGCTGGGACTGATAAAAAAGGGCCAACATGCAGAATTGTCAAGATCACCATGGAGCAAGTATTTTTTCAGGAAAAAAATCAATGATGGTGGTATCAAGTGGTGGTCATTGGCGCTAATTCAATACCTACAGTAATCGCTGTATGAGGTGGGATGAAGAAGGAAACTTCAGTCAGCGCAAACAGCTCAATTGTGTTACAGCTCAATTATGAAGCAGCAGCGCAGCTGTGAGGTGGACTGGGGATGAGGTGGCCCTGGAGTGAGGCCCCTCTGTGGCTAGACAGTGCTGCTGTGTTCCCCTCCTGTCTTCTCTGCCTGCTCTGCCTCCAGTCTGTTCCACTCTGTACACGTCCAGTTAGATGTCTTCATTGTTTCATCTCTAGCCAGGAAGATACACTCAATTCTTGGATGGAAAGAGAATGTATGCTCCCTGAGCCAGAGGAGAGCTGACTTGTAGAGGGAAATCCCAACCCCTGGTTCCTGATTGGTCTGTCCTTATGCAAATGAGGATTCCAAATCCTTGCAATTTAATTGTTCCAAAAAGTACTGTCCTGATGAGTCAAAAGGGAGTCATTCTGATTGGTCAGTGAAGATGCTAACAGAGATATAGCTGCACAGCTCCACTTGCACAGGGAAAGTCTCAGTCCTGTTTTTTGAAATGCAATCCCAAGAACTCCTGTGTAAGTGCTGGCTCAGATAGCAGGAACACAGTGCAGGCACGCAGTTCAGTGCAGGCTTCCCCAGAGTGTAACTGCATGAGAGGCCCCAATTGCTAGGCTCTGTTTGCTTTTTTTTTTTTTTTTTTAAATTTTTAAAGAATTGATTGATTTGAGAGAGACAAAAACAAAACATTGATTTGTTGTTCCACCATTTATGCATTCATTGGTTGATTCTTGTATGTGCTTTGACCTGGAATTTAACCCACAAACTTTACCTACTAGAATGGTTACCTACACTAACCAACTGAGCTACCTGGCCGGGGTTAGGCCCTGCTTTTTAATTCGAGCCCAATTATCCATGGGAGCCCTTCTTGGTAGATACCTTCTTTCTCTGGGTCAACAATGGTTTTATAAACCTGACAACTTTGAAACTGCTTCTTTAAAGATAATGAAAAATGTAAAAATTGAACAATCAATGGACTAAAATGATAACTTGGTTAGGGGTGATCTAAAAATATTTGTGTGAGCTGCATTCATTGGGGATTGAGTTCAACTGTATGTAAGAGAAATATGGATGACAGTGGCTAAAGACATAGAGAGGTGTCTTATTCTCACCAAGAGCTAACCAGTGGCTGGTTGTTCGGTGGCTTTAGGTCTCTGATTCTCCTGGCCTCTCTCTCATTACTACAAAGTGGCTACCTGGGCTCCAGCTCCAGTCACTATCTCGACTTTCCAGGCAGGGACAGGAGTAATGTGTCTATCAGGAGAGCAAAACTTTGGAACTCATCAGCAGGCTTCACATAAATTTTATTGGGCAGAACAATGTCATATGCTCATTCCAAGTTGGCAGACAAGATGAGAAGTATTTTTAAGCTGGGCATTAAAATCAGGTTCTGTTAAGGAAAAAGGGGAGGATGGATATTGAATGGGCAATTGGTCTTTGTAATCTGGAGTTTTTCAGCCTACTCTATGGGTGGAAATGCTTTTTTTTCTACACCTATCCAAGTGATTTTTATTACATGTTTTCAATAAATCATGACTTTGGGACATGTGTTCATCAACCTCTATGACCCCAAAAGTCCGAAGGAGTCTGTTGCAATATTAATTGGACTAAACCAAAAGGAATGTGCTTGTGAGGAGTCATTCAGTGGACATTTGTGTTTGACCCAGGTTTGTTTCCTTTGGGGTGTGTCTTGTCTGGTTCCATAAAACCAGGGCATCTGGTCTGTTCTGCTTCCCTGTAGCTTCTGGAGCTTGTCTGCTATAGATTGAGGGTGAATGAAAACCAACAAATAAACTTTATAAATTATTTAATCAATCTGAGATATATGCCATTCCAGAGCATCTGTTGTATTTTAGAAGTCGAGATTAGCTTTTCCCATCAGTATTTTCTTTTTTTTCTTTTTTAAATATATTTATTGATTATGCTATTACAGTTGTCCCATTTCCGCCCCTTCACTCCACTCCATCCTGCCCATCCCCTCCCTCCTGCATTCCCCCCCTATAGTTCATGTCCATGGGTCATACTTATAAGTTCTTTGGCTTCTACATTTCCTACACTATTCTTACCCTCCCCCTGTCTATTTTCCACCTATCATCTATGCTACTTATTCTCTGTACCTTTCCCCCCTCTCTCCCCTTCCCACTCCCCTATTGACAACCCTCCATGTGATCTCCATCTCTATGGTTCTGTTCCTGTTCTAGTTGTTTGCCTAGTTTGCTCTTGTTTTTGTTTTAGGTGTGGTCGTTAATAACTGTGAGTTTGCTGTCATTTTTACTGTTCCTATTTTTGATCTTCTTTTTCTTAGGTAACTCCCTTTAACATTTCATATAATAAGGGCTTGGTGATGATGACTCCTTTAACTTGACCTTATCTGAGAAGCACTTTATCTTCCCTTCCATTCTAAATGATAGCTTTGCTGGATACAGTAATCTTGGATGTAGGTCCTTGCGTTTAATCTTGGGTAATGTAATTATGATGTACCTTGGTGTGTTCCTCCTTGGGTCCAGCTTCTTTGGGACTCTCTGAGCTTCCTGGACTTCCTGGAAGTCTATTTCCTTTGCCAGATTAGGGATGTTCTCCTTCATTATTTGTTCAAATAAGTTTTCAATTTTTTGTTCTTCTTCTTCTCCTTCTGGCACCCCTATTCGGATGTTGAAACGTTTCAAGATGTCCTGGAGCTTCCTAAGCCTCTCCTCATTTTCCCGAATTCTTGTTTCTTCATTCTTTTCTGGTTGGATGTTTCTTTCTTCCTTCTGGTCCACAGTGTTGATTTGAGTTCCAGTTTCCTTCCCATCACTATTGGTTCCCTGTACATTTTCCTTTGTTTCTCTTAGCATAGGCTTCATTTTTTCATCTGGTTTTCGAACAGATTCAACCAATTCTGTGAACATCTTGATAACCAGTGTTTTGAACTGTGCATCCAATAGGTTGGCTATCTCTTCCTCGCTTAATTGTATTTTTTCTTGAGTTTTGAAGTGTTCTGTCATTTGGGCCATTTTTTTTTTTTTTTTTTGTCTTGGCGCGTCTGTTACTTTAAGTGGCGGAGCCTTAGGTGTTCCCCGGGGCAGGGTAACGCTGGTCGCTGCGCTGTGACGCTATACGAGGGGGAGGGGCCGAGTGGGAGCAATGGCACCTGCCTCACTCTCCTCCGGATTTCAATCCTTCACTCTGCTACCCACAATCAAATTAGGATCCTCTGGTGCTGATTCCCGAGTGGGTGGGCTTGTGCACACTCTAGGCCCCTGTGGGTCTTTCCAACGACCTCTCCTGTGAGGCTGGGAGTCTCTCCTGCTGCTGCCCCAACCCTCACGGGAGTTTTCAATCAGAGGTTTGAGCCTGTATTTCCCGCGCTGGAGCCCTGGGTAGTGCGGTCTGCTTCGCTCCCCGCCGTTTGTCCCGGTTTATCTGTGCGCGAATGTGGGTCCGCAGGGTCTGCTACTGGCCGGACTGCCTGCCCTGTTCATCCCACACTCCGCCAGTCTCGGTCCCACCTCGGCCACTCGAGTCCTCTCCTCCCCGGTGCCCATCTCCGCCCCTCCTACCGGTCTGGATGAATGTTTATTTTTTATTTCCTTGGTGTAGGACTTCCTTGCTGTTCGATTTTCTGTCAGTTCTGGTTGTGCGAGGAGGCGCAGTGTGTCTACCTACGCCGCCATCTTGGTTCTCCCCCATCAGTATTTTCTGAGATCTTTATTTAATTGAACACCCTCCTTTGAGGAGCTTTGCGTGGTGGAAGGCATGAAGGAGGCATAGTTCGAACAGCCATGTGGAATACCATGACTTAACATCCTCATGGCTTCAGGGGTTATTTCAGATATGTTTGGGGTAAACAGTTCTGTGTGGATTTTGGCACATTTTGTGCTGACAATGCCCCTTAAGCATATGCCCTGATGAAGTACGACATGAGATACCTAATTGGGGCTACATGGTGGCCCCAATTAGCTCTACCTTCTGGTATTCCCATTTTTGGATAGTGCCTTCCCTCACTGTATCAGGGTTGGTCTGTCTGACCAACAGCATAGATACTATTGGTTCAGTCATAAGAGACATCGTGGCTTCTGCCTTGCTCTCTCCTCGGATCACTCATTGTGGGAGAAGGTAGCTGCTATGCTGTAAGAACTCTTACGCAACCCTCTGTAGAGGCCTATGTGACAAGTACATAAAGCCTACTTGCCAACAGCCAGCAAGGAACTGAGATCTGTCATCAGCCGTGTGAGTGAGCCAACTTGGAAGCAGATCCTCCAGGCTCGGTTAAGCCTTCAGATTACAGGAGGCCAGTGGACATCTTGACTACAACCCCATAAGTGACCCTGAGCTAGAATTACCCAGCTGCTGCTATATTCCTGACTCACGGAAACTATGGAATAATAATTCCTTGTGATTTTAAGCCACTATTATGCAGCAATAGATGATATCACACATTTTTGCTTTCTACCCCAGGACGCCATGATACTGGTTAGTGTTGGCTTGGCCCAAGCATATGCATATATCAGGAAGTTAACACTCTCAGGATGACCTTTGACCAATGAGATGGGAGCTGATGCATGGATCAACCTGCTTCCTACCTTTTGTTTCCACGGACAATTCTAGAAGGCATTAAGTGAGCATCTTAGGTGGTCCCTGAGAAGAATGAAGCCTTGTCTGCCAAAGTAGTATGTTTCCCTCTGTTGCTGTCTTATTCTCCTTTATCTCTTTCTCTCCTTCTCCCTAAGATTAACCCTTAAGTGATCTGTCTTCACACAAGCCTGATGTCGGACTTGTCCTTCAGGGACACCCAGGCTATAACAAGCCCCCAGGATTGTTCCAAATGAGAATGTGCACATTTGACTTCATGGATGAGAGCAACAGGCTTAGACGGACTTTAATAGAATGTACAAAGAAGCTCATTTTATTGGAGGGCTTCTTTGGCATTGTAATGATGTCTTTTTTTTTTTTTTTCTTGTCCTTAGAAAAAAATGTGAGCATCTTTTAGGTGTCAGCTTTGAAACTTTCCTAATTGGACATTTACATATCAAGGACCCTTATAAACCTTTTCTCTTGGCATTAATGAGGACTAAATTAGCTCCTGAGGAAAAGAGGTAAATTGTGCATGTTACATTTCTTGGTCTTCAAAAAAGAAAGCTTCTTCTAAATAGGCGTGATTGCCAAGTTCAGGCACAGATAAGAAGCTCCTCGGGGATTTGGTGTCCTCTCCCTATCCCCCACTCCTACCTCCTCCCACCAGTCTGCAGAGTGGTCTGCTGGAAGACATTGGAAAAGTATTTTTCTAAGGATAAGGAGTTCAAACCTGTTTCATTGTGTGGGAGTATCTTTTTTGGTCTGACATAAAATTATTTGGGATATGGCATGTTTTAGGGTAGCAATGGATGAGTTCTTTCAATGTCACTCCAGACATGGAGCTCCAAGACAGTGGGAGACAAAGGTCAGTCTTTCAACACATGTTCTAGTCCATTGGTCTTTTTTGATGCAACAAATTGTCATCATGTACTAGGATTTCTTTTTCTTAACTAAAGGAGTTCTCTTGAATTAGCCTAATTGTACTAACCATCTGAAGCCTGGCACCTTAAAGCCTTTGACTTCAAAAATTAAGGCTGGCGTCCTTTGCCTCTGACACTGTCTTCACGTGCCTGAAAGATGGTCAGCAAGAGGAGAGTGGATCGTCGGTCCATGTCCAACTGACTCAGGCCCAGGCTAATATAGCATCCATTTACTGTTCATAACCCCCACTGACCTTCCAAGTTCAAACTCAGAGCTGCAATGAAGCTACAAGCTATTATGACCATGGGCAAAATTTTACTATATATTGGTTTAAATGTGAGGATTACAGAATAAGAGAAAATCAAGTGGAAATTAGAAAGAAATGGGGACCAGAACAAAGGATAGTGGACACTGGTATTACAGAAAGTGAAAACCTAGTGAAAGGTTATAGGTCATTCACTCAGCATTTATAGAAGGCCACCAGGTACCTGGCACGGTGCTGAATATGGGAAGATGATGAGGGCACAGATCCCATCTTCAAGGAGCTCAGCCCTACAAGAAATAGGACTTCATTTTTGAGAAAAATAATGAGATTCTTGGTGTTATTTTTGAAATTTTTCTAATGGGATATTTATAGAAAAGGATGATCAGTAAAGCCAGACATTGATGCAATAATGATGATTGATGTATGATTCCTATTCCAAACTCCCCTTTCCTGGTAATAACTTTACAAGACAATGTAATTGAAAGCTTTTTGGAAAGTGTCCAATAAATGTCTCCACCAAGCTAAGTGTGTATAATGGCTCAACAGTCCCTGATTCCAAATCAATTACTTCCTTTGAGACACAAAAGCCTAGTACCCTAGGACTTGCTTTCTTCTCCATCTCATTTAGTGTTTCCATCATGACCCCACCTTTATTTGTTCCTTCTGAGGGCACAGACACAAGGTGGCACTGGAGCTGCCCCTCAACTGAGCCCCATGGAAAGCTGATCCTTTTGACCAAAGCATCAAAGCAATCCAGCTGCAGATTAAGGCCATGGGAGGCTCAGAAGCTTTGGTTTAAAAGTCAGGTCATGGACCTCTTTGAAGAGCTGGAGTCATGAAAAACAAGTGTGAGGCAAGTCCCAAATGCACATACATTATATTTAGATAGAAAAAGCAGGAATACATAGTAGAGCGACAGATACTTTAGCAGATATAACAAAACACGTAATGAGTGTTCTATCCTCCAGTGCAAGTCACCATGGTGGACAAAGTACTCATTTCAGCTCCACTGCTATTGCTCAGTTTACTCTCAGAATTGCCTTCAGGGTTGGCAGAATATTCCTTTGACTGTCCTCAGTAGAAGGTATTTTATCCTTTAAGAAAGGATTTAATCTTTTGTTAAAGGGTCCAAAGTCTATAGTCAATAACATTGTAATAACTATGTATAGTGCCGATTGGGTACTGGATATGCCAGGGAATATACTTCATAAACTATGGGAAAGCTGAAACTAATACAAATAATATTGAATGTAAACTGTAATTGAAAAAAATTTTTAGTCAAAAGCCATTTAAAGACAAATATGTTGGAAAAAAGCTAGTGTTCAAGCTGAGTAATATCGTTTGTGACTAGAGAGTAGAGAGAGTAGAGAGTAGAGAGTCTGCTGATTTTGGTGCATGGACTCAAACCTTTTCTGAGGTGATGCCACAAAGGCACCCAGAATGGTTTTGTTCGTTTTTGTTTTTGTTTGTTTTTGTTTTTGTTTTGAGCAAGTTGTATTCTTCTGCTAGGGCTGCCATAACAAAACACAGAAGACTGGGTAGCTTAAACAACAAAAATGTATTTTTTCATGGTTCTGGAAGCTGGAAGTCCAAGATCAAGGTGCTGGCAGGGTAGCTTTCTCCCGAGGCCTCTCACCTTGGCTTGCTGACGGTTGTCTTTTTGCTGTGTCCTCACGTGGTCTTTTCTGTGCACCTGCACTCTGGAATCTCTTTGCGTGTCCACACTTCTTCTTCTTATGAGGACACCAGTCATATCAGATTAGAGCCCACCCTAAAAGCCACCTTTTCATTTAATCTTCAAATGCAGTCAAATTCTGAGGTACTCAGGGTTAAGGCCTCAGCGTATGAATGTGGGGAATCACAGTTCAGCCCATAGCATGTCATCACTGAGTAAGTGTATAAGTCTCCAAATGCTCTAATCTGAAAGACAACATCATTTTTGCATCTAAGTACTGGTGTGACGGTTAAAAGGTAATTACTTCCATCTATGGATGAATGGATAAACAAAATGTGGTATATACATGCAATGGGATATTATTAGCCTTAAAAAGGAATGAAATTCTGACACATGCTACAACATGGATAAAACTTGAAGTCATCATGCTAAGTGAAATAAGCCAAACCCAAAAGGACGAATATTGGTGATCCCACTTGTATGAGGTGAGCACAATAGTCAAACAGATACTGAGAGTAGGGCAGTGGTTGCCAGATGCTGGGAGGAGGTGAGAATGGGGAGCTGTTGTTTACTGGGTAGAATTGCAATTTGGGAGTTTCTCTGGAGAAGGATAGTGGTGATGGTTGCACAACAATGTGTGTTTACACTGAACTGTACACTTAAAAATGGTTAAAGTGCAAATTTTATGATGTTATATGTATTTCACCACAGTAAAAAAAATTTAAAGTAATTACTCTAGTTCTTGGTCAAGAAATAGAGCCTAAGTTTTCCAATAAGTTTGTCCTAATATAGCCTATCCATTGAGACAAAGATAAATGTATAACCTAAGGTATAGCCAGCCCAAGAACAAAGAAAAGTTGAATTGTTATAATTGAGGATGCAGTGTCCTAATTATTTCTGAGCTATAGTTGTCTCAGTCATATGCAATAATAGCAGTTCAGTAACCCCTATTTCTGACATGCTGGGATGGCCCATGAGAACCTTCCTTCCAAGATTGGACCATGTCCCAGGGTTGTGTGTGACATTGTTTCCCAGGACCTAATCTAGTTAAACTGTAAAGCAAATTAAGTCTGGCTCCCACCCTGACCAACATGGCTCATTTGGTTGGGCATCGTCCCACAGAATGAGGGGTCGCTGGTTTGATTCTCTGTAGATGCCCATGCCTGGCTTGCGGCCCTGGTCCCTGGTTGGAGCACGTGCAAGAGGTGGCTGATTGATGTTTCTCTCACACATCAATGTTTCTCTCCCTTCCTCCCTTCCCCCTCTCTCTAAAATAAATAAAACATTAAAAAAAGAGTCTGGTTCCCAGTTCTCTCTCTCTCCTTATCCATCTGCTGAAAGCTTTTCCCCCTCTCAATGGGCAATAAGTGCCTTCAGTACTGAAGTTTTGAAACCCTAAACCTCTTGCCATCAGTTACCCATCTCACCCCCAGGTTTGCCATCTGGGCACAATTGATCAGAATTATCCCTACTTTCACCTCTCTACCCCATCAAACCTTCCAGTGATCTAATAAAAAGAGAGGCTGTGGATCATGGAAAGAAATGCTGTTTACTATAAAACGTAATGGTCTATAAGAAGATTAAACTGGAAAAAGTAATGACTTGATTCCATCCATCACTTACGGGGAAAACAAATTCATAATATGTAAATGACTGAACAATTCCTGGCAGAGGGAGAAAATTCTTTCGGCCAGTACTATAGCTGTCATTTCTAGTGCTTTGCCACTCAGAGTTTGGTGCATTATTTTTCTTTTCTAGGCATTGAGGTAAGAGAGGAATTTTATTAGAACTTGGCAATCCTTAGTTCCTGAAAGGTTTTCTTAGGCTCCGCCAAGGAAGAAATGCCAATCAGCGACAAAATTAGGCAGTACAGAGCTTTATTGGGGTTTGCGCACCCGCTCGAGGTTCACCGGTCTGCAGAGCGGGGCAGGGGAAGTCGCACCCAAGCAAGGAATATGGCGAGGTTTTATGCACCAAATTCTGGTTGGCTCTCTATGTGGGGGCTAGGGATTGGTCTCCTTGAACAAAGCCGCAGTCCATCATTGGTCGTTCCCCTCGGGCTCAGGCTGCCACGCAGATATCCCCGCCCGTCCTGACATTCCAACCTCTTTCATAGGATAAGGGGCGGGCTTAGGTTACAACGCGGATATCCCCGCCCATCCTGACAGTTCCTAGCTCTTAACCACAATGAACCAAACCTACAGAAATGTACCTAGAGAGTGAACAGGAAGTCATTGCTTGTCATCCATATGCTTGACCATGATAAGGCTTCCCAGTAGGATTATTCTTTTTCACATGTGGAAAGACATAATCATGTTTTGGATCATTCTGGTCTTCTGGGCTTGGTTTTCAAATACAGTCATACCTTGGTACTTGGTGGCTTCAGAACTTGTCAAACCCTGTACTTGTCACATTTTGATGAGAAAAGGGTTCAGCATTCAGCGCTTGCTCAGGACTCGTCACACTTGCTAGAACTTGTATGAGTCACGATGCCGCCCTCCAAGAGAAGATGCTTCATCGCTCATCACTTGTTCAGTACTCATCAGTTTTAGCACTCGTCATGAGTTCTGGAACGAATTAATTGGAATGAGTACCAAGGTATCTCTATAAATGAAAGTTGTACCAAAACAGCATTCCACAGACTCGTTGGCTTGGACCAAAATCGCTCTATTAAAGAAATTATTCTAGCTTTGTAAAAACATTTGTACAGCCCTGGTCAGTGTGGCTCGGTTGGAGCGTTGTCATGTACACTGAAATGTTGCAAGTTTGATTCCCAGTCAGAACACATACCTAGGTTGGGGTTCTGGGCCCTGGTCAGGGTGCATACAGAAGGCAACCAATCAATGTTTTTCTCTCACATTGATGTTTCCCTCTCCCTTCCTAACTCTCTAAAAGCCATGAAAAATGTCCTCGGGTGAGGATTAAATAAATTAATAAATAACATTTGTATAAATCACTTCTAGGTATGAGAGAACCCTTTTATATTAAGTTTATTGGGATGACACTGGTTAATTATATAAATTTCAAGTGTACAATTCTATGGCATCTGTATATTCCATTGTGTGGTCACCTCCCAAAGTCTAGTCTCCTTCTATCACCACATATTTAACTCCCTTTGACCTCTTCATCCTCTACCCACCCTGCTTCCCCTTGGGTAACCATCATATTGTTCTCTGTGGCTATGAGTTTGTTTATTTGTTTTGCTTGTTTGTTGCTTTTTGTTTTATATTTCACATATCAGTGAAATCATATGGTTCTTGTCCTGTTCCCTTTGACTTATGTCACTTAGCATGATATTCTCAAAATTCATCCATATTGTTACAAATGGCAATGTTTCATCTTTTTTATGGTTGAGTACTATTCTACTGTATGGATGTACCACATCTTTTTTATCCAATCAGTGGAAGGACACTTGGGTAGTTTGTATGTCTTGGCTATTGTGAATAATACTGCAATGAACATAAGGGTTCATATATCTTTATGAATAAGTGTTTTCAAAATTTGGGGGTAGATACTCAGAAGAGAGATTGCTGGGTCATATAGTAGCTCTATTTGGAATATTTTGAGGAACCTCCATGCTGTTTTCCATAGAGGCTGCACCAATTTACATGAGAGAATCTTTCTTAAACACAATTCTTTGTAGAGTGGGTCTTACTTGATTTTTCAAATATTAAAAGTCTAACATTTGAATGTCAGGAGGCACTGCAGTACAATTCCATCTTGAAGGTGGTCTCATGTCATCAAGATCTTGAAGATGGCAGTAAACTTCACTTTATGGTGTTTTCAAAATAATATCAAGTTAAGGATTCTAGAATTTAAACCATTCTATGGCAGCAACATGGCATCACTTTTGTTTTTTCCTTTTACTCCTTCCTCATTCCCATTCATATCAATGCATTAACTATTACTGTTACTGCTGTTGAAGGTACCACAGCTCCCTCCCCACAGTTTTACTGATATAATACATGTACATCACTGTATAAGTTTAAGGTTCACAGCATAATGTCTTGACTTACATGTATTGTGAAATGACTACAGCAGTAGGTTTGGTTAGCATCCTTCACCTCATATGGGTACAAAAAAAAAGTAGAAAAAAGAAAAAAAGTTTTTCCTTGTGATAAGAATTCTTAGGAGGTACTTACTCTCCTAACAACTTTCATGTGTATTATACAGCAGTATTAGCTACAGTGCTCATGTTGTACACTCCATCCATAGGACTTATTTATATTATAACTGTAAGTTTGGTGCTGGAGCCTATCTGGAACTGTGCTGTGGGGTGACTAACATCCATTCCCCTCACTCCCAATCCGTATGTTGAACACTCAAAGACCAATGTAACTATCAGGACATAGGGTTCTTAGGAGGTGATTATGATTAATGAGGTCATAAGGGTAGGGTCCTAAACAGACAGGACTGTGGCTTTATAAGAAGAGGAAAAGAGAGTTCTCTCTCTTTCTGACATGTGAGAAGGCGTCTACAAGGCCAGAAGAGTCCTCAGCAGAACCCAGCCATGCTGATGGTCCTATCTTGGTCTTCAGCCTCCAGAACTGAGAAAATACATTTCTGTTGTGTAAGCCATGCAGTCTCTGGTGTTTTGAGCAAACTAATGCAACTGGTTTAACACTCTCCAGTAGTTGGGTGAGGGATGAAAACTGGGATCTTCCCTGTGGAGCATTTAAGAAACAGAGACACCTCAGATGCTGGTCAAAATCTCAAGCTTTTGAGGGGGCTCCGCATTAGAGGGAAAAGCTAATGCGGAGCGCCCCCCCCAACCCGCCCCGTGGGAGAATGTAACTCTTGCCTCTGCAAGCTGGGTTTCTAAGCTCATATCTTACAAAAAAATAAAAAAATGTCTCCCCCTAGCCCCCCCGCCCCGTGCTTTCTGCCCCTTCACCACACACAATATTGAACCTCCTCTTTGTCTTCCAAGACTGTGGAACATGTGTTACGAGTGTGGAGTTGGACAGACCTGACACCTACTAACTGGGCAGTGTGGGCAACTTTCTGAAGCCGCAGAAGCTTGTTTTACCATCATAAATCAGCTGTTTTGAGACGTAAATAAGACAATAAATGCATGTAGTAGTTGCCAACTAGGTGGAGTTGCTCCGTGGTTCCTTAGGAGTCTGGGACCTCACTCAGGCCCACCAGCTGTGCTCTTCCCTGAACTCATCATACGGGTTAGGAAGTCCAGATATTGCAAGGCAATTAGTGGTGATCTCTTTAGCCAGCAGAGTGAGTGATGCAGAAAGGGGCAAGGACCGCCTGTGTTTCCTAACAGCTCAAGCTCCCTCTTCCGGGAGCAAAATAAAGGTGTTGCTGAAGCTCCTGAGGGCGTAAACCTGGCAGTGTTCTGGAGTCAGGAATCCCTGAACCGGGACAAGCGACTTCTAGGCCAGGGTAGGCCGGGGGCCGACGAGTGTGCTCCTGCTCAGTATCAGATGAAATGACTTTAGAGGCAGGTGTTGGTATCTAATTGAATTGGGTGAAACTTCTCCTTTGCGGCACGTAAAGGGAGAACTAATAGTGAACCAGGATGAATGCAACTATCTCCAAGGTCTGACCTGACAAGTAGACTAGATTGGGTTTTCCTCCATGATTCTCCAGGGTTTTATCTTGGCCTCTGGGTTTGAGACAAGTTGCACCAGGGCGGAAGACTGCAGGAGCCCCAGGTGTGGGCGGGAGCCCTGGAGCGCCGGAGAGTGGAACGGAGGCCGCCAAGCGCCCGCGGGCCTGCGGCTGTGAAAGAGCAGTGCCGCCGGCCCTACGCCCCCCACGCGGATCACGGGGCGCTGACGGTCCATTTACCGATTGAGCGGCTCTGAAAAACCTCTGCAAGGACGCGGCGGCGGCTTACTCGGACGCGTACGGGGTGGGGGGGGGGGCGAGGAGACCGTGCCAGCGAGCTGCTGGGAGCCGCCCATTGTGTGAAAATAGCCGCCGTGAAGCTGGAGTCGTCTCCCCGTCACCCTGACGGCGAGGGAACGCGCGGGACCGGCCGCCAAAGGACACTTGCAGGCCTTCGGGCGCGCGGTTCGGGCGCCAATCACTTCTCAGGACCTTTTTTCCTTTCCCTTTTCTTTCTCTTTTTAAAAGGAATGTGCTAGTGGCATTTAAAGAAAATAGTGCTGCTTGGTTTTCTCTTTTGCTGGCTGCTGGGTCCCGGTTATTGTCACTAAGCGTCCCCAGAGGCAGCGGCTTCCCGCTCGGGCCCCACTGGCGCTGCAGCGCAGCTCAGACCCGGGTGCCCCGCCGTCCCGTGCTTTTGCGCACAGGACGATTTTTCAGTGAAAGGCAGCGTTTGAACCCCGGTTAAACTGACTTGTGCTTAAATATTTGCAGTGAGTAAAAACAGGCTACATTCCACCTGCCACTTTGCACGTAGACAGAAGGCATCGTGATCGCAGATCAGTGAACCTGTTTACCAGACACCTGGCAGGAAGGTGGCGCGGTGGAGTGCAGAGGACAATGGCCCGTGCGTCAGGGGCTTGGGGTTCGGTTTCCAGCCTTAAACACCGACTGGCCTACCTCCCTGTCTGTGCCGGAGCGCCACTGAGGATTAGAGATCCTATCTGTGCAGAGCTCGCGACGCTGAAAGGAAATGCTGAGCTTGTTGTAATCCTCTCTGTTCCCCTTGCCCTTAATCTTGACTTCCTTGTCTGTCGGCATTATTGCATAACCCGATGCGTATACGCCTGTTTCTGCGTCCACGTGTGAGTGTTTGGGGACATGGGGTGGTGGCATTGTGTTCAAAATAAAAACCAACCCATTAAAAACTACTAAAGCCAGATAAATTCCAGAACGCATAAATTCGACAGATGAAAGTGATGTCTTAGTTTCAGCTCTGCTGCTCCATAGCTCACGTTTTCCTGTCTCCCTCTGCTACATTAATTTTCAGAAGATTTCTCTGAATGATCAAAGACATCAGAATAAAACTTACCATTTTCTTTCTTCTTTTCCCATATACAAGTTGATAGGTCTATGTTTCAAAAATTGTAAGGGACTTGAGCAAAATTTCATGTAAAGGATAAGTAATTGCATGGAACGAAGCTAACAGTTCGCTGGGTACTACCTGATTTTTTGTGGACAACAAGGAGTTCAGTTCTCTGTCCAGTGCTACAGTTTAGGATCAGTTCGTGGATGATGACATCTTCTTATCCAAGAAGTGTTCTCTGGCCAGGCGGTCAGTAGTTACCTCCCTTTGAACGTCCTCCCACTCCTTAACCTGGTGTCCCCTCCCACCCACACCCCATTGCTCTCATACTCCCACATGGAGGGTAAGATGGGAACTTCTGGGCTGATGATGCATTAAGTGTATTTTCCTGCCTGTGGCTTTGTGAGGCTGGTGCTTGCATCTTTTTCTTTTTTTAATGCAGCCTGATCAATCTGTTATCATACATACTTTTTCACTTCTAATTTAAAAAACACTTTGCATTCTAAAGATTTAGGCTAAATAGTTGTTGATTTGTGTGCAGAATCAAGTCGACTAACGCCTTCTATGTATCGGGTAGAATTATAGGCACCAGCCAAGAAACACCTCATCCCTTTCACTTTATTACATATTCTCAAAGGACCACATGATTGGCAGTAACTTTCATTTTTAAAAAGTCTAAGTCAGGTCCAGATGCCAAAGTCCCAAGTCGCAGAGATGGGCACCATGAGGCATCAAGTCCATTAACTTGGCTGATAAAGCTCTTTTCTCTTTGGTAAGGCCTCCCTCAGCCCTTCTACTCATGAAAACTAATCACTTAGGAAAATCACTAAATATAGTATTTCATGAACAGGTACCACTCTGTCCATAGCATTTGATCTACAAGAAAATACTCAAAATTATGATGAGCTGGCTTATTGTATTGATCAAACATGGTAAAAGATGCAATTTTTATCTCTGGTTCTGCACCTACTGTTGCTGCCCTCACCTAAGTCACTTCCTGCTCTACTCCTGTCAATAAATGCAGGAAAGCAGGACTTGTCAGAAAGCTGTCTGAAGGTGATGAGGACTAAATGCTTCATGTTCTTTTATAAAGAAATGCTCTGGTCAGAAGCACGTCATTCAGACCATGACTCCAACCTTAACTCTCACGTTACACAACTAGCAAATTAGAAAGCATTTTTTTAAAGAGCCCAAAAAGCTATGCACTAAAGGTTATACGTATACTATTAAGGAGACTCCAATCAGCTTCCACTGAGCCTCTTTGCTCATTCCTGAGGCATGATTCTGACGGTATTGGTCTTTGATTACCCACCCACAATGGATAGTTAGAATGGGGAAGATAGGACAATGACTGTAACTAAAACCTGTTAGTTAAGAAAGAAAGTTTAAGACCCCCCCAAAAGTGCCAAGTAATTAAAAAGCAAACAGTCATCTGGAATCTTTGTGAGTATGAGTGAGCAAAATTTTCTCTTCAGCACAAAAGATGGGGAGGTCATCGATATATATCAGTTAATAACTGACAGTATTTATGAACTCGAATCATTAAGACAAGGTGAAATGACACTCACTGTAATATGTTTTAAAAGCCAGGGAAGTAGACAGAAATTTTTATAAACATTTTGATTTGACATAGAAAGTTTTAGCATTTAAGGGTATAAGCTTTGGTGGGTTGTGAAATTATACTTAGAATTCCTCATTCCTCAAGAATGTTATACAAGTAAAACCTTGCGACAGGAAAACTAATAGCACCTTAGTTGCGTATACATGTATTATCACAATGGATGCCCCCAGTTAAACTTCAGACGACCAGGGTTGTTTGGTTCACTGCTGACTGCGGGGAAGATTGTCATCTAAACAGGTCAACTCACATCCTCTTCTCCGGTTTTCTAGCCAAGAGAAGTCGAATCCTGGTTTTGCTTAGTTTGCTAGGTCCCTATCCAGACCATGAATTCTAGGCACGTTGGATTTGGGTCACCAAGTTGTCTGTGCGAGTCATCATGGGTTAGGAGTCAGTTTGATAAAGTTACAGAAAATATCTGGGAAATGTAAATTAAAGACTGCCCACAGAATTACATGGAAAGTTTCACCAGAATGGCCCAGAGCACAATGACCACTATTGGTCAGGATCCAAGAAATATGAAAAAAAACCCAAAAAACTATCTCCGTTTCTCTAGAGGACACACAAAGAAGCAAACAGGATCATAAGAGCTTGGTTATTCCTGAGCCATACAAAGAGGAAAAGAATTTATGTGAATGGAAATACAGCTTCAGAAATGAAATTCCGAGATTAGGATTTTATTTGGCTTAGCTCAATTGCGAGCATAACTGATGGAGGTTTCCAAAATTGATTCTAATATTTGAATTTGGAATGTTTTTCATCTGATATCAGTTTTAAAAAAGGAAGAGACTCCTGCTTTCCCTGGAGGATTGATCACAAAGCTACGTTAATACATTTGGTAATGCCCACAGTTTCCTTGCTTTAAGAAAAGATGATGCAAATTATAACACAAACATTTGAGAAAGAATTTTGTGCCTTCCCTCTAGTAGATGATGTCTATTCCAAAAAATGCCCAAAATATCTCCTTTCTCCAGTAACTGTAGTTGAGTCTATTTCTCTGCATTGCTAATTGGGAGTGAGGAGGTGGGGATATCACATTTGTTGAGCACCGGCACTGTTATAGGTGTTTACCTAAGTTACTTGGTTAGTACTCACAATAATCTGACTGGAAAGGTATTTACTATATTCTTTTTTTATTCAAGGAAGCTAAAGCTTAAAGAGGTAAGGTGCTTGTCCTCATACAAATGGGTAGTAAAAGAGATGGAGTGAGTCTTCAAAGCCTGGTCTGTGCTTCCTAAAGACGGTGCTCCTACATCCGCTTCCCTGATGAAATGAGACTGAAGTCACCTGTGCTGGCTTGTTCATACCAAGGCCTGGTGCACACAGCCTTTGGGCATCTACAAACATGGAGTGTGTTTGAAACTCCAAATACCAGCGAAGTGTTGGAAACTTGCAACTCTCTTTTCCCCCTTTCTTTAACAAAGATTCACATTTTCAAGGTAAATATCAATCTGAAATTGAGTCAGGAGTCTGCATCACATTTATTATTGCTAAGTTGCTTAAAATGCAGTTGGAGTTTCCTGGTGAGTATAAGGGCAACGTAAGAACATGACTGCGTTCCTTCCGCAACGTGAAGACAGCAAGTCATGCAGTGGGGCCGGGGTTGGCACTATATTCTGACACAGAAAAAGGACTTGGAGCTTTTGTAGTTTCGTGGTTCCTACTCCTTTGTTTACACATTTCAGGAATTCTCAGAGGTAGAATAAGGTAATAACACAAAGTGTAGGTTTGTGAAAAAGAAAATTAGGAAGCACTTAACCCATGGTATAAAATTTCCTTTTTTAAAAAATAAAATCTACATTCCCTATGATTTCTTTCCAGATAATAGTGTTTGGTCCTCAATGAGCTAACACTTTTACTATTCATGCTTCAAAAATAAATAAGGCTACCATTGTCTCCCCACCTCCCCCTCCTCCAGTGTGTGGTGGGAGGAGAGGGAGATCAAAAAGTAGCTTAAAGTTTTATTTAATATACTTTTATTTTAAAAAAAGTTTACAATGTTAAAACCTCAGGAGTCAGGCATAAAACACACATGGAAAAATAAGCTTTAAAGGGCCTCCTTTGAAATAGGAGAATTTCTGGATGGGTTGGTTTCGGGGCTCATAGTCTCCAAATATTCTGCAAAGACTCCAGCCAAGGACCTTGGTCCTGTTTCCATCTTTTTATTATTTTTAATTTTAAAAAACTGTAATTAAAATTTTAAAATTATAGTTTGCATTCCATATTATTTTGTATTAGTTTTAGGTGTACAGCATAGTGATTAGATAATCATCTACTTAACATGTTCCCCTTGATGTTTCCAGTACCCACCTGGCGCCATACAGAGTTATTCCAATATTATTGACTATATTCCTTATGCTGTACTTTACATTCCCATGACTGTTTTGTAACTACCAATTTGTACTGCTCAATCCCTTCACCTTTCTCACCCAGTCCCCCAGTCCCCTCCCCTCTGACAACCATCAGTCTGTTCTTTGTATCTATGAATCTGTTTCTGTCTTGCTTATTTATATTGTTCTTTAGATTCCACATATAAGTGAAATCATATGGTCTTTGTCTTTTTCTCACTGACTTATTTCACTTAATACCCTCTAGTTCCATCCATGCTGTCACAAATGGTAAAATTTGGGTTTTTTTATGGCCAAGTATATTCCATTGTATACATGTACCAAAGCTTTTTTATACAATCATCTGTTGATAGACACTTGGGTTGCGTTCGTAGCTTGGCTATTGTAAATAAGGCTGCAACAAACGTAGATAGGGGCGCATCTATTCTTTGAATTAGTGATTTGTGTTTCTCTGGATCTACCCAGAAGTGAAATTGCTGGGTCACACAGCAGTTCCATTTTTATCTTTTTGAGGAAACTCCATACTGTTTTCCACAGTGGCTGCACCAGTCTGCATCCCCACCAATAGTATAGGAGGGTTCCCTTTTCTCCACGTCCTCACCAACACTTGTTTATTGATTTATTGATGGCAGCCATTCTGACAGGTGTGCGGTAATATCTAATTATGGTTTTAATTTGCATCTCTCTGATGATTAGTGATGTTGAGCATCTTTTCATGTGCCTATTGGCCATCTGTATGTCCTCTGTTTCCATCTATTTAAATGATAGTGAACAGTGACTTCATTAACAGGATACGATAACTTTCATGTCTTGGTGTTCAAATACATATGCATCTTGTAGTTGAACATTCTAGAATGGCTTCACCTGGGAAGTACTGTGGAAGGGATCAAGTAATGTTTTTCTCCATTTCTACCACTATTCCCTCCAAAAGCAAAGAGAGAAGGTACACTTGAAATATTGGGCCCTGAAGCTCAACAGTTAATTTTTTGGTAGCCAAGTCTAAGGTGACTTTCTGAGAAACAGTGGCTAAGGAGCTGCCAGTCACAGAAGTTGTTGTCTTGGTGCAGAAGGATCCCACCAGATTTACCCTCGAGGAGCTCCGAGTGTGAGGAGTTGGGGAATATAATTTGGAAACATTCAAAACACACAGCGTACTTTCACTTCTCATTTCCCCACATCTTAAAGTCAGAGGGCAGGACTCAGTCCTCACACCTATTGCCTTCTTACCTATACTCACTGCCCAAGTGATCTCATATGGTCTCATGGCTTAATCCCCAATTTGGATTTGTAGCTTGAGCCCTTCCAGCACACCAGGCTTGTATATGTGTTTACTCGACATCTATTTCCTGATATCTGGTCAGCATTGTAAAACTGACCCAAGTAAAGTTCCCCTTCGTCTCCAATCTCCCACAATCTCTGTCCCCACTTTATCTGGCCACTTGCTCAGTTCAAAGGTCTTGAAGTCACCCTTGACCCTTTTCTTTCATGTACATCCTATTTCTGATTTCATAGTAAATCATTTGGCTCCGCCTTCCAGATGTACCCAGAATCCAGCCCTGTCTCACCATCCCAGCTCACCATCAGCTCCTGCCCCAATGACAGTAGTGGATTCCCATGTGGTTTTCTGCCTCTACCTTTGCTCCTTTACAGACATTTCTCACAGAGTGATCGTCCAAAAACCAGTCAAATCATATCATTCCTTGCTGACAATGTGCCATCTCATTCAGAGTAAACACTCAGGTCCCTAGAATGGCCTACAAGGCCGCAAGCAGTTTGCCCCATGCACCTTCCTCCATCCCCCAACCTCACTCCTGCTATTTTCTCCATCAACCCTGCCATTCCAGCCACACTGACCTTATGGTTCCTTAACTCACCAAGGCCACTATCTTCAGGGCCTTTGTACTTTCTGATCCCTCTGCCTAGAATGATTTCTCAAACTCCTTTAGCCCGCACCAACTTAGACATCCATAAGCTGTGATTCCTCCACTCCTCATATGTTTACTTCTCAAAAGTCCTACTGTGATCACCCTAACTTAAAATTTCAACCCATCCATGCCATCCCAGTCCTCTTCCCTCTTTTAGTCCTGCCATTGCTCAGACTTGGTGCAGCAGGAAGATTGCCTCTTTAGGATGAAAATTTGAGCTGCTCCTTTCTAATTTTGAGCCCCTGCCTTTTCCTTTTAAAGCAAAGAGAGCAGAAGCCATTGGGGTGTCTCCTCTATGCTGTGTTAGGTATCAAACCCATCACCGGGTAGGGGAAGAGGGATTAAGATGCCCAGGCAGATCCTGGACAATTTTAGTGGCTGAATGGAAAAGCAGAAGGGAAACTTGTAGCCTAATGCTCTATCTATAGACGGAAGCAACCCTTATCTCTTCATCTCAGTGTGGAAGATAAGAGTTTCCCAGTCCAGAGAACAGCCTGTGCCAGACAAAGACCTGTTATTGTTGAAGATTTTGTGAAAAAAGCTATTGGAAATTCAAAAAAAAAATCATATCACAGTGTTCTGTTTGTTCCTGTTGTCAAACTGAGCATGAGCCAGGGAAAGAAGGAAGGAAGGAAGGAAAATGACCACTTGTCAGATAGCACAGCGGGGCATGTGTCGGCCAGAGCTGCTTCGTCTCTGGTGCTGTTGGTGTGCGTCCCGAGGGAGCCGGCTCCTGGCTGTGCTGTCAGGGTGCACCTGGGCACTGTGTGAGGTTTTCACACCCATGCCATTCCCCCTCGTGGCTGCAGAAGGTGGTCTTTCTCCCAGGCATCAGTCCTAGTTTGTGGCACCTTTTCCACTCACTCATCCCTCGGTGACTCTGCATCCCCCTTCTCTCCCAGATCCTGTCCATTATCTGGTCCAGACAGTTCTCTCTGCTTCTCTCCATCTTTGATGCCACATCTTGGTCCAAGCCACACTCACTGTTCATGCTGATCTTCCTCCATATACTACAACTGGTCTCCCAGCACCCAATCTTGATGCCCTCCCCAGTCCCTTCTTCACTCTGCAGGCTGTTACCTTTTATAAGTGCAGTATAAGGCCATCAGTGGCTCTTCCCTGCTCTTAGGATAAAATCCAACTTCTTTAGCATGGTTTACAGAGCTCTCCTTCTGGGCAGTCCCACCTTCCTCTCCACGCTTCCTCTTTCCTCCCTCTGTATATCCCCTTGTGTTAGACATGTCAGCCACTGTGATGTCCTCTCATTTGCTCAAATGCCCCATTTATTGCCTCAGAGCCTGCAGCCTACACTTCTCTCCACCTGAAAGTTTCCTTCCACAGCCTGGTTTAAATTACTCCTTTATGTCCTTTACTTCCTGTGAAAGAATGTCTCCAGCTCCCTGGCTGGGTCTGTTATATGCACTCTTAGTACTCAGACTTTTTCTTCATGCAATTATGAACCATTTATGCAGCATTTGTGAAGTTTGTAATTAAATTATAGATTAGTATTTGCCTAGCGTCCATCTCTTCCAAGAGCGATGTGCACTCATGGTGGGGGCAGACAGCCTCTGCGCCATCAAAGGCAACACATTGGGCACACCATGGCATGCAGACTTGGCTGAATGATTAAAAAGACATCTTCCACTGTGTACCACTAGTCTGTGCTTCTTGAGGTCAGAAGGGCCAGTCTCTCCCAGGCTTTGCACAGAATGAAGTATACCAGAAAGGTGACGTAAACTTTCCTTAGGGCCTTTTCAGTCCTGAGGATACTGATTTGGAAATACAACTTCTTATATTTTAGGGAATCTGACTTAATAAGTGGAACCTCCTAGTGACTTTTTCTTATACTGGTTCAACCTGAGTCTGTTGGTTCCAGTTCTTCAATTTGTTGTTTGGCTAGTTTAGCTCTTTGTCGGTGTTTGATGCAAACACAGTTTGTGTAGACTGGGGAGCATTTCTGGTGAGCATAGCTGAGAGGGGCCACGGAAAGAGTCCCACAAGGTAACTGAGTTCCCGCATGACTCTTCTGCCCGGCCCTTCCGGCCCTTCCCGCCCTTCCACCCTTCCTGCTCCAGCCCTCTGAGACTTGCCTCGAATCTCTCACTGCTACTAGAACCTGCTCATTAAGAGGATGTATTAAAGCTCTATCTTATTTCCATTTGGTTGTTTCCGTTAATGTTCTCTTCTTTCTTCCTCTTCATTTCATCCTCTCCTTCATCCTAGTATCTCAGAATAGTTGGCATTTTACTCTTTTCCAAAATTTACTCTCCATCTGTACTTTTAACCCCACTTCTGTTTTTCTTGAGCCTTTGATCTCTTTATTGTGACCTCTTTTACCTTTAGTTTCTCTCTCTCCACTGCCCCCCTTGACTGCCTTCACATATGCTGTTCTTAAAAATCCCTCAAAACTTCACTTTTATCATGATTCCTTTTCCACCTCCATTTTCTCTTTTATCTCTATTTCCATGTTTATAATCAAACTCCTCAAAAGAGTTTCCCACTCTTACCATTGCTTTCTATACACCTGTTGCTCTTATACTCATTGCTATATTAGTTTCTGACTTCTTTATTTTAATGGAAATAAAGGAAAACCAAGGCAGAGTGACTTCCACATAGTCAATGAGCATGTGAGTGTGTGGCATGTATTGTATATGATGTGGAAGGGATCCTGTTAGGTGTATAATGATGCAGAGATGGTATTCCTCCCCTCCTGGAACCCAGAGACAGAGGAGCTAATAAACTCTATGGAAGTACCAAAAGTGTGATGAAGTCATGAGGCAGTCTACCTAGAAGAGATGATAATGCTTCACTAAGAAATCAGTCCTCCAGCTGAGATTGTCGGGAGGAAAGGAGATGGATAAGGTTGAAGATTCTAAGTGCTGGAAGGAAGTAGAGCACAGATACAATGCTAGAAGAAAACGGGAGAGCTTCCAAGGAGTGGAGACAAAGGGGTGGGCAATATATGCTTGAATAAGTTGATACTTGATCTCGAATCCTGAAACATGGATCAGATGTGAACATTTTGGAAGTTGGAAGCTTGAAGGATTCCATTTCTAAAAGACTGGACTATGGAAGGCGAGAAGAGTATTTCATCTCCATGTGGGAAGGTCCCATTGGTTTTAAAGAATTAGGGGCGGGGTGGCAACAGTACCTGGACAAATGGTGTTTCCAAGAGATTATCATTTAGGTTATTTCCTACCTTTAATCCCATGAATTGTTTTCACTGACTGGGGAGCACACAGCACACGGTTAGAAGGGGAGCTCTGAGTGTTAGCTTTTCCATTGCAAACCGTCTCTACCTGCCCTAGAAAAGGAGGGACAAGGGCCCACACAGGTCTCTCTCTCTCATGCCTTTGACTCATAAATGAGCCATTTTGTATACCCTTTTCCCTGCTCCATTTCTTAAGCTCTCCCTTGCCTCCCCTCTGGGTCTGCTGGCAGAGGGAAAGGGAAAATATTCCATTTGTGAGTGAAAGAGGACACGAGGTGGAATGGTTTAGAAATGGAATCAAAGCCCCAAACACAAGACTGGCCTTGGTGCTCCCACCTCTCCCACAGCATCTCTTTGAACAGTTTCAGAGCACCTCCCTTCACCCACCAACCCAGGGACCCAGGAATGGTTTCTGCCCAGTGGTTTTTAAGTTTGGCGAATATCACTATCAATTGGGACATCACAAATTAAAAAGCAGGAGGACCCTAGTTGACAAACACAGAAAGCTAACTTAAGAATAAAACTGACAGGGACAAAAGGATGCAGACTTTTTCTTTCTGGTCCCAGGATGTCACACATGAGCGTTGGGGAGGGTTGCTGTTTAATAGTCATATCGTGACCACTCAAAGATCAGCAGTGAACATATTACCACACTGAATGAGGCCTGAGCCCCGCCAGGAGCACACAGAGGACAAGGGCCAGCCTTGGGCAGCAGCCTAACATAAACAAGAGAAAACAATAAACAGTGCAGGTGAACAAGCCAGAGGAGGAAGAATATAATAACATAGGGCTCTTGCCAAAGGAAAATGGCTGCTTCATAGCCGCTGCCAACTCCTTTTCCGTCAACCACGAGACGTAGTGGGAAGGGCAGGCCAAAGGGGTTCTTTATACATTAAAAGCTTTGCCCAGATCACACAGGTTACTCACTGCACTGGGAACATTTTGTGTGCCATGCACCGTGCAATGTGAATGAACTAGGCTCCACAAATTCTTTACAAATATAATTTAATTTCTCTAATAATCCAAAGAGACCTTACCTTTTGTCCTCAACCCAGCTGCAAATTTTGTGACGGCAGGAGCCAAGTCACCTGGCGTGTGTGTATGTGTGTGAGTGTGTACACACATGCATGTTCAATTGAGGTTTGCTGAACATATATCATCATAGGTCCAAAGTGCTCCTTTGATGAATTTTGACAATTGTGGAAACTCTTGTAACTAAGAATGTTTGCATTATTCCAGAAAGTTCCTTTCTGCCCCTGTTCATCCTTTCCCATGCCCTCCCCCAACAAAACAACCACTTTTTGACTCCTATCACAATAGATTAGTTTTGTATGTTCTTGGATCTCATACATATGGAATCAGATGGTATGTAGCCTTTTGTGTCTGGTCTCTTTTCATTGCATGATGTTTTTCTGGTCATCCACTTTGCATATGTACCAGCTGTTATTTTATGAGTAGTATTCCATTGTATGGACATGTCACAATTTATCCATTGTCCTGTTGATGGACATTTAGGTTGATTGCTATATGTATTATGAATAAGGCTTTTTCTGTGGATCTATCTTTTCATTTCTCTTGGGTAAATACATAAGACTGAAATTGCTCATTCATTGGGTAGATCTAAGTTTAATGTCATAGGAAACCCCAAAGAACCCTGACCATGAGCAAACCGTCACCTGTTCGATTCCTGGTCAGAGAACATGCCTGGGTTTCAGGCCCAGTACCTGGTTGGGGCATGTGCGAGAGGCAAACGAGCGATGTTTCTCTCACATGTTGATGTTTCTCTCTTCCTCCCTCCCTTTCCATCTCAAAAAAAAAAGTCCAAACAATTCTTCAAGCTGTTGTAACATGTTAGCATTCCCACTAGCAATGCATAAGAGTTTCAAGTATCCTATATGCTCAACACATATATTGTCAGTCTTCCTCCTTTAACATTCTAGAGATGTAAAATGCCATCTCTTTGTGGTTTTAATGTTCATTTCCCTGATGACTATTGATGTCATGCTTTTTTACATGTGCTTATTGGACAGTCATATGTCTTATTTTGTGAAGTGTCTATCAAGTTTTTAGTCCCCTTTCATTGATATTTTGTAGGAGCTCATTATATATTCTACATAAGTCTTTTATCAGATACGTATGCAATTACATTTGCTATTCTGTGACTTGTCTGGCCATTTTCTTAATGGTACAGAAAATTTTTTTTTGGTCTCTACCATTTTATTATTTTTTTCTTTTTAAAAGTATTTATATTGATTATGCTATTACAGTTTTTCCAACTTTTCCCCCTTTATCCCCTGTCTACCTGCCCCCCCAACCCTCCAGCATTCTGCCCCGCTTAGTTCATATCCATTGGTTGTACACATAAGTTCTCTGAGTCCTCTGTTTTTTATACCATTTTTTATCTTTCCCCATCTATTTTATGCCTACTAATTATGCTTCTTCTTCCCTGTACCTTTCCCCCCCTATTCCTCCCTCACCCATCCCCACCAAAATCCCTTCGTGTGATGTCCATTTCTCTGATTCTGTTCCTGTTCTGGTTTTTTACTTAGTTTTTGTTTTCATTGTTTTTCTTTTCTTTTAGTTTCAGTTAATAGTTCTGAGTGTGTTGTCATTTTACTGTTCATATTTTTGATCATCTTTTTTTCTAAGATAAGTCCCTTTAACATTTCATATAATAAGGGCTTGGTGATGATGAACTCATTTAACTTGACCTTATCTGGGAAACACTTTATCTGCCCTTCCATTCTAAATGAGAGCTTTGCTGGATAGAGTAATCTTGGATGTAGGTCCTTGGCTTTCATGCCTTCAAATACTTCTTTCCAACCCCTTCTGGCCTATAAGGTTTCTTTTGAGAAATCAGCTGATAGTCTTATGGGCACTGCTTGTAGGTAATTCTCTCCTTTCCTCTTGCTGCTTTTAAGATTCTCTCCTTATGCTTAAACTTGGGTAACTTAATTATGATGTATTTGGATGTGTTTCTTCTTGGATCCAACTTCTTTGGGACTCTCTGTGCTTCTGGGACTTCCTGGAAGTCTATTTCTTTTGCCAGATTGGGGAAGTTCTCCATCATTATTTTTTCAAATAAGTTTTCAATTTCTTGCTTTTCCTCTTCTCCTTCTGGTACCTGTATGATTTAGATGTTGGAACATTTAAAGTTGTCCTGGAGGTTCCTAAGGCTCTTCTCATTTTTTTGAATTCTTGTTTCTTCATTCTATTCTGGTTGACTGTTTATTTCTTCCTTCTGCTCCAGTTTGTTGATTTGAACCCTGGTTTCCTTCCCTTCGCTGTTGGTTCCCTGTATATCTTTCTTTATTTCACTTTGCATAGCCTTCACTTTTTCCTCTCTTTTGTGACCATACTCAACCATTTCTGTGAGCATCCTGATTACCAGTGTTTTGAACTCTGCATCTGGTAGGTTGGGTATCTCTTCATCACTTACTTCCATTTTGGGAGCTTTGATCTGTTCTTTCATTTGGGCCATATTTCTTGGTCTCCACATGCCTGTTACATAGGAAGGGGCAGAACCTCAGGTGTTTGCCAGGCCCGGGCAACCTGCATTGTGGCACTGTATGTGGGGGAGGGGTCCAAGAGGAAACAATGCTGCTTGGAAGACTCTTGGTCGACTTTCAGTCACTTCTCCCGATATCCATAAGTAAATTGGGCCCTTCTGATGCTGATTCTGGATAAGTGGGCTTGTGTATGGTCTAGAAGCCCGTGGATCTGTCCAATAACTGTCCTGTGAGGCTGGAAGTTTCTCCTGCCATCACAACCCCCACAGGTTTTTACAGTCATAGGTTTTGAGGCTTTATTTCCCTGCACTGGAACCCTGGGTTGCACCATCTGTCTTGCTCAGCCTGTCTCTGCCTCTCCTACTGGTCTGAATGAATGTTTCTTCTTTAACTCCTTGGTTGTCAGACTTCCATACAGTTTGATTTTCTGGCAGTTCTGGTTATTTTTTGTTTTTAAATTTTTTGTTGTCCTTCTTTTGGTAGTGTGAGGAGGCAGAGTGTATCTACCTATGCCTGCATCTTGGCTGGGAGTCCTCTTTAAGTTTAATTCTAATAAACCATTTTATATAGGTGTTATTTCCATTTTGTTGATGAAGAAACTGAGGCATAGGGTAGTTAAACTAGTCTAACTACCTAATATCAAATAGCTAGTAAGTCTAAACCAGCATTGGTGGTCTCAAGAATTTTTACCATTGCCTTCTACTAGGGGTATGATGGGGTGTTGTAATCCATTCTTAGTTAAAATGTGCTCCTTATAGACAATTTAGAAAGAGTATTATTTTGGGTAAAACCTTGACAAGTGCTTTTGCTATTGTTCCCATCTGCACATTGATAGAATCCTTTAAATGAGTGGACCACACTCATGTTAGATGTAAAATATAACTGTTTATTAAAGTAGCAAGGAATAAACAGAGAAGTACGTGGAGACTGATGACGAGTGGAAACTGTCTGCATTTCTCACTCCTCTGGCTGATGGTGGACAGTTGGAAAGGTTTCTGTGCTGGCCCACACTCAGCCTGGGTCAGAAACCCCTCCCACTACACCACGCTATCAGCTGGCCATCAGTGTGTCCAGGACAACAAGTAAGTGCTTTGAGGTCCCCTGACTTTCTTGGGTTCCTAAATTACTCTTGGGAGGTGGGAGGTGAGGAGCCTAATCATCTCTACTTGGAGTCACTTACTATCAAGTTTTAATAAAAACAAACAAATAGACAAACCCAAATAGCGCACCAAAGATATTTCGAGAGAGCCTTCTGTAGCTACTGAAAATATAATCAAGAGCTTGTCTCCTTGTTCATTGTACGTTTGGCCATCTTATATTCATCGCTGTTTGAGTGGGATGGCTTACACCCCTAATCAGTTCCAGCACCAAGGAGGGCAGGGTTCAAGTGCATAGGAGGAGAAAAACCAACCTGGTCAAACTAGTTTAACTTCTTTTTTTTAAAGCTTTTTTTAAAAAAAGATTTTATTTATTTATTTTTAGACAGAGGGGAAGGGAGTGAGAAAGAAAGAGAGAGAGAAACATCAATGTGTGGTTGCCTCTCATGCACCCCCTACTGGGGACCTGGCCTGCAACCCAGGCATGTGCCCTGACTGGGAATTGGACCAGCTACCTTTGCTTTGCAGGCCAGGGTTCAATCCACTGAGCCACACCAGCCAGGGCTGACTTCTTACAAGGAACCTGAATCATATGTTTCTTTTCACTTCGAAAATGTTTGTGGACTGTTATTTAAATGCTACCTTACACTAAGAAAAGTCTTCTGAGCTATCTGATTTGAAAAAAAAAACACCATATAATGGTTTAGAATTTCTTCCACAGCAGTTACAACAGTTGGATTTTCACTTACTCACTCATTCATTCTTCCAGTCACACATCCATTCATAATTCAACCGGCATTAAATGAACGGGCTCAAGCTAAATGCTGCCTGGTGAACGTTTGTGATCTCTATATTTTGCCTGAGTTATTTTTCTCTATTCTCAGAGAAACCGCAGGGAGAAATAACATTATCACCCTGCATGGAATTCAGTTGGGTGTTGGAGGAAGGACAGATCAGTCAGGAGGTTTTAACTGTAAACTATATTAGAAAGCAGAATACAAGTATTCTAATGGTTCTATTTCAACATTTTACCTTATAATAGTATCCCATTGATTTTGAGGATTTATCTGTTTTATAACTTATCAGTTTCTTTTTTTCATTAAGAAGATTTTCACCATACATTTTGGATACTTTACCTTTTGAGTAGATTTGAGTACATTATAATCATTTACTTTTTGTGATATGGTGAGTATTTTGAGGGTACTGCAAGATTAGTATTTGTAGATACTTCATTTTTTAGCTCAAACATTAACAGTATTCTCTGTTTCATAAACTGCTCAAGTGTGTATTTGAATGTGAACCTGACAAATACACCTGATAGTTGAGGGAGGAGGGAGGCAGGAGAGGTATTCACACTTTCTATTATGTTTCTCCCAATTTTCATCAAATAACAGTATCCTGGGACTGATGGTCAGCATTTCTGTTTTTGGAAGTGGCTCTACTCTCTCATATCAGCTCACAGTCATTTTCCAGGATACTTGTAGATTTCTAGTTAAAGTAATGTTGCCATGCCAGGACCCTAAATTGGGGCAGATATCTTCCACCAGGATTAAGGACTGCCAAGGTAAGGCTAGGAATGGAGCAAAGGACAGCCAGACCTGCAAGCTGGCAGGAAGACCTGGATTGCTTAGAAACTAGCATTTAAGAGAAAATTCTGGACTTCCAGTCAAGATGGAGGCATCGGTAGATACACTATGCCTCCTCACACAACCAAAAGAAGGACAACAACAAATTTAAAAACAAAAAACAACCAGAACTGACAGAAAATCTAACTGCATGGAAGTCCGACAACCAAGGAGTTAAAGAAGAAACATTCACTCAGACTAGTGGGAGGGGCAGAGACGGGCAGCCAGGTGGAGAGGACTCATGGCAAAGTGGCGGCTGACACATTGGATGGTCCCACATTCGTGTGTGGATAAACCAGGAGGAACAACTGGGGAGCGAGACAGATGGTGCAACCCAGGGTTCCAGCGCAGGGAGATAAAGCCTCAAACCTCTGACTGAAAAAACCTGTGAGAATTCAGGTGGCAGGAGAAACTCCCAGCCTCACAGGAGAGTTCGTTGGAGAGACCCACAGGGTCCTAAAATGTACACAAACCCACCCGTGGAGGAATCAGCACCAGAAGAGCCCAATGTGATTGTAGGTAGGTGGGGAAGTAACTGAAAACCGGGGAGAGCAGAGCAAGTGGCATTGTTCCTTTTCGCCCCGCCCCCCCCACATACAGCATCACAGTGCAGCGACGTGGGTTGCCCACCCTGGTGAACACCTAAGGTTCTGCCCCTTACCACGTAACAGGGGCACCAGGACAAAAAAAATGGCCCAAATGAAAGAACAGATCAAAATTCCAGAAAAAATACAACTAAGTAATGAAGAGATAGCCCACCTTATCAGATGCAGAGTTCAAAACACTAGTAATCAGGATGCTCACAGAAATGGTTGAATATGGTCGCATAATAGAGGAAAAAATGAAGGATATGAAAAGTGAAATAAAGGAAAATGTACAGGGAGCCAACAGTGATTGGAGGGAAACCGGGACTCAAATCAACGGTGTGGACCAGAAGGAAGAAATAGACAGTCAGCCAAAATAGAATGAAGAAACAAGAATTCAAAAAAAATGAGGAGAGGCTCAGGAACCTCCGGGACAACTTTAAATGTTCCAACATCTGAATCATACGGGTGACAGAAGGAGAAGAGGAAAAGCAAGAAATTGAAAACTTATTTCAACAAATAATGAAGGGATCAAGGGAAGATGGCGGTGAGATAGGTGGGAGCAGAGTACACTTCCCCTCAACGCCAGTGAAATACCTAGCTGATCTGAGGAGCAGAGCGAACAGCTAACAGTATTCCAGCATATATGAAGATCGGAGACCAAAGATAGAGGACATTGAAAGAGCAGACGGTAAGAAGAGTGCTTAAGGACAATAAGATCCCCGGGACCCGTGCAGGGATGAGGGCGACTGAAGCCCCAGCCCGGGTGCAGGGTCTGCTGCAGGATTCTTGGGAGAGAGCCACGCTGGGCTGTGTGAGCAGCCAGGTGCTTGTTTGGACCAGGGGGGCTTGAATAGGAAGAATTTCTCAAAAAGGAAAAGAAAATAGAGGCACGTAGTAGCTACTTAGAGAACTCTCCGCAGCAGCCGGGGCCTCTGGCGCCCCTCCCCCCTCAGCCCCGGGACTGTGAACGCGGAAAAGCAGCCGCGGCGCTCACCTGAAGCCCGGCTGGCGCACACTCAAATTAGCGGACTAGGGGCCCACACCTGAAATCCCGGGTGGGCGGGCGCCCTGATAAATGCCCGGCTGCCTGGGAGCACAGACAAGAAGCTCCTGGGTGAGCGTGCAACCAGATCAGTGGCTGGCTGCCCCCCACGCACAGACCCAAAGCAGGGGATCGGCAACCAACCGAAGTCCAAAGCGAAGATCGGCCACACAACCCGATCAACGGCCTGGCTGCCTGTAGGCGACCACAGCTAAAAGCACTGGTTCTAAAAAACTCCTATGTAGTCCCTGCGCACAGAACTCTGCAGGGCCTACTGGTTCTCTAGGAGGAAGGCAGAATGCCCAGCAGAGGGGAGCTGCAGGGCTAGGAGAGACTGCATTCCCCTGAAAGACTCTACCCAGTAGGGGGCTGAACTACCCCAAAGCAGCACCGAGAGCTCCTAGCATCTAAGACAGCAAAGAGCAAGAAGGTGGAATGTGAGTTGTCCCTAATTGGTGCAACTCAAGGAGAGCACAGCTGGTGAACTAAAGGCCTAGTGGGGAGCAGAAGGACCTGGAGGAACTAGACTGAAGGCTGAACAACAGCGAAGAGTGTGGCTCAGGAAGGGAGAAAAGTGAAACCAATCCTTCCAACCACCCCCTCCTGTTCCACAGACAGGATGACCAGCAGAACTAACCTGACCAGTTTAAAGCCAGCAGAAGATCTTTTTTTTTCTCTTTTTTTCTTTTTTCTTTCCTTCTTTCCCCCTGAATTCCTTCTTCCTTTCTGTCCTTCTTTGTTTTTTTATTCCGTCTTCCTTCCATTCTTTACCTTTTTTATTCCTTCTTCCTGCCTTCTTTTATTTATTCTGTTGTTTTAATTTTTGTTAAAAATTCCGTCTTATCTTGCCTCCAATCTTTCTTTATTCCTACTCCCTTCCTTCCTTTCCTTTTCTATTCCCTTTTTCCCTCCTTCCGTTTTTTTTTTTTCCCCCATTCCTCTTTTTCCCACAGGTGAGACAAGAAAACCTGGAGTGCTGAAAAGACCAGAGTAAGACTGTGTTACACCCATAAACGTCAGCTCAAGACCAGTGAGCACAGGAGATTAAGGAGACAGCACCACTGAATCCCACTGGCATTCTACCATACAGGTTCATACCATAAACCCAGGGAGTCAGAATAGATCAATTTAAGAAGCAGAGGCTAACAAGAAGAGTCCCACAAACAATGGGAAGACAAAGAAACAATTCCCAAATGAAAGGAAAGGAGGAAGCCTCAGAAAGAATGCTAACTGAAAAAGAGGCAAGTCAACTATCAGATACTGAGTTCAAAGCAATGGTCATCAGGAAGCTCACTGAGCTCTCTGAGGTCAAAGAGAACTACCAGAAACTACAGGGAAACTACAATGAACTCACTGCAAACTATATCAACATGAAAAAGGAAATAGAAACTATCAACAAGGGCCAAGAGGAAATGAAGAATACAATTTCTGAATTGAAGAACACAGTAGAAGGAATGAAAAGCAGACTTGATGAAGCAGAGGATCGGATCAGCGAGCTGGAGGACAAAGTAGAAAAAAAACACCCAGAAAGAGCAAGAAAAGGAAAAGAGGCTCAGAAAGAATGAAGAGGCAATAAGGGAAATGCAGGGCAATATGAATGTAATAATATGCATATAATAGGAATACCAGAAGGAGAAGAAGAAGAGCAAGGGATAGAAAACCTGTTTGAAAAAGTAATGATGGAAAATTTCCCTAATCTGAGGAGAGAAAAAGTCACCCAAATCCAGGAAACACAGAGAGTCCCAAGCAAGAGGAACCCAAAGAGGCCTACTGCAAGACACATCATAATTAAAATGGCAAATTTCCAAGACAAAGAGAGGATCTTAAAGGCAGCAAGGGAGAAAAAGGAAGTAACATACAAGGGAGCCCCAATAAGGTTAGCAACTGACTTCTCAATGGAAACGCTCCAAGCCAGAAGAGAATGGCAAAAAATATTCCAAGTAATGAGAACCAGAGGCCTGCAACCAAGACTACTTTACCCAGCAAGGCTCTCAATCAAGATAGAAGGCCAAATAAAGAGTTTCCCAGACAAAGAAGTCTAAAAGAATGCAGCTCCACCAAACCAGCTCTGCAAGAGATGCTAAAGGGACTGCTTTAAGGAAAGGAAGGGAAAGAGAAAGACAGAGGAACACAGGTAGGAAAAAATGGCAATGAATAACTACCTATCGATAATAACCTTAAACGTAAATGGATTAAATGCTCCAATCAAAAGACATAGAATAGCTGAATGGATAAGAAAACATGACCCACACATATGCTGCCTACAGGAGACCCATCTCAGGACAAAAGACTTACACAGACTGAAAGTGAAGGGCTGGAAACAAATTTTCCAAGCAAACGGACAGGAAAAAAAAACAGGGGTGGCAATACTCATATCAGACAAAATAGACTTCCAAAGAAGGGCCATAAAGAGAGACCCAGTAGGTCACTTCATAATGCTCAAAGGAAGAATCCACCAAAAAGACATAAACATTGTAAATATATATGCACCCAACATAGGAGCACCCAAATACATAAAGAAAATCTTGCAGGACTTCAAGAAAGATATTGACAGCACCACAGTTATAGTAGGGGACTTTAACACCCCACTATCAAAAATGGACAGGTCTTCCAAACAAAATATCAACAAGGATATTGTGTCACTTAACAATACCCTAGAGGAAATGGACTTAACTGATATCTATAGAGCTTTTCATCCCAAAGAAGCAAAATACACATTCTTTTCAAGTGTCCATGGAACTTTTTCAAAGATAGACCACATGATAGGACACAAAGGAAGCCTCAACAAATTCAAGAAAATTGAAATCATACAAGCATTTTCTCTGACCACAAGGGACTGAAACTAGAAACTAACCCCAAAGGAAAAAACCCAAAACACTCAAAATCATGGAGACTGAATAGCATGCTATTAAACAATGAATGGGTCAAGAATGAGATTAGGGAAGAAATCAAAAACTTTCTAGAAACAAATGAAAATGAACTCACAAGAACCCAAAACCTATGGGACACAGCAAAGGCAGTCCTGAGAGGGAAGTTCATAGCAATACAGGCCTACCTTAAGACGATAGAAACATTTCAAACAAACAACCTAACCCTACGCCTACAAGAAGTCCAGGAACAACAACAAAGACAGCCCAGAGCAAGCAGAAGGAAGGAAATAACCAAGATCAGAGCAGAGTTAAATGACATAGAGACTAAAAGCACAATTGTAAGGATCAATGAATCCAGGAGATGATTCTTTGAAAAGATAAACAAAATCGACAAGCCTTTAGGTAGGCTCATCAAGAAGAAAAGAGAGAGGATCCAAATAAACACAATTAGAAATGAAAGAGGAGAGATTACAACTGATACCACAGAAATACAAAGGATTGTAAGAAATTACTACGAAGAAGTGTATGCCAAGAAATTTGAAAACCTAGGTGAAATGGACACATTTCTAGAAAAATATAATCTTCCAAAACTGAATGAAGAAGAAGCAAAAAACCTGAAGAGACCAAGAACAGCAGAGGAAATTGAAGCAGTCATCAAAAAACTACCAACACACAAAAGCCCTGGACCAGATGGTTTCACAGGAGAATTCTACAAAGCATTTAAGGAAGAGCTAACCCCTATCCTTCACAGACTATTCGAAAAAATCCAAACTGGTGGAAGACTCCCAAACTCTTTTTATGAAGCCAGCATCATCCTAATCCCAAAACCAGATAAAGACACAACGAAGAATGAAAACTTCAGGCCAATATCACTGATGAACATAGATGCTAAAATTCTCAACAAAATATTAGCAAACCGCATCCAGCAATACATTAAAAGGATCATACACCATGACCAAGTGGGATTCATCCCAGGGATGCAAGGATGGTACAATATTCACAAATCAATAAACATAATACATCACATCAATAACTGCAAAGACAAAAATCACATGATCATATCAATAGATTCGGAAAAAGCATTCGATAAGATACAGCACCCATTTCTGATAAAAACACTCAGCAAAGTGGGAATAGAGGGAGCATTCCTCAACATAATAAAGGCCATATATGAGAGACCTACAGCCAACATCACACTCAATGGACAAAAACTTAGAGCTTTCCCACTAAGATCAGGAACAAGACAAGGATGCCCTCTCTCACCACTCCTATTGAACATAGTATTGGAAGTCCTAGCCACAGCAATCAGACAAGAAAAAGCAATAAAAGGCATCGAAATTGGAAAGGAGGAAATGAAACTGTCACTGTTTGCAGATGACATGATAGTGTACATGGAAAATCCTATAGACTCCACCAAAAAACTACTCGACCTAATAAATGAATTTGGCAAAACAGCTGGATACAAAGTCAATACTCAGAAATCAAAGGCATTCCTGTACACCAACAATGAAACTGCAGAAACAGAAATCAGGGAAAAAATCCCATTTGATATAGCAACAAGAAAAATAAAGTACCTAGGAATAAACCTAACCAAGGAGGTAAAAGACCTGTACTCAGAAAACTACACAACACTGAAGAAAGAAATTAAGGAAGACACAAACAAATGGAAGCATGTACCATGCTCATGGATTGGAAGAATTAACATCATCAAAATGGCCATACTACCCAAAGCAATTTATAGATTCAATGCAATCCCTATTAGAGTACTCATGACATATTTCACAGATATAGAACAAACATTTCAGAAATTCATATGGAACCATAAATGACCCTGAATAGCTGCAGCAATTTTGAGAAAGAAGAACAAAGCAGGAGGGATCACAATACCTGATATCAAACTGTATTACAAGGCCACGGTAATCAAAACAGCCTGGTACTGGCATAAAAACAGGCACATAGACCAATGGAACAGAATAGAGAGCCCAGAAATAAACTCAAGTCTATACGGTCCATTAATATTTGACAAAGGAGACAGAAGCATAAAATGGAGCAAAAACAGCCTCTTCAACAGATGGTGTTGGGAGATCTGGACAGCTACATGCAAAAAAATGAAACTCGATCACCAACTTACGCCATACACGAAAATAAACTCAAGATGGATAAAAGACTTAAATATAAGTTGTAACACCATAAAAGTCCTTGAGGAAAACATTGGCAGGAAAATCTCAGACATTCCACGCAGCAACATCCTCACAGACACATCCCCTAAAGCAAGGGACATAAAGGAAAGAATAAACAAATGGGACCTCATCAAAATAAAGAGCTTCTGCATGGCTAAAGAAAACAGCACCAAATTACAAAGAGAACCAACAGTATGGGAAAACATATTTGCCAATGATACCTCAGACAAGGGCCTGATCTCCAAAATATATAAAGAACTCACACGACTGCACTCCAGGAAGACAAACAACCCAATTAAAAAATGGGCAAAGGACTTGAACAGACACTTCTCCAAGGAAGACATACAGAGGGCCCAGAGACATATGAAAAGATGCTCAGCATCACTAGCCATCAGAGAGATGCAAATTAAAACCACAATTAGGTACCATCTCACACCAGTCAGAGTGGCCAACATAAACAAATCCACAAACAAATGTTGGAGAGGATGCAGAGAAAACGGAACCCTCATGCACTGTTGGTGGGAATGCAGACTGGTGAGGCCACTGTGGAAAACAATATGGAATTTCCTCACAAAACTAAAAATGGAACTGCCCTTTGACCCAGCAATTCCACTGCTGGGATTATACCCTAAGAACCCTGAAACACCAATCCAAAGGAACCTGTGCACCCCAATGTTCATAGCAGCACAATTTACAATAGCCAAGTACTGGAAGCAACCTAAGTGCCCATCAGCAAACGAGTGGATCCAAAAACTATGGTATATTTACACAGTGGAATTCTACACAGCAGAGAGGAAGAAGGAGCCTATACCCTTTGCAACAGCATGGATGGAACTGGAGAGCATTATGTTAAGTGAAATAAGCCAGGAGGTGAGGGACAAATACCATATGATCTCACCTTTAACTGGAACATAATCAATAGAAGAAAAAAGCAAACAAAATATACCTAGACAACATTGAAGTTAAGAACAATCTAACAATAGCGGTGGGGGCGGGGGGACAGTGGGAAGAGGGGATTACAGGAACTACTATAAAGGACACATGGACAAAACCAAGGGGGAGGGTGGAGGTGGGGGAGGGAGGTGGGTTCAGCTGCGGTGGGGTGGAGGGATGGGGAGAAAAGACATACAACTGTAATTGAGTAACAATAAAAATTAAAAAAAAAAAACCCAACAAATAATGAAGGAGAACTTCCCCAATCTGGCAAAGGAAATAGACTTCTAGGAAGTGCAGGAAGCTCAGAGAGTCCCAAATAAGTTGGACTCAAGGAAACACACAGCAAGGCAGGTCATCATTACATTAGCCAAGATGAAAGATAAGGAGAGAATCTTAAAAGCAGCAATAGAAAAGAAGACAGTTACCTACAAAGGAGTGACCATTAGACTATCGGCTGATTTCTCAAAAGAAACCTTATAGGCCAGAAGGGGCTAGAAAGAAGTATTCCAAGTCCTGAAATGCAAGGACCTACATCCAAGATTGCTCTATCCAGCAAAGCTGTCATTTAGAATGGAAGGGTAGATAAAGTGCTTCCCAGATAAGGTCAAGTTAAAGGCGTTCATCATCACCAAGCCCTTATTATATGAAATGTTAAAGGGATTTATCTAACAAAAAGAAGATCAAAACAATAACCAGTAAAATGACAACAAACTCACAACTACCAATAACAACCTAAAAACAAAAACAAACTGAGCAAACAACTAGAACAGGAACGGAATCACAGAAATGGAGATCACATGGAGGGTTATCAGTGTGGAAGGAGAGGGGGGAAAATGGGGGGAAAGGCACACGGAATAAGAAGCATAAATGGTGGGTACAAAATAGACAGAGGGAGGTTAAAAATAGTATAGGAAATGTTGAAGCCAAAGAACTTATATGTACAACCCATGGACATGAACTAAGGGGTGGGAAGAATGCTGGTGGGAGAGGGGTACAGGGCAGAGGGGAATAAAGGGGGGGAAATGGGACAACTGTAATAACATAATCAATAAAATATATTAAAAAGAAAAAGAAAGAAACAAGCAGTTAAAGGTGAACCCTGGAACAGTGGAGAGTCAGGGAACGTGCCAATGTCAGAGATGCCCTTGGCCAGCCATATAGTCAGAAGAGCAGTATTGGCTGCAAGGAACGCTGAAAATGGGGCCATTTCTACTGCCAGAAAGCCTTTCCTATGCTTCTAAATTGTCTGAGCAGGGGAGCCATGTGGGGAGATGGCCAGCAAATTGAGCTTCACAGAAGGGACATGTAGGGACTGTCTGGGGTCATGGGACAGAGTTGGGGTGGGAGCAGCAGGCGTCTTCTTCCCATATGCTACACTGCTGCTTCTGACCTGGAATGCTCCCTTGCTATAATGGTGGCCCTCCTTCTCTGCCAACTCTAAGTAGATTGATTAGTTAGTTATAGGCAGGAAGTTGAAGAGCCTCGGCTTTAATCTCGTGGTTGTTCTGAGGATGTTTGATGTAGCCCACCCTTTAGAGCAGGCCTTGCAATGGGCTGATTCTTTTTCTGTGACAGAAAAATGGCCAGGATACAGCCACAATTGAAGTTCCATGGACTCTCACATCTGTTTGCTTCATTCATTCTGTGTAAAAATATACATGATGATTTTTAAAGAACATTTCCGCCCTGGCTGGAGGGGCTCAGTGGAATGAGCACTGGCCTGCACACCAGAGGGTCACATGCCTGGGTTATAGGCCAGGTCCCCAGGAGGGGGCACGTGAGAGGCAACCACACACTGATGTTTCTCTCCTTTTATTTCTCCCTCTCTTCAATGCATTGTGTCTTGGTCCTGTGTGGGCTAAAAAATATTAATACTTTTTCCCCCACCTTCTAAGTTCTTTTAGGCTGAGCTAATGACCACTTAACAGACAGAATAACAGGGGAAAATCAAAATTTAATACATCTGCATGGGGAATTCACATAGGCCTGAAAATTCCAAAGACAGTGAAGCAAATTTGGGTATATAAAACATGTTTTGGACAAAGGAGAAAGGGGAGAGTGGGGTATTAGATTTCAGAAGTGAGAATGGGCGGTTTACAGGTAGTTGAGGAAGAGTGGAAAGGAACACACATGGAAGGAACATCCTTGCTATGTGGCTCCGAAACTGTGGGACATGGCTTATCTAGCTAACAGGCACCTGCCTGAAGCCCTCCGATTGCCATAACTTAATTCAAACTGGCTAGGAACATCCTAAGATGTTATCGAAGCAGCTTTCTCAGTCTGAGTCTTGTACAGGAAAGGGGGGAGGAAGGGCCAACGGCTCTTTCTGAGTCTTTTCTTTCTAAATAAGCAGTTTAAAATCAATATCCCCAAAGGGCAGCTTCAGGGTGGCAGAATTTGTTCCCTTTGCTCCTTTTCCATCTTAGCTCATTTTCATTCCTTCAGGTTCTACCTGAGCTGACACTTCAAATGTGTTTTCTGGGCCTAAGGGGCGGAGTCAGGATTAAGGACACAGGCAGAGGCTAACGACCACCCTAATTGTTCTTATTTAGCACATCATAGCAGTCTTCTTATACACTCCTAGCAGCTGCAGTGGCCAGTACAAACCACTACAAACCTTGCTGCTACTGCCTGACTTGAGCGAATCCAGTCTTAATTACAGAATCTTTAAAAAAAATGTGTAAATTTAATGCTTTGATGGTAGCCAACTGGAATAAAACTTTATTTAGGGGGAGTTCTTAGGGATTCCATTTTACTAAAAAGAGAACAAACTTCATAATCAACATATCAATTGTACTTAAATGGTACCTTAAAAAAGTTCACAACATTGAAAATGTGGTGCTTACTTGTTTTATAAATTCTACAATCAGTTTTATATAATTTGATGGCTTAGTAATTTTTTTCAATCATAACACGAGTAAAATTCATTTTGTTTCTATCCATAGTATATATAATTTGATTATATGTATTTGTGTTACTGGTTCCTATGTGTGGGCTGTATCCACCACCAATCACCATTTCCTTTACTAATAACATAATGAGTAATCTTTTGGGGGATGATCAGACTCTCTTGAATAATCAATTGAGTCTTCTTCTTGTCCAACAAAGACAAAAGCAGCTGTAGGACCTGAGCTTAGTTGAGTAGCAGGAGAATGTTTTCCTCATGGGCTTTCAAGTTTGATATTACTCTTTTCAGGAGATGACGATGGGTTCTAGTTCTGGGTTTGATCACCTCTGTCATGAGACATTTCCCTTAGATTGCAGAGTAGTACTCCAATCTCTGTTCCATGGAGGACCCAAAAGATATACATGTTGTCACTTGGGGCTCAAGTCTGGACAATATTTTAGAAGGAGAAGGAAAAAGAGTCAGACAAGGATGAGGATTCAGAAGAGAAGTGGCGAGTGGGTTGGGGGCCCTTATGCCCACCTCAGTGTGCTCTGGGGAAACCTGGCAAGTCCCACCGCAAAAGCAAGCTTCCCAAAGCTGTCAGTGAAGCCTCAAAGCACAATTTCCCTTTTATCTGAGAGAACATTGGGTCTTTCTAAGGAGGCAGCATATGGAAGCTGCTGGGCAGACCTTCCAGTCCAATGAAAAGGCAGCTTGATCAGAGAACGCAGGGCTCCTGAAGCTGTCTGATCTTTTGCCTCTGATTTGTCTCAAGTGTAACTGACAATTGCAGTGCTGGGACTGGTAGAGCCAGAGTCTTGTCCAACCAGGAGGGAAGCTCTGACCATTTACATGCAGTTAATTACTAAGGGCTGTCAGATGTCAGAATGGGAATTGGTAATACTGTGGTTAAACGCCCACCACATGTCTAATTTGAGTTGTGCCCACTACCTCCAGCATCGGTTCAAATTAAGTCCACATTGTGTCTGATGACTCACAGCTGTGCAACACCCGCCCTGTGCAGGGGGTGGAGGTGGGTTCGCATATCACTCAGTGCTGGATGATGATGATGAGAGCTGTGCATCTCTCTCTGTTGGAATAGGAACCATATAAGCCCAAGCCACAGTTGTTATTATTGTTGTTATTATTATTATTTTAGAAAATACCTTCAAGCTTTGGAAACCGTTAATCTATAAATTAGCTTCTTGGTGCAATTAATCTAGTTTCAGAAAGGCCATTAATTCCCGGTGAAACAAGACGACAGTGCTGATGGGTGCCAAATCGTCCCCGAAATGCTCAGCATACGTCCGGCCAAATGAGAACCGACGTCAAGCCTGTCTCCATAATAATGCTCGATTAAGCTTGATATGAGTGTATATTTTGGGCTGCCAGAATACTCTTTTTTTTTTAGATGACAATGATTTTGAATATGTGTTCCAAGTGCCCTTGGAGCAGTGGACTTGATGCCCACCTGCCTAGCATTTGGTTAAGGGAGTTCTCCAGGGGTCTTCCCATGTGCCAGTGAACTCACAGCAGGCTTTTCCCCATCCAGACAGGCAGGGAGCAGGTGTCACTTGGCTCAGAGGGGCACTCCAGCTTCCCTCCTGGTTGGACAAGGGACTTCGGAAGCTTTGAGAATGGTGGCTGAGTTCCAGGAATCAGAGGGTTTGTGGGGAACACCTCATGCAGAAATATTTTGGGGCCCTGGGCATACATATGGTTTTGTGATATGTAGTAAGTGGCAAGCAGTAAGCAAAGGGGGGTGGGAATTGGTGGTGGTGGGAGGAGCCAGGTGGGCACACTGGCATTCCAGCCCTTGATTCTCCCATGGGCTGGCTTGCAAGATACACCGCACCTGGAGTGAGCTAGAGGCACTCTTTCTTGAGAAAAATGAGCACTTCTGAGAAGGCCAAAATGTGAGTCTTTTATTTATATAAAATGGATGGTATGGACAATTCGGTCAGAAATCATACCATGTCACCATTTATAAACAAACTGGCATAAGATCATTTCATGGAAACAAACCAAAAAAAGCACATTCACTCCTGATACCAGAGGTATTTTGTTTTTTTGTTTTGTTTTACTAAAAAGAATTCTTAAAAGATTTTACTTATTTATTTATTTTTAGAGAGAAGGGAAAGGAGGGAGAAAGAGAGGGAGAGAAACATCGATGTGACAGGATGTGACAGAGAAATGTCAATCCATTGTTTCTCATACACATTCCAACAGTGGACCGAATCCACAAGCCTTCGCTTTGCGGGATGACACCCAACTGATTGAACCACACCATTAGGGCTAAAAGGCATTTTGAAGGAAACATAGATGAAGGAAAAATAGGACTTCAATAAGACTTAAACATTTTCAACACTGACCCAAGAAGCATTTAGGAAACAGGAGTGGATACGTGTCACATGCTTGGGTTCCTTGCAAACAGATAGCAGAGCCCATGGAGAGGAGACCCTGCTTGGGGCCAAGAGACACTCTGCCCATTTCCACTGGAGGTCCTTAAAAAAGCCTGCAGGGGCAGTGGCCTCTAAGCAGGAGCAGAGTGCCAAGTGCAGGCCACAGCCTGGTCACTCTGGTTAGTGTTCCCCCTCTGTCCTCCAAGGAGGTGATTAAGAAGCCCGAACATGACAATCTGTTATGGATGAAGATCACAGTGTCTGAGGTTTCAGAAGCTTCTGCTGACATTGTCTGGACAGGAGCCCAGCTCAGGGGTCACTCCAGTGGAGCTGTGGGCTTCGTCCTGAGACAGCTTCAGGCCCCGGGACTGCTGGACATAAAGCAGACCAGAGCTGCTTGCTTTCCGCAGGTTTGTGTGTGAGTGGACTGGTGCTTCTCGCTCATCACTTATTTGGAGCAGCGTCCTCCTGTGCCAGGGCCTGGAGACTGGGTGGTGACTGTGGAAACGGCAATGCTCCCTTGATGGTGAGCAGGTAAAATGACTATACTGTCACGGTTCTGCCACTGGGGCCCGTTGGAAACCAGCCACATGCGCTGTGACTGACACCTGCCTGAGTTCCATCTGTTTGCCAGGGCTTTTTTCTGTTTCATCTATTCCTGATTTCCTGTTTTCAGAAACAAGGAAGAGCCCTGCTCTTCTTCCTTGACAGTGATTTCTCTGCCTTCAGAAGCCATAGATTTGATGAGTTTTCTACATTGAGTATCACACCTTTTAAGGGACCCGATGGTTAAGTGCAGTAGAAAGATTGGGGTAGAAGTTACATTTGTGTTGTAATGGCTACCAGGTCTTATGGAAAGGGTCTCATGCCTGGGAAAGGATAACTATTCTTCCCGAAATGATACTAGCCATAACTTGTCTGAGGGAGCCATGGAACGTTCAAGTCCTGTTTGCTCTGGCTACCAGATGCGGTGACATGCCTGGCTGTGAACTAGTCCCCAGTCCTGAAGCGTGAAGTCTACTGAGGTGCTGACAGGTGCATTCTTGGCGGGGAGGGATGGAGGGAGACCACCTCCTTGGCCCAGGCATTACCATCCCCTCCTTTATTGGCTGGATAGTCTTGAGCAAGCTACCCAGCTCTTCAGCATCTCTGGAACTTCTGGGGAAATAATAACACCCTGCAGGTGTGCTACGAGAGACCAGTGATACAATACTTACAAAGCACAGGCCCGGTACCAGACACACGGCAAGAACCCAACTCTTGTTCTGTCTTCCTCTTCTTTCCGTGACTTCACATTAGATATCTCAATGATGATGTCTTCATTTTAGTTATTATATAGTTTTCAAAAGTTCCATATAGATGATAACTTTTGATAATGTACTTGTCTAACTTTTAGCACTTACCACACATGCCATTAATTTGTTTTTATGTAACTATTTTTTTTACATTTGTCTTCTTGGGAGGGTCCAGATGGACTATACCTGCCTCATTCCCTTCAGTATCTTGGTGACTCCCATACCTGGCACAGAAGATGCACTCAGCACATTTGTTGGATAAATAAATGCATCCTGACAAACACCCAGATGCATGTGTGATTGGGGAAGTGGTGCTCATAGGATAAGTGTTTGTTGGGCAAAAAATCTCAGTTGCCCACTCTCCCAGGTCCTCTGATTCCTGCTCCAACATTCACAAAGTAGCCCCTGTTGCTTTTCAGTCGGACTGGGGTTTCCCTGGCATAGCCTGTCTAGTACTGAGATCCCTGGGGTGAAGTCAGGTCAGATGAAAGAAGATAGCAAGAATGGGTAGTGAAATGTCCATTAAACTAGAAGCCTAATAATTTCTCCTTAGGAAACCCAAAGACAAATTAACCTTAAATATCAGCCTCCTCTGGGCCATGTCTACACTAGGCTTCCACCCTCTGGAATTCTCCGTTAAGTCAGGGTTTCTGCACATGACCTTCCCTTTATCTTTTCCACTCCCCACAGCCACCACGCTGGGCTCCCTTGTTTGCCTGCCTAACCCCTGTTTATTCCCACCTCGGCTCAGAGGCCCCATTCTGTGCCTCATACATTTAGGTCTGGTCTTGTTTTAGGTGCTTCCAAACCTTGTATTTCACCATTTGTCAAGTGAATCATGCTGTGTAACAGTTTCCTTATTTCTGTGTGCCACTCTCCAAACCTTTAGCTCACAAGAGCAAGAGCTGTGTCTACCCGACGTGCCCAGGACCCAGCACAGTGCCAAGCACAAAATAGGTGCTCAAAAATATTTACTGACCAAGGATAAAGTAGAAAATGAGAGTCCCGTATAAGCCTCTCTCTCCCATCAATGAGCACTTTTATAGGGTCAGGGCAGGTTGCATCACCAACTTAAAGATAATCTGCCTGTGTGAGTTACCTGGATACACACTACATTCATATATGAAGATAAAGTATTTTAAAATAATTTAAGACAGAAGACTTTTGATTTTATGTGCAAAATAAGCCATCGGCTGATCTTCCCAGTGTGGACTGGCTTTTTGAAAATGAGGCAAATGAAGTTGGTTTGCCCTTCTGGAACCCCTTATTGAGCCTGCACTGGTTTTTTGGATTTCCTGAGTCGCCTTCACTTTGGCTCCATTTATAGAAGGAAACGCACCCACCTGCTGGGATACCCAGGTCCTTCTCTGGTCTCCAGCACAGGTGAGCAGCACAGCACAGGTGAGCAGCACAGCACACAGGCATTGGGTCTCAGCAAGGACATTCAGGAGTCTTTCAGTTAAATGAGATCTGAGAATGTTTTGGGTTTCCAGGTTCTAAGCAACCAGGAACAATTCCCCACTGTTTTCAACTAAGGCAAACAGAAAAGAAGGGGAAGGGGTAGAAAGTCCTGGCCTCTGATAAATAACCCTTCCATATGAAGTGCACATCAGTCTGACATAAGCAATTAGCTGTCAGGTGCTGGGCTTTGCTGTCAGAGGCCAATTTTCAGATTAGTGTTAATTGTAGGGGCCCTGGTGGCCTTTGCTTCCCTCTGCACCTCCCCCTCCAGCAGTCCTTTCCCAGCTTGCTGCCAGTGTGGCTGGAGCCTGCCGTGATGGAGCTGGCAGGGTGGAATCAATTACTGGCCCAATGGAGACTTTCCCACAGGCCCGGGCTTGGGAAAGGAGGCCATGGCTGCTGCCGGGACAGCTGGCCCGACGGTCCACTGGGACAGGAGCCTGCAGCAGGGACAGGCCATGCTCAGAGACCCCGCCCACAACCCACACGCTATTGACAGGCTTTGGCAGACGTGCCTTCACCACCCTCCCCCAAACTTTTGCCCGCCAGACTGCTGCTTTGCCCAGTGTCTTGCTGCCCGAATGAGAGCGCAGACTCAGGGAAGCCACGTCCAGTCTGTAGGGGGTCTCAGCCCGAGAGACAAAGACAAAGGTGCCTCCTAACAGCAACATTTAGACATGCCATTTGCACAGTTTTTTTTTTTACATGTAAACTATTTCATTATTAGGGCTGTGCTTTGTATCATTTAGCTCTGTTGGAGTCAGCACAGACCATTCCTGATGGGGCCAGGCTACTGCATCCTGGTGTCATTGTCACTTCCAAGTGTGCAGACATCTGGGGCTTTCCTCAACATGGGGCGCACTTTGGGACTGCAGTTTGAAAATCTATCCCCCACCTCTGCCCTTAAGGTTGTTGTTTTAATCAATAATAATAAAACCTTCATAAGATGTTTTGCTCTCAATATCCTACTGTGATTTATACCTTGGGCTGAAATTTTGAGCAAGAATAATCATTTAAATGCTGGAAAACTGTGCCGTATCCTTTTTCTTCTGCCTATTGTTTTTTTTTTTTTATTATCAGGTAAATTCAAACAAATAATCCAATGTTAACAGTATTACTCACCATTCAAAAGCAAAGAACTCATGTTAAATAATGTGTCAAATCCTTTTGCCAGTGACATAAACATTTCAGGAGAATTTAGTTTTTGAAAGATGTATTTAACCATTCAACTTTCCATTGAAAGACATTAGAATGAGGCAGGCACACCGAAAGGGGGAGGAGAGTGATGTAAAAACTATTGCCACACTCCAAAAAAATAAAAATATTTACACATGAAAATATTTTCTTAACCTGTTATTTAATTTCTCTTTTATTGTCTTTCTTTTTCTTTTAGGAAACTAACTTTCAGCCTGAATTACCACTCTTTCTCTCTCTCTCCTCTCTCTCTCTGCATTTTGTATGTAAAACTTTTGTGGATCTTACAGGAAGTTTAGCTGTATAATTAAAATAGTCTTTACTTACAATCACTACCCACTTCAAAATTAAATAAGAAGGGACAAACAAATAGGAATGTCAAAAAAAAAAAGATGTAGGATGTTGTAACAGAACAGGGCCATACCCCTTGGGAGACTCGCTTCAGATACCAGGTCTACAAGGTATCTTAGAAATGTAACAACTGGGGTGAGAAATATGAGCCTTAGATCCATGTGGCCATTTCTTCTATTATCCTGGGGACCATTTTGTTGCCCCTGTGAGAAGCAGCTCCCTCCTCTTTGCCCTGGAGAAGGCTGGATGGGGGACAGGAGGTGGGGGTGGGAAGCATGGGATTGGGGTGGGAGGACTCTTTTTAAACCCACCTGTGACAATGTTAAAGGGTTCTAAATTCCACAACGAAGAGCTGGTGACCACAGTCCCCTTATGCAATGTCCTTGTTGACCACTGTGGAATCCTGCATCCCTGGTAACTGAAATTTAAAATGATGCCAATACTTGTTTTTCAAGTGCCACTACCAAATTATTCTGCTTTCTTTCTAGGACAGAGCAATCTCATCTTGTTTAGGATATAGTAGTTCTGTGAAGTGATTTACTAATCAGATTCCTGCTAGTAGAACATTCATCAAGTGTGTGTTTCATGGTTTTGTTGGATGTAAAATATTATTCTCCCCACTTCAAAAAATAGAGATAAAGGCTGGGTTCACGCTGCTCTTCTGAGCTGTCACAGAGTCCTGAAAATTCTGTAAGAGTAGTCATTACATTCTAAGTTCCTTCTCCTCTACACCTCTGGTCTGTAAGGTCCTCAAGAGCAGGGAGCTCCTATTTTGTTTGTATCTTTTTTGTTAACATCTAGTACACAGAAGGCTATCCAGACATGTTTGGTGAGTGAAAAAAAGGGAGGAGGGAGGACTGGAGAGCGAAGACAATAAAGGGCAGAACTTACCTGCCTAGGAATGGCGGCAGATTGCAATAATGTACAGACCAAGTCACCACAGAAATGGAGTTTGGTAATGGCCCTTGTACTTCTAACATTGTCATTGGACATAGAACTGAAGCCCAGTCAGAAAGATCCATCACAGACATAGTGATTAAAAAAATAATAGGGTTACACCATTGATTGTATAACTAATTATGATTTGTTTCTAAGACATTGTGAGACTTTTCCTATAAATGAATTGGGTACAAGTTGCTCCATGAACCTGGGACATGTTCAAGAAATGCCACATTTTTAAAAAATAAATAAAATTAAATGAAGTTTAGCCTTAAAAACCTTGTTGGAGTTACCTCCAGTTTTAGTTCCTGTTTTAGGAACTTCATTCCTCCCCCTGCCCTTGAGATCATAGAGGGTGTCCAGGCCTTCTGCAATCCAGGGAAGAAATGGGGAAGGGCCTCCAGTCTTCAGCTTAACATGCTTGCTGAAGAGAGGCTCATTATGGAAGCCTCTTCATCCTCTCCAAGGAAGGTTACTTCTCCAGTGAGGGACCAAGTGAGCGTCTCAGACTTTTACCACAACCCCCAAAGCCACCCAGCTCAGTGTTGGTCCCTCCACTCTGTCCCTCTTGTGGTACTACTTGAGGTAGGCCCAGGGTCCGTCCAGCTAACCATTGGATGGCTTCTCTAAATTTCAAAAGATGGGTTGATACTGGGGGCATCTCCATTTCCTATTCTCCTCATTTGGGATCAAGAGCTGTGACTTACCCCCAGGGCTGTAGTTCCAATAAGGAAGAAGAGGTAATTAACTTTCATTCACACATATTCAAACAGCCTTTGATAGAGCAGATACTCTAGTCTTTGATTCAGATGGTAATGATACACTCCCGCACAAGAGAGGCTAGGTGCAGGGAAGAGCTGGTCCCCAGAAATGCGGAACCATTTTGATAAATGGGCAACATTTTGAAGCAGAAACTGTTTTCCAGTAGAGATTTATGTAGGCCATTTATAGTTTGGCCATGCAACTCTGTGACCATCTGTGTACAGGGATCATATTTTTATGAATATTTTTTAATTAATACATTTTATCCCCCTCTTTGCATTTTCCTCTACCTGATCAGTTCCACCCCTAAGAAACCAAGGGTGGTAGGAGACCTCAACAACAACCTTTACAACCTAGAGCAAAGTAGGGTTGTTGTAGGTGCCTATATTAGGGTTCTCCAAAGAAGCAGAATCAATAGGATGTGTAGATACATATTATGAATGTACATTCAGATAATATATCATTTAATATTATATATGAGGGGAGACCCAAAAAGTGGAATTTATTTATTAAAGATTGTGTATTTATTCTTACCTGTTTAAACTTCAGTTACCTTCAAGTACTCTCCATTCGATGAATACACCTATCAAGACGTTTTTTCCCACTGCTCAAAACAGTTTTTGAACTCATTAATTTTGATGACTTTTAGTGCTTCTGTCCTTTTTCGTTTCACCTCTTTCACATCAGCAAAACATTTCCCTTTTTTCATCCAGGGGAAACAAAGTCACTTGGGGGCAAGATCAGGTGAATAGGGAGAGTGGGGCACAGGGTCATGCCATTTTTGGTAAAAAACTGCAGTACACTCAGCGTAGTGTGGGCAGGTGCACTTGTAAATCACCCATCATGAAATGGGCAAATGTATTGAAAGAGTCTTCAAAAAAATTCACTGAAGCCTCTCACAACAACGACATCTGGTACACTGATACAGATGGGACCCTAGAACACTTACCTAGCAGGGGAAGCCTGTACTGTAAGGGGCCCCCAAAACTGGAATTATCTTCTGGAGGAATATCCTCTCATACATGCACTTATTATGTTTGTGTGTATGTATTATATATACACACACATATACCATATATAAAAAATATATATGCACACATATATAGCATGTGTGTACATATAATATACATATACCTTATATGTATGCTAGTATAATCTACATATAAATGCATATAACATATATTCTAGAAATATGAAATAAAATAGAAAATATTTTATATATAATATATAGAGAGATTTGTTATAAGGAATTGTCTCACACAATTGTGGAGGTTGGAGTGTTTCAAGATCTGCAGGGTGAGCTGGCACCTGGAGACCCAGGGAGCTGATGGTTTGGTTCAGTCCAAGTGGGAAGGACTGAGAACCAGGAGGGCAGATGCTGTTCGAGTCCAGGAGGCCAGCAGGCTCAAGGCCCAGGATGGGCCAGTGTTTTAGTTTGAGTTTAAAGGCAGGGAAAAGTTGATGTCAAAGGCAAAAGGGAGTCTCTGTTACTCAGGGGATGGTTAGTCTTTTTGTTCTTTTCAGGCCTTCAGCTGATTAGATGAGGCCCTTATACATTAGAGAGGGCAACCTGCTTTACTCAGTCTACCAATGTAAGTGTTCAACTCATCCAAAGTACCCTCCCCAAAACAACTGGAAAAAATGTTTGACAAACTGTCTGGGCACCCCATGGCCCAGCCATGTTGACACATAAAATTAACTGTCATGGTTCCTTTAGTTTCTCATTCCTCCAAGAGGCAGCTTGACCTAACAGATCACAAAGTTTGCCCCCTATGATAAACTCTGCCCCACAAAGCAAAATGTTAAATTTACAGAACCATTGCCTCTTTTAGGCCAGTGGATTTGGGGAGGTCAGGGAGAGGTGGAGGGAGAGAAGAAGGAAAGGCATTAAGATAGGTGTTCCTTTCTGCTCTCTGTAGGTTTCAGTCCAGAGAGGGGTGGGTAAATTAGATAAAGTTGGGGACTATGTCCATCAGAGATCTCTCTCCCTGCTCTACCTCTGGGACTCGGGAGCATGGCACTTGACTGAGGCCCAGCACTCTATTAAGCATAGTTCAGTTGGTGGGGCAGGGTGGTTAGATGGAGGGAGGGTCAACTGTGCATCTGGAGCTAGCCTTGGTTTGTAGGTGACATGGTGTTGGGAGTTGGTGAGTCCCCACAGGTATGGGAGGGTAAGTTGGCCTTGCAGTAAAGGCAAGGTGAGGCCAGAGATGGCAGGGCTACCATACCAGGTAGAAGATGGGCAGAAACTCAGAGGGACCAACTGCCAATGAAAGTCCAGGAGAGGCCAAGTCAGTAGAGAGGGGCCCTCACCTGACCAGGCGGACAAAGAATAGACTGAAAGTTTGTCACCTGTAGGATGTTAGCAACAGACTGCAGCTGGATGCTCAAGAACCATGCAAACCAAGTGACTTCAGGAGAGCCAATGTGCAGCTGGCCCAGAGCAGCAGGCCAGTCTCAGACCCAGCCTTCCTCCATGAGGGTTTGCTTAGGCCAGCATACTTTCCAATGTAGAAGTTCAAGTCCTTGACCTAGTGACAAGAAGGAAAATGATCCCCACCCCCCACAATGAGGTCTTCAGTTTCCTTATGCAAAATAGAATCCTAAACAAAACCACAGTGAGATATCACCTCACACCCATCAGGATGGCCACTATCAAAGAACAGAAAATAGCAGGTGTTGGCCAGGATGTGCAGAAGTTGGAACCCTTAGTCACTCTTGGTAGGAATATAAAATGGTGCAGCCACTATGGAAAAATAGTATGGGCGGTCCTCAAAAAAATAAAAAATAGAACTACTGTAAGATCCAGCAATCCTACCACTGGATATATATCAAAAGAAAACAAAGCAGGATCTCAAAGAGATAGTTCATTGCAGTATCATTCACAGTAGCCAAGAGGTGGAAACAACCCAAATGTCCATGAAATTATGAATGGATAAAGAAAATGTAGAACACTGAAGAAAGAAACTGAGGAGGATACAAACACATGGAAGTATAGGAGGCCTTTTCAAAAGTATCCAACCATGGAATATGAAAAATAGAGACATTTATTGAAGAAGATACAAGAAACATTTCACATAGGACAATGACACCTTGGGACCTCACACAGTTCTCCCAGCATCTCTTCCACTGTTCAAAACACTCTGCAAAATCCTTTGTTGGAATCACCATCAGCTGCTCCATCATATTTTACTGAATCTCATCAATGGTTTGAAACCTCTTCCCTTTCAAAGGTGATTTTAGTTTTGGGAAAAGCCAGAATTCACAGGGCACCAAATCTAGTCTGTAGTGGGGCCAAGTCACTGGGGTGATTTGATGTTTCACCAAAAGACTTTACATGAGATGTGATGCATGAACAGGCACATTGTTATGATGAAGCTGCCTATAACTGAGGCCTTCTTAGTCATCCTAATAGAGTCCATGGAGGAATGTCCAAGCTTAACACAAAAGTTGATGCAGATTTATTGCTCTACTTGCTCAATCATTTTGAATGTGATGGCCACACAGTACACATGCTCACTCAATGGCATCTACCGCCCTAACTGACCAGTACAGTGAAGTCATCAATATTCACACATGTGCATTCTAGTCCACTCTCCTTGGCCGCCAGGTTACATGGATGTCACACAAACTGTTCCCATTATATTAACAATGGGTGGACTTTTTTTGGACAGGCCTTGTATACCCTGTTCATGGATTGGAAGACTTAACATCATCAAAATGTCCAAACTACCCAAAGTGATTTATAGATTCAATGCAATCCCTATTAAAATGCCAATGACATATTTCAAAGATATAGAAGAAGCATTTCAGAAATTTATATGGAACCATAAACAACCCCAAATAGCTACAGCAATTTTGAGAAACAAGAACAAATAGGAGGGATCACAATACCTGACATCAACTTATATTACAAGGCCACAGTAATCAAAACAGTCTGGTACTGGCATAAGAACAGACACATAGATCAATGGAACAGAATAGAGAGCCCAGAAATAAACCCATGTCTCTATGGTCCGTTAATATTTGACAAGGAGACATTAGCATACAATGGAGTAAAAAACAGCCTCTTCAATAAATGGTGGTGGAAGAACTGGACTGGTATATGCAAAAAAAAAAAAAAAAAAAGAAACTAGACCATTAACTTATACCATACACCAGAATAAACACAAAATGGATAAAAGACTTAAATATAAGTCATGATACCATAAAAGCCATAGTGGAAAACATATGCAGTAAAATTGCTGATATCCCACATAGGAATATTTTTGCTAATATATCTCCTAGGGCAATGGAAATAAAGGAAAAAATAAACAAATGGGACTACATCGAACTAGAAAGCTAGTATATGGCTAAAGAAACCATCATCAAAATGAAAAGGAAAACCAACTGTATGGGAGAATGATACATCAAACAAGGTTTAATCTCCAAAATATATAAAGAACTCATATGACTCAACAACAGGAAGATAAACAGTCCATTTCAAAAATGGGCAGAGGACCTGAACAGACACGTCTCTAAGGAGAACATAGAGATGACCCATAGACATATAAAAAAATGCTCAACCTCATTAGCCATCAGAGGGATGCAAATTAAAACCACAATGAGGTATCACCACATATCTGTCAGAATGGCCATTGTTAATAAATCAACAAACAAGTGCTGGCAAGGATGTGGAGAAAAGGGTACCCTAGTACACTATAAGTACACTATTGGTGGGAATGATGACTTGTACCACCACTGTGGAAAACAGTATGGAATTTCCTCAAAAAATTAAAAATGGAACTGCCTTTTGACCCTGCTGGGAATATACCCTAAGAATCCTGAAACACCAATTCAAAATAAGTTATGCACCCAAATGTTCATAGCAGCACTATTTACAATAGCCAAGTGTTGGAACCAGCCTAAGTGCCCATCAGTAGATCAGTGGATTAAAAAACTGTGGTACCTACACATAATGGAATACTATGCAGCAGGAAGAAAGAAGGAATTCCCACCTTTTGTGATGGCATGGATGGAACTGGAGACTATTATGCTAAGTGAAAAAAGCCAGTCAATGAAAGAGAAATACCATATGATCTCAGATATAAGAGAAATCTAATGAACAAAATAAACAAACAAGCAAAACAGAACTAGAGACATGGAACAGACTGACAGCTGCTCAAGGGAAGGTGGGCGGGGAGCGGGGAAATAGTGGAAAGAAGGTGAAGTGATTAGTCAAAGAATATGTATGAATGACCCATGGACTTGGACAATGGTGTGGGGATTATCTCTGAAACCCAGGGGTGGGCTGGGTGGAGGAAGGCAAAGGGGAAAAATTGGGACAACTGTAATAGAATAAACAAGAATAAAATATATCAAATTAAAAAAAACAATTAGAAAAGGAAAATATAGTATACACCTACAATGGACATATACCTACAATGGAGTAATTCAGACTGAAAAAGGAAGGAAATCCTTTCACAGACTACAACATGCATGAACCTTGGAGACATTACGCTAAGTGAAATAAGCCAGTCACAAAAGGACAAATACTAAGATTCCACTCACATAAAGTATCTAAAGTAAAAAGCATCATAGAAACAGAAAGTAAGAGGGTGGTTGAAAAGGGCTAGGAGAGGGAATGGAGGAGTTAGTGTTTATTGTGTGTAGAGTTTGTGCTGTAAGGCAAAAGTTTTGGAGATCTGTTGCACACCAGTGTAAGAGTAGCAGACACTATTGAACCATACACTTAAAAGTGGTTAAGATGGTAAATTTAAGTCACATGTTTTTTTTCCACATTAAAAAAGTAGAGGGCACTTGTTTAGATGGCCAGATTGGCTTTGAAGAAGCAGAGAGACTGGCCCACCAGGTGTCAAGGTAGATTTTTCCCGCAGCCTGCAGCTGCTTTCCTTCCCTTGTCCCCATGAAGCCAGAGGACAAGGTCCTCCCTCTTTGAATCCTGCTGGCTCTTCAAAGGCTACAAAGCATGAGTGTGCCCTTAAAGGGGACCATGGTATTGACTTGTGGGAAATTTGTTGCCAGTTTTGCCTTTGCATTTCCTCAGTTCCAGTTGGTAGTTTTCTTTTATTTGTCGATTAAATTCCACTAACATTAAAAAATATTGAGGATGAGGGTAAATGAATATAATCTTCCCAGATGGTTTTGGGTAGTGTCAATTCACTCTCACTGCTCTTACACCCACCGCAGTCCCACCCCACAATGAATGTGATGAATTCACATCCTGGTCGGTCTGTACCATCAACAGGATCTGACCGAGGAAACAATCACAGTCCCATCAGAGGCCTCCTGTGGTTGGAGTTTACAGGGAGTACTGCCAAGTCCCACTCTGGGCGGACAGGCTGTGCAGACTGTTGGGAGGGCAAGGCGCGGTTCTTACTCTGCAAAGAGAGTTGATCCAAGAAGCTGGTATTATTTCAAACTGTTTTTCCCATGGAGCTGGGGGTTGGCAGGGTGGGGGAGGGAAGTGCTTTCCTTGTTCCTGGTATTTTCCAGAGATGAAAATTAAAACACAAGTCACTAAGAGCAATCAGCAAGCCTTCAGAAGAATTGCATGTACTTTTGATTTCTATAAAAACCCACACAAGATTTCTTTAACCTTTAATTATATGCAGGGGCTCACAGCTGAGCAGGAGGCTTTCATCTCAGCACAGATATCAGCTTCCTAATCCTTTTGCATAGTAAGTATTTCAGAGGGTCATTGACACCAATGAGTGTTTTTCCTTCACTCATTTGCTTCTGCATTTTTCTCTGACCTGTGATTTATCTAGAAGTATGCTGCTTAATTTCTAAATATTTGATGGTTTTTACATAGTTTTGTGGTGCTGATTTCTAATTCAATTTCATTTTGTTCAGAAAGATATTTTATTGACTTATTTTTTGCTGCTTTCTCTCTTTTAAAATGATTTTGATTAATTCTTCTCTTTTTCTCTCTGGACTGGCTTGCTCTACTTTACAATGTTATGGCATAAAAAGACTACCTTAGCCCTGGCTCTGTATGACCTCTCAGCTCTTAGGGCCCAACACATGTAATCATGGAATCCTCATTCTAAATTCTCAGGAGAGTGTTGATTGGGTCAGCCTGGGTCAGGTTCAATCAGCTGGCATGTAGAATTGATAGGGAGGTCTGGCCTATCTGTTTAGTGGAACTATGGATGAAAACAATTTAGAAAAGAATGGCCTAGATGGCACTCCAAAAGTTCTAATACAGTAAAAACAGTTCTCAGATTTTAGAGTTGATGGGCAGGGTTGGGGTGGGGAAGGCTTAGATTTAAATTGTAATGCAGGCTGTGAAAGAGTGTGGCTTGCTTAATGATTCCCTTGATAGTTAAATTTGGTCCCTCATGTCAGCGTATGCAGTGGTTATAGGGATACTGAGAGTTGTAAAACAAACATCATGCCTCTTCTTGAAGTGTCCATTGTATTAAAGATTGTGGGAGAACTTAATATGCAAACAAACATGAATGTCTGGGAGTAGACTGAAAAACAGTCATGATTTTGAAAGACATATAACGGAACTGGAATTTCATGCTGGTGGATGGATCCTTTGTGAAAAAGACCCTGTAGGCTCCTTTTTAAGAGCTGTGGAAAACTCCATGAGTCAAGAATCCTATCTAAAATCATGAACTATTCCAGAATCTAGAATCATGTCAGGAATCCTGACTAGAATCATGCACCATTTCAGAATGTAGAATCATGTCAAGAATCCTATCTAGAATCATAATCCTCACCCTTGTGACTATCTGACATTGAATACCACACTCGATTCTTCAAGGCTTCTTGACTCATAGGGACAGAGGAAAGAATTCTGCTCATGAGAGTAACCTCAGAGTGCTTGTTGCATGCCTGTGACATGCAAGGTCAAATGTGTTTCTGAATATAGCTTCTTTTGCATTTACCTTGCTAAGATAAATGAGAAGGAAGTGGGGAAGACAGGGGTGGAGGTAAATGGAAGTGGCAAAGTTATTTCCAGTCTTTAAAGAAGAAAGTATGGGGATGTAAGAAGACAGTGAGATCATGTTCAAGAAACAATGCTTATTACTAGGCACACTGGCCCCCTTGCAATCTAATTAGGCTTGACCATCATGGAGGTGAGTAAGCAGAGATTTTCTGGGTTCAAGCCCATGTCCATCACCTCACCCACACATTAGTCCCTGCCCCCTGCTCAAATTTATAGCTGAACAATCATGAAATTGGCAACACAATACCAAGAACAACTGGAAACAAGAATTTATTAGCATTGATTTTCTCTGGGGGAAATAACGTAGATGGCTTTATGTATAAGAGGAAGGCCAAGGGGACATGATGAACCCTGGTACAATGTATAGACCATGCAGGAGAATGTTATAGTGACTTCAGGTGTTTTCCTCTTTGATTTGAAAGTATTAATATTGAATGGAGTGTAAGAGGCAATGAAGCTTTGCACTATGGTTAGTTAGACCTCTGTGATGCTGCAAGAGATGCGTACTAGAATATTAAATCTCATGCCTTCCTGTAAACACCTGCTGTGCCTTGTGTTGATCCTGGATGCTCTACCCTCAGAGCTGGCTTATCTTGAGCCCTGGTAAAGTGTAAATGTCCCTGAAAACGGTATTAATTTTCTTCAGCATTGTGTGGTTGTGAAAATAGAAAGACATGATCCAGGTTCTAGCTGCAGCTCTACCCCTGGGTTCCTGTGGTCGTGGGCCTAACACTTCTGAAGGGCGTGGCCTCATCTGCACATGAACTAGGAGGTTCTCAGGTTCCACTTTCTATGAGTCTGTGAGGAAAAATTTGGTGGGCAGAGCACTTTGGGAATGGGGATCTGAATGAGCAGGTTTCTATTTGGTCATCCTTCACCTCAAGTACTCGTGACTCAGGACAGTTGCTGATACGTGAGACTGTGGTCTGTACAGCTACCTGGGTTCCAAATCCTGTAAACTCCCTTGAGATTCGTCCAGCACCAATCTGTCTCTATGGTGGGAATGTGTTTATGATCATCCAGCCTATTAGTCATTCTTCATCTCAAGAACTTACCAGAAAGAGCCGTAACAACAGACCTGGCTTAGGAGGAAATCACATTCAAGTACAAAGCTGAGAGGTTATGGGATATCCAGGCGGAAATGTCCAGTAGGCAATTGGAAATATGGGTCTCAGACTGAGAGAGAGCTGACTTGCAGAGTTATTTGTATTTGGGGGGTAGTTGATAACCATGATGTTTTGTGCTTTTTAAAAACAAACAAACAAACAAACATAGCAATTGTGTATTTGTACTTCCTATGATCTATAGCATAAATTAGATGATGTGACACAGAACTAGAAACATGTCTGAAGGATTTATGTTCCAAGATCCCAAACATGGCTCCTTCTGGTCAGGTGTCTTGGGAGAGGGTTAGGGACGAAATGAAAGTATCCTGGTGGGATAGTTGTTGGTTCTCGCTATGGTCCTAACACTCTTTCCCACTTCTGCAATAGGACATTCAGTCTCAGTCTCACTCCAGCTGAGATGAGCTCCTTAGTCAGTAGGAGGTTTGGGGAGTTTTCGAAGGTTTGTGGGACATTGGTGCAGAAGTGAGAGGCAGGCAGGCTGTGGTGGGGGACCTGGTGCCATGCTCTCCTCAATTCAGGAAGGTTCGTGCCGAGGATACTCTGCACTCTGGCCTGTCCCAGGTAGCCCAGTCAGCTCAGAGTGCCTTTGCAAAGGAGCTGGAGCACTCTGAGCAGAGGCAGCCTGCTGACTTCAACACATGAAGATGATTAACCCACAGCTTCTGCCTCGATCTGCTGACCCCCTTGTAGGAACTACTGTACAGATAAAATGACTTACTGCTTTTTCCTTAGTGTTCATGATGTCTATAACTTTCCTAGTAATCATGATATTTTGTGTTTATCATTCATATTCCACCTGAGAGCATCCCTTCTCTCCCTTCTCACCCCTGCTATGGCTCATCTGTTGTTCAGACTATCACCGTGTCCAGAAAGTACTCTCTGGAAAGCCCAAAGTTTGGCAACTTAGTCTGGGCCCTTTTCTGTACCCCGTCACCCACTGTGTCTGCCCCACCACCCAGCATGGCTGAAGGCCTAGGGAAAGATGGTTTCATACCACAGATACCTCATTCGGCAGTGCAGTCTCCCCAGTCTCCCTCCTCACGTCCATTATCATAGACCTTGAACTGATGTGGACTCCGGCTCGCGGGGTCCGTGTGTTGTGGCTGCGACGCACAAATTCACATGGGCTACAGAAGTCCTGTGGAGAAAAAGGGACGGCATGGCCATTGTCTATGTGAGAGAGAGGGCCCTGACCCCTGCCTGGACAGGCTTTTATTACTTTTCTGGGCACATTACATTGAGGATGGTCCTCATTTACCATGCACAGATTCACTGTAGGCAATTACCTTTTACAGATAACAAGGGAAAGAATGTTGCTAATTGCTTCAAAGAGAAGGATGTTGCAGATCAAGGGGAGTAGTGGTTGAACTGGTTACACTCCATACTTGGGAGGTGTGGCACACATTTTAGGAAGTTACTTCAAAGATATGCAGTAAACATTTGCTGCCTCAATTCAGGGTGAGGGAGTTTTAGCAAAAAGAAAGCCTCAAAGCAGCCTAGGTACAATGCAGGCCTGGTTCCCCATGGGAAAACCAATCTGTGGGTTTGGCTCCTGTGTGCCGACCTTCCCCGTCTGTTTTCTGAATCAGGGGGTGGGCTGCATTCCCCATACCACGTGGAATGGTTCCCTATATTGAATCGCTGTTTTCATTCCCCATTACATTACTTCTCTGACCAGCGGGCTAAACCGAGTATCTTTCTGGCTCCTGTGCTGTCAGTAACATGCTTCTTATGTAACTCAAAGCTGCTGTTCCCTCCCCAGTCTTTCCTCCTCAGACAAACCTTGCTTATCCAGAAACTTTGGGAAGAAAGTATTTTTGAAATATGACAGATCTGAAAAGATAAGGATTTGCAACTTTCAGGTTGGAAACTCTTTACTTTTAACCATTGTAATAGACAGCTTCCCAAAATACATTGTTTACATTGTTTAGTACTTTCTTAAACAGAGAAACTAGGATGTAATCCAACTTTGTCTGGATGTCTTGGAATCCTTATTTGTGAATAAAAATTTTGTTCTCTGCTGCAGTACAATAGGGTCCTGGGGGTCTTTGGGGGACATAAAGGATCCTAGATTTCAGTGATTCTAAAGTTATTTTGTGAACTTTTAAATAAACTCCCTGTCTCCTTGTTTTATATCAGGTCATTGCCTAGCTCTTCTGGAAATTCTTCTACCCTAATTTTTAAATTTTCATGGTTTACTGTGGGCATAGAGAACAATAAGCACACACACACATGAGCACAGGTGCACACGTGTGTGTATTAGAACTATATGTAAAGAATTGTGAAGAATTTCTTCTGAGTCAGTTAAATAGGTCATGAGTTTTGTATTTTCATTTTCTAGAGACCATATTTGTTCATGTTTTAGCTCATTTTAGCAAATGGATCTTTCATCAAGTAGAAGTGAGTTTAACATGGGTGAAAATTACTCCCAGATTTCTAGAAGTCATCTATCTTTCTAGAAACTTCTTCCTCAGTTTCATTCTTTGTTTTCATTTGATTCTAGAGCAGTCAATGGTTAGTGAAAAGAAATTCCTTTTATAACTGGTTCTTTATTTTATTATCCCAACTTCACATACAAACGATTTCACTGACTATCTTTAAAAACAATGTCATGATGTTCTCAAACTATTCTCATTTTAAAAAAATCCCACAGGTGCAAAAACAAACTCAACTACAATGCTGCCTCCCAAATTGTCCTCTTTGGCACAATTCTGTGGAAAGCTTGATAGTGAACAGGGCCGTTTGACTGAGTGTAACCCATCCCCGCCCCATTATGCAATGCCTTGAATCTAAGTCCTTTTCAACTGCATGGAGGTATGTTTTCTTTTATATTGTTGACTTTGACACTGCAGCTTAGAAAAGAACACTTGTGCAACATTTTCTGGGTCAATTTGTCATCTGCTCAGAGCAGACATGCATTTTTCTCATCATTAAAGGGAAACTAAACCTATCTACACAATCCCCCATTCTGCTTTGTTTCTTTCAGTCCTTCATGTTGATACTGAAATATTAATGAAGGGACAGGAAGGTAATGTCCCCTGGCCCCCAGCCCCCAGGGGACACGGGCATGGTCAGGGAGGGGGAAGGAGGAGAAGTGTCCTCATTCACGTTGGCCTCATCACCTGTCTGTCTCAACTCTTCCAAAGTATCTTTCAAATGCAGATTCCTGGGCTGGACTCTGCACCTACTAAATCAAAACTTGTGGAGGATGGGGCTTTGTAATTTGCATTTTAGGTCAACTAGACAATCGGTATGCTTTTTGTTGACTCACTGAAGTCTGTGCATCTGACTTTATGTCTAAACAAGAAATAGTTAAGCTTAAATACTTACAGAATATTATTCATAGTTAGGTTTTATTACGGTAAGGATAATATATTTCATTTGTGTGGCTGCATTTTTAGTCTTTCAAAGTGTTTTCCTCTATCAGAGGTGTTCTTACCTCCATGTTAGAGATGGAATTGAGGCCCCTGCGACTTCATGACCTGGCAAAAGAAAGCGTAGTCCAGTAGCCAGGAGTCAGGACCAGCACGCAGGTCTCCCTGCCTCGATTTGCTGCACATTAGGTGTCCTAGGACCCAGCGCACAAGAAGCCACTATCAAAGTTTCGCTGAGGAGTAGGTGTAAGCAGGATCAGTGCCCCTGAGCTGCTCCACGTGCTGTGCAGTAGGCTGTGCATTTACTTCTGAAAGATGAAATCAGAGACAAAGCACCGGGCACCGGGCACTGGGCAGAAATGGGGATCTGAACACACAGACAATCTTGTTGCTCTCCAGCTCATCCCTTCTACTTTCTCATTTCCTCCACTTCCTCTTTCCTGTAAAGACTCAAATGCAGATATAATTACATGGGTTTAAGTTGGCAAAAGCCAGACTTCTTTCCTTAAGACTGATCTGTTAACCTGGGGCAGTTTCTCAGGACTCCCGGGGACTCACCTTCCCCAAACAGTGTTTCTTTATTCCATGACGCCGCCTATGACACAGCCTAATGATCACCAGACTAAATTTAAAATATTTTCTTTTAAGCCCCCCAAACTTCTTCCCTCTTTTGGTCCTACTTGCAATCTGTAACCTCTGACTGGGAGACTGAATTCAGAGGGAGTGGGATGGTCCCTGGGCCGGCTTTGTTGCCGGTCCCTGCTGGCAGCCCCAGACCTGGAGTCTGGAGGAGGTGAGGGAAACGCTTTCCAGCCCTGCCTGCCTGTTCTTATCTCTGTATCAATTTAAGCATGCTAGCTGGTCTTTGGTCAAAAGGAATCTTTTCATGCAAGCTATATTGCTCTTAAAAAAAAAGGTAACAGTGAAAATAAACATGTGACCACCTTCCAACTATGTATTGCATTGGCCAAAAAGTCCATTTAGTTTTTCCCATAAAATAAAAAACATGTTTTTCATTTTCACCAATAAATTTATTGATTTAGATATTTTGAGTATGTCAGCTACCACCCACATGGTATAGTGTTAATTGTTCTCAATTAATGTCTCAATTTGATGACTATCAATTTCAGCTGGTCTACCCCACCGTGGAGCATCATTGTCCAGTGAGAAATATCCAGCATGAAAGTTCACAAACCACTTTTTTACATGTTTGATCAGTCACAGAGCCTTCTCCATACACTGCACAAATCTTTTTTTGTGTTTCAGTTGCGTTTTTACCTTTCTTGAAATAATAAAGTATAATATGTTGAAAATGTTGCATATTTTCTTCCATCTTCAACATTAAAATGGCTACACAAAAATTCACCAATTTTGATAAGTTTTTAAAAAAATGCACACTGATATGACAGCTGTCACAGTACAATCTAACAAAATTGTTTCAACAGAAGTTATAGACAACTAAGCACAACTATAGCCATCTTACAGGAAAAATGAAATGAACTTTTTGGCCAACCTAATACAATAAAATGACTGAAAGGTGGAATGATCGCTGAGCTTCTTGGCATTGGAGAATGGTTGGACTCTGGAGGCAGCCTGCGAGAGGAGGCAAGCAGAGTCAGGGGCAGGAGAAGCTTGCTTGCCTTGACACATCGTCCCTAATTACGAGGACTTTGCAAACTCCTTCCCTTTTCTTACACAGGGCTTGTAAAAGGCTCCGCACACCTCTGCTTTCCTGTGCCTTCCTGCCCCTAGGTAGAAATCCTCTTCTTGCAGGAAGTGCAAGGTGAAGTTCAAAGCCTTCTCCCTCCAAAGAAAGTGTGCCTGATCCAGCTTAATATGATTATGTGACAATTAAAAAAAAAAGCCAGGGCCATTTACTTCATCACTGGCTTGTGTGGGCCCCTCTTAGTCCCCACCTTTCTAAAGATACTTGTTATTTCCTGGTTTGGTAAAAGACTCACGTGCAAATTGAGGGTCAAAGCTGCTTGTAGCTTTGCACTCTCTTGGGGTGGAGAGTTACAAAGAGGTTGTGATGGAATGTTCCCACCAAACTCTCCAGCTTAAGGCAGAAAGGACAAAGAAAGGAAACCAGGGTCCCAGGGACCCTGGGTCAGGCTGCATGGCCTATGATTTTCTGTGTGACTGCAGGCTTGTTTCCTTGCTATAAAACAAGCCCAGTTCAACCTGTGTTAAAACAGGGCTAAAAGGGGTCATAAATCTTTCTGGGCATTGAAGATCCTTGGAGAACTCAGCCTGATGTCTTTTACATCTGTTTCAGGTTCTCAGCCTCATCCAGCTCAGCTGCCTTTTTTCCAGCTATAACTCAGCAGCCCCTTTCAGCCTGCTGAGTGGCAGGGATAGGGTGTTCACCCTCAAAGCCCTGGGGATGAGGGGTGAGTGTCCGGGCAGCAGGCAGGCCCCAGGGCTGGCCCACTGACACGGTAAGTCTATACCCAGGGGCCGGTGGAGGGCGGCACACACAGCCTGGAGCCGGGTGGCGGGTGGGAGAGCGCTGGCTGAGGTTGGTCACACGGAGATTGAATTTCAGCTGAATTAGATCAGAGCTGTGGGAAACGGCACCTTCTTCACACACACACACACACACACACACACACACAGCCAGTCTCTAGGATGATGTGGGAGGGCGGCCAGGGAGATGGGGGCAGGCAGCTGCAATGAAATCCCTATCAGCTCACAGCAGCTAACAGCTAACTTAATTACTGCACACGTACCTCTCCCAGTGTGCCGGCCAGACACTGCAGATGCTGGGGTTTTAGACTGCAAGGCTCCACGGTGTCAGGGAGAGATGGGGCGGTCAGCGTGAAACACACCCTGCTTGGGGAGGAAGTCTGTGTGAGTTTTTAAAGGAGGCAAAGCATGATGAGGAAAGTATGGGAAAGGTGTGGGACCTCTAGACCCACAGCTGCAGAAGGCAAACTGCAGAAGGGATTTGGGTGGCTTTAACTGGCACCTTTCGGGTTTGATGTTTTATAGCATTTCATTAACATGCAACGTGAGCCTTCAATGCCATGACTGTGGCTCCTCTAATCTCCTTTTTCTGCTTAATAACCCGACGCCACTCCAGTGACCCAGAATACCAGCCTTTCTGGGGTGGGAGGAGGCATTGGAGGGCTGGAACATGGCGGGGAGGGTTTTAGAATTAAAACGGAACACTTGCAGTCTTATTAGAAAGGGCAAGAAGTCAGCTGCTTTGAAATCCAGCCTCAGCAGGGGTGGGGAAGCAGGAGAGAGTGGGAACACATTTGGTCCTAGGCTGGCACCCGGGTATCTTTCTCCAGGGCAGTGAGGGCCTGGCGTTCTGTACACGCCAAGGCTGTTTGAATCAGGAGCCTTCAAATGATCCTTTTTTCTTTCCCTGTCACTCAACAAGAGGCTGGAGGCAAAAAAAATCCCTACAGCAGCTTCCTCTGAACCAGTCAGAAAACAGTCCCCCCCGGGGCTGCCAGCATTTCTTAATCTTCTGGTTTGGACATCAGATTTGAGCCCAGTGCTGCAGATGAGAACATGACCTCAAACAAGTGCTCACTAAAGGTCCCATGTTTATCACAATGCAGTGTGCTTTCCTTATAAAGCTCCTTTTCTTGGACTGAGAAGCTTCTGGAGCTTGCACAATGTCTGGGTCTCAGGAAACTGGCCGGGATGTTCCCAATGGGACGAATGATCACCCCTCTGTTCACAGACACAGACCCAAAGCAGAGACATTCTGTGGTGTGGGATCCAATTCAAGGCTTGACTTCTTAGGCGCTTACCCCTTTGCTGGATTTCTCATGATTCACAAAGGAGAAAATTAGAGTCTTGACAAGAACTTGGATGCCATTAGAGCTTCTGCTAGATCAGGCACATCCCCAAAGGGTTCTTGGGAAGATGGCTAGGAGTCTGTGAGTCCTCTGAAACTGTATTAAACAGTTATATGTAAAAAACATATATTCCCTGCCCCCAGCTCTAGAAAGCACACTCTGATGGACTCAATATTCAACAGTCTAAGACTCACCCAGATTTAAGAACTACTCTTTTATAGTAAAGATTTTCCAAAGGTCATCTTTGCAGGGGAGGGGGTGTGCCATTGGCAGTCACAAGGTCTGCAAATACAAGGGGGCACCTACCGTATACTATGGAGCCTGGCTGTTCAGTGCATGTAACTTGATGCAAATAACTAAGGGATAGCAAACAAAAGCAGGCAGGGTACACCCCAACCACATAAGGGCTGCTTGAAGTGGGTGCCCCAGGTGGTATGTCATCTGGCTGATACACTGGTCCTAGAAGTGGTAGTCCCTAGGCTATGTCCTGGGAGGACATGTTAACAAAGACAAAAAACATAAATGAGAGCCTTCAAGAGCATTCTGGCTAGTTCCAACTCACTATGCCTCTGGATAAGGAAGTTAGGTGAGTGTAGAGCACTATCTGGACCCACAGAAAGAGTGTGCAGGCCTGTGGGCATGTGGTGTACACACTCCCATCTGTTGGGGCAGGAAGGATGCTTGGGGACCAGGTGGTTGTCATCATACATCCTGAAAAATGACATTAGTGCCAGGATCCCACAGTCCTCCATTCCGGAGTTGATGTTCTGTTGCAAATTACAGGCATGTTTTTTCTTAAGAAAATCCAATTTTATAAATAAGCTGATCTCCCAATGCAGATCAATTGTGGGTGGTGATTGTTGGCATTAAGTGGTAGCTACAGTTGATGCCAGATTCATATGAACAAAGCTTTACATACTTTATCTGAAGTAATCTTATAACATGGTGAGATACGTCCTAATTCTTCCATTTTTCAAATGAGGAACTTAAGGCCTAGAAAGTTTATGTGACTTCCTTGCCATTGGTGCTCTACGGTTCCGGTTCCGTCTGACAGGCTCTCTGACAGACGGGGCTGTCTCCAAGGACTGTGCTCTTATGTTGTCCATTAGATAGCTTCTCAGTGCAGTAGGATTTGATGCTTTGCCAAAAATGTCCAGACCTCAAATTCATCTTCAACATGACTTGATTTTCAAAGTTAGGAGGAAAACAAATGGATGCTTACTGAATGCCTACTCTAGCCTGATCCTCTGCCAGAGGATACAATATCTCATTTGGTCAAAAATTAAATTTGATAAAAAATTCAATTCCTATGGAATATTTAAAAATGCATTTTTCAGTTAAATGTATTTTGTACACACATGCAAATTGTCTTCCACCAGGAAATCCCAAACTTCAGAATTTCCCCAGGGCGGAGGGCAGCTTATACACACTGCTCATCTTCTTTGCCTGGTGGAATATCTTCCCTAGATCAATAAACACTGAGTGAATGGGCAGGTACGAGAATGAACCCATTCTGGGGACAGCCATCAGAAAGTCTTATTCTTTAAAACAGTAGCAGATCACCCCGGGCACCAGACATCAAGATGTGGGCATGGCTCCATAGGCATGCAGACCGAGGTCACAGCGGAAGGCTAAGAAAGGTGAAAGAGAAAACAAGAGGGTATGGATATCTCAATTTTGAAACTTGAAAAACTATACTTTGTTATTCTAATGTTTAATTGTTTCTGTTCAGATCAGGGAAATGAAACGCTTGGGCTAGATGAAACTTCTACACCCATGAACACAAAACCTGCCATTTTCAGAGATCTCAAAGAAGGAGACCTTTTGTGATATTTTTTTTCATTGTTCTACTCTGGTCTATATGATATTCAAACATAAAATCTCCCCTCTCCTCTCTGTCAGCGAGCTTGTATTTGGAAAATGTTGATATGCCTGGGGTCTTCCGTTTGGGGAAATTAACATTTTATTTCGGGGTTGGGAGTGGTTGTAATTAATCAAAATGCAATGCTGGTGGGGAACCAGAGATGGAAAGAATGAACCAACTTTGAGGACAGCAATCATGGGCTTGAATTGTAGCTTAAAAAAGGCTGAGAGTTTCTGTTGAGAAGCGTCCTGAAGCAAGAGCTCCAGTGGGAATTGGGCATTTTTGGGACCTGAAGCATATTTGCTTCAGGCTGTGGATAAACCACCCCTTGTGGGAAACACACACAGCAGGGCTTCATGCGCTTAAAGACAGAGGGCTGGTGCAGATGCTGTCTTCAGACTGCTTGCAGGTCTCTGGTGTGGTCAGAGTTCATGGATGGTCAAGTCATATAAAGCATTAGCTGCTGCCTGTGTTTGGGTCGATGTCTACTTGCCCTTATGTCTTTAGGCCAATAGCAGAGCCTATAGAATCTGGAAGCGGTGATACTCATGAGGCTCAGAGCTCTTCAAGGACTTTCTCTCACTCCTGCTCCACGTGTTACATTTAAGTATCCCAGTTAGACTGTTCCAGGTCTCCTTCCCTCCTCCCCTCTCTCCCTCCCTTCTCCCTCTCTCCCTCCCTTCACCCTCCCTCCCTTCCTCTCTTCCTTCCTCCCTTCCTCTCTTCCTTCCTTCCTTCCTTCCTTCCTTCCTTCCTTCCTTCCTTCCTTCCTTCCTTCCTTCCTTCCTTCCTTCCTTCCTCCCTCCCTCCCTTCCATCTGTCAATTTACTCACTAAATCATTTGTTCGTATAACATTGATAGGACCTCTCCTGTGGCTTCGTAGCAGCCCCATCTGCTGGGGTGGGACACATCAATAAGCACTTGGAGTTCAGTGTTAGAGTCCAAATCATGCCCAGCTGTCAGAGGAGCCCTGACCACTGGCAGTCAGGGGTAAGGAGATATTCCTGGAGGAAGTGAGCTTGAGCTGAGCCTTGAGGGATACAAGAAACCTTTGATGGGAGCAAAAGACATGGTGAGACCAGCAGTGAAAGCATGGAGGGGCTGGGGGAGAGGGCAGCCAAGGGAAGTTGTGCAGATGTTGGGAAGGGAAGCAATCCTGCCTGGGCCCCTGGCTAGGTGTGGAGCCAGGAGGGGAGATGAGTCACGTAAGAAAGACAATTGCTAACATTTATTGAGAACCTGCTGTTTTCTAGCACTGTTCTAATGGCTTTATATGTTTTGACTTAGTTAATCATTACAGCAGTCCTGTGTGGTGAGTATTAATGTGACGCCTACTTTACAGATTCACAGGGAGATCAAGTGTCTTGCCCCAAAGCACGCAGCTAGGGAGTGGGGAGGCCAGGATTCCACCCAGACAGCTGGACTCCAGAGCCTGCGCGTTAATCGCTATGCCAGGCCACTGTTCTGACAGCTTCAGTCTTGCCTTGACCAGTGACAAGGTGACTCTGTCCTACCGATCGGTTTATAGTGGATGTCACCATGAGTGTGGAGATGGCTTTCTTATGTCAGGCTTTTTCTCCTTAGACCACGGGAAATGGGGCGATTTTGACGTCAGAATGGCAGTGCTGGGGATAGGGGCCTTTTCTCTTTACTCATCAGTGCCAAGCATATCAGCACCAGACACAGAGCCTGGCACATGCTAAGGACTCACTAAATATTAAATATTTATGGAATAAATAATAAGTGAATTCATTGATTTTTACTGCTTCACCTTATGAGAAAGTGAATTCAGACATCTTCAGGGTTATGCTTAATTTCTCGTTTGAGATGTCAATTAACACCAAAGCATTTCACTAAGAGTTTGCTTCTCACATATATACCATATTTTTTGGAATATAAGATCACTTCCCCCCAAATTTGGGAGGAAAATGGGGGTGCATCTTATAGTCCGAATGTAGCTTACCTGGCTCTCTGGGGGTCGGGGGCAGGGGGAGCGGCGGTGGAGCGGGTTTTTTCCCTATTTTCCTCCTCTAAAACCCAGGTGCATCTTATGGTCCGGTGCGTCTTATAGTCCAAAAATATGGTGTATATATATTCAGAAATCTGAAATATTCAATTCCAAGTCATAATGTAGAGAAATTAACTTCTTCTAAATTACGAATCAGTGAATTGTGCGTGTGCTCACTGTGTGTTACAATGAGGTCCAGGGATGGAATTTGCCCAGTGACATTAATGCATTGATTGATCTCCATATACTTCAGTGTCACAAAGAGAGTTGTTCTTCCCTTTAAAAGAAGAAAAGAGTACACTAGAAACAAAGAAGTGTGTTTTCTGTTTGGTCAGCAAGGCGAGGCCTTATGTGGTGTGTCCGTCAACACTGATAAGCTGTGACACCAGGGGGCTCGGAGGATCTCCAGCTGTTCCGACTGGGCTGGATCCTGGAGAGCCGTGATCCCTGTCAGGAAGTGGGGGGGGGGGGTGCTGGGAACTCCAATTATCTACTCAAATGGAGCTTTCTGCATTACTTGGGAAGCCATATATTTTGAACTTCCAGACACGAAGAGTGTTCATTCATTTTCTGGGTTTCTTCAAGGGCATGTGTTTTCACGATCTTGGTGGGTGCAGCTTCTCTATAAAGCCTCCCTCAAAAAGAGGCAAAGTTTAAGAAAACCAGTCAACAGTAAGGCAAGATCATTGTTTTCTAAGAAAGAAACATTTTTTTCTTTGATTTCTTAAGTGTATTTGTGGTTTCAGTAGTATTCGGTGTATTTTATTCCATTGCAAAGACTATTAAGATTGTAACTGTGAAGATTTATGTGCTTCACAATTTACAAGTCCACAGATGTCCATGATATGATTTATATTTGCTCATTTGGTTCTCATCAGCCCTTGCTGAAATGAGGAGAGTTGTCATGCCCCTATTTTTACAGATAAGGAGACTGAAGTTCAAGGGGACAGACACCTCATGAAAGATAAAGTAGCCAGAACTTGAACCCAGTTCAGACTCTAAAACCTCCCCCTCCCGTTCATTCTGTATACAAATCAAGGAAAGTAGGGAATTTGAGATTGAGTGTCTACCCAGGCGAGGTGATTTCGTACACATGATCTCATTTACAACATGCAGGAAACTAGTATTCAAGATGAAGAAATTAAGGTTCAAAGAAGGCCAACAACTTAAGTGCCTAGCAAATGGCTGAGCCCTTTTAGTGAGAAATAAACCACTCTGGGAAGAGAGGTGTTTTCTGTCAGGTGACTGAAATTTCTGGAGGGTGCAAGACTGGGCAGAACAGCTCACAAAAGTCACTTTATTTGTAAAAGGATAGTTTGATAGGCTTTTTAAAAAAATATTTTATTTGTTCATTTTTTTGAGAGAGAGGGGAATGGAGGAAGAAAGAGAGGGAGAGAAACATCAATATGTGGTTGCCTCTCACTTGGACCCTACTGGGGATCTGGCCCACAACCCACGCATGTGCCCTGACTGGGAATCCAACCGGCAACCTTTTGGTTCACAGCCCGAGCTCAATCCACTGAGCTATACCAGCCAGGGTTTGATAGGCTTTTTTGCTATTCTGAGGAATATTTTCTTCTCCTTCCCAGCAAATCTCTATCAGGCACCTTTGCTCTGCCACCTATAAACAGACTTTAGAACCATGCAAACCGCCCCCCTGCAGGGGGCTGATTCTGATGGAGCAGATGTCCATTAAGCACAGTGGTGGCTTTTCTTACCTGAAGGAATTCCAGATCTTTCCTGAGGCCTGTCTCTCCAGGGAAATGAGCTGTGTCCTGAAAATCTACAGAAAACCCGAGTAAGAATGAAGATTTATGAGGGGCAACATGGGCGGAAGACAGTTATCTGCTGGGCTATCTAGAAGCTCATCTTTGTGTCATTAGAGAAACACACTCTCTCGACAGGATACAGTCTGGTTATCACAGAATCTCCTCAAGTTTCATTCCCATTCTGCTTACAAATGCACCACCCCCCATAAAGAGATGCATTTCATGAAGACATCCTTTTAAGAGGTGGTTTATCCCAGCTGTTGTCGTCTATCTTAAACACCTACCTTACACCCTTGTGTGGTGGAACTTACATGTCGATAAGGGAGGTGAAAAAGGGAACTTTAGAAATCTCAGCAAAGGAAAACCGTTCGGGCTGCCAGTGGGAATTGGAGTCAGAAACAGAGGCCAGGAAGCTCTACATTCCAGGACAACTGGACTCGCTGGGATGAAGCCGGCCTGCTCGGAGCTTTGGGCTGACCCCGAACACCAGGCTGTAAACACCTTTCCAGGCATATAAACACAAGGCTGCTCTGCCTGCTGCTCTAGCCTTTCCTTGTCAGAGCTGGTAACAAAACAGCAGTGACACATACAGGTAGGACAGGAGAACCAGACCAAAGGTTTTGGCCTGCCCGTGGGCTATCTTTTCTGGCACTGTGAATTGTCAGGGCCTGATGTCACTACATACATATAGACCTGGGTGCCCTCCCCGCTGGCCCCAGATTTGATGGCAAATGACCTGAAAGCTTTCTCTCATCCTAGTCTAGAGCCAGAGGCACATGGGGGCCACTGAGATAAGTCTGGAGGATTTTCAAGGTACAGAGGGAGGAGGAAATGGGAAGGGTGGTCCCAGAGCCCTGCCAGGGTCCAGAGCAGCCTGTTCTAACCGATGGGATGGGAGCAGGCAGGAGGGTGGGTACTCCTTTGTTGGAGAGGAAATAAACTCCTGACTCCATCCGGCCTGGTCCTACAGGATAGGACTGCCGTGTTTGAAGTCAAGACTGGCGGGTTTCAGGAAGCTGGAGCGTCAGGTTCCCATTAGCTCAGGCAGGGACACGACTCACACCGGCCATGGTAACAATTAAGCCTCCTGCTACTGGTCCTTACCCCGAGGTGAGGCCCTTGCCTTCCTTATCCATGTGGCTTCATGTTGCTCTGGTTTCCTTATGGCTTGATTTCCTGCAGATTCCCGTTACTTCACGTCTAATCTTCTGAGACCACTTATTAGACCACACAAATTGTCTCCAGCTTGCAGACCCTGTGCAGACCCTTGAAGTGCCCAGCAGAAATGCTGTGACTTGCTGAACTGTGAGAGTTACTTCCTATGTAAATAGTCAGTTACCAAAAATCAGAGTTATAAATATTGAGGGAAAATAAACTCATTATACATGCATACCCTGAGGCATACTCAGTTATTTTCTTCCTGTTGTTGTTTTTTTTTTTAAAGAGTAGCTTGGAACAATTACCTCTGTCTTCAATGATGAGGGAGGTATGACATGAACAAATGACTGTAATATGAAGTGGAACACTAAAAAGCTATAGTTACAATTTATCCAAGGAAGAAAAATACTTCTGTATATTGAAAAGTCCAGGTCACAGAAAGTGCCATTTGAGCTGAACCTGAGACAAGAGGTAGAATTTGGATACATGGAAGTTGGTGGGAGGGAGGAAAGGGCACCAAGGGAGGGGAAACTCCCAGATGCTATGGGAAGTGAATCAGGGTGTAAGACAATTCTTACCTTCAAGAGCCTTTCACCTCAGTTGAAACAATAAAACAAACAGAGGTGAGAAATGATTTTGAGGACAACATAAGACACAATCTGATTAAATTAGTTTAGATACAGGTAACACTCCGCCATGGTATGTGAGCCTCTGATGCTGCCTTCCTCCTCAGGCCAGTTCTCTGATGTCTGTGGCTTTGTCCTGCAGCCACCCCAGTCCATCCCTCTGACTCCTGCCTTCACCCCTGCACCTCAGCCCATGCTCTGCTGCTGGGGACTGCTGGGCTGCCCTTTCTCTTGTCCTCAGCGTCTCTCCATTTCCCATGGCATCTGTCCCCAGACTTCACAGCTTCCCTCAGGTCTCTCTTCCCACTCCTTCCCTTTGCCTTGTACTTCACAGAAAAGCTGAAGTACTTAATAAAAGAAATAGAAGCAAGCAAAATACAACCCAAGACACTGAAATAAAGAACAATCTGACAATAATCAGAGAGGAGGAGGGAGAAGGATAATAGGAGATAATGGGGGGGGCATCAAAGAACATGTATGAAGGACACATGGACAAAGCCAAAGGGAGTGAGTTCAAGGGTGGGAGGTATTGATGGGTGGGGAGGGGGGTGTGGTGGGGTGAAAATGGAGACAACTGTACTTGAACAACAATAAAAGTAAATAAACAGAAGGGAGGAAAGAAGGAAAAGAAAGGAAAGAGTGAGGGAAAGAAGAGAAAGAGAGAGAGAGACATAGAGATGAGGGAAAGAGAGAGAGGAAAGGAGGGAGGGAGAGAGGAAGGAAGGAAGGAAGGAAGGAAGGAAGGAAGGAAGGAAGGAAGGAAAGGAAGGAAGGAAGGAAACACAACACTAGGCCAGGGGTCACCCTCTTGCACCCCTTCTCCCAACCGCTCCCTGTAGCCTTTCTTTGAGGTCACCTCAGAGGAAACCATGTCCTCTATTTCTTCTCCAGGCTGTCTGTATCACCCTCAACTCCCCCATTGCATGTTCACTTTATCTTGGGCTTCTGTACTCCTTCCAGAACTTTCCTTACCAACACAATAATGCAATCATTCTAGAATGATAATTTGATTACAGAGCCTCATAAGAATAATGTATCAGGGGGACAAAGAGGGCTTCTGTATTCCTTCCAGAAGTTTCCTTACCAACACAATAATGCAATCATTCTAGAATGATAATTTGATTACAGAGCCTCATAAGAATAATGTATCAGGGGGACAAAGAGAGTGACCTCATAGTAGTAGGAAGACTACTACTTCCACAGTAGGAAAAAGATGACTCATGCCGGGGCCTCTCCCTAGAATGCTCTTGGCTCCATCTGATGCCCAGGAAGTCCTTGGGAGTCATTCTAGTCCCAGCTTGCTACCTATGTCTTCCTGCAACTTTTCCCTGACTGTCCACTCTGACAACGACAATGTCTGCTACGTCCTTGGTGCCCAGGACTTCTGCCTCAGAGCTTTTCGTATGTTCCCAGCCTGCCCTCCTCTGTGGTCATCAGTGGGAGCAGTCCAGTTCCTTTCCAGGGCTGCCTGGTCTCAGAGACCGTGGTATACGGTATTCATTGCATTAGTCTGCTAGGGCTGCCATAAAAAAAGACCACAGACTGGGTGGCTTGCACAGTAAAACTTGATTTTCTCACAGTTCTGGCAGCTGGAAGTCTGAGATCAGGGTGCTGCCAGCCTTGGTTTCTCCCGAGGCTTCCCTCCTTGGATTGCTTATGGTCATCTTCTTGCTGTGTCCTCCTCACATGGTCTTCCCTCCCTACGTGTCTGTGTGCTAATCTCCTCTTACAGGGATACCTGTCACATTAGATTAGGGCCCACCCATATGACCTCATCTTAAATGAAACACCTCCTCAAGGGTCCCACCTCCAAATACAGTCTCATGCTTAGTTCCTGGGGGTTACAATTTCAACGTATGGATTTGGAGGGGCCACAGTTTAGCTTGTGACCCTTAGTTTTGCTACCCCCACAGGACCTAACATGGTATCTGTCACATTCGCATCATTACATTAATTTATTGAACAACTTGGGAAGAAACCAGGGAAGGGGAAACGAGGCAGGATGTAGAGAGGAACAATCTTTAAAACCAGTTTCTGATAGGATCTGTGGGAAATTGGGGAGAAAGCAAGGAAGGTTAGTCATCACTGCTAATGTTTTCCTTTCAATAATGTGTCCTCGCACAACAGGATTATTTCATTGGAGTTGGGTTTCATTCTTCTTGCAAAGTGATACCCCTGGGAAGGATGACATAATAGACTAAATGAAGCAAGATGGATTCTGCTTTTGTCACTCACTACTATGAAGCCTCAGGGCCCAGCACATAGTAAATATGCATTAGCCACTGTTGGTTTCTTCATCTTTATCATCATCATCGTCATCATCACTGACCCTAAGCTCTATGAGGACAGAGACACTTCAGATCTCATTCCTTGTTGTAGGCCCTGGCCTCACAAAGTGCTGAGCAGAAAGTAGAAGCTCAATACGTTTGTTCAATAAATGAAGATACTTAACCTCTGGCCTCTTATCTCTCATCTCTGAAAAGAATGAAAATTTATTGAGCCCTGAGCACGTGTGAGGCTCCGTGCACATGTTTGACATGCATGGTTTCATGTTCATTCTCACACCATTCGTTTGAAGTAAGTTCCGTTTTTACTAGTTGAATTTAATCAATTTTTAATTAATTTTAATGAATTCATGTTTCAGATGAGGAAACTGGGGCATGGAGAGGTATGTGCTGATCCAGTCCTGCAGCTAACCAGCACAGGGCTCAGTGTGCTACACTGCCTCCCTCCTGTGCATGGGGTGAAAAGCTCCCACATCACAGGCTTGTTGAGAGGATTAAAGGGGCATTTGTAAAGGAGCTTAATAAATAATGGACCCCTCCCCACCCTCCTTACTGGGCAAACAAGGTCTGTAGGGTTTCTTCAAACTAAAAACTCTCTCAAATCCTCCATTGACCCAAACATCTGCAGCCACTGCCCCATTTTTCTTCTTCCCTACATAGACAAGCTACTCAGTCCTCAAAAGATGTCTCAACTCCATTTCCTGATTGTGCATTTTGTCTTGAATCCACTCGTATCTGACTTCTTCCCTTCTCTTTCTGAAACTGCTCTTAATGAGGTAACCAAACACATCTTATGAGTGAAATCCAGCAACTTTCTCTGTCTCTCTTTCCCTAACCTCTCAGCATCATTCAACAGAGCTAATGACTCTCCTTCTTAAAACACTTTTTCTCAAAGCTTCCTGGGTTTTGTTTCACTTTCCTGGATGCTCTTTCTTAGTACCCTGTGAAGGTTTCCTCAACTCCTTCTATGTCTACATGTTAAAGTATCTCAGGCCTAACTTTCTTGGTCTCTGTTCTCTGGCCAGGAAATCATGTCCAGAGCCATGACTTTAATGCCATCTGTATGTGGATGGTTCCAAGTTTCTGTCTGTAGAGTCCTGGCTTCTCCCTGGAGTTTTGGGTTCATATATCCAGCTTCCCATATGGCATGGCCACTTGTAATTCTAATGGGCATCTCTAACTTAAAACATAATTCTTAATTCTGCATTTCCTTCCCATTCCCCACCCAGACTTTTCACATTCTTCCCCACTAACGTAATGGCCACTTTAGATGTTCAGGATAAAAAAATCTAAGTCATCTTCATTCCTTATTTCCCCTTATCTCACATTCAACACATCAATAAATCCTGCTGAAAGCTTTACCTCTAGAATATATCTCAAATCCATCTACCTCAAATCTCCCCTTGGAATTAGAATAGAATCAGGGTTTTTGACCTGGTTTACATGGTTCTCCATGGCCCAGGCTCTGCCCTCCTCTTGGACCTTCAGGGTGGCCACAACATCCCCTTGCTCATGATGCTTCCGGCACACTGGACTCTACATTGTTCTTGAACACAGCAGATGTATTTCTGAATCAGGGCCTTTGCAGCTGCTATTACTTCTTCCTGGAATTCTTTCTCCCAGATCTTCACATGGTTGGCTCTTTCTGATCAATCAGGTCTCAGTTAAAATGTCATCTCCTCAGAGGAAATTTTCTTGAAAACTTGGGTTAAAGTAGCTTCCCACCCACAACTCTATGTCCCTCTGTTAGTTAGGGAAGTGTTTGGCGGAGAATAAGAATAACCCTAACACAGGCCTAAATGGATAGATCTTTGTTTGTCTCACATATTAAGACACCTGGGGCAATTGGGTCAAGGGCTTGGGCTCTTGCTTACTTTCTACTCTGCCACTGTTAACAGCTTGACTTTCTTCCTTGTGATTATCACGTCAAAGTTGAAAGGCAAATGCTGCACCTCTGGGCATTAAGTCTGTGTCCCAGACTAGGAGATGGGAAAGATCAAAGGGTCAAAGCCTTTTCTGTGGCTTCACTGGGAAACCCTCCTCAGGGTATTCTGCCTAGTCTCATGGGTGTATGTCATCCTGCACCCTGAGCAGGAAGGAATGTTGGGGAAACAAGCATTTTATTTTTTCAGCATTTACACTGGAAAATGCAAGGGACAGAAGGGAGAGGGATGACCCAGGGCAGGTACTTCTAGTCATTTTGTGTCATATTGCCCTGTTTAATTTTCTCATGACCTTGTTATGAAATGACCTTGTTACTTATCTGTTTTTATACTTAGGTATGCTCTTATTTATGGTAAGCAACCTAAGAATAGTGACCCTATCTGTTTTGTTTATGAATGTGAGATAGAAGAGTCCCTAGCACACTTCCAACAACTATTTGTTGATTGTTAAGCAAACAAACAAAATATAAATAAAATTTGCCTCCATCTACTTATGGGTTTCTACTATACACAGAACACTCATAAAGTACTTGTTAAGCAAAGTTGAATTGTGAGAATCCTGCGTGGATTCCTGCCATGCCATCCAAATGCTGTTGAGTGAGCTGTCCTTCCGATCTGAGGAGTGATAGTGCTCTGTTCACTGCAGGTGTATTGATAGGGCTGACGGTATCTCCTGTGAGGTCCACTCTCTCTCCCAGTTGCCTTTGTGGCTAAACTGGCAGACTGTCCATGGCTTAGAGAGAAGCTAAGTGTTCTCCCATGTTACACCAAGGGCTATGTCATCTGGATTTATGATTTAGTTCACTGAACTTCCTGGACACACACCAGCTCTAGAACATTATGTAAAATATGAATGGCATACACACAGACTTGGTCAGGGTCATGATAAGTTTCAATGCCAACCCAAGTTTCCATTTAAAAGAAGGTATTTCACAGTGGCTCTCAAGTTCAGGGTTGACTATGGTCACTGCTGGAGTCCAGGTGTGCCTGGTAATGTCTGGCAGGCTAACAGAGCAGTCTGTTTCACAAGGGTCACTGAATAGCCTCACAGGTCTCCCCTGCCCTAATGGAGAGTTGAGCTAACAAATTTATCCTGATTCCAATGTCTCACTGCTCCACAGAGAGAATAAATTCTGAATGCTGCCCCTTGTCTCCAGACCAGCTCCTCATGCACTCAGTTCTGGGTCCAAGGGAAATAAGGAGTTGTAAATAAATATGGGAAGAAAGATTTTCATTACAAATCCCCAAATACAAGACACAGAGCCATACTGCTTCAGTGCCTGTGGGAAAGAGGTTACCCAGGAGAGGATGAGGTGCTCTTCTCCCTTCATGGCTCACAGCCACACATTGATGCACAGAGGGTGGCCAGGAGCACAGACAGCGTCAGCTCCTCAAGGTCTCCAATGTCACACCGCATTACAGCTACTTGTTCCTGAACACAATGAGGACATGTCCAGGAACTGTCAGCAATGAGCAGGAGAGACCTGGTGGGCAGGCGTGGGATATCCTTATCATTATTTTTAATAGAAACTCATATTTGACATGGACGCGGCCCCCACTTCAGCCTAATGAAGCCAGGGGAAATGGGCTACATACATTTATTGAACAAGTATTTACTGCCAGGCCTTGTACTAAATGTTGGAAATCAAGCAAGAGAATGAAGTCTACTCTCATAGAGTGTATTGCATTGTAGAGGGAGGGAAGATGAACTGACCTTAGCTATGACATTCACCCAAGAGCTAAAGTTGGATGTGAAAAGAATTAATTTAGAATATTGAACTGAGACATAAAAGAGAAGAAGTTTAGGGATAATTCCTCCTAGGAGAGACACCAACCATTCTCCATGACCAGAAGCCAAATCAGACTTCCTGAGGCCACCCTCGTTGTCCCCTCCCTGTGCACTAGAGTGGGCCCATGTTGGAATGGGCCCTTCCCTGGGGGGCCTAGGCCTTGAAGGCTTCCCTTTAGATGATTCAAGAGCCCGGTTGCCTTCATCATCCAAAGTGACCTTAGCTGTACGTGGCCTGGCTTTGAGATTTACCAGTGTGTGGCCCCTGTGGTTGGGCTGTGAGCGACCACATCCCCCGCTATGTGGAACCTCATGCAATGGCGAGCCCACGGCAGATAAGGGAAATATGAATATCTGCTGACTGTCTGACAGAGTGAATGAGTGAAGTGGAGTCACATTGCAACAGGTGAGAGTTAGGTCAGACTTCACGTCAGGCTCAAGAAATTCTGAAGCAGCTGTGAGGGGAAAGTGGTGGTACATACCGTGTCAGCCTTCAGCTCAGTGGGGATTAACCCTCTGGCTGAATCCAAATCCCCAGGAATGGGTCTGTTGTGGCCACTGCCCATGCTGGAGGCCAGTGTGGTCAGTCTGGCTCACTGGCTGAAGGGCCTTTGCAGATATACAGGCTTTTAAAAGCCTAAAAATGGGGGTGCCAGGATGCATGCAACTCTTGATGACTCTTAGGCCAATCCTAAAACATTCTACCTTTTGCTATCGTGACCAGAAAAAGTGTGTGTGTGTGTGTGTGTGTGTGTGTGTGTGTGTGTGTGTGTGTGTGTGACCAGTTTAAGCTCTGCAACATGTCTGGGTAAAACAAAGTCCTTCCTCCAGCCCCTCCCTTAACCCATTTCTTTAGTCACATAACCTGAATCAAGAGACACTAACTGGAGTGCCATTCTGTTGGGTTTTACAGAGGCAGCGCTTGGCCTCAGGCTTGCAGGACTAGAGTCCTGCTAATCAGAACACATGCTATTGTCAGCATGTTATTAGACAATGCTGAGACAAATAAGCATTTTTAGTGTTAGATGTTAGTGTTATTAAGTAAGAGATGCCCTGAGGTCCACGAGTGAGGAAGCAAGAGTCTGGGTCCCTCATTGTTGTAGAAGCGTAAACTTGAGTGGAGGATTCATCTCATGGTGGCTCTGGGACCTGGGCAGGCAAAAGATCCTTTTATTCACTGACATCTATGTGGTGTCAACAAAGGCCTGAAGTGTTGTGGGTACTTTTAAAAGTAGTGTGGGACAAACAGATGATGAGGGACTTGTTGGAGTGGGCCCTTCCCTGGGGGGCCTAGGCCTTGAAGGCTTCCCTTTATATGATTTAAGGGCAGTTGAAAGAGCCAGAAAGTCCACTCTGTGCTCTAACACTGGCTCCCCTTGGAGGTGGCCCCAGCCCCTTAGAAGTAAACTTTGTGTGCAGTGCGAGGCCATGTGGTGGTCAGGGCCTGATGGGAGTGGGGGTGGGAGAAGGGGCTCCGCGTGGATGCTGGCGTGGAGTCCCCTGGACACCTCCAACTACAGGCACAGATGACAGACTGGAGACTCAGCCCTCTGACAACACTTGGGTTATGAGAATTGATGAGGCTTTGGAGAAATCCCAAAGACATCTGCTCTTGGTTGTATGGTTGTTTGGCTGATTTTTACTTCTGGTCAGCAGTGTCTTTAGGTCCCATTCATCTAAGAAGATATAACAAATCCTGGAATTTCTCTGATAGCGTTTCCAATCCCACAGACATTGCCCTCCCCCCTAAAATTCTGGCTATGCTTTCAGAAAATTAGACTTTATATTTAGCTCTTTTCATTGGTGAAGATCTGATGTTTGCAACATATGTAGGAGATTGGCTGAGATTTATGTAGACACTAGTCCCCCCTTATCCATGGAGGACACATTTCAAGAACTTATGGACGCCTGAAGCTGTGCATAGTACCTAACCCTGTGTTTACTATGTTTTTCTCTATATACATACCTGTGATAAAATTTAATTTATGAATTAGACATAGTAAGAGATTAACAACAATAAATAACAATAAAATGGAGCAATTATAGCCATACACTGTGATAAAAGTTATGTGAATGTGGCATTATGCAGTCAAATAAGGGTGACTTGAGCACAAGCAGTGCAATGCCAAGACAGTGGGTCCGATAACAAAGATGCTGCTCAGGGACTAATGACGGGGAGCATCAACACTATGGAGATGCTGGACAAAGGGATGAGCCATTCCCATCCCAGGCAGAACAGAGCAGGATGGCACAAAATTTCATCTAACTACTCAGAATCACACGTATTTACAACTTATGAATTGTGGAGCACACATCCTTAGCCAAGAAGCATATGGGCCCAAGAAGCTACCCACTGTTTTAGGAGCCTTCTTCTACCACAAACCCAGATGCCACCCTAGTGGTGGTAAAGACAATCCTGCCACATGGTGGAAAAGCCATGTGGGACAGTTTTCTGCTTCCAAGGTGGGTGAGGGGGTGGGGTTGGGGGTGGGAGGCCCCAAAGATGCCCTTACTAAGTCAGCTGAGCATCATTCACAAAGTAAAAATGTCATGTGTGTGAGCAAAGTGTGACATTTGGGTCTCTTAGTAATTTTAGGTCTGCTGATTCAGACTTTGATGGGCTTTTCACCTCCCAAATGCTGTTCCTACAGGTATTATGCCCCCATGCAGAGGCAGGAACATCCTGCAGACATGGTCCCACTCACAGATTCTTGCCTCTGGGGTGTTCGGAATGCACAGTTAACCAGGAAAGCGTATCTGAATCAGAGCTGAAGAAGCAGCATGGTGTTTGAGTTAGGAACAGAGATGATGAAGTCACACTGGCGTCAAGTCCCAGCTCTGCTGGAAGCTGTGTGGCCTTGTGTCAGTCTCACGGTGCCTGTGTTTCCTCATCTGCAAAGTGGGGATGATTACAATGACGCTAACAGAATCTATTCTGAAGGCCTGTTGGCAAGTGAATTACACATAAAAGGCTTAGAAAAGTCCCTGGCACATAGGAAGTGCTCTTTACTTGCTTGGTTGTTGAGTATTTTTAAAGAAATAAATTCTTTTTAACTATTCCATACCTTTTTTCCTTTTATCAGCACATTGTAAGCCAAATAAGACCCTCAAGTTTTGACTGAGTATGTCTGTGACACAGGCTGTGGAACTCGATATGGCATCAAAAGCCCATCCCAGCTGACCTTAGGGCTGCTCAACACCAAAGCTGTGGTCTGGGGGCTCCTGGGACCTGGCTCCAGCTCAGCCACAGGTGGCCTATTACCTTGTTTAACTGATTACACCCAATTAAAGGGAAGGTCTTAATTTTCCTCTGTAGCACCTATAATCAGTTAAAATGTTTGACATCACTTCCTCATGCTAAGATCCGCTTCCTCTTTCCCACATGAGAGCAGCAAGGAGACACAGATGTACTGGAATATCTCAGGAATTTTCAAAATCTAAGTTTTCACTAAAAGATGGTTTCTCCTTCCCTTTGGCTTTTGACACATTTATAAATCACTAATGTAATAATCTGTTGCAGCTTTGAGCTAAATGCAGATCACATCTTTTTAAGTCAAAGGAATCAGAAAATTTTTGTAGGGAAATGAAGTAGAAATATTTTATATAGGTTACATTTCTCATTATGAAATAACATATACTTAATATAAAAATGTAGAAAATAGAGAAAAGGAATCAGGAAAATAATCACCTATGCCCCCAACCAGAAATATCTACTATAAACATTTTAGTGTATTTTCCTCCAGGCCTATTCTGTGTTGAAATTGTGTTTGACTTAATTGTCATCAAAGTATAAATAAAATTTTGTGTCCTGAATTTTGTTTCACTTAACTTTATAAGTACTTCCCACATTACTGTAAATTATTTGTAAAAATTTATAATAGTTGTATGGTATTTGACTATGTTTAATTATTTTCTATTGTTGAATACTTAATTTAAATTTCTATCAAATATTTTCAATGATCTTTTCCCCTGGTGTTTTGGGGGGCTTATTTGGATTGATTTCAGGCAGTGGAATATGTAGGTGAAAGAGTATAAACATTTTTAAGTCTCCTGATTCACAAAGTTTAATCCAAAATATCTATTCCAACTTAACCTTCGCTGCAGGGACAGGCAAAGTGCATTAGCAGAAGGCAGAGAATCTCGTCCTCATGTGGGCCAGAGGGTGCTGGCAGGGTTATCTCCTTCCTTCCCGAGTCCTATACCCAGTCTTTTAAATTATTATTACTGTGATAAAAAGCAATAAAACTTATTATCTTTAAAAAGATTTTATTTATTTGTTTTTAGAGAAGGGAAGAGGAGGGAGAACGAGAAGGTGAGAAACACCGATTGGTGGTTGCCTCTCCTACTATGTGCTCTGACTGGGGAATAGAACAGCGACCTTTCGCTTTGCAGGATGATGCACAAGCAACTGAGCCACACCAGTCAGGGCTAAAATTGACCATTTTAACCATTTTTAAGTGTTTAGTAGTAGTAAATATATGCACATTATTGTGAAATGGGCCTGTATAACGTTTTCATCTTGCAGTCTGCAAGTCTGTACCCATTAGGACGCAGTGCCCATTTCTCTACTTCAGACCTCTGGCAACCCCCTCATCTACTTTCTGTCTGTGTGATTGGAACACTTTCAAACTGAGAAGTGGGGTCATACGGTCTTGTCTCCTGAGTCCCTTTCGGAAGCAGCATATCCAGAATCCGTTTGCAGCAGGGCAGTCGCACAAACAGCCTCTGTGCGTGAACGAGAAGAAGACTAGCTGCCTTCCTGACTTTGATGGCTACCGCTCCCAGCCCTTCCTGCCCCAGCCTGTCCTACTGAAGCTCCATATTCATGTACATACCTGCTTGGATGTCCACAGTGACTTCTAGCACAGCACGGCCCAAAGCCTGGTCTTTGTCCCCCAAGTTGCCCATCCCAGTGAACCCCACCTTCATTCATCCAGGTGTACAAGATACAGACCTGAGGTTGTCCTAGACTCCCCCTAGTTGCTGATTGTCAAGGTAAGTTTGATCCCATGCTCTGTCATTCCACCTTCTAAACACTTCTTGAAGCCGCCCATCCTCTCCATCCACCCTTCCTTTAAGTCCCTCAATGGATCAGTCCCCAACCTCCTCTCCCTGCCTCTAGCTTGAGTCCCTTCAATTTACCCTGCAAAAAACCACCCAAGTTCTTTTTCTAAAGGACAAACCTGATCTTTCATGGTGTTTAAATTAAAGTCCAAGGTCCTCAACAACACTTCCATGACCCCACCCCTCCAGCTTGTCCATGCCTACCCCTCCAGCTCCATGGGCAGCTGTGCTCCCCTATCTGCACACACCTCGTATTCCATCAAGGCCTGTGGGCCGTTTGCACATCCTAGTACCTCTTCTCAGAATGCACTTTTCAACCCTTCTCTTGGCCATTTTTCATTTCAGTGTCCAATGAATCATCCCTTCTCCAGGAATACTTTCCCGATTCCCGTGCTGGCTCTGGTGCCCCTTATCTGACACTCATAGTCCCCAGCCCAGACCTCCACTTCTGAGTCATGCTTAATCACTGGTTTACAGACTTACCTGTCTCCTCAACTGGATTTGTAAGCTACTTAAAGGCTGGTTCTGGTTGTCTCCTCCCTCCATCTCCAACCATAGACAAGTACCTGGCACATAGGAGATGCTCAGAACATCCTTGCTGGATGCAGATTGAATGAAGTTACCCCTGGTCTTATCCCTCTGCTGCCCTGCCATTCTGCAAGGAAAGGACAAAATCTTCTCTGCTGCTAAAGCACATATACAGTGAGTCCTTTAAAAAATTTAGCTTTCAAAAATAAAAAAGCCAGCTTTCCTCTTATTTATAGGAAAGAAGTGTGGATAATATTGTCTTCAAAGTGGGGACTTCCATTGTGAGCATCGAAGTGTTACTAAATCCTGTAACCCATCAAAAGCCAAGAAAGTTAAAAAGCACATTCACTTTTTATTAGATCATGTATCTTGTCATTTGTCTGTGGTCTCTCACACCACCCCCCTGCACCCCTTCTAAAGTGGTCGCACCCAAGGGCATAAAACCGAGAAGCTTGCTTGAGTCCACAGACAAGTCACTGACTCAAAAGTCACCACTCACAATATGACATTTGACTTTCTCTTCCTTTCCTGTTGCATGTGCTTGTTTTATTCAGAGTGTGAGAACAGATTTTTTGTTTTTAATGAACACACTATAATACTTTCCTGGAAAAGACACATTGAATGAAGTTGTGGAAGCAATTTTGTAAAGCTTTTCTTACATTAGAAGTCTAATGGGAATTTCCCCCTTAACCCTGCGACTTCCACTCTTAGGTGGCTTTTGCTCCACAATCAACATTTCTTCCCCTTCTCACTCCCACCCTCCCAAGAGGCAGAGACGGAGGAGGACGGGGGAAGGAGCAAGAAAGAAGCCTCAGGAGCCTGCAGCCTGCCAGGCTCCCCACAGGAAGTGATCTTTTCTGCTGTTGGGCCGGCCACACGCCTCCCAGCCAGCCAGCGGCTCTAACTAATTAGCACACGTGATGGGAATTGGAAACAAAGTCGCTAACAATAGCGTGGGAACCGAGGCTGCGCCACCTTACAGCTCCCCTCCCCCACCCCGGGGAGGGGCGGGAGGGTCGCGGGAGTGGGGCCTCCCAGTCCAGTCCCTCCAGCGGGTCCTGCCACGCTCTGCCTTCTGGGAGCCTTGTCACACAATGGGGGGAAACGTGGTTAGGGAACGGCAGCTCTTGCCAGGTCGCACGGAAGGTCGGTTACCCTTTGTTGGGCAAGAGGGGGAAGAAAGACAGTCATCAGATATCCTCCTGGCGACGGCTTAGGGGCTGGTGCCCTTAGGAGCACACGCCCCGCGGCACGTCTGCAGCGAGCGGTGGCTGGGGAACCCGGGGAAATGCAATCAGGGTGTATTCTTCGTGGGACAAGTGGTCCCCGCGCTTTCCGCGAGCGGCTGCTCAGGGGACAGCTAAATGCAGGGACAGCTACATGCAGCGACAGTAGGAGAGACAGTGAGAATCAGGAGCGGCACCTCTGAACCCTGCTCCCCTTAACCAGCTATACGAAGCTTCCTTGCGCAGGCGCCCAGAGTCACGTCCAAGGTGATGTCAGCGATGGGCTGATGGAAATTTCCTTCTGACATTTCTCAGTAAGCCACGTTCTATATACGATGGCTTTACTGAGATGTAATTCACATACCGTACAATTTCCCATTTAAAGTGGACGATTCCATGGTTTTTAGTGTATTCATAGATAAATGCCACCACCCACAGGGTCAATTTTAGAACGTTTTCATCCTCTCAAAATACAACAAAAAATCCTTGTGCCCTTCACTTCCACCATAACCCTTCCTCCCTCTCCTACACCCCAGCTCTAAGCAATCACTAATGTATTTGCTGTCTCTGCCTCTTACAGACTTGCCTATTCTAGACATTTCATCTCAATGGAATCATATACTATGTCATCTTTTGTGACTGCTTTCTTTCATTTAGCATGTTTTCAAGGTTCATCTGTTGAGGGACACTTAGGGACATTTCCACCGTTTAGCCATTATGCATAATGCTGCTGCAAACATTCACATGCACGTTTTTGTGGGAACATGTTTTCACTTCTCTTCAGTAAATACCTAGGAGCAGAAGTGCACATTGTGCAGTTAATTTGTGTTTAACTTTTAAGGAAACTGACAAATTGCTTCCAAACTGGCAATAAGTTCCCAAGCAGCGATGCATTTGGTCTCCAGTTTCTGCAGATTCTTGCCAATAGTTGCTATGGGTTTTTTTTTTTTTTTTGTCATAGCCACGCTAGTGGGCATGAAATGGCTTCTCAGCTTTTCCAGGGCTAAATTTCTGAAGCCTTTCTTGGTGTAAGAACTGGAACTGACATCGTATATTCTAGAAGGGTCATGAATGGTGACTACCTAGATCAGTTGCTAAAACAATAGTTTCCAGTGAAAGCTGACATGAAAAGTAATTATTTACAAACATGTATTTGATAGCACAGAGCTGGCCAGGAAAGCTCCGATTAGGAGCTGACTCCAATTGCAACTTCCCCCTTCCACATCCCATCCTATCCCCAAATCTTAGCTTCTACCGTCTGTAACAGACAAGTTATTCTCATACTATGTGATTAAAAATGACCCTGTATATTCAAAACTTCAGCTGGCAGTAAACTGTTACTCTGGTTTGGGTTATCCAAACCCAAAGTTGTTTTCCTGGAGCCAGGGTGTTTGATCAGGTTTCAAGTTTATTTAGATATAAGCATAAATTTTCATTTATAGAAAACTGCTTTTATAATAACTGTTATAATGTTTCTGTTTACATGACTAGCTGCAGATCACCAAAGGGATGGGTTACCATGTCACATTAAAAATTTTTTTTCAGACATAAGCTGTATTTATAGCAACAAAAGGGGGCGGAGAATCCTAGCTTAAACTAGTTATTTCTCAAATTCAGAAAGGACTGTAATAAACTTCCATTTATTTCAATGCAGTATTTTTCTTAAGCAAAGATACACATTGCATATAATGATTAAAGGAGGAATATATTATAGTTGGAAGAGGTCATATTCAACAAGGTGAGCAGCAACAGTTACAGGTGAGGCATTTATTACATCCTCACCTTTGCTGGCGTGGCAGTGATTCTGTCTTAGCTAAACATTAGAATCACCTGGCGAGTGTGAAAAGCATACTTAAGCCACACACCATCCCAGACAAATTACATCTCAATGCTCAGTTTTTGTTGGTATTTTGGGAGGGTGAAGGAGACTAACTTCAGAATTTTATGCCAGATGACTAATAGATTCCAAGTTCAGATTCAAGTTGGTCTAAATGATATTTCTTGAAGTGTGGTTCAGGGACCAACGGCAACATCACCTGGGAACATGATTGAAATACATGTTCTCAGACCCAACCAGACTTACTCCGGAAGAGGGGTCAGCAGTCTGTTTTAATAAGTCCTCTGGGTGATTCTCATGTGACAACTAATGATCTAGCTAGAAATTCTTCACTTTGGCTCCACAATGGACTCACCAAAAACTTCAAAAATCTACTAATGTCTGGGTTCCAGTCCCAGAGATTTCTGAATTTGTTTTGAGGTATGCGATAAGAATTGGGATTAAAAAGAAAACTCCTCAAATTATTCTAATAAGTGGCCAAGTTGTGAATAATGGATCTAAACCAGAAATTCCTAAAGTATGGCCCTGAACAAGCATCAGTCTTTCCTGGGAATTTGTTTGAAATACAGTTTTGTTTTTTCATCCTCACTGTAGGACATTTTTTTCATTGCTACCAGAGAGAGAGGGAGGTGGTTAGGGGTGGGGAGGAGAGAAACATCGATGTGAGAGAGAAGCATCAATTGGATAGCCCCAGAATGCGCCCAGGCCTGGGATAGTAGGCGCCTGGATTGGGAATTAAACTGCAGTCTAGGTACGTGCCCTGACCAGAAATCGAACCCACAGACCTTCAGTTACCAGACGATGCTCCAATCAACTGAGCCACACAGGCCAGGGCTGCAATATAGATTTCTGAGCCCACTCTAGATTTACTGAATCAGACCCTGTACAGGTTGGGCCCAAGAACTTGTGTTTTCTGAAGTCCTTCATGTGATTCTGATGCTTGCTGAAGTTTGAGAACCACTGGTGTGAGTGCATAGTCTAGGGTCTCAAGAATATATATTGGGTATATCACAGTTCAATACAAAACAATGGAGTAAGCCCTAGAGGGACAGTTTCTCTGTTTATACAGTTAACACATATTATCAACTTCTATTACTACCACTGTAATGTTCACCTAGTTTTTAATTATTTTGCTTTTGTAGGTTTGAAGGATGGTCTCTTTTATGCTTTTACCTTTCATTTGCTCGTTATTTGGGGTTCAGAGGCCTGCACATTTCATTTGACATAGAGGAAACAATGGCTTCTCTTCTTCTCCATGGAGCCCTTCCCATGGCAAGCCTATGTTGAGAGTCCATGTTTTCTCAAGTAGGCAGTGACTACTTAACACAAACACCAAAAACATTACCACCACCAACAAAACCATCCCAAAATGCAAATAGCTCAATTTAGGAATTTAACATATATCCTGAAGTAATTAGAAAAGTACAACGTTCTTATCACGTAAAGATCTCGCTGGTTTCCCAGACACAGAGCTGGATGTTACGTATCTCATCACGATCTTTTGATTGACTTGAAGCCACTCACCCTGTTTTCTCAACTGTCCTCTATGAGACCAAGTTTCTCTACTAACAAAGATAAATGGTCTTCTAGAACAGTGGTTCTCAATGTGTGTCCTTGGATCCGCACAACTGCATCACCTTGCCCTCCAGGTAACTCCGATGGGCGCTAGGAGCTGAGAACCACTGTTTTAGAGCAAGCCGTCTGGGAGTAATCCTCGACTCGCTACCCAGCTGGGCAGCATTACCTCCATCTAAAGACACGCCAAGTATCGCTCCATGTTCTTTCAGAATTCCTTCCCTTTTTTCTTTTCTTTTCTTTTTTTTTATTGTTGTTCATGTACAGTTGTCTCCATTCATTCCCTACCTGAAACCATAGCCTTAATCCAGGTTCATTCCTAGCAGATCCTCAACTAACTCTGTGACTTCTTTTTCCTACATGTGCATTCTTTTGGTATCCCTTAACTGTGCATGATGGGGACACATAATCTCCCCATTCCATTCTGAACCTAACTGGGTTGTCTTATCCTGTTTCATTTTCTTTGTCCTCATGACACGGTCATAATTTTCCAATGGACCACCCATCTCCTGTCCCATGTCCTTATCCTAAAGGCCCTCTTCTCCCCACTATGGCACAGCCCACCACACCCTCTCCTGTTCCCTGTCCGAACTCCATAAATGCCACACACACAGACAGAGGGAAGAAGAGCAGTAAGGTGTCCTTGACTCATTGCATCGAAGCCTCTAATCCTGCACAATTCTTTCTTTGCTCACCATCTGTCAACACACTCTCTCTTGCAATTAAGAAATGGGTCCCAGCAACCATGTTCCAGTAAATACACGGAGGAAGCTATCGGAGTCCTCCTAGAGAACACCATGGGGCCACGAGGGTTCCTCTCCTGTCAGTCTTGTTACAAAGGAGAATCAGAGAGAAAATACTGACAAAGGTGACACTGTGATGTGCTCTTGTTCGGTCTTCTGGTCCACACAGTGTAGTACTGTGGGCCTAAGAGTGTCCAATTCCACAATTCAAGAATGTTTATACTATTTGCAGTATACTATTTATATCTAGTATACTTATATCTAGTAAATAGCAGAACATTTATACTATTTATAGTATAGTATTTCTATCTATAATACTGGGCTTTGTGTGGAAAACTCATGCTTAACTGTAGCGTGAAACCTGCATACGTGTGTGCGTGTGTGTGCTCCGAGGGGATCTAAGTTCACAATGATAAAATTCAAATAATTGTTCGTGAAACTTCTCTTTTTAAACACTTCTATTAAGATCTGAGATCTTGTGTGCTCCAGAGAAAGGGCAAGCAATCTGCTAGGCACTTGGGAGTTTGCTTGTAGAGGGATGGCCACAGTTGCAAGACTGGAGGAAGGAGAACTTGGTGAAGTGAATTTGGGGGATTGAGTGTGATGGTTGGGTGGAGGAGAGTCCTGGGTCATTTCTCATGGCCAGTGAGAGGGCCAGAGAGCCAGTTCTGCAGTGGGAACCTTCAGCAGAGATCAACTGCCTCTTTATCTCATTGCCATTTGACGAACGGCTGAAAAAGAAGAGGGACAGGAGGAAGATTCCAGACTGAAACCCTGCACTCCTGTTAAGTCATGATGCTAAATCACGATACTAAGCAGGCACACCAGGTCCTTTGCTATTTATTTGGAAAGAAACTTGTCCTACTTCATTAACCTATACTTGATAATGGATTTGAAAAATAAAAGTTATTGAAAAATAGAAACATATCTTTGATGCTGTCAAAATGGGGCCTTTTAAGTGGGAAAAAATTATAAAAATCTTTTGTTTAGTTCTTTAAATTACTGACAAGTAAAATCTATTTTAAAAGCTGTGACATAGAACATTTCTATAACATAAATGCCTACTTACAGAAATACATTAACATTCTATAAGTTTTGAAATAGGAATTGTCGTAGTCAACTGCCTTAACAAAATACCATAGACTGGGTACTTAAACAACACAGATTTATGTTTTTCACAGTTCTGAGGCTGGAAATCTGAGGTCAGGATCCCAGCACAGTCAGCACCTGGTGGGAGCTCTCTTCCTGGCTTTCAGAAGGCTGCCTTCTCACTGTGTCCTCACCTGGCAGAGCGGGCAGAGGGAGCACACTCTCTGGTGTGTCTTATAAGGGCACTCATCCCATCATGAGGGCCCCACCCCCTTCTAAACCTAAAGGCCCCATTTCCAAATACCATCACACCAGGGATTAGGGCTTCAACATATGAAATTTCAAGGAACAATTCAGTCTATAGCAGGAATGATATCCCAACACCTTTTACTTCTTTCTTCATCTTGTAACTGGAATGGTGCCTGGCCCCACTAGCCTTTGAGTACAAACAATGCCATATTAAGGCCTAGATTATAGTGACTCCAAACCCTTCCTCCCTGCTTTTGGGAGCTTGGACCCTCTCTAAATTCAGCCCTGCTTGGGCAGTGCCTCATTGATGTTCAGGACGAAGGTCACAACCACCAGGCCCTCCTTATAACTGCTGCCTTGCCAAGCCCCGCCCTGCATCTCCCCCTGGTGCATTTCCCTGCACCTCAGAACACCCTTTGGTGGTAAGTATGTATGCAGGGGTGGGGTGTGGGTTGCGTAATGACTCACCTCTGCAGCATGTTACTCCTCAGCAATTTATGGTCTTGTATGCCCTGAGATCTCCAAGAGTTTCCCCAGGGTATTTAAAAACAGATACTTTTGTCTACAGAGAATCTTGATAGAGTAATGTTCTGTGAAATGCACTTTGGCATTTTAAATATCCTTTGCCCCATCTGGAAGGAATTTTCTTGCAGGAGCAAAAAAAACCTACAGAAGCAGCCTCTTTGGTGGCTCAGCCCAGCTCAGGATGAAGTGGCCCATGTTATTATATCATCATTATAACTCATAAGCATCAGGCATAACATCTGTGTGGTATTTCACAAAATGCTTTGTCTCATTTCACCTTTCAAAAAAATAAAGCAAATGCTAAGGGATTATTCTTAGTTTATAGATGAGGAAACTGAGGCTCAGAGAAAAGAGATCATAGGCTCCAGTGACACAGCTAGGAAAGAATGACAAACCCAAACGGGAGACCTGGAATCCTCTTCTCCTGCCATCTCAAACATCAGCCTGCTGGAGTTCCAATTAAACTGTTCCTTCCTCCAGGGCGAACATCCAGGCATCTCCCATCGGACCTCCGTTGGGAGCATGGGTGTGGCAGGGTACTTACTTCAGCACGGCACGGCACGATGGGCCACATGGCAACCTGGCATTTGAAACGGCATCTAGAGAAGGCAGCAAGCATGAGAACAGAGGAAAACTGGCACTTAGTCAAAATTCCGGTGTGACAGTTTTGGGTGACACTATCTTGTGGCTTCTGACTTGGTGTGTTCCCATAAGAGTGTCATTTCTAAACCTGAAGTATGCTACTTATTAATACACATATTTACAGCACAGCTTGCTCAGGGATGGTCCCTAATAAAAGACTTAAAAAGCACAACTTTCATTAATAATGAATAGCAGATGTTTATATTTTAGCTTTAATCAAAATAATCCTGTGCATCTAACAAGAAGCACAGTTTTTTTTCTCATCTTAAAAGAATATTACTTTCTAGAGACACTTTTTAATACATCTAATTACTAGATAATGATTTAGTCATCCTTTGAACCTCTTTAGATGTGCAACACAGTATCAGAAAACCAAGGGGTCACCTAGACTCAGTTTATTTACTCACTGGTAAATCAGGTGTATTAATGGCTAATGATAACAGCTGCTGTATGTAAAGTATTTACTAATGGCCAAGCACCTTGTGAATGCTTTACATAATGGACCTTATTTAATCTGTGACATTGGAAAGTACTTTGTTGGATGGATGAATAAGACTCAGAGTTGAGAGGCAGAAGTGGAAAATTTCAATGTAGACCTCGTTTTTCACAGAAAAGTAATATTGAATGTAGGAGAACTATTTTGTTTAGGTACAAAATAGTTCAGTGTGGAGTCAGGAATCCTGAACCTCACTTTGTCTTTCCTCTGAGCCACCCATCTGCACTTATCCTTGTCTGTGCAAGACAGCAGAAATGGGCCAGAGCAGGAAAGGCTGGCTCACTGCAAATCCAGAAGCTGGGAACATTTACAGAACCTCAGAGGGGTAGTGGACACACTGATTTCTGGGGCAGGGTGGCCTGTCCTTTGGGGAAGAAACTGAATGTCAGACGGACTTCTGAAAAGCTGATGGAAGTGGGTGGATGGTTCCATCAGGTTGAGAAGGGAAGAGGCAGGTGGCAGTTATATGCTTGAAGGAAGACTGTTGGAAAGAAGCATGGGAGGCTGAACTTCAAGTTCTGTGATGATAGCAACCTCCAGAGAGCTGTTACTGTGAGCAGCAGCAAGGAAGGCAGGCAGCAAAACTGATCTAGGCTGGACAACTGATAAGTGGCATTGAGTGGAGTATCAGGGAGCCAGGGTGTCTGGTGTGCAGGCAGGAACAAATCCCAGATGGCAGGTGGAGGGGCTCAGCCTAGACAGGGAAGCAGAGGAAGGGCTGAGGGGCTGGAGGTGAAGGTGAAGTGGAATGAGGTTCAGTGGGAGCCAGGATGTGGCCTAACGTGTGTAGGGGTGAGGGGCTGAGAAAAATAAAAGAACATATGAACATACGTATGAGGCACAGGGTACTCAGTGTGCAGCGTCCAAAACCTGATAGGATGGCACTGAGATCAATAATTAAGGAAGGAGGGAAACGGAGAAGCTATTTGCAGAGGTGAGAACTTTTGCATCATCCTGAACAACAGTTATCAAGCCTTCCTCCTTCACAGACTGCAAGGTTGGCAGCCCCAACAACAGCCCTCAGAGGAAAACATTTCTCTGCTCAGCTTTAAGGGACAGAGAAACTGGATTTCCAAATTCAAATAAACTATCCTGGCTGCTTCTCCAAATCCTCGAATCAGGACTCAGTCCGAGATCTACAACTGTCTTAAAAAAAACAAACCTGTCTTCTTGGGGACTTCAACTAGCACTCAGTACTCGCCAGGCCACCACCGAGGCCGGATGTGTGTGGGTGCACGTGTGTGTCTCCGTGTCGGAGACAAGCAATTCCACAAAGAGGGCGACCTTAGACGCAATGCTCGGCCAGCCACCCTGTCGCCCGCTGAGAGGATCTGACTGCCAACGCCTGAGAAAAATGCAAAAAAAACTTAATGAATATCCCCAGGGGCTTTCCCCCCATCCCCTCCCCCGTTAGCCGAGAAAACAAGGGCTCCACTTCCCGGTAAATTGGATGCCCAGGCCAATTCATTCCACCCCAGAGGCTGGGAAGCCCCAGTGGAAACGAGACCGGCTGCCATTGGGGACATGGCCCCAGAAACGGAAAAGAACATTCGCTGACACCACGTCCTGCCACACCAAGCTCCCGACCCCGGGGCTGTTGGCCACTGTGAAGGGCGCCCTGCACCCTCCGAGGAGCGGCCGGCGCGCCGGCCAGCCAGGTGCGCCGACCGCAGCCGGGCCAAAGAGCGCCCGCCTCCCGCCGCGGGGCACGGGCGGTCCCGCTGTCCGCTTTCACGGCGGCGCTGGGCGGTGGTTTCCGAGGCCGTCCGGCGCCCGGACTCGGATTACAGGTTCGCAGAGGGGGCCGGCGGCCCAGCCCCAGCCGGCGCGCCCTCGCGCGGCCCGGCGGCCCCTCCTGCCCATTCTTCTCCATTCATGCGGACGCCCAGCGCCGCCGCCACCGCCGCCGCCAGCGCGGCCGCCGTCGCCACTGCCAGCCGCCCGATTGGCTGGCGGCCCCGGCGCCAGCACTTTCCCACGGCTCGTGGCGCGTGCGGCTCACCGGCGGCGCTGCGGGCGCGGCCCTGGCTAGCGGTCAGGCCAATCGGGGCGCGCGGGGCGGAGCGGAACTGTGGCAGCCGGCGCGCTGGCGTCCCCGCCTGGCCTCCCCCAGCGGCTTCCCCTTCCCTCCTCTCCCAGGCCGCGGCCCGCGGAGCCCCAGCGGAGCCGACGCACCGCCGCGGGGCGAGAGCAGGCGCAGGGGGCGGGCTTGGGGTTAGCCCTGGGCCTCTGCCTGGCCCGTGCCCCTCCCCTGAGTGACTGCCAATCAGCGGAGCGGGGAATAGGATTGGCGGAGGGGAAGCTGTTGCCCAGCAGCCCGGGTCCCTTTCCCCCACCCCCTGCACTCTCCTTCCCTCCCTAGGGCCCTGGGAAGGGGCGCAGCGTGGGAAAGGGATGGTTGAGTTTTAACCGGAGGCAGAGCGTGAGCTGGATCAGTGTGTGCGGAACGCGAGCAGCCGAGCGCGAAGAGACGCGGCTACTGTTAACTCCTCCCTGCCTGCCGCGCCGACCCTTCCCGGAGCCCCAGCGCAGCCAGCATGAAGCGAGCCCACCCCGAGTACAGCTCCTCTGACAGCGAGCTGGACGAGACCGTCGAGGTGGAAAAGGAGAGTGCGGATGAGAATGGGTGAGTTGGAGGCTGCAGAGCGGAGCCGGAGCGGGAGGAGAGCGCGGGCTGGACGCGGTGACAGCGGACGAGGGCCGGGTGGGCCGGTGCCCTGCACTGACCTCTGCGCTTCCCGGGCGAACCCCGGCGCTTTCAGGCCCAAGTTGCCAAAACAGTCTGAGTGAAGGGAGCGTGGGTGCGACCCCTCAAATCACCTACCCTCGCCTAACGGCGATTCCTGTTCTGTTTTTCCCAATTCTTCAGAAACTTGAGTTCGGCCCTAGGTTCCATGTCCCCAACTACGTCTTCACAGATCTTGGCCAGGAAAAGACGGAGAGGCGTGAGTCTTTTTACAGTGCTCTTAAAAAAAAAATAAATAACAGAAAAAACTACCTTTCTTCACTTTGGGATTTGCAGCCGTAATGGAAATGCCCTCCTTTGTTTTGCCTGCTTTCTGCAGATCATTGAGAAGCGCCGACGAGACCGGATCAATAACAGTTTGTCTGAGCTGAGGAGGCTGGTACCCAGTGCTTTTGAGAAGCAGGTAATGGAGAGAGAGAGTAGGTAGAGCTCCCAGTGTTGCCATCCCCACCTTCTGACTCCTTCTCCCTCATTCATCTGAACCCCATCCGTGTATTGGAAAATAACTGTGTTGCTTGTGCCAGGAGAAGAATTCATATTGATTCCAACACATTTTGCGAAGATAACTCATTTTGCTTTAGACCGTAGTTTTAGGAAGTACGAAGCACAAATATGCGTATGTATTTTAAATGGTTCCCCAAGGGCACGTGGTGCCAAATCAATCTTTTGCGGTTTTCTCCTCCAGGGATCTGCTAAGCTAGAAAAAGCTGAAATCCTACAGATGACCGTGGATCACCTGAAAATGCTGCACACCGCAGGAGGGAAAGGTATATGTCACTAGTCCCCTGCCTGACCCTGAGTGTTGGGGCAGAGTGAGATGCTGCGCAGTTGCTGCCTTATTTTTACTGTGTGCTTTGGGGGGTGGATAGGGACCCGTGCCTGCGTCGTTCGTTACCTGTGTATACATTTTGAAATGCACAGAGGTTTTTCTCGTGTGAATTAATCACCCCCAACCCTCTGCACATTGAATTAATGCACCTTCTTTTGTAAAATACCTGTTGTGTGAGGTGCCTTAAAATTGTGACAGCACTGATTAAGATCAGGTAGCTCTTGCCACATTCGTGTATTGCCATTTTGAGAAGAAAGCTTTTAAAAAATATGTATGGTCTTAATTTTACATATATATATGTTATAAATAAGCTTCCACATAACTCTTGAGGAAAGAAACCTGTTGTGGTTAAGCAGAGAAAACTTAGCCAAAGGTGGGATACCAGGACCTGTGGGCCTGTCTTCAGCCGGGAAATGCTTTCCTCGGAACCAAGTGCCTAAAAGCTCTATGATGATAACTTACATCTGTGTGTCTAATGAATTTCACTGCTCTGTGGTTTCCCTGCCCTTGATGTATTTTTTGTTGTTGTTGAGGGAAAACATTAAAGGAATGAACATAGTTTCATCTGCTGGTAGGGTACAATTCTAATTTCTGCTCAGCGGCTTCTAATTTGGGCTTTGAACTTGCATTAGTGAACCCATACGTCTTATGTTAAATGCAGAGATTTTGGTCGACTCCAAAATATTTGGACTTTCAGAAAAGCCCATGAATGCCGTCTTTTCAGGACGTAGGTCTTTGTCAAGAAGGGCTTCCTCTGGGATTGAAGAAAGGCAGGCAGTGAACAGAGCCTGGAGGTTTTTTTCTTTTTTGTTCTCTGCCCCAGGCTACTTTGACGCCCATGCCCTGGCCATGGACTATCGGAGTTTGGGGTTCCGGGAATGCTTGGCAGAAGTCGCCCGCTACCTGAGCATTATCGAAGGACTCGATGTTTCTGACCCGCTTCGAGTCCGACTGGTCTCGCATCTTAACAATTACGCCTCCCAGCGGGAAGCTGCTAGCGGAGCACACTCAAGCCTCGGACACCTTCCCTGGGGGAGCACCTTCGGACATCCCCCGCACGTGGCACACCCGCTGCTGCTGCCCCAGAATGGCCACGGGAACACCAGCTCGGCCGCCTCGCCCACGGACCCGCACCACCAGGGCCGCTTGGCCGGGGCACATCCCGAGGCTCCTGCCCTGCGAGCGCCCCCTAGCAGCGGCCTTGGACCAGTGCTCCCCGTGGTCACCACCTCCTCCAAACTGTCGCAGCCCCTGCTTTCCTCCGTGGCCTCCCTGTCAACCTTCCCCTTCTCTTTCGGCTCCTTCCACTTACTCTCTCCCAATGCACTGAGCCCTTCGGCACCCACGCAGGCAGCAAACCTTGGCAAGCCGTATAGACCATGGGGGACGGAGATCGGAGCTTTTTAAAGAACTGAAGCTATAGAATGAGGGAGGGGACAGCTTAAAATCCCAGCTGAGCTGGGCAGTTGCCAACATCACCTTAAAGTCGTCAGTAACATAAAGAGGAAAAAGGTACAATTCCAGATAAATTTTGTTGAAAACTAAAGGTTTGTTGGTTTACTTTTTCTTTTTAAATGTTTTTTTTTTAAATAATGACATGTATTAGCAGTTTTAAAAAACTAGTTGTTACATTTTGTTCCAAACATTAAATGGAAATAGTATAAACCAACACTTGGTGATCCTATCCATCGAAAAATGTTCATTTTTGCCTGAAAGTTTGGGGAATTCTAATATTTAGTATTTTGGGGCCATTTTTCTCTGTATAGTTACATTCTCTTCTTAGAATTAATTCTCCACACCACTATGCTCAATGTTAACACGACACTATTTGTTAATATTTTGACAATTAAGGTGTTGTATAAATAATATTCTTGGGGGGGATATTGAATTTTATATTTCTGAACAAAGCGTTGACAAATCATGATCAGCTTTATCCAAGACAGGAGACTAGTTCATTCTCTGTCTCCTACAGCAGGAAAGGTGAATGTACAAACCAACCATCAGGAGCCCTGAGTTCATATGGCCAACAGCTGTCATGTGCCAGGACCAGACTCATGCTTGTGGCTTAGTTAGGAGGAAGCCACTTGTACTTGAGGCCCTCCTTTGCAGTTGGCTGGGAGGAGACTGAAGATAATTCCATAGACTATGCCTGCATTTACCAGCCTCAGATGATGCAATGCATTTTTAATCTCACAGATCTCAAACTCACAAATGTTAACACGGATAAGTGAACAGGGTGGTCAAGTGGCCAGTCAGATAGTCCAGTGGGAACTGTTAAAAGCATAACCTAATTCTTCCCGGAATGGCCATATTTTTTGTCAATGGAAATTTTTATGTTTGTGTTTTTCTTTTTGGTGCATGGAGATGTGGCTGTTGAGATATTTAAAAGGACTCTGCTGCCTTCTTTTTGGTTTATTTTATTTCAGTGAGGCTATGAAAACATCATTTCCCAGGTTTATTCATTTAGCAGGTGTAGCTTAGGCACCCTCCACTGAGCTGAGTTTGACCTCTGTTGTACTGATGTGTTGTGACTGAATAAAAAAGAAGAAACAAACTCTCCTGCTGTATGTCTTGCATACTCTTCCCTCCCCGCCCCACCTCTGGTGGCTAAGAAAAGATAAATTTTCTCTTGTTTTCATTTTGTATCATCAATTTAACAACTTCATTATTTGTGAAATTCTAAACTGTGCGAATTTGTGCTATTCAGTAAGATGACTTCATGATAGGGCACAGCTTTGACCTGAGTCCCACGAGGGGACATAGCCCTTTAGATGTTAGGTCCAGTGGTCTGGCTCTAAACTGGCCATCTGTGGAGTAGATGCCCCAATATCAGGGTGGATTTGCAGGGTGGGAACTCTGATGAGATCTTATAAAACTGTGCTGATTATCCAGAAATACTGATTAGGAGCATCCCCTGTGTGCTCAGCTCCATGCTGAGAGAGCAGAAAATTTATTTCATTCTTTTTTCTTAAAAAGGCAAAATAAGAAAAGCCAAACGCTGCTGTCTCTTAAACCTGGGAATCTGTGGCGTGATGAGGAATGGCAGGCTGTAATTCAGCACCTGCACAGCTCCAGGAATCTCTCCTTGTCTCATTTCCAAGGAGTTTGTTTAACCCTTTAGCTGCATGTGACTCCTGAGCTGTGTAGTGAGGAAGCTGACACATGTTTCAGCTTAGAACAAAATGCTGCCCTGGCGGAGGAGGGCCTTTCCATTGCCTTCAAAGTCTTCCTCCTGTAATTAAGGAGCATCCCCTCCTAGCTCAGGAGTTTGTCTAGATCCTGAGAGTGGTGGGGAGGTGAGGGAGAAAACCCAGTCTGACAGATGACAAAGTAGAGCCTTCCCTTTCATTGCCCAGCTACTCAGCACCTCCTCCCCTCTCTCATTAAAAAAAAAAAAAGACAGGAAGGTGGAGAAGATTGGACTTTGACCTTGAGCAGCACTTCTGGGTCCCCATGAAGGGACGGGAGCCTACAGTACTTTTGTGATTGTGGGTTTCAAAGGCTTGCTCCCACTCGACCTTCCTCTGTGTGGTCCCTCTTGTGAGGCACAGCTCTGTTCTGAGGGCTGCCTGAGCCACACAGACATTCTCACTGTCTGTCAGAGTGTGTGATGCAAAGTGTTATGGTAATTTCTGCCAAGTGCCAGTTTAATTTTAGCAACTGCAATTTCAAATGACATTACAGCTTTACCGAAAAGCATTGTGCTGAGACTATCTTAGACGATCTTACAGATACCCAGGTCTAGATGGCAGCTAAGGTGGTAAGAAAGGAGTAAAGCATTTGACGTGTTTTCACTTGTCACATCGATGATCGCTATATCACCATCTAGTGAGTGCTTTCTTTTTGAAGGGGATGTGGAGGGTCATTTTCAAGATTACATAGTTTTCCAAATAAATATTTTGGTTTCTTTTCCCTTTTTTCAATTACAGTTTACATTCAATATTATTTTATATTGGTTTCAGGTGTACAGCATAGTGGAAAGACAATCATACTTTACAAAGTGTTCCCCCGATATTTCCAGTACCCACCTGGCACAGTACATGGTTATTACAGTATTATAGACTATATCTTGGTTTCTTTTTAAATGCTTTCAAGGTGACAGGCTTGTGGAAATTGTGCAGGTAGAGCTGGAGCTTCTGGGGAAATAGGATGGAATTATAAGCCAGTGGTATGTAGAAAAAGGAATGTAGGAAAACTTTCATTTCTTTTCTGAATTGATGCAGTGAGAAAAAAAAATAATGTCAGGGTCATTAGCGCCATAATACTTTTATGTTCCACGTGTGTTTGTACTACTTCTACCTGTGTAAACAAACATGTTTTAGACCCTGTGAATTTACCTAATGAGGAAAATAATATCCCTGGTCATGAAGAATCTTTTTTTTAAAAGCGTATTTTATTGATTATGCTAGTACAGTTTTCCCATTTTTTCCCTCCCCTTTTCCCCTCTCTGCCCTGAACCTCCCCACCCTCTAGCGTTCCCCCTGCCCTTTGTTCATGTCCATGGGTTGTACGTATAAGTTCTTTGGCTTCTCTGTTTGCCATTCTATTCTTAACCTTCCCTGTCTATTTTATGCCTACCAATTATGCTTCTTATTCGCTGTACCTCCTCCCCTCTTCATTTTCCCCCTCCCCCTCCTCACTGAAAACCCTCCATGTGATCTCTATTTCCCTGGTTCTGTTCCTGTTCTAGTTGTTTGCTTGGTTTTTGTCTTTGTTTTTTAGGTTCAGTTGTTGATAGTTATGAGTTTCTTGTCATTTTACTGTTCATAGTTTTTGATCTTCTTCTATTTCTTAGATAAGCCTCTTTAACATTTCATATAATAAGGGCTTGGTGACAATGAACTCCTTTAACTTAGCTCTATCTGGGAAGCACTTTATCTGTCCTTCCATTTTAAATGATAGCTTTGGTGGATAGAGCAATCTTGGATGTAGGTCCTTGCCTTTCATGACTGCAAATACTTCTTTCCAGCCGCTTCTTGCCTGTAAGGTCTCTTTAGAGAAATCAGCTGATAGTCTATGGGCACTCCTTTGTAGGTAACTGTCTCCTTTTCTCTAGCTGCTTTTAATATTCTCTCCTTGTCTTTAATCTTGGGTAATGTAATTATGATGTGCTTTGTTGTGTGTTTCCTTGGGTCCGATTTATTTGGGACTCTCTGGGCTTCCTGGACTTCCTGGAAGTCTATTTCCTTTGCCACGTTGGGGAAGTTCTCCTTCATTATGTTTTCAAATGAGTTTTCAATGTCTTGCTCTTCCTCTTCTCCTTCTGGCACCCCTATGATTTGGATGTCGGAATGTTTAAAGTTGTCCTGGATGTTCTTAAGCCTCTCCTTACTTTTCTGAATTATTGTTTCTTCATTTTGTTCTGGTTGGATGTTTATTTCTTCTTTTTGTTCCAAATCGTTGATTTGAGTCCCAGTTTCCTCCCCTTCACTGTTGGTTCCCTGTATATTTTGCTTATTTCATTTTGTGTAGCCTTCGTTTATTCATTTTGCGACCAAGCTCAATCAGTTCTGTGAGCATCCTGATTACCAGGGTTTTGAGCTCTGCATGAGATAGATTGGCTATCTCCTCGTTGCTTAGCTCTCTTTCTGGAGTTTTGATCTGTCCTTTCATTTGGGCCATTATTTCTTTGTCTTGGCACACCTGTTATGTTGTAAGGGGGTGGAGACTTAGGTATTCACCATGGCAGGGAGACCCTCTTTGCTGTATTGTGGTGCTTTCTGTGGGGGAGGGGTCAGAGAGGGAAGGACACTGCTTGCTGGCTTGCTCTGCTCTAGCCCCACTTTCCAACTAACTCTCCTGTGAGACTGGGAGTTTCTCCTGCTGTTGCAACCCCCACAGTATTTTATAGCTAGCTTTGAGTCTTCAGCCAGCCCCATCTTGCTGGCTCAATCCACTACCTTGCCATACTTCCTTTCTGATCAGCTGCCGGTCTCCCATCTCCACTCCTCCTACCAGTTTGGTCCATGCAGTTTGATTTTCTAGCACTTCTGGTTGATTGTTGTTTTTAAGTTGGTTGTTATCCTTCTTTTGGTTGTGTGAGGAAGTGAAGTGTTTCTACCTACACCTCCATCTTGGCTGGAACTCCCCGGTCATGAAGAATCTTGAAAGGCCTCAAAAATTACCCATTTATTTTCATCATATGTGTTATCATGAATTAATGTATGATGCACAGAATTCTTGCATTAAAAAACTCTAAGAGAAAAGGCCAAGAAATATCATTTCTAATTTATTCACTATAATTAAATTAGGATGTGATTTTGATTTAGGCTTGCTTTGCCCTGCTGTGATTTTAGTGATTTTACTCACTAGAATCATGACATTTTAAATATAGATTACTTATATTTAAAAACCCTGAGGAAATGTTGTATGTCCTTGTTATACTTCCCCCAGCCTCCTGGTCTAATAACCAGTATCACAGCTTTGATGCCTTCATTAGTTTCCAGTGATGATTTATAATTAAAAGAACTTCAGAGCTGATATCATCTGAGACCTGATATCATGCATGCTTCAAATGTGGCCCAATTTATTTCACTGCCAGAGCTCCAGGAAATGGGGGTGTCTTGGAAAGAGGACCCGGATTCTGGTTGCTGCTCAGCTTTTACCTAATTGAGTGACCTTGGGGAAGTCACTCAAAATTCTCCACGCCCGATTTCCTCATCTGTGGGATGAAGTGGTTGGATTAGGTGGTTGTCCAGATGTACACTCACAGGGACAGGCACTAATGCGGAAGCCTGTGGGGAAAGGCTGGTGGGTGCTGACCCAGGAACACATCTTCTAGCACCTTCTGTCTGAAGGCCAATTAGTTCTACATAGGAATTTTGGTTCAGTGTTGTCAGATCTCTCAAGTTGTCAAGAGTATCCCCAATTTTAGATTTTTATGTGAAACTGTCCAATTTGTATTGGTCAGTAACTAATTCACCAAAACTTGTCTATCAGCAAGATGGGGCCCTGGGCAGCAGTCATCACTCAGCTCCTAGTGCTGTCATCCCAATGGCCCCCTGAGGGCTAGAATTTTCTAGTATCTTTGCCATGCTTATGAATATGCTTAATGGATGAAAACTTGGTTACATAAAATAAACCAGTCAATAATTAGGCAGCTGTGGGAGGTATTGTGCAGAGTACCCTGTAAAGAAAAGGGCAGAGGTTTTTGTAACTACTTCTGAGTGGCCACGTTTCTTTAAGGACACTGAAGCTAAAATCATTCTTTTTGTTCTGAGTCTGACTGCTTCACAGGAATCTCCTTTGAAGGTGCTCTCTGTGGTGGTCCTGGTGTTCCCTTTACCGAGGAGGAGTGGGGTTCTCAGCCTGATGTCCTTAAATGAAAAAGGGAGTGTGCAGCTGGCTGGTGACTCAGCACACTGAGTTCCTAAAAGGTGCCCTCTGTTTCAGGAAGTATGGAATCCCTGCGAAGAGCAGGCTATTTGAACCTCAACTTGAAATATAATGCAGCCTTGATCTGGATGTTCTGCTCTGGGGTGGGGGCAGAGAGAGGGAGAAAGAAGGAATTAAACAACCCCGGGCCTTTCTTTTGCTCTGTCTATAAGTATCACCAGGCATTTGCAGCCAGCTGCTTCCCCAGGTCCACAAGTCCCAGAGAACAAGAACGAGGTAAGCTGTCCTTGAAAGATGGGTCTGGGGACAGAGCAGTCTTCAGATTTTGTGTGAATAGGCTGTGATATCATGCTTCTTTAGAGCTATGTGGTACAAATGTCTCACCATAGTTTCTCTTAGGTTAGTATTTTTCATTGAGTGCTTAGTTCTGGGTTTTGACATATACTCAAAAGACCGTGTCTACCTTTGAAAACTTAATCATTCATATACAGTTGTTAGGTGGTCTATGGCTTGATTTAGCAGAAGAGACTGAAAATACCACGCTAAACAGAAAAAGATTGGCTGTTACCCTTGAGAGAGTTGGTTACTGAAAATTTTCTGTAGTTACCTTTACTTTAGAAAAAATCTCCCCTGGGGCATGGTTTTGTTTTTGGTGTGTAGGAATGTCCCCAAAATGCAGAATTGAATCATAAAGAATGACATATCTGAGCTGTTAAGCATCCTCTTTGACTTCATTTCCTATCTCTTCCTTATTCTTTGCTATTGCTGGGACATGCAATAGCAAAGAATAGCAAAGTATGTTCTCACCTGCAGGCCTTGCAACAGGCTTTTCCTCCACCTGGAATGTTCTCAGCTGTCTGCTGCTGTACTGCAATCTGTGATCTAGGGGCTCTGCTCAGAAGTTGCTTTTCCCATGTGGTCTTTCCTGCCAACCCTATTTAAAGAGTCACTCACTCTCACTCCCCACCCTCTCCAGCCAATCCCTCCCTCCTTCCCCCTTTTTGTTTTTCTCTGTAGTACTTAGCATCATCTGACACACTTTTCATCAATTATCTGCTTACTGTCTGTTTGGCCTGGTTTGTTCACTTCTACAGTTCTGTCACCTAAACAGCATCTGAGCCTGATGTGTAGGAGGCATCAGTAATTATCTGTTGAGTGAATTCATGAATGCAATCCACCCCTTTCTTACCTTGAAGAAGTGGAGCAAAACAGATACAAACAGGTATGTCTCTACCCCCCACCCCCACCCAATCTTTTATTTTAAAAACTACCAGGGAAGGTAATTTCATGTTTCACTTCAGCATTTTCTCTTCACTATTATAAAATTCTAGTAAAAAAAAGTCTAACTCAAATATGCTTTTTCAAGCCTGTATCTCTTTTTGCGAGTGCCTAGTGGGGATGGAGGGACATTGGTCCTCTATTTTCTATTCCCACTAAAGACCTATTCTCCCTGAGGACATATAGTGTTTTTTTTTTAAATCCCTTTTTACTTTTTAACCCAGCCCTCCAACTCCCCTCCCGTTCTGCAGCCATCAGGTTGTTCTCTGTAGCTATTGAGTCTGCTTTTGTTTGTTCATTTATTTTGCTTGTGAAATCATATGGTATCTGTCTTTCTCTGCCCAACTTATTTCACTGAGCATAATACACTCTAGGTCCATCCATGTTGTTGCAAATGGTAAGATTTCATTCTTTTTTTATGGCCAAATAGTATTCCATTGTATATAGGTACCACACCTTCTTTGTCCACTTGTTTATTGATGGGCACTAGGGTTGCTTACATATCTTGCCTATTGTAAATAATGCTGCAATAAACATGGAAGCGCATATGTCTTTTCAAATTAGCATTTTGGATTTCTTCAGATAAATACCCAGAAGTGGAATTTCTGGGTCATAAGGTAGTTCTATTTTAATTTTTTGAGGAACCTTCATAATATTTTCCATTGTGGCCGTACCAGTCTACATTCCCACCAACAGTGCACGAGGGTTCCCTCTTTTCCACATCTTTGCCAGCACTTGTTATGTGTTGATTTATTGATGATGGCCATTTTGACAGGTGTGAGGTGGTATCTCATAGTGGTTTTAATTTGCATTTCCCTGATGATTAGTGATGTTGAGCATCTTTTCATATGTCTGTATGGCTATTTGTATGTTCTCTTTGAAGAAGAGTTTATTCAGGTCCTCTGCCTATTTTTTAATCAGATTGTTTATTTTTTTGCATGTAAGTTGTATGAGTTCCTCATATATTTTGGATATTGAGCCCTTTTTGAATATATTGTTGGTGACTACCTTTTCCTGACATTCAGTTCTTAATTCACTTCCACATTCTCCCCTGTTAAGGGGTCTCAGCAGTTTTGATCTTGCCAAATTTTAGTTTAATCTTTTGGGGTGGGGCTGGGGAAGCAGAGCATCTGCATTTAAAGAAATTGAGAGAATAGAAGATATAGGAGCAGAATCCATCTACCCAAGGTTCCCAGGAGAGCAACACAGATAAAATGCTTAGACTAAATGGTCTGGGATAAGTGGGAGGCCGAAGGACTAATAGGGAAATTATTTTTGGAGTATGTAAAGAGAAGGTCTTCTGAAAGTACAGACCAGGTTCTCACATCCACATCCTTAATTCTTAGGGCAGACACAATAGGGTTATGACAGGGAGGGGACGTTCCTTCTTGACCTTGATTCTGACCATCAAGCAGCAATGGGTTTGTGGCAGGATTTTGGGTGCAGTTTTCTGAGGTAAATCCAATCCATTTTTGACAGAGCATCATTAACGGCATTAGAAAAATTCAAGAAATCAGGCAGAGAATCAGAGGCAGAGCAGCTAGGTGGCTGGCCTGAGTCATCTCATTCAACCTTTATTCTACAGATGTGTATTGAGCAGGTCCTATGGGTGAGCCCTTTGCCAGGAGCTGGCAGACAGTGACAAAGCCCACACACCTGGTACCCTGAGGCTGCACAGTGGAAGCGACAGGACTTTCTCTCCACACTGTGCACCAGCGGTCTCGAGGAGGACTTTGTGCTGGGTGCTGTCCAGTGACCCCTAACCAGGGGCTGGGACTGGCCTTGGGGAAAGAGGGGACCACCAGGAGTGGGGGTCGAGTTGCTGATAACCTGCAGCTTTTTGTAACTTGGAGAAAAGCAAAGGAAACCAAAGAAAAAAATGATTGTGTCTATCTTTGTGGTGTTCAAGACTAAAGAGCATGCACATAACGCATCATGCAGATTCGCATTTGCTCTTTCTGTAACAAGCCAATGTAAGTGTAAAGCACATTCAATCTGTCTGTCTCTCTCACAGGCCCATGTACCCAGGAAACTTCATGCCTGCATTTCTTTTGCTCCTTTAAAAACATGTTGTGTATTTGGATGCATGTTTATATGGTTTACTTGGAATAGGGGTAGGGTGGGGGCAATAAAACAATACAGCCTCTGGGGGCCCCTGGGGAGAATCTTAGAATTGCCTGGGAGAGGAAGTTCCCTAAGAAAGCAGGAGCCACTTACATTCCCACCAAACAACAAAGCCAGCAGCCAAGATAAAAGGAGAGGGGGGTGGAAAGGAATAGAAAACAAAACAGCTCTCCCTGGTTTGGGGAAGCAGGTGCACCCACCACAAACAATATCATTTCTTCTATTATTTGTAGAGTTTAGAAACAAAACAAAACAAAACAATACTCACTCCTCCCCTTGGGTGGGAGAGCTCCAGGGATGTTCAGTGCCACAGATAAAAAAGTTGTTTCTCAGCTCATGGAAAAACAAAGAAAAGAAATACACAATGAAGAAACGAAAGGAAAGAAGAGCCCCAGACCACCAGACAGCTGGGAAAACTGGGCCAAATCAAGTGAAAATGACCCAAAGGGCTACCTTTGGGTGTGATGGCAGTCATTGTCACCACTGCCACCAGAGTTAATGAACTTCAAGAGGTACTTTTCTCCTGAGAGTTACAGGGCTGCCTGTAGCCTCACAGCTGTCACCGGCCACCCAACTGTTTGTCTGTGTTTGCACTGCCCTTACTGCACGTCTGCAAGGCACATGGCTCTTTTGGCAGCCAGAGCCACAGGTAAAGTGAGAGTGGGTGTCTGGTGAGGCTTCAGGGCCCCCCACTTGCAGGAGCCCCTTCTGAAGCCTGGGTGGGGGCCATGGCAGTGTGTCTACCTGCTCATGTACTTTTTGTAAAATCTGAAAAAATAAATTATTTTGTGCACTTTAAGTGGCCCCAAATTGTATAAACTTCAGGCCTTCCAAAATCTGGCTCTACCTGGTGTGGGGTTTATTCAGGTTTCCACTAAAAGTCCTTTTTTATACAGCGCTGGGGCTCTCGGGTCATAGGGATGGTGCAGAGTGAGGCCGAGGCTGCAGTCCCCGTGACATGGCTAACCCTAGACAGGAGGTGTGTTCAGGGAGTGAGGAGATGAGACAGCCGTGACTTGGGGATCCTGGTAAGTTTGGATCTGGGTCCCCTTGGAAAAATGTGGTAATGTTGTGGTGGGCTCCTTCACTTGTTACAACCCTCAGGAGGGATCTTGGCCTGCTCTTTGGTGTCCATCACGTTGTATTTAGTGATATTTTGGCCAAACAGTTCAAGGCTTGACAAACTGCACTTCACCTCTGCAGGGCTAGGCAGCAGTCCTCAGGCTGGGTCTGTCCAGCAAGGCCATCAGGTCCACACTTCTCTGGGGGATGTAGCTGCTATGGAAGGACTTGGGTGGCTTTCCAGAAGAACACGAGAGAAGAGGGAACTGAGAAAACCAAGGATAACCAGTCTTGGAAGACAAGGGGTGGTTCTGAATGCAAGGTAGTTTCTGTCACTTAGATTTCCTTCCAGCTCAGTCCTCCAGAACCCATGTCAGGTCCTGCAGCAAAGTGTCTGGAAAATCAGAAAGGTGTTTTCCCTAAATGATTGTAATGACATTGAGTCCCCAGACTGAACACTAGCCCAGTGTGATTTGGGGTGAAGGATATTTTCTCCGCGTGTCACTGTCCAAGCCCAGTGGAGAACGGAACTAGCCCCAGCCCCTGAGAGGACATCTTCTGAACACAGAGCATCTGGAAAGGACTCAGGGAAGACGTGAAGGGTGGTCCTGTGGTCCTGGCAGCTCTGAGGTGACACGGACAACTTTAGTAGCAACTGTTAAGCAGGAGTGGAGAAAAGGGGCATCTTGAGTCCAGAAGCGGTATAGTCACCTCTGGGCCACTAAAGAAACTTGCCAGGCAGAATTGGGCTTGAGAGTACTCACCACAACCAGCCCAAGACAACAACAACATTGCAATAATAATGTTGACGATGGCAACAGATTAATAATATATAATTTATAATTGTGCAGTTGTTTATAGTAGCACAAAATTAGCATGGGCCAGGCATCAGGTTTAGCTCTCCACAATCCTACCTCTTTTAATGTTCACAGCACAATAAAGCAGGTCCTCTGATTATAACTGCTCTACAGAGGAGGAAATTGAGTCATAGGATGAAAATAACTTACCTAGGACACACACACACCTAGTTGCGTGTTGGGGCAGCATTTCTAACCTGATCTGTGTGAATTACAAACCTACCTTCTTACTTTTCATGTACATGGTAATAGGAGCAGATGAAACCAGAGAAATGGGGTTTTTGTTACTCTTACTGTGATTTTACTTTAACTATCAGATTGCTGGTATGACCTAGAATATATATAATATTACTGTGAAAATTAATTTGATTGTACATTCACTCTTCACTTATTTATTCAAAACATTTCTTTGTAAAAAATTTAAAAAATTTTCATTTGATGGTGACATACGATATTATATTACTTTCAGGTGTATGACGTAGTGATGAGATGTTTATATAACTTACAAGGTGATCAGCCTATTAAGTCTAGTACCCACCTGGCACCATAAAGACTTATTATGATATTATTGACTATCTTTCCTGCGCTGTCCTTTAGAACCCTGTGACTGCTTTTACACCTGGCCATTTGTACTTCTCAACCCCTTTCCCTTTTTCACCCATCCCCCCAAACTCTTTCCCATCTGGAAACCATCAAAATGTTCTTTATATCTGTAAGTTTGTTGTTTGTTCATTTATATTGTTTTTTAGATTACACGTATAAGTTAAATCAGATGGTATTTGTCTGTCTCTGACTTATTTCACTCAGCACAGTACCCTTTAGATCCAGCCATGCTGTCGCATATTGCAAGGTTTTGTTCTGTTTTATAACAGTGTAATATTCCATTGTATATACAGTCCATATCTTCTTTATCAGTGGACACCTGGGTTACTTTCATATCTTGACTATTGTAAATAATGCTGCAATGAATGTTGGGGTGCATATGTCTTTTTGAAATAGTGTTGTGCATTTATTCAGATAAAACCCAGAAGTGGAATCACTGGGTCATATGATAGTCAAAAATATTCCTTCAATGCTTGTCCTGAGCTCTGGGCTCTGCAGACTGGTGTCTTTCCACTTTATGAGGTTCTCACACTGAAATTCCAAAAAGTACGGTGATGATGGGCCCTTATAGGTTTCCTGTTACTATTTCATGACACCTTCCTCCTTCTCATCAGTTTATTTTCCATAATCATGGCTTTATCTAATTTAACCTAAAGTTGGAACCACCTTCTTCGTTAGCTATATTTATGTAATTGGACAAAAGACTAATCTTAGTTTATTTCTAACAAGCCAGGCCAGATTTTGAAGGTTTCAATTGTGCCTCTCTGACTGAAGGGAGGAAATTGGAAAAATGTTCTGCCAAAATGTGCTTAGTGACTTACTGCGGTTGCACACACAGGAGGCAGGTCGAGTCTCTGCACAGAGCCTTGACCATGTGCCAGTCACGGCGTCAGCCTCCATAGGTAACTTAAACTGATTAGCAGGTATATGTCTCATTGTTGTAGCAAAGAGGAAGGCATTTCACCTCATACAGGTTAAGGACCCTTTTCTAGACACTATACCCACTGAGAAGATAGGATCCATTGGCACCGTCATGACTGAGCCGGAATTTTCACAATTCAAAAGTCTGTGGCTGATAAAGGGTTTCCTGCTGAGTGAGAATAGAGTTTGGCATTTAAATTTGCCCACTTATTTCATGGAAACATGGACTTTGGAAAGGTGCATGTTGTGATCCTGACTATATATAAAACTAGTTGGAGGTGGGAGAATCATAAGTTTAGGGGGAACCTATTCTGTTCTGGATAAAAATAGTTCCACTCACTCCATTGCCTTACAAGGAAAACATCAATTAGATTGAACAATGCTCCTCACAGAACGTAGATGCCGCCTTGTCTCTGGCCACCTCCTTTGAATTTGGTTTGGACTGCACTGTGTCTTCTGTTAGGAGGAAATTATCAACAACAAGAGGAAATCCTGTACTAGTATTGAATAGTCCTTATTTTAAAGGTACTTCCCTTCTTGTGGGAATTGTATGTAATCAGAACAACACTAAAACGTCTGAATTATTTTACAAGGTTTGACTTTCAGCCCCGTTTTTTTGGTAAGAGATTGTCTTATTGTGCTTAAGATATAGTCAATTGTTGGGCTACAGAGTAT